>NC_079191.1:4156039-4756823 GCF_029499605.1 Hyla sarda
GACATTGCTGGTCTCATCCCTGGTGGTGCTGAACGTATAGACATCAGTAGACATTGCTGGTCTCATCCCTGGTGATGCTGAACGTATAGACATCAGTAGACATTGCTGGTCTCATCCCTGGTGATGCTGATCGTATAGACATCAGTAGACATTGCTGGTCTTATCCCTGGTGATGATCGTATAGACATCAGTAGACATTGTTGGGCTCATCCCTGGTGATGCTGAACGTATAGACATCAGTAGACATTGCTGGTCTCATCCCTGGTGATGGTGAACGTATAGACATCAGTAGACATTGCTGGTCTCATCCCTGGTGATGCTGAATGTATAGACATCAGTAGACATTGCTGGTCTCATCCCTGGTGGTGATGAATGTATAGACATCAGTAGACATTGCTGGTCTCATCCCTGGTGATGGTGAACGTATAGACATCAGTAGACATTGCTGGTCTCATCCCTGGCGATGCTGATCGTATAGACATCAGTAGACATTGCTGGTCTCATCCCTGGTGATGGTGAACGTATAGACATCAGTAGACATTGCTGGTCTCATCCCTGGTGATGCTGAACGTATAGACACCAGTAGACATTGCTGGTCTCATCCCTGGTGATGCTGAACGTATAGACATCAGTAGACATTGCTGGTCTCATCCCTGGTGGTGCTGAACGTATAGACATCAGTAGACATTGCTGGTCTCATCCCTGGTGATGCTGATCGTATAGACATCAGTAGACATTACTGGTCTCATCCTTGGTGATGCTGAACATATAGACATCAGTAGACATTGCTGGTCTCATCCCTGGTGATGCTGAACGTATAGACATCAGTAGACATTGCTGGTCTCATCCCTGGTGATGCTGATCGTATAGACATCAGTAGACATTGCTGGTCTTATCCCTGGTGATGATCGTATAGACATCAGTAGACATTGCTGGTCACATCCCTGGTGATGCTGAATGTATAGACATCAGTAGACATTGCTGGTCTCATCCCTGGTGATGCTGATCGTATAGACATCAGTAGACATTGCTGGTCTCATCCCTGGTGATGCTGAACGTATAGACATCAGTAGACATTGCTGGTCTCATCCCTGGTGATGCTGATCGTATAGACATCAGTAGACATTGCTCGTCTCATCCCAGGTGGTGATGAACGTATAGACATCAGTAGACATTGCTGGTCTCATCCCTGGTGATGCTGAACGTATAGACATCAGTAGACATTGCTCGTCTCATCCCAGGTGATGATGGACGTATAGACATCAGTAGACATTGCTGGTCTCATCCCAGGTGGTGATGAACGTATAGACATCAGTAGACATTGCTCGTCTCATCCCAGGTGATGATGGACGTATAGACATCAGTAGACATTGCTGGTCTCATCCCAGGTGGTGATGAACGTATAGACATCAGTAGACATTGCTGGTCTCATCCCTGGTGATGATGGACGTATAGACATCAGTAGACATTGCTGGTCTCATCCCAGGTGATGATGGACGTATAGACATCAGTAGACATTGCTGGTCTCATCCCTGGTGATGGTGAACGTATAGACATCAGTAGACATTGCTGGTCTCATCCCTGATGATGCTGATCGTATAGACATCAGTAGACATTGCTGGTCTCATCCCTGATGATGCTGAACGTAGAGACATCAGTAGACATTGCTGGTCTCATCCCTGGTGATGCTGATCGTATAGACATCAGTAGACATTGCTGGTCTCATCCCTGGTGATGATGAATGTATAGACATCAGTAGACATTGCTGGTCTCATCCCAGGTGGTGATGAACGTATAGACATCAGTAGACATTGCTGGTCTCATCCCTGATGATGCTGATCGTATAGACATCAGTAGACATTGCTGGTCTCATCCCTGATGATGCTGAACGTAGAGACATCAGTAGACATTGCTGGTCTCATCCCTGGTGATGATGAACATATAGACATCAGTAGACATTGCTGGTCTCATCCCTGGTGATGCTGAACGTATAGACATCAGTAGACATTGCTGGTCTCATCCTTGGTGGTGCTCTGCTGCCTCTTGTGCTCTGTCTTCAGTTCCTTCTTGTTTTTGAGAAATTTTCCCTTCAGTTTTGTCTTCAGTAAGTGAAATTCTCAATGGGATTCGGGTCAGGTGACTTGGCCATTACAGAACATTCCACTTCTTTCCCTTAGTAAACTCTGGTTCTTTTGCTTTGCGTCACGGTCCATCTGCACTGTGATCGCCGTCCAATGAGTTCTGAAGCATTTTGCTGAATATGAGCAGATAATATGAAACACTTGAGAATTCATCCTGCTGTTTTTGTCACATGATGAATAAACATGAGGAGCGGTTCCAGTGGCCCCATACATGCCCACTATGCCATGACACTCCCACCACCATGTTCACTGAGGAGGTGTCTGCTTAGGACCATGTTATTCTTCAGACTCTTCTCTTGGTCTCATCTGTCCATAGGACGTTGTTCCAGGACTGTGAAGCTTTTTTAGATGTTGGTTTTTAAACTCTAATCTGGCCTTGGTGTTTTTGAGGCCCCCAATGGTTTCCATCTTGTGGTGAAGCCTCTGTATTCCCTCTGGTGACGTCTTCTCTTGATGACTCTGACACATACACCTACCTCCTGAAGAGTGTTCTTCATCTGGACAACTGTTGTGAAGGGTCTTTCTTCACCAGGGAAAGAATTCTTCATCCTCCAGAAAGGCTTTCCTTGGTCTTCTGGGTCTTTTGGTGTTGCTGAGCTCACCGGTGCATTCCTTCTTTTTCAGAATGTTCCAGTTGTTTTGGCCACGCCTAATGTTTTGGATCTCTCTCTGATGTTTTTATTTTTTATTTTTTTCAGCCTAATGATGGCTTGCTTCACGGATAGTGACAGCTCTTTGGATCTCCTATTGAGAGTTGACAGCAACAGATTCCAAATGCAAATAGCACACTTGTAATGAACTCTTTTTTATCTGCTCATTGTAATTGGGATAATGATGGAATAACACACACCTGGACATGGAACAGCTGAAAAGCCAATTGTCCCTTAACAAGTGTGAGGCACCTATGCAAACAGTTGTAATCCCTACACCGTTAACCTGATTTGGATGTAAATACCCTCAAATTAAAGCTAAAATTCTGCGGTTAAAGTAAATCTTGTTCGTTCCATTTCAAATCCATTGTGATGGTGTATAGAGCCTAAAATGTTAGAATTGTGTCGATGTCCCAATATTTATGGACCTGACTGTAGCTGTGTCCGGCCATTGATGTCTTGTGTCTGGATATATATATATATGTATATATGTTGGGTTCTTGCCCTCAGCTGTGGATGGGATGGATACAGATTCCTCTTCGGCTCACAGACGTGTAACCTCGTTCATTCCTGTCCCTTCCAGCCTCGACTCTGGCCCTCAGGCCCCGAGGGACGCAATCCCCAACGCCATCCGTAAGAAGACCTTCTAAATCTACCTGTGACAAGTCGACCATACACAAACGCAACGGGCTGAAGCTGCGAGACAAGATCCTGGTCCTCTGCGCCTACGAGAACAACGAGTCGGTGGGCTCCTTGGCGGCGCAGTATGGAGTAAGCAGAGCGCAGATCGTACAGATAATCAAACGAAGAGAGGAACTGCTGGATGCTCTGCATAACAATGTCAGTGGGGACCGCATCCGGCGGCGGCGGCGGACTACCAACGACAAGCTGAACTCTGCCGTGTGGGAGTGGTTGCTCTCCATACGGGACACAGATGTCACCCTATCCGGCCGCATCATCCGGGAGAAGGCTTTGCAGATTGCCCGAGACATGGGCATCCGGGACTTCAAAGCCTCAAACGGGTGGCTGGACAGCTTCAAAAAAGCCCACAACATACACCGCAGCTCCCTACCCTTCTCCATGACAGCTCTAGGTGGGGTGGACGATTGGCTGTCCAGTATAGGTGCCATGGATGACCGATAGCTGCTTGGCCTCCACCAGTGTGGTCAGACTCCCGGACACATCCACTATAGTTATTTTTAGAATATTTTTTATTTTCTTAGATTAGTTAGATCTAATACTTTTGTAATTCCGGGCATCTCCTCTGGTTGCGCTGTGTTGTGTATTTACAATGGCCATCTGCACCCACACCAGACACTTACCTGCTATTATCCCAAATCTTGGACAGAGGAAGAAGTCTGCAGCCCTGGGCACGGATTATGATGTGTGGAGTGGTCTTTGTTGTCATTACATATTGAAGCCCCCGGTGGTGCGGAAAAGAGGTTTTATGGTTTACTGAATGAGGTGAGCAAAATAAAAGAGGACATATGGCTCCGATGACGAGCAGCGTCCTCTCCATTCAATCTACACGTAGAAATCTGCACTTACTATTCTGCTGCTCTTCAGTTAGTCCTTCCAAAGAATATGTGTGTGTTGTGTGTTCTCAGGATTGTCCGCAGCCTTGGATGTGAATGGAGTAAAAGAAAAGTGTTGACCAAGTTAATGTTTGTTTATAGGGCCGGACTGCTGCATTGCACTGTGGGTAATGTATTTTCCAATTAGTTTTATGTAATATTTTTTATTCTCTCCTCTCACAGATGTCATCAGCCATGGACATCATACCTCAGGTCTGGGAGAGACCATAGAAATGGGGCAGCCTTTGCCCGAGATGCTGGTGGGGAACCTTTTACGCTATTTCGATGATGAGAGGGAGAAACACGCCCGTCTTGTGTCGTTTCCTGGCCTGGCAATTCAGCCGCAGCCCCTGGTGATGGCTCCTGAGGAGGAGGGATCTCAACTCTTTTCTATCAACTGGGGTCTCCCAGGGATGACTGACAGGTTTCCGGAGAGTCTGACCACCGGTCTGGATGTGACCAACAAACATCATAAATGTCCTTATTGTGAGAAGAGCTTCCTGCGCAGCACTCAGCTGAGGGAGCATGAGAGGACGCACACGGGAGAGCGACCCTACCAGTGCCTCAAGTGCCCCAAGAGCTTCAGCCGCAGCACCCAGCTGAAAGACCACCAGCGCACTCACACCGGAGAGAGACCCTTCCAGTGTACAGAGTGCGGCAAGACCTTCACCCACAGCTCCAACCTCATCCATCACCGGAGGACCCACACCGGCGAGAGACCACACAAGTGCAACATGTGTCCTAAGAGCTTCAGCCAGAGTTCTGACCTCAACCGGCACCAGCGTACCCACATGGCCGGAGACCGCCCGCACCAGTGCACGCGATGCCACCGGACGTTCATATACAAGTCTCAGCTGCGAATGCACAGCCGGGTCCATGTGGTGGAGGACATCCTGCAGGGGGTAGAGAGGGGGGCTGGAGCTGAGGACGTGACCTGGAACAACCCACCCCCATGAGCCATCACCATGCCTGAGTTGTCCCTCACTTAGTGCTCTTGAATGTTATGAATGTTTAAGTGCCCCCATCACCACCACCACCCACCCTTATGTAAGGGTCACATGACATCATCATAGCACAATACTTAACAGTCAGAGGCACCATACGTTCTGGCCAAGGTGTGATGTGAATACTGGGTGCAGCCTGAACCCCCACAGATCAGCTAAAGGTTGTACGGTCCTAGAAGGCTCCAGTTTATAGTTCATATAGGGGTAGGTAGCACCCTCTGCAGGCAGGTATGGATGATGCAGCTGGAGAGAACCTTACCCCATTAATACCTGGATAATCCCTTAGTGCTCTTCACCCTCCAGACACTAAACAATCAGTATAATTTGTTATAGACTCCTTCATCTCTACTGCCTGGGATCGGTGATGTCCCCCCTATTACCACCGTGTTTGGCTTTGGCAGGGTTAATACCGGAGCAGCAGAATAATATCAACTACTTTACACCCACACAAAGAAAACGAAATAAAACCCTTAATAAGATGATGCTACCAAACCTATAGTCCAACACTACAAAAAATGCCAAAACTTCACTAAATATCCAAAAACCTGCTAAATCTTTATTAATAACCACATAAATTACAAATACAACAGGACCCTCCCATTTATAAACAACCCACCCTTAAAACACAAACACCCACAAAGAGGTGAGGGACAGCCGACCAAAACAAGTCCTAGCCCAATATACAGTGTCTTAAAGTCCATATGTAATGAAATCATAAAAGACCTGGTCACATGGTATTACCTGAAGTAGCTCTGCTGGACTTTAGTCGGATCGTCTGCTTCCCATCACCCCCTCGCGCGTTTCATGTCTTCCTCAGGAGATGGGGGAACAATAATATGCAGTGTCCTTTTATATCCCTGTACCACCATCAGCGCATGCGTCCAGTCCGATTGCCACCTGTGACCCACTGCATCCCTTCTAACAGGCAGCCAGTGCTCCACAGCTCCGCCGGAACCAAGAGCATGCGCACTGGTAAGGGGATATTTTCAATTAAAGCAGTGCGCATGCGCACTGAAATATAATAAAAGATATACCCATGCATGTGGACAAAAACAATGTGATCTCAATATAAATATATACAAAAATCCATAATCTGTGACCATGAACCCAATTATGATTAGAACATAGATAAATGCATAATTACAATACAAAAACATTATAGTATTCAATATGTGTAAGAAGTGATAAATGATATAGATAACCAAAATATGAAATATGTGTACTCACCCCCCCCCCCAAACACAAACAAGGGACCCCACTCTACCCTCACCTAGTGTAATACCCCCTTATACCAGATCAAAAGCGTAGTTAAGGTGGTCATACAGACCAATGGTTAATTTTAATAATGGTGGGTAAGGGTATCCTCACTATTCATTGCCACCTGCCACTCGCTAGCTATGGTAAGGAAGCCTGAGTGTACCTGCAATATGCCCTCAGGAAATATTACCTACACACTATGAAAACTAAACACTTCTCATTGCCCCAGAGGACACCACAAGTGTGGTGAAACATGGGGGCAAATTCCTGTTAAAGGGGTACTCCAATGGTCAGCGTTCGGAAGTAAATGTTCGAAACACTGTTTTCACGCTGCATGGGCCGGCCACGCCCCCTCAATGCAAGTCAATGGGAGGGGGTGTGACGGTTGTCATGCCCCCTCCCATTGACTTGCATTGAGGGGGCGTGGCCGACCCCCGCAGCGTGAAAACAGCGTTCCCAACATTTACTTCCGAACACTGGCCAGTGGCGTACCCCTTTAACAGGAACTTGCCGCCAACATGTTTCACCACTGTTGTCCTCTGGGGCAATGAGAAGTGTTTAGTTTTCATAGTGTGTAGGTAATATTTTTCTCTCCCTTGGCAGTATCAGTGAAATGTTATAAACAATATTTATTTCCACCATGAGCCGTCACTTAGGTCACAATATTTATTTTGGTCAGTGGCCTCTGGCGGCTTATTTCATGGCCAAGCCTTAGATTTGGAAGGGACTCCTCTGCAGCGCTCGCTCAGTTCAATCTGATGCCTATAATAGGCTCTACACTATTATTGTCCTGGGCAGATTGTCCTGCTCTCGAGTTAGACCTCCGACTACTCTAGATACTGTAGCTTACCTCCCCCCTTCACTTACCTCATTGTCTGCAGTGCAGATTGTAAAGGGGGGAACGCTTCTTATTTCTGACCTTACTCTACCCTTATTCCTTCCAGTGTCCACATACATACATACTGCTCGTAACCAGGAATTCTGCTGCCAGAAATGTCTCTGGCAGCAGCTTATCTTCCTTGACAACAAAAGAATCAAGCATGGTGAAGTCCAAAAGCCCTTTTAGTTGAGAAGAGTTTGGAGGCTTTCTGCAAAATTTGGGTTGGGCTTGGCTGGGATATATCTAAAGATTTAGGCCAGATTAAATGCCCCAATACACATTAAAGGAGTACTCCGGCCCCAGACATCTTATCCCCCCCCCCCCCCCCCCCTCTGCACCCAGCATTCGTTTAGAGCATCAGGTGCAGCGCCGGAGGCTCGTGACGCCATGGCCACACACCCCTTGTGACATCACAACCACGCCCCTCAATGCTACTACTGTCACATCCCCTCCCATAGACTTACTTTGAGGGGGCGAGGTCTTGATGTCACGAGCCTCCCGCATCGCCATTCATCCAGCACAGAGAGCAAAGCTCACTCCGTGCACCAGATGACTGGGGTGCTGCAGCTGAAAGCGTGGGGGTCCCCAGCGGCAGGACCCCGCGATCAGACATTTTATCCCCTATCCTTTGGATAGGGGACAAGATATCTAGGGGCGGAGTACCCCTTTAAATAAAAGTTGTCCGTGTTCTGCGAGACTGGCTGAATATATATCTAACGTGTGTGGTGGCCTCTGGACTCCCAGGACATTGTTGGATTTCACCTGCCCGACACTTTTGTTTTCATGGGGATAAGCTGCCCCAGAGCTGTCTGGCAGTGGTTTGCTGTCATGTGAATGCACAGCCGAGCCAATTGTTCATGTATTTGGAGGGACCGGAAGAGAGAGGTTGTTGGCCGAACAAACCTGCCGACTGATATTGAAGGTGTACGGGCACCTGAGGAAAAGTGGTTCTAACAAGGTAAGAAGTACAATGTGGGGCAGTTCTTCCCCTGCCTATGGCCTTTTATCATTGCCATGATAAAGTTATGTGACCCCTGTCAGATGAATGTTGTCCACTGTTTAGGTGTAGCAGGTTTTGCACTTTATGGATAAACTACTAAGCACAGACTTTAATGGTTTCAGATGTGAAAAGACAGGATATGCTGCCGAGGCTCCACAAGTGGCTGTCGGATGGTACGAGGAGGTTGTTCACGGCTCAACAAGGGGTGTAGGGCTATACAGGAAGGTTGTTCTAGGCTCAACAAGGGGTGTAGGGCTGTACAGGAAGGTTGTTCTCGGCTCAACAAGGGGTGTAGGGCTGTACAGGAAGGTTGTTCTCGGCTCAACAAGGGGTGTAGGGCTATACAGGAAGGTTGTTCTAGGCTCAACAAGGGGTGTAGGGCTGTACAGGAAGGTTGTTCTCGGCTCAACAAGGGGTGTAGGGTTGTACAGGGAGGTTGCTCGTGCCTGGGTGTTACATTGTACTTAGTGTCCAACATTAAACCATCACTGGTTATGAACATAATGTTACTGCCTTGTCTTTTTGTAACACAGAGATTTGAGGTTTTTATATGTCCTGTATGTGCACCTCAGAATCACATATACCTGGCCCTGAACTACTAAGACATCTTATTCCTGTAGGAGCCCCATAGATAACAGTTCCTGACAAGTATCCCAGTTTACACTATGCTTTATAGTTACTGTGTCCTCCCATATTTTACTGCAGTGCAGCACTTAAACACAATAGAACTTTATATATCTTAACAACCATTCCATCTAGGAGACGCATTCTCCTCGAATGGGCTTATCCCAAGATTAAAAAGTCACCAATCCATAGAATGAGGGATAAGAACCTGATCAATGGGGGTCTGAGCTCTGGGATAACAACCAATCATAAGAAGGGGGTCTGCTGTCCATTGACTGAAGGGGCTGGCAGCATGAACGTTCAGCCACCACTCTACTCTTTATGGACCCGTTGAAGACTTGCCTATCTTCAGAAGAACAGTATCAAATTCTTTCTCCAGTGGAGAAAGAAGGGATCTCTGTTCTTGTGGTTTGTAGGTCAGGCCCCCACTTATAATACAGTGACCCCCCGACCTACGATGGCCCCGACAAACGATAATTTCAGCATACGATCACTCTCAGAGGCCATCGCATGTTGAAGGCAGCATCAACATATGATGCTTTTGTATGTCGGGGCCATCGCATAAACGACTATCCGGCAGCGCTGACTGCTTCAGCTGTCGCCGGATAGCCGTTTACAGTGCCCCGTGTGCTCCGGTGATGGTCTCCTACCTTTCCTTGGGGCTCTGGAGCGCCTCTTCGGGATCCCTGTATCGCCGGCTCTCTCCTTCGTCGTCATCACGTTGCCGCGCACGCCGTCCCGTCATCCAATAGGAGCGGCGTGCATAGTGACGTGATGGCGGCAATGTGAGAGCGACAATCCCAGGGAAGCAGAGTCCTTGCCGGAGCGTCGGGGACACCATGGGGATGCGGCGACATCGATTGAGGGCGACATCCAGGGCAGCGGCGACGGGACCGGAGGGGCGGGGACAGGTGAGTACAACTTCCTATACTTAACATTGCACGGATCCATCAACATACGATGGTTTCAACAAACGATGGTTCATTTGGACGGATTACCATCGTATGTTGAGGGACCACTGTACAGTGCATTTAGAAAGTTTTCAGACCCTTTCACTTTGAGAGACAATGAGGAGAGACTTGCCATACTGGCCATTCTGTCATGAAGCCCAGATTGTGGAGGCTGCAGTGATGGTTCTCGACCTTCTGGAAGTTTCTTCCATCTGCACACAGGATCTTTGGAGCTCAGCCAGAGTGACCATTGGGTTCTTGGTCTCCTCTCTTACCAAGGACTTTCTCCCCTAGTAAAGGTCCTTCTGTTCTTCCATGTAAGAATTATGGAGACCATTGAGCTCTTGGGAACTTTCAGTGCAGCAGAAATGTTTTTGTCCTCTTCTCCAGATCTGTGCCTCCACACAATCCTGTCTCATAGCTCTACAGGCAGTTGTTTCCTCCTCATGACTTGGTTTTTGCTCAGATCAAGGTGTAGAAAATCTCTAAGCCGACCAAGGGAAATGGGAGGCTCCATAGCTAAGAGCAAAGTGTCACAATATTTTGTCAATGCCAAATTTCAGCTTTTCCTTTTTAATAAATTTGCTAAACTATTTTTCACATTCTCGTTATGGGCTATTGAGTCCAAAATGATATGGGGGCATGTTATGTTTTTTTTTTTTTTTTTTTTTTTTTAAGCAAATGCCAAAACTTAACAACAATATGTAAAGAATAAAAATGAAAGGGTCTGAATACTTTTTAAACACATTTAATACTTTTCACCTATCCTGAGTGAGAAGTTACAAGATCTAAAGAGATTATGTCAAGAATCCGTCCAGAACTACAGTATTGATATACTGCTGCCACTGCTCGCCCCTATAGGCACTGTAATGGCAGTCATTTGTTCTGGTTAAAGGAGATGTCCAGTACAGACTATTCCTATTCCATCCTGTCCGGGCTGCAAAAAAAGGAGAAAATAAACTTTCACTTACCTTCCTACACTCCCCAGGAGCTCCGCTACAGCTGATCAGTCGGCCGGGCTGTCTTCTTCCTACTTCCCTTTGCCCGGGACGTCACACGGCGCTTCAGCCTATCACCGGCCGCAGCGATGTCCCACCTCGGCCGGTGATAGGCTGAAGCACCGTGTGACGTTTGGGCTTAAGGAAGTTGGCAGGCCGACCGATCAGCTGCTGTGGAGCTCCGGGGGAATGTAAGAAGGTAGATGAAAGTTTATTTTCTCATTTTTTTTGCAGCCCGGGCAGGATGGAATAGGAATAGTCCGTACCGGACATCTCCTTTTAAGCATCTTATCATGTTAGAGATAAATGTACTTAAAGGGGTACTCTGCCCCTAGACATCTTATCCCCTACCCAAAGAATAAGGGATAAGGTGTCTGATTGTGGGGGTCCCGCCGCTGGGGACCCCCGTTGTCTCGGCTGCGGCACCCAGACATCCAGTGCACGGAGCAAACTTTGCTCCGTGCTGCATGAATGGCGATGTGGGGTGGGAGGCTTGTGACATCACGACCACGCCCCCTCAATGCAAGTTTATGGGAGGGGGTGTGAAGGCCGTCACGCCCCCTCCCATAGACTTGCATTGATGGGGTGTGGCCGTGACGTCACAAGCCTCCTGCATTATACCCGACACTCTAAAGGAATGTCAGGTGCAGCAGGGAGATCGCTGGGTCCCTAGCGGCAGGACCGCCTGCGATCAGACATCTTATCCCCTATCCTTTGGATAGGGAATAAGTCATCTAGGGGCAGAGTACCCCTTTAATATTACATGACTCCGCCACTTGTAAAATGTCTGCGAAAGGATGTCTACCATTTTTTCACAAGCTTTGAGCATAAACTTTCCTTGTTTGTGTTTTATTTTTTGTATTTGTGGTTGAAAATGATTGAGCAAAATCTGAATATGCAGGTAAACCTCAAAAAGCATTCAGTTTTGGGGTTACAGAAACAGGATTGACTATATCTGAGTATAAAACCTTTGATTTTAGGGTTTGTTCTCTGGGATTGTAGTCTCAACCGCAGATGATGAGACTGGTATCGGCTATTGCAACCTTACCTGTCCAAAACTTGTGTTACTGCCAAGGCACTCCCGTCTGTTCCTCTCAGGCCTCAGAAGTATGATGTAACATTTGGGGAGGAAGATGCCGCTCAGAAGTCCAGCGCTGGAGGCCAAGATGGCAAATACCTGCACGGCCACAGTATATTTACCACTGGTGCTCAGGTAGGCTGGGATGAAGGTGATCCAGACACAGCAGAAGATCAGCATGCTGAACGTGATCACTTTGGCCTCATTGTAGGTCCCTGGAAGGTTCCTTGCCAAAAAGGCTACAAAGAAACTTATCATGGCCAAGAAGCCCATGAACCCCAAAGCCATGTAGAAGAACAGCTTATGTCCCTCATTGCACTCAAATATTATTTTATGGTTTTCTGTGTTCAGTGCTGGGAAAGGTGGAGACTTGTGGAGCCAAACAGAGCAAATTATAATCTGAAGCCCGGAGCAAAGTCCTACAACGTAACGTGGGATTCTAGGTCCCAACCATTTCCTCAGAGGACTGTTCAGTCTGGTGGCCTTAAATGCTAAGATTACCATTATAGTCTTAGCCAGGACTGAGGAGATGCTGATGGAGAAGACCACACTGAAGAAGGTTTGTCTCAGGAGACATGTAAACTTAGATGGCTGACCGATGAAGACCAAGCAGCAGAGGAAGCAGAGAACGAGGGACGTCAACAAGATGTAGCTGAGCTCCCGGTTTGTGGCTTTGATGACTGGAGTGTCTTTGAACTTTATGAAAGTCACCAAAATGCACAAAGCCAGGAAAGCGAACATAGAGGCTATCAACACCAGAATGTGTCCAAGTGGTTCTTCATACGACAAGAATTCTATGATTTTCGGAACACATCGGTTTCTATCTTCGTTCGACCACTGGTCTTGGGGACATCTGAAGCATTCAACGGCATCTAAACAGTAAAGTATGTGTTATCTATTGCATCTACAGAGTAACTTGAGTTACAAAATCAATTTATCTGGAGATCAGAACTGAGCAGGATCCAGGTTCTTGAGTGCAACTAATGGTATCTGGACGCCTACAAGGAGAAGAGGTGAAACTCCAAAAGTCCAGTTTGGAAATGTTCTTCACCTTTAATGGGGTATTCCAGACAAATACATCTTATCCCCTATCCACGCCCCCTCCATTGATGTATATGGGAGGGGGCGTGACGGCCATCACACCCACTCCCATAGACATGAATGGAGGGGGCGTTGTGTCATGTCACGTCTCCAGTCCCGGAGACAAAGGTGTCCGAGACTGGAGCAGCAGCCCGCTGTCGAATGCGGGTGCTGCTCGGAGAGCGCGGGGGGTCCCAGCAGCGGGACCCCGGCGGTCAGACATCTTATCCCCTATCCTTTGGATATGGGATAAGATGTATTTGGCCGCAATACCCCTTTAAGTGTTTATAGAATCAGCAACATCCTCGAGAACCTATTGTTGGTTTAAAACATTACCGATTGTGTAAACACTTATGGGTGACTAAACTTTTCTAACTTGACTTTTGGAGTTCCACCGCCTCTTCTACTTTTGGCTCATTGAATTGTTCAGGGCAGGGGTTAAACCGCGTGACGTTCAGCATGCTCCATAAGACTATACGTCCCAGCACAGTGGAATTAATCTCTTTTTTTGGGGGGGGGATATCTACAAGGGTGGTGAAATCACAGTGTAAAATAATCACTGAAAAATCGAGTAACATACAAGATGGAGATGACAAAACAAAAGCCATATACACACAGATGTTGGCACAAAAAGTCCAAAATTGTCCCAGATGCCACAATAGCCACCACAACTACATGCAGTGGGCGGTCCCACTTTACTCAGCCCCGGAAGGGTAAATAACCCAACAATCTTGCACACCAGTGAATTTGGCAGAACTCAACATAGAGCCAATTCTACGGATAAAGCTTCATCTAATACATGGCCACCCAGAAATTCCAACAGATGCCACAACAATAATGAGATGGCAACAAATCAACACCCCTCTGTCACCGATCAGCCATTCACCCCATTGCAAACACAAGTTATACTGTTGGAAATTAGGAAGACAATTGAAATGTCCAATGAAATTACCAGGAGGAGCCCAGTTATGGAACCCATCACATCTATTATTCTAAGACTGTATGAGCGCAGTGCCCTGCATTGAGCCTCGCCATTGGTCTTCTTCCTGGTGTCGGGGCTCAATGCACGACACTACGCTCAGCCTATCACTGGCCAAGGCAGGACATTGCTGCGACCGGCGATTAGATGATCCACAGAGAGTGACGTATTGGGCCCAGGAAGCAAGAAGACCGCATCGGGGAACTGGAGGGGTGAACCAGAGGCACTGAGGGAGCAACAGCAGGTAAGTCCTGTTTGTTGTTTTATATACAGTGGGGCAAAAAAGAATTTAGTCAGCCCCCAATTGTACAAGTTCTTCCCCTGATAATGATGAGAGGCTGTAATTTCTATCATAGGTTATAACCTCAACTATGAGAGACAGAATGAGAAAAATTTTTAAAGAATTTATTTGCATATTATGGTGGAAAATAAATATTTGGTCAATAAGAAAAGTTCATCTGAATACTTTGTTATATCCCCTTTGTTGGTAATGACAGAGGTCACATGTTTTTTGTCTTCACAAGGTTCTCACACACTGTTGCTGGTATTTTGGCCCATTCCTCCATGCAGATCTCCTCTAGAGCAGTGATGTTTTGGAGTTTTTGCTGGGCAACACGGACTTTCAACTCCCTCCAAAGGTTTTCTATGTGGTTGAGATCTTGAGACTGGCTAGTCCACTTCAGGACCTTGAAATGCTTCTTATGAAGACACGCCTTCATTGCCCGGGCGATGTGTTTGGGATCATTGTAATGCTGAAAGACCCAGCCACGTTTCATCTTCAATGTCCTTGCTTATGGGAGGAGGTTTTCACTCAAAATCTCACGATACATGGCCCCATTCATTCTTTCCTTTACACGGATCAGTCGTCCTGGTCCCTTAGCAGAAAAACAGTCACAAAGCGTGATGTTTCCACCCCCATGCTTCACGGTAGGTAGGGTGTTCTTTGGATGCCACTCTGCATTCATTCTCCTCCAAACACAACAAGTTGAGTTTTTACCAAAAAGTTCTACTTTGGTTTCATCTGACCATATGACATTCTCCCAATCCTCTTCTGGATCATCCAAATGCTCTCTAGAAAACTTCAGTTTCTGGTGTCCTTCGCCAGCTCTTTGGTCTTGGCCATAGTGGAGTTTGGAGTGTGACTGAGGTTGTGGACAGGTGTCTTTTATACTGATAACAAGTTCACACAGGAGCCATTAATACAGGTAACGAGTGGAGGACAGAGGAGACTCTTATAGAAGAAGTTACAGGTCTGTGAGAGGCAGAAATCTTACTTGTTTGTAGGTGACCAAATACTTATTTTCCACCATAATTTGCAAATAAATTCTTTAAAAATCAGACAATGTGATCTCCTGTATTCTTTTTCCCCATTCTGTCTCTCATAGTTGAGGTTATAACCTATGATGATAATTACAGCCTCTCATCTTTATAAGCGGGGTACTTATACAATTGGTGGCTGACTAAATACTTTTTTTGCCCCACTGTAATGGCAGCCTCGGGATGATAGCTCTAAAATGTGCTGTGTTGGAGTACTCCTTTAAGCCTGTAGACTCAAACAGCTACCTCACGGTCGCTATAGAAAATGGCGTACTCACAACCCCTCAGGACAGTTTAATAGAATCTGCAAAAACTGCACAGGAGATAAAATATCTGAATCTCAGGCAAATCGCCTATACGACAGATTCAAGAGAAAAGATACGTGAAGGAAAGAGGCCTACAGTAGACCTAGAAAGCCGACACGGGATGACTTACAAATCCCACCACATCTAAGTCCAGTAAATAAACCAACTGAAAAACTTACCGTATTTTTCTCCGTATAAGACGCACTTTTTCTCCCCCAAAACTGGGGCGGGGGGAAGTTGGTGCATCTTATAGGGCGAATACACACCTATCGGGTCGGTCCCTGCGACCATCAACGGCCGGGACCCACGGCTAATACAGGACATCACCGATCCCGGTGATGCCCTGTATTAACCCTTCAGATGCGGCGATCAAAGCTGACCGCCACGTCTGAAGCGAAAGTGAAACTAACCCGGCTGCTCAGTCGGGCTGTTCGGGACCGCCGCGGTGAAATCGCGGCATCCCGAACAGCTTACAGGACACCGGGAGGGACCTTACCTGCCTCCTCGGTGTCTGCTCCGTGCCGGGATCCCCTGCATGGCGGTGCTCTCCTTCGACGTCATCACGCGCGCCGTCCCATCATCCAATAGGAGCGGCGTGCCGTCCCGTCATCCAATAGGAGCGGCGTGCGGAGTGACGTGATGACGGGGACGGAGAGCATGGATCCCGGGGAAGAAGATGTCCGGAGCATCGGGGACACCCCGGGGACGCGACGACAGCGATGGATCGACATCCAGGGCAGCGGTGACTGGTCCGGAGTGGCGGGGACGTGAGTGTAACCTCCTCTCCAGTAGTCTTCAACCTGCGGACCTCCAGCTGTTGCAAAACTACAACTCCCAGCATGCCCGGACAGCCAACGGTGGGTGCGTCTTATATGCCGGTGCGTCCTATAGGGCGAAAAATACGGTACTTAGGTCAGTTTCATATCTACCTGCTCCACAGCCCACACACAGCGGCACTAGCCTATATATATGTGACCACTATCTGAAAAGTATCCTTCCCAGAGAAAGAAAAAGCAGGGTGCGCCCCTAGTGAAGACCACTATGCCAATACTGGAAAAAATAGTGTGAGCTCGGCTCTATACCCTTAGATGTTGTGCTGAGGGCACAAGACCTATAGTTACGTGTGGATGAAGAAAGACGGTGAGACGCCAAAGGGTTTTTCCGGATAATCCGCAATCAATCCGGTTCATGCAATGGAAAGAAAATAGAAAATGGTTCCCTGTATACAGTCGCTTATCCCACGGTATATATGTATTCAGAAGAACATATTTTATTGGTAAGGCAACGCGTTTCAATCCTGGACTAAGATCTTCATCAGACAACAACGAAGATCCTAGTCCAGGATCAAAACGCGTTGTCTTACCAATAAAATATGTTCTTCTGAATACGTATATATCGTGGGATAAGCGACTGTATAGAGGGAACCATTTTCTTTCCGTTACATCCCCGAGTGTAACATACAGACAGTTATACCCCTAAAAGGAGAAAATCGCCAATAACCAAAAGAGATGGGTTATCAGGTGTAGTAAAACAAGATGCCTCTGTGGCCCCACAATCAAAGATGGCGTCACCGCATACCAAAGTCACCAGATGAAATCTTAGATCAAGGACTGTATCAGCTGACATTTAGGCTACATGATGTACGTTATTGAATGTCATAAACAATATGGGGGAAGAATAATACTATGAAGAATAATGCAGCAATTACACCTCTGTCTGACTAAACATAGGTCCAGAAGCTTCCCGGACTCTCATCGCTGCTGTGAAGCCCATCATGGTGCCCCTGATCCCATTACTATATATCCTACTGACCACATTACACTTTATAATTAAAACAGATTCGATGTTTCGGAAAAAACGGAATGTACTGGATATACATCCAATACCTACAACCAAAGGGACTCAACAAAGTGAGTGATCTGGTGAGATAATACAGTCTATTACTAGTTTACCCCAGGATCGGTATCACATCAGGTCTTATGCTGTTCCCACGTGTTCCTTTGCCTCCACCTACCTACAAAAACGTATATACCAATGGCCCCTAGTCTTATTCTATAATTTATCAACGTTCTCTCTTTATAGTGTCAACGTATGAAAGTGACATCACAGACACCACCAGGGCATTAATACATTTTGGTTCATTGGGTATTTGAACCTCCGGTGTCTGATGTTTCTGATAGACGATTGCTCTATCCACGAGTCCAGAGGTCACCTTAAAGGGGTACTACGCCCCTAGACATCTTATCCCCTATCCGCATCTGGGAACCCCCACAATCTCCCTTGCTGCACCGAGTATTCGTTTAGATCATCGGGTGCAGCATCGGAGTCTCCTTCTCATAACGGCACAGCCGTGACTCCCCAATGCAAGTCTATGGGAGGGGGCTTGATGGCACGAGCCTCTGCCCTGCAGTGCCAGTCATCCGGCACGGAGCAAAGTTCGTTCCGTGCACCAGATGTCTGGGGTGCCGCAGCCGAGATTGCAGGGGTTCCCTGGGGCGGGGCCCTGCCGATCAGACATCTTATGTCCTATCAGTTGGATAGAGGATAAGATGTCTAGGGACAGAGAACCCCTTTAAAGAAGGTTTCTAGATATTGTAGACTTTAAGGGGTTCCCTGACTTACCGGTTCTGTTAGAAATCTCTCCAGGTGAGCAGGGCACACAGTCAAAACAGCAGGGTGGTTGTCCTAGTCTAGTGATCCTCCTGAATCCGTGACCACACCTCCTACTGCACACAGACTCCGGCACCTGTATAGAGAAGGAGCAGTCGGGGAGGTAAAACCTTGGTAATTGTCTCAAGTATCCTCAGATGTGAACATGTCTCACCCTGGACTCGAATTGTCACTGGAAAGAGGACGCTTGGTCTACAGTTGGGGCCTGTGGTAATGGTGGACCATTATAGAAGGAGCTGGTGAGGTTCACGAACATACTACAATGTTTTAAAGGGGTACTCCGGTGGAAAATGTTAAACAGATTTGTAAATGACTTCTATTAAAAAAATCATAATCCTTCCAGTACTTATCAGCTGCTGTATGCTCCACAGGAAGTTGTGTAGTTCTTTCCAGTCTGACCACAGTGCTCTCTGCTGACACCTCTGTCCGTGTCAGGAACTGTTCAGAGAATGAGCAAATCCCCCATAGCAAACCTCTCCTGCTCTGGACAGTTCCTGACATGGACAGAGCTGTCTCAGAGAGCACTGGAGTCGGACTAGAAAGAACTACACAACTTCCTGTGGAGCTTCTCATAGGTAATTACACTCTGGAGTGAGTACAGATCAGTATTCGGTCATTTAGAAAGATTTTAGAGCCTTTTTTTTTCCCAATAGGGGACATCTCTCAATAAGGGACATTTCTCAATAGGGGACATCTCTCAATAGGGGACATCTCTCAATAGGGAACACTTTTTTATTCCCTGTTTTTTATTCCAGATATACAACAATTGTGCAACGCTCCATTGCAGCAAAAAAATGAAAAGTGAAATTTATTGACTCATGTCACAGCAAGCTTCGCTTGCTGTGACATGATTCAATAAATTTCACTTTTCATTTTTTGCTACATTGGATTTCCTCCTGCTCTGGACAGTTCCTGACATGGACAGAGGTGTCAGCAGAGAGCACTGTGATCAGGCAGAAAAGAACTACACAACTTCTTGTGGAGCTTCTCATAGGTAATTGCACTCTGGAGTGAGTACAGATCAGTATTTGGTCATTTAGAAAGATTTTGGAGCCTTTTTTTTTCCCAATAGGGGACATCTCTCAATAGGGGACATCTCTCAATAGGGGACATCTCTCAATAGGGGACATCTCTCAATAGGGGACATCTCTCAATTGGGGACATCTCTCAATAGGGGACATCTCTCAATAGGGAACACTTTTTTTATTCCCTGTTTTTTTTATTCCTATTAGGAGATTCTACTGTATTTAGAATGTGGGCGCCAGCCCCCTGAACCTGATCAAAGTCCATCCTTCCAGATATACAACAATTGCGCAACACTCCAATGTAGCAAAAAATATGAAAAGTAAAATTTATTGACTCATGTCACAGCAAGCTTCGCAAGTCACTAAATTTCACTTTTCATTTTTTGCTACATTGGATTTCCTCCTGCTCTGGACAGTTCCTGACATGGACAGAGGTGTCAGCAGAGAGCACTGTGGTTAGACTGGAAAGAACTACACAACTTCCTGTGGAGCATACAGCAGCTGATAAGTACTGGAAGGATTATGATTTTTTAATATTAATTTACTAATCAATTTAACTTTCTGGCACCAGATGATTCGAAAAAAATAATTTTCCACTGGAGTACCCCTTTAATTTACAGATTTTTAAAACATTCCTGTTCCCTACACTGCTATTCCAGATAAAGGTCCAGGTTGGCCCAAAATGTTGTACGTAACGTTTGGACATCCTTTGGGATCCTACCTGAGAGAACTTCTCGTTCCATAG
This sequence comes from Hyla sarda, assembly GCF_029499605.1. Taxonomy (NCBI): domain Eukaryota; kingdom Metazoa; phylum Chordata; class Amphibia; order Anura; family Hylidae; genus Hyla; species Hyla sarda. The sequence goes on from NC_079191.1 coordinate 4,176,317, forward strand.
AATTTGGCTGCTGTTGATGACAATCTTATGACCTGATGTGTCCCCAGGAGTAAATGACCCCACAGTCACCAGCCGGAAGTGTCCGCTGAGGATCTGGATGGTCACGATGTCGTATGACGCAGAAACGTCTCCATTGGCATCAAAAGTCTTAACATCTCCAGACTGGACCCAAAATGGCGTCTTCTTCAAAGATTGTAGAACCTGTAGGTTCACGAGAAGAAAAGTCACCAAACCGTAACGCAAGGACCTTTCCGTCATAGGCAAAATTCTCCTGTACAGATACGGCCTTCTACTGTAACTCATTGGTCTTATATTAATAAGAGGGTGGGGTCAGCAGTCATATTATTATTAGAGGATGGGGTCAGCAGTCATTATTATTAGAGGGCGGGGTCAGCAGTCATATTATTATTAGAGGGCGGGGTCAGCAGTCATATTATTATTACAGGGTGGGGTCAGCAGTCATATTATTATTACAGGGTGGGGTCAGCAGTCATTATTATTACAGGGTGGGGTCAGCAGTCATATTATTATTAGAGGGTGGGGTCAGCAGTCATATTATTATTAGAGGGTGGGGTCAGCAGTCATATTATTATTACAGGGTGGGGTCAGCAGTCATATTATTATTAGAGGGCGGGGTAAGCAGTCATATTATTATTAGAGGATGGGGTCAGCAGTCATTATTATTAGAGGGCGGGGTCAGCAGTCATATTATTATTAGAGGGCGGGGTCAGCAGTCATATTATTATTAGAGGGCGGGGTCAGCAGTCATATTATTATTAGAGGATGGGGTCAGCAGTCATTATTATTAGAGGGCGGGGTCAGCAGTCATATTATTATTAAAGGGCGGGGTCAGCAGTCATATTATTATTATAGGGTGGGGTCAGCAGTCATATTATTAGAGGGTGGGGTCAGCAGTCATTATTATTAGAGGGTGGGGTCAGCAGTCATATTATTACAGGGTGGGGTCAGCAGTCATATTATTATTAGAGGGTGGGGTCAGCAGTCATATTATCATTACAGGGTGCAGTCAGCAGTCATATTATTATTACAGGGTGGGGTCAGCAGTCATATTATTAGAGGGTGGGGTCAGCAGTCATATTATTACAGGGTGGGGTCAGCAGTCATATTATTATTAGAGGGTGGGGTCAGCAGTCATATTATCATTACAGGGTGCAGTCAGCAGTCATATTATTATTAGAGGGCGGGGTCAGCAGTCATATTATTATTAGAGGGCGGGGTCAGCAGTCATATTATTATTACAGGGTGGGGTCAGCAGTCATATTATTATTACAGGGTGGGGTCAGCAGTCATATTATTATTAGAGGGCGGGGTCAGCAGTCATATTATCATTACAGGGTGCAGTCAGCAGTCATATTATTATTAGAGGGCGGGGTCAGCAGTCATATTATTACAGGGTGGGGTCAGCAGTCATATTATTATTAGAGGGTGGGGTCAGCAGTCATATTATTATAAGAGGGCGGGGTCAGCAGTCATATTATTATTAGAGGGCGGGGTCAGCAGAGTCATATTATTATTACAGGGTTGGGTCAGCAGTCATATTATTATTAGAGGGCGGGGTCAGCAGTCATATTATTATTACAGGGTGCAGTCAGCAGTCATATTATTGTTAGAGGGCGGGGTCAGCAGTCATATTATTACAGGGCGGGGTCAGCAGTCATATTATTACAGGGTGGGGTCAGCAGTCATATTATTATTAGAGGGTGGGGTCAGCAGTCATATTATTACAGGGTGGGGTCAGCAGTCATATTATTATTAGAGGGTGGGGTCAGCAGTCATATTATTATAAGAGGGCGGGGTCAGCAGTCATATTATTATTACAGGGTTGGGTCAGCAGTCATATTATTATTATAGGGGGCGGGGTCAGCAGTCATATTATTATTAGAGGGCGGGGTCAGCAGTCATATTATTATTACAGGGTTGGGTCAGCAGTCATATTATTATTAGAGGGCGGGGTCAGCAGAGTCATATTATTATAAGAGGGCGGGGTCAGCAGTCATATTATTATTACAGGGTTGGGTCAGCAGTCATATTATTATTATAGGGGGCGGGGTCAGCAGTCATATTATTATTAGAGGGCGGGGTCAGCAGTCATATTATTACAGGGTGGGGTCAGCAGTCATATTATTATTAGAGGGCGGGGTCAGCAGTCATATTATTATTAGAGGGCGGGGTCAGCAGTCATATTATTATTAGAGGGCGGGGTCAGCAGAGCTCCTTCAGGGCAGTATAAACCTAAGGATAGCCTCTATAAAGCTGGTGGTCGGCCGTAGATTTCTCATCATTAGAGGCTGAAATTTACTTACAGATCTATTGTCATAAACAAGAGAAGAAATTCGGATCAAATGCCAAATTTTGACCATTGTTAAAGTGATTTGGGATGATGGTTTGGAATGGGCGGTGTTAGACTACCCTACTAGATTTTAGCCGATGGGCCATATCTGTCCGTGTAACCGGGATGTGCCGGCGGCAATAATGGAAGTGATGGAGTCATCGTCTGTGTCCCTGCTCACTCCAACAATTGGTTCCAATCAACTTGTATATAATCGGGATGGACAATAATGTGCCTGGGTAACACGCTGCTGGCTCCATAGATACAGCAGGATAGTCATGTACACTCAGGTAAGTCTTTGGTATCTGTGTTACCTTCCATGGTCGGATTTTGCTGATGTTGTCACATGACTGGTGGTTTCTCCCTGATGGGCACTGGAGTAAGGCATGAAGGGCATGAGCATAGGCATATACAGACAGGTAGGCATGGTAAGTGTAGCTCAGGTCAAACGTCTCAAATATAGAAGGCACCATGACCTTCAGATCTTCATCCTGAGTGCACAATGGCCCCGGGGCCCCAGGATCTGTTGGGGTTTTCACTATTTCTCTATCTGTCCAGGTGCAGTTAAAAGTAGCTTCCCAAAATGGCTTAATAAAGGGATGTGTGTGATACAAGGAAGGGCGCAAGCTTCGTAGGAAAGTCTCAAATCCAAGCATCTGCCCCGTATTAGGCATTAACCCTATGGTCCCATTTAGGACTTTCCAAGCTTTTTTGGAGAAAAGTCCAGGTGTTATGGTAAAGGATGCCGAGGAAATGAAGATCTTCCCGGTCACTCCCTCATCATACATGGCCTCAAGGAGAGACTTCACGTGGGCCTCTGTGCTGTGGAGGATGATGATGTTGGCGGAGCTCCCCCTTATCACCTCCACCACTCTTAGGACTTGTGTCTTTGAGTAGCTCAGGTGAATCTTCTCAGCAAAGGCTACACAACTTCCACTTTTCTCTACCTCGGCCCTGATCACTCTCCCACCCTGCTCTCCGACATCATTGTCTACAATCACCATACCCACCCAAGTCCAACCAAATCGGACGATCAGCTGAGAGAGAGCAATATTCTGAAAGATGTTATTGGACACCGTGCGGAAGAAGGACGGGAAGTTCACTTTATCACTCAGTGCAGAAGAGGAGGCTCCATGACTGATCTGAAAGAAATGTAACAACCATAGTATCACATAATGGTTGGATAGGCCGTGAGTACCTGCAGCTTAAAAAAAATGTTTGACATGTCCTAAATGTTTAAAGACAGTAGCAGAGTGGCGCAGCGGAAGCGTGCTGGGCCCATGCTCGCTTAGCATGCGAGAGGTAGCGGGATCGATGCCCGCATCCTCCAAAAACGTTATGACTTTTTCAAACATCTTTGTAGCTAATGCTCATGGCACTCTTAGCCAAGCCAAAGAGTTGCACACACCCGGCTTTGCCAATCCTTCGATAGCTCAGCTGGTAGAGCGGAGGACTGTAGTAGAACAATCGGCAATCCTTAGGTCGCTGGTTCGATTCCGGCTCGAAGGACATTTTTTTGGGGGGTATGTTTTCATTTGGGATGTTTCAAGCTGCTGAAACACACACACTTCCGCTGACCCCTACTCTTAACACTAGAAACACCCTTTCCAGAGAGGTCTCCCGTCAACATTGGGACTTTAAAACAGGCACAGAGACCAAGCTTTCAGTTGAGAGCACATCTAAGGCTCGCCAAAGAACCACCTTTAGCTGTGACGTGCAACCAAATCAAAAAGGGGACCTCGTCCCTGGGTGGGCTTGAACCACCAACCTTTCGGTTGACAGCCTAACGCACTAACCGATTGCACCACAGAGACAACGGTGCTCTACACCAGTGTCTTGTTCTTCCTGCAGCCACCATGCCCACCCCCCCTGACCTGTTACTGTGTTTTTGTAGTTTGTTATTTTTACATTGAAGTCCCAGCACGTAGATAGGCAGGGACCGTTTCTGTGCTTTTGGATCTGTCAGTTAGGGCAGATACACCATAAGAAGGGACAGGGGTTGTGGGCGGGTGCAGGATTTCACCCTTTCCCTGCCCATACGTGTCATTGTCCTTCTTGGTGTTGCATTAGCAATTTTAAAGGAAATCTGTCATCAGTGTCACCTGCACTTACCTGTCGCTACAGACAGAAAGTGCTGGTGACACTGATGACAACGGTACTTACCTGGTTCCATCCAGGCCCTTTATCTTCAGATCCGGGCCCGACTTGGAACGTAGGCCGAGCTTAGTTATGTCACTGTTGCCGTTCTCTGTTGGGTCCTGGTACTAGCAGCCAGCATTGGGGACGTCACTAAGCTCTGCCCATGCTCCAAGTCGGGTCCGGAGCTGAAGATACTGAAGAGGATTGCCGGAGAACGACAGCATGGAACAGGACAAGGTAAGTACCATTGTCATCAGTGTCCCCTGCACTTCCTGTCTGTACCAACAGGTTAGTTTAGGTGGCACTGATTACAGATTTTTGTTTAAAGGGGTACTCTGCCTCCAGACATCTTAACCCGGGGGACCCATTGCTGGGACCCCCCGATCTCCCTGCTGCACCCGGCGTTTGTTTAGAGCATTGGCTGCAGCGTCAGAGACTCGTGACATTATGGCCACGCCCCACCTGTGATGTCATGGTCACGCTCCCTCAATGCAAGTCTATGGGAGGGGGCCTGATAGCCATCATGCCCCCTCCCATAGACTTGCATTGAGAGGGCGTGGCAGTGATGTCACGAGCGGGGCGTGACCGTGATGTCACGAACCTCTACCCCGCATCGCCAGTCATTCAGCACGGAACTGATGTCTGGGGTGACATTCCCTTTGAATTGGGGATAAGAGGTCTTGGGGAAGAGTACCCCTTTAAGGAGTGTATGTGATCTCCATTCACACATGATATCAGGATAAAAGTCATGAAAGTGACTAAAACCAAGAACAGATTGTCTTACCTGTGGGTAGGAGTGGACCCCCAAGATTCGAGCTATAGGAAGGGACAGAGCCGAGGCCATATCTCCGACGATCCCGACCATCATGGAGGTTGTACGGCAGTCATAACACGGCACGGGGTCTCCAGCCCCAGACATCAGGGACATGGCCCCTCCGATGGCCCTCAGCTCAGACATACAGGAGTGGACCAGGCTGAAGCCGACGGTGACGTTAGGCAGAAGGTCCGGAGAATCGTTAACTTCATTGACAGCGAATATAAGGCCGAGAACATCTCTGTAATATCGGATGTGGAACCTGAAGGAGACATCAAGATGGAGGACGAATGGATCATATACTGATCGTTACATCCTATGTGACCATAACTAGATGCCAGAACCGGGTGGATCTGCCGCCCCATCAACACCATGGAAATGTATGGGTTAACATTAGAGATGAGCGAACTTACAGTAAATTCGATTTGTCACGAACTTCTCGGCTCGGCAGTTGATGACTTTTCCTGCGTAAATTAGTTCAGCCTTCAGGTGCTCCGGTGGCTGGAAAAGGTGGATACATTCCTAGGAAAGAGTCTCCTAGGACTGTATCCACCTTTTCCAGCCCACGGGAGCACCTGAAAACGGAACTAATTTATGCAGAAAAAGTTATCAACTGCCGAGCCGAGAAGTTCGTGACGAATCGAATTTACTGTAAGTTCGCTCATCTCTAGTTAACATACCCCAGAAACTTGGAGTAGGGGTGGACATAGTAGGGCGGACTGTAATTCTCTTCCTGTTGGTGTTTTGAGGAACCCAGTATAAAATAACACTATGTAGACCAGTGGTCTCAAACTGTGGCCCTCCAGATGTCACAAAACTTCAACTACAAAAATGCCTAGACACCAAAGGTCTGTCTGCCTCCTCCAGAGGATGCACATTGTCCCCGAAAGGTAAATCAAGGCTTTCCTTGAAGCCGTTGGCTGTCCGGGCATGCTCGGAGTTGAAGTTTTGCGACATCTAGAGGGCCACAGTTTGAGACCACTGATGTAGACAATGCTCTGGAGCTAAACCTGGCTACATAAATGTCCATCCTAGTTCTTAAAGGGGAAGTCTTATACCCCCTGCAATTAGATCAACTGGGGCAAGAAAGTTGAACAGATTTGTGAATCATTTCTATTTAAAAATCTTAATCCTTCCAGTACTTATCAGCTGCTGTTGCTTCTTTTTGAATTTATTTTCTGTCTGACCACAGTGCTCTCTGCTGACACCTCTGTCCATGTCAGGAACTGTCCAGAGCAGGAGAGGTTTTCTATGGGGATTTGCTCCTTCTCTGGACAGTTCGTGATACAGACAGAGGTGTCAGCAGAGAGCAATGTGGACAAACAGAAAGGAAATTCAAAAAGAAAAAGAACCTCTTCTGGAGAACACAGCAGCTGATAAGTACTGGAAGGATTAAGATTTTTAAGTAGAAGTAATTTACAAATTTGTTTAACTTTCTGCCACCAGTTGATTTAAAAAAAATATGTCTTCCAGGGGAGTACCTCTTTAACCCCTTCCCGACCCATGACATACAGGTACGTCATGAACATTACTGCCGCTACTCGCGGCATCCCACAGCGCCCGGAAAGATGGTGGCTATCACTGATATCCAGCCATCTTACCGTGCGACCACGGGGGGTTTCATCCCCCACCCCCCCCAGCGATCGCTGCTATCAGCTGGTCAAATCTGACTAGCTGATAGCAGCGTTTCGCTTTCAGAATACTTAGCAGCGCGGTGTGTGAGTCGGGATCACAGGGATCAGGACACACACCGCTCTGCTAAGTGTCCCTGACCCGTCCCCCGGCGTCACTTACCCGTCGGAGCGGTGTCCCGGAGGTGAGTTTCCGGCAGCAGTGCGGCATCTTCATTGGCAGCAGTGAGATCGCCGTAAAGCGATCTCACTGCTGCCTCTGAGAGTTTCAAAACTGCAACTCCCAGCATGCCCAGACAGCCTTTGGCTTTCTGGGCATGCTGGGAGTTGTAGTTTTGCAACATCTGGAGGTCCAAAGTTTGGAGACCACTGTATAATGGTCTCCAATCTGTGCTCTTCCAGATGTTGCAAAACTACAAATCTCAGCATGCTCAGTCTGTCCAGGCATGCTGGGAGTTGTAGTTCTCTAACATCTGGAAGAGCACAGATTGGAGACCATTATACAGTGGTCTCCAAACTTTGGACCTCCAGATGTTGCAAAACTACAACTCCCAGCATGCCCAGACTGCCCAAGCATGCTGGAAGTTGTAGTTCGGCAACATCTGATCCTTCAGATATTGCCGAACTACAACTTCCAGCATGCCTGGGCAGTCTGGGCATACTGGGAGTTGTAGTTTTGCAACAACTGGAGGCGCACTAGTTGGGAAACATTGTCCGTTTCCTACCTCAGTGCCTCCAGCTGTTGCAATTGTTGCAAAACTATAACTCCCAGCATGCACTGACAGACCATGCATGCTGGGAGTTGTAGTTTTGCAACAGCTGGAGGCACACTGGTTTGGAAACACTAAGTTTGGTTGCAAAACACTTGAAAGTTTATTACTTAACTTAGTGTTTCCAAACCAGCGTTCCTCCAGCTGTTGCAAAACTACAACTCCCAGCATGCACGGACAGCCAAAGGGCATGCTCGGAGTTTGCAACAGCTGGATGTTTGCCCCCTCCCCCCAATGTGAATGTACAGGGTGAATGTACGCTACTGTTTCCAAAACGGAGCCTCCAGCTGTTGCAAAATAATAACTCCCAGTATTGCCGGACAGCCATTGACTGTCCAGGCATGCTGGGAGTTTTGCAACAGCTGGAGGCACCCTGTTTGGGAATCATTGGCATAGAATACCCCTATGTCCACCCCTATGCAAATCCCTAATTCAGGCCTCAAATGAGCATGGCGCTCTTTCACTTTGGAGCCCTGTCGTATTTCAGGGCAACAGTTTTGGGACACATATGGGGTATCGCCGTACTCGGGAGAAATTGCTTTACAAATTTTGGGGGGCTTTTTCTTCTTTAACCCCTTATGAAAAGGTGAAGTTGGGGTCTACACCAGCATGTTAGTGTAAAAAAATAAATTTTTTACACTGACATGCTGGTGTTGCCCTATACTTTTCATTTTCACAAGAGGTAAAAGGGAAAAAAGACCCCCAAAATTTGTAACGCAATTTCTCCCGACTACGGAGATACCCCATATGTGGGCGCAAAGTGCTCTGGGGGCGCACAACAAGGCCCAGAAGGGAGAGTGCACCATGTACATTTCAGGCGATTTGCACAGGGGTGGCTGATTGTTACAGCAGTTCTGACAAACGCAAAACAATAAATATCCATATGTGACCCCATTTTGGAAACTACACCCCTCACGGAATGTAATAAGGGGTGCAGTGAGCATTTACACCCCACTGGTGTATGACAGATTTTTGGAACAGTGGTCTGTGAAAATGAAAAATAAAATTTTTGATTTGCACAGTCCACTGTTTCAAATATCTGTCAAACGCCAGTGGGGTGTAAATGCTCACTGCACCCCTTATTAAATTCCATGAGGGGTATAGTTTCCAAAATGGGGGTCACATGTGGGGGGGGGGTCCACTGTTCTGGCACCATAGGGGCTTCCTAAATGTGACATGCCCCCCAAAAACCCTTTCAGAAAAACTCACTCTCCAAAATCCCATTGTCGCTCCTTCCCTTCTGAGCCCTCTACTGCGCCCGCCGAACACTTTACATACGCATATGAGGTATTTCCTTACTCGAGAGAAATTGGGTTACAAATTTTAGGGTGATTTCTCTCCTTTTACCCCTTGTAAAAATCCAAAAATTGGGTCTACAAGAAAATGCGAGTGTAAAAAATGAAGATTTAGAATTTTCTCCTTCACTTTGCTGCTATTCCTGTGAAACACCTAAAGGGTTAAAACACTTACTGAATGTCATTTTGAATACTTTGGGGGGTGCAGTTTTTATAATGGGGTCATTTATGGGGTATTTCTAATATGAAGACCCTTAAAATCCACTTCCAACCTGAACTGGGCACTGAAAAATTAAGATTTTGAAAATCTTGAGAAAAATTGGAAAATTGCTGCGGAACTTTGAAGCCTCTGGTGTCTTCCAAAAGTAAAAACTTGTAAATTTTTTTATGCAAACACAAAGTAGACATATTGTATATGTGAATCAATATGTAATTCATTTGGAATATCCATTTTCCTTTCAAGCAGAGACTTTCAAAGTTAGAAAAATGCTAAATTTTCAAAATTTTCATGAAATTTTTAGATTTTTTACCAAGAAAGGATACAAATATCAGTGAAATTTTACCAATAACATAAAGTAGAATATGTCACGAAAAAACTATCTTGGAATCAGAATGATAAGTAAAAGCATCCCAGAGTTATTAATGTTTAAAGTGACAGTGGTCAGATTTTCAAAAAATGCCCAGGTCATGAAGGTGAAAATGGGCTGGGTCATGAAGGGGTTAACTCTACTTATACATTGTGACAAACCCTCAACTATGTTGGTGGAACTAAGTGAGGAGTTGGTTGCCACCTCTGGAGCTGAGAGGTCCCAAAAATGACCAGGAAAAGGAAAGGCAAAGCCTGATGTTGGATTTCCTGCCTCTTTCTGTAAAGCTTCAGGCACCTCCATGCACCATGTCCTATAAGTCATTGTACCCTATAAATCTGGGGTCAATGTTTTCACGTGATCCAGTCCATGAACCTACAATCCAACCAATCAGTCTCCGTACAATCTCTTACCCCGTACAGGACACCGGCTGAGGCCAGTCGAGGAAGCTCGGTTGTGAGAAGTCATAGCCGGAGTAGACGAGGAAGATTCCCCCGATGACAACATCTCCGTGCTGGGTGAAGGGGTCCATCTCCCACCCTCTCAGTCTACAGCTGGGGACTTGCTCCACGGAGAGCGGTAAGGACAGAAGGAAAAGGAGGAGTCCGGTCATTGGTGCTCGTCTCAGTACATCATGGTGGTCATAATATGGGGGCCTCAGAAGGTGGAGATGCTGGGAGCCGTCTATTATACATGGTGCGGCACCTTGTCCAAACAATGACGATCTTCTCCAATCCCTGCCAGCGATAAGATAACCTGACCGTACAGGCAGAGGTCAGAGAAATGAAGCAAAGGTCTGCCTGCAAGAAAGATCAGAGAAACGGGTGTTTGGAAGAAAAAGGTCTTAGGGCCGACTCAATCACTACGTACAAATATATCAATAGAGTGGTAAAACACAAAGAGTAACAGAAACATGACCAAAAACATGGCCGCACGTCCACAACTTGTCCTATGATCCTATGGCTTCTCAGCAGAATTTCAGAAACTAACAGGTTGTTCTTGTACCATTTAATCAAAACGTACAAGCCCACTCGCCACGTCAAGACCACCTGATCAGAGTGGGTCCCTCACCTAACACTAGTGTAGCGACCACCGCCACTACAACACCATGCCCATAGGGGGAATGACCCAGCGGCCAGGCAGCCCCACTGCTGCCCGACTAAGCCCCCGGCTCTGGGTCACACCACCCTAAAGATTATACACAACAACAACATTGGTCGCCACCGAGCACAACACCAGTATGAACACCGACCATGTGCTCCCTGTCTGAGGGCTGGAGAATGCTAGCAGGAAACCCATAAGGAGTCTACTGCTGATTAAAAATGCCTGGGCCAAATGGGTGGAGTGCTGGCTATGATGGGTGGACACCCTACAAATGTAGAGCACAAATAGAAAAACAGACCCCTGTGGTTTTGGTGTCACAGTGGTGGTAGTCCCCGCCCGGCACTACACCACTGTTGGTTTTAGGGCCCCACTCTTATCAGGTGGCCTTGACATAGCGGTGGGCCTACACATTTTGATCAAAAGATACAATAAGAACCTGTTAGTTTTTGAAGCCATAGGATCATTGTACAAGTTGTGGATGTGCGGCCATGTTGTGTTTCACATTTGTAGGTCAGTAGTGGGGGCTTCTTGTTTGGACAACAGCTAAAGCTATCTATGTACGGCCTCCTCCCCCACCCCATAGAATCTGACTCTGTATTCTGATCTACAGACTGGTATATATTCCTAATGGACACAACACATTTTCACAATACAGTAACATTAGTGGTGACTTATCCCAATACATTATAAACCACAATAGATGTTCACAGCCTGCACACCCAAACACTAACGATTCTCCACAACGGATTGAACACTAGACAAGACCAAACGGACTGAACACTAGAGGAGAACCAGCTCAAAATCATATGTTCTTGAATTCGTAAAAAACAATGATTTCAGGATCATATTTTACCTAGAGATAGTGAAGACCGATATGGGACATGACGTAATGCTGATTTATGTTGAAAGAACTCAGCACTCTGTATAACACAGAATTGTTACATGTACTTCCGCTACGTTGACGACATCTTTCTGGTCACCACTGACACTCTGATAAAAGTTCATGGTGGCCGCACACCCAAGACTTTCTGGGACCATGGATGCCTTTTGATGACATGAACAGCGTTGCCTTATGGCAGATATCTGTGACAGTGGGTCTAATATGTTGCGTTTTTCTTTAAGTTGTTGGGTTCTTTGTAGTAGGAAATGTAATTTATTGAAAAGGAAAAATATATAATCTCACAGTGACATAAGTACTCATACCATCTACTATGACATGTGATATAAGTACTCATACCGTTTACTATGACATATGACATAAGTATTAATACCCTTTACTATACCATGTAACATAAGTATTCAGACCCTTTACTATAACATGTGACATAAGTATTCATACCCTTTACTAAGACCTAGTTGAAGCCCCTTTGGTAGTGATTTCAGCCTCCAGTCTTCTTGGGGATGAGGCCATAAGGTTTACAAACCTGGATTTCGGGATTTCTTGTCTGTAGATCCTCTCAGCTCTGTCAGGTTGGATTGGTCGGTCGGTGAAGCCATTTTTAGGTCTCTCCAGAGATGTTCCATTGGGATCGGGCTCTGATTGGGTCACTCAGGGACATTCACAGAGTTGTCTCTAAGTCGCTCCTGTGTTGTCTTGGCCATGTGCCTACGGTCAGTGTCTTGTTGGAGGGTGAAACTTTGACCCAATCTGAGATCTAGAGCTCTGTACTTTGCTCCATTCAGCTTTCCCTCAACCCTGACCAGTCTCCCTGTCCCAGACGTTAAGCCCCCCCAACACACACACACACACACACTGCCCCCAGGCCTGATGCCGCCACCACCATACATCAATGTAGGACATATTTTCTTTTTGGCTCCTGCCATGAAGCCCAGATTTTGGAGGCTGCAGTGATGGTTCTGGACCTTTCCGGAAGTTCATTCCATCTGCACACCGGATCTCTCTTAGGATTGGAGCTCAGCCAGAGTGACCATTGGTCTTCTCTCTTACTAAGACCCTTCTCACGAATACTTAGTTTGGTGGGGCGGCAGATCTATATAGAGTACTGGTTGTTCCTTCTTCTCCCATGTAAGAATTATGGAGGCCACTGAGCTCTTGGGAACTTTCAGTGCAGCAGAAATGTTTTGTCACCTTCTCCAGATCATTGGCTCCACACAAACCTGTCTCTGAGCTCGACAGGCAGTTCTTTTCCGCTCATGACTAGGTGTTTTCTCTGATATACACTGTCAGATGTGAGACCTTATACATACAGGGCTGTGTCTGAGCTCTACAGGCAGTTCTTTCCACCTCATGACTTGGTGTTTTCTCTGATATACATTGTCAGCTGTGAGACCTTATATAGACAGGGCTGTGTCTGAGCTCTACAGGCAGTTCTTTCCACCTCATGACTTGGTGTTTTCTCTGATATACATTGTCAGCTGTGAGACCTTATATAGACAGGGCTGTGTCTGAGCTCTACAGGCAGTTCTTTCCTCCTCATGACTTGGTGTTTGCTCTAATATATATTGTCAGCTGTGAGATCTTATATAGACAGGGCTGTGTCTGATCTCTACAGGCAGTTCTTTCCACCTCATGGCTTGGTGTTTGCTCTGATATACATTGTCAGCTGTGAGATCTTATATAGACAGGGCTGTATCTGAGCTCTACAGGCAGTTATTTCGCCCTCATGGCTTGGTGTTTGCTCTGATATACATTGTCAGCTGTGAGATCTTATATAGACAGGGCTGTGTCTGAGCTCTACAGGCAGTTCTTTTCCCCTCATGGCTTGTTGTTTGCTCTGATATACATTGTCAGCTGTGAGATCTTATATATACAGTCCTGTCTCTGAGCTCTATAGGCAGTTATTTCCCCCTCATGGCTTGGTGTTTGCTCTGATATACATTGTCAGCTGTGAGATCTTATATAGACAGGGCTGTGTCTGAGCTCTATAGGCAGTTATTTCCCCCTCATGGCTTGGTGTTTGCTCTGATATACATGGTCAGCTGTGAGATCTTATATAGACAGTCCTGTCTCTGAGCTCTATAGGCAGTTCTTTCTACCTCATGGCTTGGTGTTTGCTCTGATATACATTGTCAGCTATGAGACCTTATATAGACAGGACTGTGTCTGAGCTCTACAGGCAGTTATTTCCCCCCTCATGGCTTGGTGTTTGCTCTGATATATAGATAGGGCTGTGTCTGATCTCTACAGGCAGTTCTTTCCCCCTCATGGCTGGGTGTTTGCTCTGATATATAGACAAGGATGTGTCTTGTCCAATCAGCTGAATTTACCCCAAGTGACTGCATTCGAGGTGGAGAAACAGCTCAGAGATAATCAAGAGAAATGGGAGGAGCCAGAGATAAATATCCCATGTTACAGCAAAGGGTATGAATACTTATGTCCATGTGAAATTTTAGTTTTTCCTAAAAACTTTCAAAAATAAAAGGTCAGCCATGTGATCTGAACCGCATACGAATAACGAACCCACCAAGACCAATTCTTCCTCTGTCCTTACGACACGTCTTGTCCTACAGAGGAGGTGTAAGTGCGCGCTCCTTCATCCCATCCCGTCTATACACATACGAATATATATATATATATACACATAACCATTACTCCCAGGATCACCGCTGCTTCCCGTGCTCAATGTCTCCAAAAATCAGCAAAAAAATCCTTTATTGATGATCTCAACCCCATAGCAGTTCCTTTGAGTTTCACCGTAGAACATCAGCTGGTGTCTATACAACGGAACGGTCATCTGTATATACAGTTATACATATATTTAGAATGAGGGCGCCAGCGCCCCGAACCTGATCAAAGTCCATCCTTCCAGATATACAACAATTGCGCGACACTCTGATGTAGCAAAAAAATGAAAAGTGATATTTATTGACTCATGTCACAGCAAGCGAAGCTTGCTGTGACATGAGTCAATAAATTTCACTTTTCATTTTTTGCTACATTGTAATGCTGCTCAATTGTTACATATATATATTGTGGTAAAGTGTACGGTAAAGTGGTGGATGGGGTGTATATCTCACCTGGTTTCCTCTGCCAGGCACGATAAAGGAAATCCAGAAGGTTAAGCTACTTTAGGAGAGCATAGTCTGCTGGGGCTCTTTTGTTTAAGTTACATGGGTTGGATTTTCTAGGCGGGAGGACAGGTTGGAGGTGTCAGTGCTCCAGTCCACACCCCTAGTCCTCTACGGGTTTCTCTAATCTAAGGTGTTCTCAGGTGAGGCTTCCTGTGCTGATTGCTGGAGAGACTGAGATGAGAAGCAGCCACAGCCAGAACTGCAGCTCAAACCTACCAGGTCTGAACCTTCCTCTAAGGACATTTTGTGAGTTTGCTCGGGGCCCGACATTAGGCCCACAGTAGGATAGTGAGGAATCCTGATGTTTAGTTAGAGCCGGACAGGATTAGGTTTTCTTGTTTTGTTTGCACTTGGACGTTTGAAGCCTGCTGCCTGTGTGAATACTGTCATTGCCGACCCCACCGTGTGAGCTGTTCCCTACAATATATATATATATATATACATACAGTGGGGCAAAAAAGTATTTAGTCAGCCCCCAATTGTACAAGTTCTCCCCCTTATAAAGATGAGGCTGTAATCATCATCATAGGTTATAACCTCAACTATGAGACAGAATGAGAAAAAATCCATAAATCACATTTTCTGATTATTAAAGAATTTATCTGCAAATTATGGTGGAAAATAAGAATTTGGTGAATAAGAAAAGTTCCTCTCAATACTTTGTTATATCCCCTTTGTTGGTAATGACAGAGGTCACATGTTTTCTGTCTTCACAAGGTTTTCACACACTGTTGGTAATGACAGAGGTCACATGTTTTCTGTCTTCACAAGGTTCTCACACACTGTTGCTGGTATTTTGGCCCATTCCTCCATGTAGATCTCCTCTAGAGCAGTGATGTTTTGGGGCTGTCGCTGGGCAACACTGGCTTTCAACTCCCACCAAAGGTTTTCTATGGGGTTGAGATCTGAAGACTGACTAGGCCACTCCAGGATCTTGAAATGCTTCTTACGAAGCCACTCCTTTGTTGCCCGGGGGTGGTGGTGGGGGGGGGGGGGGGGGGTTTGTTTGGGATCATTGTCATGCTGAAAGACCCAGCCACGTTTCATCTTCAATGCCCTTGGATGGAAGGAGGTTTTCACTCAAATTCTCACAATACATGGCCCCATTCATTCTTTCCTTTACGTGGATCAGTTGTCCTGGTCCCTTTGCAGAAAAACAGCCCCAAAGCGTGATGTTTCCACCCCCATGCTTCACAGTAGGTATGGGGTTCTTTGGATGCAACTCAGCATTCTTTCTCCTCCAAACAAGACGAGTTGAGTTTTTACCAAAAAGTTTTACTTTGATTTCATCTGATCATATGACATTCTCCCAATCCTCTTCTGGATCATCCAAATGCTCTCTAGCAAACTTCAGATGGGCCCGGACATGTACTGGCTTAAGCAGGGGAACACGTCTCATTTGAGTCCCTGGTGGTGTAGTGTGTTACTGATGGCAGCCTTTGTTACTTTGGTCCCAGCTCTCTGCAGGTCATTCACTAGGTCCCCCGTGTGGTTCTGGGATTTTTGCTCACCGTTCTTGTGATCATTTTGACACCCCGGGGTGAGATCTTGCCTGGAGCCCCAGATGGAGGGAGATTATCAGTGGTCTTGTATGTCTTCCATTTTCTAATAATTGCTCCCAAAGTTGATTTCTTCACACCAAGCTGCTTGCCTATTGCAGATTCAGTCTTACTAGCCTGGTGCAGGTCTACAGTTTTGTTTCTGGTGTCCTTCGACAGCTCTTTGGTCTTGGCCGTAGTGGAGTTTGGAATGTGACTGTTTGAGGTTGTGGACAGGTGTCTTTTATACTGATAAAAAGTTCACACAGGAGCTATTTATACAGGTAACGAGTGGAGGACAGAGGAGACTCTTATAGAAGAAGTTACAGGTCTGTGAGAGGCAGAAATCTTACTTGTTTGTAGGTGACCAAATACTTATTTTCCTCCATAATTTGTAAATAAATTCTTTATAAATCAGAGAATGTGATTTATGGATTTTTTCTCATTCTGTCTCATAGTTGAGGTTATAACCTATGATGATAATTACAGCCTCATCTTTATAAGGGGGAGAACTTGTACAATTGGGGGCTGACTAAATACTTTTTTGCCCCAATGTATATTTATATATATTTATATATTTGCAATTACAAGATATAAAAATTTCCGACCCCAGAGAACGTCTACTTACCTGGGTGCTCCTGGTGCGTTCTTCAGATCTGGTTATTTTTCTTCTTGAGTCCTGGGTATAATCTGCCCCCCTCTAGTTTTATTGAGTATATGAGACTTAGTCATGGACTAACAGGCTCCCGTCTACAGTCACCCCCCATATCCATGTTTATATATATAGACAGACGTGTGCACTCTTCTCCATATGGGTATCGAGGGCCCATGAGGAAACATCTGGCCCTGGGACTGGTTTGGGATTTCCCGGAGGATCGGAGATTACAGGTTGTGTCTGTGATGACAGGTTCTCGGTCCCTCACGGTGGAGGATAATAACACGTTATGTAACGGCCGCCATGGAATCTCCTCCATATCTAATACCAGGGGATCGGCAGAGGTGCTGACTAAATCCTAACTCCGCACTTGTCACCTGTGTTTAGATTACAGGGAATCGCTTCCTGACCACTTGTGGCCTCGGTCTACGTCTCCTGCGTCTACTTCATCGTGCAAATAACTCATCGTGACTCCGGCGTCCCTGAGGACAGTCCTCAGCATTGCTCTGCCGTATAGGCAATATGGAGATATTGTACACAACAAATATCCATCTATTGGGCTACAATCTAGACTAGAGCTTTCACTAGAGGTTATTCAGCTCCCTATGGAGGATTGGACCATTGTTGGCCATTAATGGGGTACTCTCATTGGTACTCTCGAAGGCTTCTCATTGGCATATCAACTTAGGGGGTACTCCAGTGGAAACCCATTTTTTTTCTCAAATCAACTGGCTCCAGAAATGTATACAGATTTTTAAATTACTTCTATTTAAAAATCTTATCCCTTCCAGCACTTATCAGCTGCTGTATGCTTCACAGGAAGTTGTGTAGTTTTTTTTCCGGTCTGAGCAGAGTGCTCTCTGCTGCCACCTCTGTCCATGTCAGGAACAGGAGAGGTTTGCTATAGGGATCTGCTCCTGCTTTGGATAGTTCCTGACACGGACAGAGGTGGCAGCAGAGAGCACTGTGGTCAGACTGGAAAGAAATACACAACTTCCTGTGGAGCTTTTTAAAGGTATTTACACTCTGGAGTGAGTTAAGATCAGTATTCAGTCATTTAGAATGATTTTGGAGCCTTTTTTCCCAAAAGAGGACATCTCTCAATTGGGGACATCTCTCAATTGGGGACATCTTTCAATAGGGGACATTTCTCAATAGTGGACACTTTTTTATTCCCCCTGAGTGTCTGCTATTGGGAGATTGTACTGTATTTAGAATGTGGGCACCAGCGCCCTGAACTTAATCAAAGTCCATCCATCCAGATATACAGCAATTGCGCAACACTCCAATGTAGCAAAAAAAAAATATGAAAAGAGAAATCTATTGACTCATGTCACAGCAAGCGAAGCTTGCTGTGACATGAGTCAATAAATTTCACTTTTCATTTTTTGCTACATTGGATTTCCTCCTCCTCTGGACAGTTCCTGACACAGAGAGAGGTGTCAGCAGAGAGCACAGTGGTAAGGCAGAAAAGAACTACACAACTTCCTGTGGAGCATACAGCTGCTGATAAGTACTGGAAAGATTAAGATTTTTACATATAAATAATTTACAAATCTGTTTAACTTTCCGGCACCAGTTGATTTGAAAAAAATAAATGTTTGCCACCGGAGTACCCCTTTAACCTCTTTAGGATGCAGGGCGTACCTGTACGCCCTGCGCCCGGTCCCTGCACCCGGTCCTGGTCCACGGCGTGACCCCGCATCATACCGGGTCGGTCCCGGCAGCTAATGACAGTCTGGACCCTGGGCTAATAGTGCGCGGCACTGATCGTTGTGCCGCGCGCTATTAACCTTTTAGACGCGGCATTCAAAGTTGACCAACGCGCCTAAAATGAAAGTGAAAGCTTCCTGGCAGCTCAGTCAGGCTGATTGGGACTATCGCGATCAGCTAGAAGGCGAGCGGAGGTCCCCTCATCTGCCTCCGTCGCGTCCAATGGTCGATTGATTGCTCCAAGCCTGAAATCCAGGCTTGAGCAATCGACCGCCGATAACACTGATCTTTGCCGTGTCAATGCATGACAATGATCTGTGTAGCAGATCAGTGTGTGCAGTGTAATGGCCACCAGGGGGAGCTATAACACTGCAAAAAAAAAGTGTGAAAAAAAAGTTAATAAAGATCTTTTAACCCCTTCCCTAATAAAATTAAGAATCACCCCCCTTTTCCCATTTAAAAAAAAAAAACCTGTGTAAATAAAAATAAACATATATGGTATCGCCGCATGTGGAAATGTCCGGACTATAAAAATATATTGTTAATTAAACCGCATGGTCAATGGCGTACGCGCAAAAAAATTCCAAAGCCCAAAATACCGTATTTTTGGTCACTTTTTATATCATGAAAAAATGAATTAAAAGCGATCAATACAAAAATGGTACCGCCAAAAACTTCACGGCGCAAAAAAAGAACGCCCTCATACCGGCCCGTACGCGGCAAAATTAAAAAGTTGTAGGGGTCAGAAGATGAGAATTTTAAACGTATACATTTTCCTGCATGTAGTTATGATTTCTTCCAGAAGTGCGACAAAATCACCTATATAAGTAGGGTATCATTATAACCATATGGACCTACAGAATAATGAGAAGGGGTCATTTTTACCGAAAAATGTACTACGTAGAAACGGAAGTCCCCAAAAGTTACAAAATGGCGTTTTTTCTTCAATCTTGTCGTGGCGTGGATATTTTGGTAAAATGACTAATTTCACTGCAAAGTAGAATTGGTGGCGCAAAAAATAAGCATCATATGGAATTGTAAGTGCAAAATTGAAAGTGTTATGATTTTTAGAAGGTGATGAGGAAAAAATGAAAATGCAAAAATGGAAAAACCCTGCGTCCTTAAGGGGTTAAAGCTCCCGGGCAATTTCGTAACCGGAAACTTGGTGCCAGACTGACTCAATCAGGGGACACATTTCCTGAAGTCCCTTGTAAAGTCTGTTGGACTTCTTGAAATTCTTCCTCAACGTCCGTCTTGGAGCAAGTCTCGGGCTACGGGATTGGCCGGGAGCTTTACTCAGATCCTGTGGCCGGAGTGACGTGACAGGTACTATTTGCGGCTATGTTCACACGGCCCCCTCCCATACGCTTTCATTGAGGGGGCGGGGTGGGGCGTGACGTCATGCGGTGGTGGGGCTATGATGTCACGAGCTGCCGGCTCCAGCGTTCAGAACAGTTTGTTCCAAGTGCTGAGCAGCGGAGTACCCCTTTACGTCCAATAGAGAAGTAACTCCTCACACCTGTTGCGATCCCGTTCTTCATTAACTATAACAGTGTTTCCCAACCACTGATCAGGGGGCCACATGTGAAGACCCCCGGATGTGGTTCCCTCGCTTTTTTCAGCTCATGGTCCTCTTGTGCAGGGCGATCATTGTATTAGTGGAAATGTGATACCAAACCCTTGGGCAGAGCCCGTCACCCTGATGATATAGTAGTATATATAGTTTTTGGTGGTTCTATAGTCACGTGACCCGTCGTCGGACCATCTCCTCTATGACCGGTCACACAGATCGTTATCACCTTCTATGTTTATTAATAATCCGCACTGACTGAGGTTACTTTCCTCTCTGTGATATCCTGAACATCATGGACTCCGATTTCTTGGGGTCACCGGGGTCACCTCATTTCTTCCCTTTGGCAGATATGTCATCTAAAATCACCATAATCCATAAACATGCAGGTCTGTCCATTACTGGTTGGGCAGCATTTTGTCAGTAAGTGGCAGTCATCATGGCTCGTACAGGTAAAGAAGCTGCAGGAGGCGTTCCGGGTACCACTGAGTGCCTTGCAGGTGCCCGGTGGCTCTGTAAGAAATTTCATGGGTGAATCCATTATGTAGACATTCAGGAGACCATAGACCCCGCCCCCCATATCAGAGATGTGATGGATGTATAATGGAATATATGTTGGCGTTACTGTCCCTACATTTCTGTGTGATGGTGGTAAAAGTGGCTCAAATAGGCCATATACATTAGATTAAAGGGGTACTCCACCCAAAGGATAGGGGTTAACATATCTGATCGCGGGGGTCCGGCCGCTGGTACCCCCCAGGATCTCCAGTGCAGTACACAGTCATCCGTTACACGGAGCAAACTCTGCTCCATGCCAGATGACGGGCGGCAACTGTCACGCCTTCTCCATTCATGTCTATGGGAAGAGGCGTGACCGCTATGTACTAGCCTCCTCCCATACACATAAATGAGGGGGACAAACATGGTAGATCCAAGCTTCCATGTACAGAACATTGTGGTGCCGACCCGGAGATCGCGAGGGAATCAGCGGTCAGATCCATCGCCCGGACCCATCAACCTCCCCCCCCCCCCATTCTGCTGGAAGAATGCTCCGGCGCGTTGGGTTTCCACATGTCCGTTCTTTGTTCTCGGGGGATGGGTCAGAGGTGTATAGGGGCGGCGGCTTTCTCCCGTCACCCATT
This sequence comes from Hyla sarda, assembly GCF_029499605.1. Lineage (NCBI taxonomy): Eukaryota > Metazoa > Chordata > Amphibia > Anura > Hylidae > Hyla > Hyla sarda. The sequence goes on from NC_079191.1 coordinate 4,197,657, forward strand.
TTAGACTTGGTGCTCAGTTGATTCAGCGTTTGGGGTATCAGGGGAGATCGCTATTGGCTGAGAAATTATTTAAGGGCTCCATATGGGGCGTCCATCACTGTTTGGGGCCAGAAAACTGAGCCAGACGCTCAATGGGACACCAATGGATCCTATTGACTTATATTTTGTTTCTAGTATCTATTTAGCCGGATCTGACCGGACCATTTGTCTGCAGGTTGGGTTTGGTTGTTTTATTTTATTACTTATTTACCCCATAAAGCAGTGGCCCTCCAGAGGATGCACACTGTCCCCGAAAGGTAAATCACTGTCCCCGAAAGGTTGGCTATCCGGGCATGCTGGGAGTTGAAGTTTTACGACATGGGGAGGGCTGCTGTTTTAAGACCACTGCACTAAGTGATAAGATGAGAAGGAAGCTTTGAGTTACCTTTAGGGGAGAGTGGGCATCCTCTGGAGTAGGCAGACAAACTTTTAGTATCCGGGCATGCTGGGAGTTAAAGTTTTACGACATCTAGAGGGTGGCAGTTTGAAGACCACTGCACTAAAGGAATAAGATGGGAGGGAAGCCTTGATTTACCTTTCAGGGACAGTTTGCATCCTCTGGAGGAGGCAGACAGACTTCTGGTGCCCGGGCATGCTGGGAGTTGAGGTTTTGCGACATCCAGAGGGCCGCAGTTTGAGACCGCTGCCTTAAAGATCTCCTTCCCAAAGCTCAATCTCTTTTATATATATATATATATCTCAATATAAGAAGTCGACTGTGTTGTAAAGATGGGGTATGGGGCCCCTGTTACTGATTTACACTGGGGCCTAGGTGGTGGACCTGACCACTGGGACCTGTGGCACCAATCCTGAGAGTAGGGGTCTCATGGTGGATCATGCAGGCGGCTGCTCCATTCAATCTCTACAGGACTTACAGAAATAGCCAAGTGCAGCACTCGGCCATCTCCATCGGTCGCATAGGGACTGCATTTTCGCTTGGCTGCTGCTCCAATCAGTGGAGGCGGGAGGGGTGTAGATGGTGGACTCTCAATCTCCTCATATGGGGAGGGTGGGTACCATTGGTCAACTGACCGTTCCTTTACACTTGGTATAGAGATCCCCCTATTCTTGTGAGCAGTGTGGGTCCCAGTGCTCGGAGCTACCAAGCCAACACGCATTACCTGCCCTGTCCACCATTTGGCTTGTGTCCCTTTAGACAGATTTAGGGGGCCGGAATCATCATTATGGATAAATTTTTGGGCTTTTGTCCTGCCAGGATGCATTTGGCTTATTGATATGGCTACAATTGCCTCTTTACACCAAAATCCAAATGTCACCAGTCATGATCCCCATTGGACCCTTTTTACCTGAAATTGTTTTCCAGCATCTGGAGCCGGGACAACACTTCATATCACCGGGGCAGTCTCTGTCCTCCTTACACTTGGGGGCCTTGAGGATTTCCTGGGGGTTCAGAGTCTGTCTGGGGCAGCGCCCGGGCTTCACTGCAATAGAAAGAGGTGTGAAAGCCTCCCCCCTAGACGAGGTCTGTCCCGGAGTGTGGGCCGGATCCAGTAAGGGACTATTCAGACCCGTACACTTCTCCAGTCTGCCAGAGCCCGGGCCATCACTCCCGTCAGTCTAGAAGGGAGTCCATGTGTATGAGATCCTTTCTATACTGTAGGTACAACAGGTTAAACTAGGGGAACCACGTGGAGTTCCGGCTCTTACCTTCTTTAGGGATGGTGCATTTGAGGCTACAGGCCGAGCAGCAGCATTTCTTTGAGGACTGACAGTCCTTGTCCCATTGACATTCATTGGGGTACGATTTGTTGGGCAGACAAGCTGAGGTGTTGAACGCCGGACACACCCGGAGCGTTCCAGACGGAGAGAGTTCTGCGGAAAGAGAATCGTCACTACGTCCCCGGGTCACATGACACATTGTCAATCTCGGTGGCTCAATCATGTCACTTCTCCAAGAGTATATACTCTGTCCACATATACCCCGCCCCCCCATGTGCCCCGCCCCCCCATGTGCCCCGCCCCCCCATGTGCCCCGCCCCCCCATGTGCCCCGCCACCCCCATGTGCCCCGCCACCCCATGTGCCCCGTACCCCGCCCCCCCATACCCCGCCCCCCCGTACCCCGCCCCCATGTACCCCGCCCCCATGTACCCCGCCCACATGTACCCCGCCCACATGTACCCCGCCCACATGTACCCCGCCCACATGTACCCCGCCCACATATACCCCGCCCACATATACCCCTCCCACATATACCCTGCCCTCATATACCCCGCCCACATATACCCCGCCCACATATACCTCGCCCACATATATCCCGCCCACATATACCTCGCCCACATATACCCCACCCACAAATACCCTGCCCACATATACCCTGCCCACATATACCCTGCCCACATATACCCCACCCCCATATACCCTGCCTATATATACCCCACCCACATATACCCTGCCTATATATACCCTGCCCACATATACCCCACCCACATATACCCTGCCCATATATACCCTGCCCACATATACCCCACCCACATATACCCTGCCAACATATACCCCACCCACATATACCCTGCCCATATATATCCTGCCCACATATACCCTGCCCACATATACCCTGCCCACATATACCCTGCCCATATATACCCTGCCAACATATACCCCACCCACATATACCTTGCCCATATATACCCCACCCACATATACCCCACCCACATATACCCCGCCCATATATACCCTGCCCACATATACCCTGCCCATATATACCCTGCCTATATATACCCTGCCTACATATACCCTGCCCATATATGCCCTGCCTACATATACCCCACCCACATATACCCTGCCTATATATACCCTGCCCATATATACCCTGCCTATATATACCCTGCCTACATATACCCTGCCCATATATACCCTGCCTACATATACCCCACCCACATATACCCCGCCCACATACTCCCCGCCTACATATTCTCTGCCCACATATCACATATACCCTGCCCACATATATCCTGCCCACATATACCCCGCCGACATATACCTCACCCACATATACTCCGCCCACATACTCCCCGCCTACATATTTCCCGCACACATATCACATATACCCTGCCCACATTGTCATGTGGTAATAACTCAATTATTATGAATTATGGTCATAAAAATCTTAATTATGAAAAATTTTAAATTATTAAATTTATCAAAAATATCAAAATTATGATCTGGTGAATTGTAGACAAAGCAAATCAATACAATTCACATCTGAGTCCGACTATTTCCTCAATGTCATAAAAAGAACTTGTTGATATCTAACGCTTAAGGATGTAGTTTTGCAATATACAATAATACACAGGTATTATATTAGTATGCAGATTTATTGGTTATAAGATTATAAACATAAATGAGTAACAAACACAATGATATATGCAAATGAATATCAATTAGATATATTAGTAAACATTACAAGCTTGTTAATTGACTACATATAATAGAACAATACATGTGAGTAGTAAGTAACTTGTTACAATAAAACAAAAGCTACTAGGTTAGGAATATCATATAAGAAGAAGGTTACATATCACTCTATCGAGAGGAACCTCATGATATCAAGATGGGAAATATCTAATCATAGACATCAATATGGAATGCTAAATATACTCCGCCCCCTTCTAACCAACTACAAATCACATGACTCCATAATGGGCAAATCCATCTAAGGATATAAACATGGAAGACCTATGATATACTTCCACCCCATTCTGGACTATTTTCTGTACATGATCTTGGTAAGACATTAAGACTGATAGCAAGGAATTTCCATAGTTAAGAGCAAAAGATGCTTAAACGGAGGAGGGAGGGGGGCGCCAGTCCCACAACGCTCAGTAAGTTCAGTTCCCCAAGTCCCCGGTTATCCATTAGGGCTTAGCCCACATAAGCAGGACAGGAGCATCCCTTCCACCATAGTTAGGAATATTGTAACTCCCTTCCCGTGTGTAGCAACCAAGGGACCACCACATGGGGGACAAGGGGGGGACCCGGCCATATCCATTGCCACGGCTATCACTCACCAAGTCACTAAAGAGAGTGGCCAGGAGGGGAGTCCGGCATCCAGTAATCTCTATTCCACATGGGACCAGTGCTGGGGACTGCTGCTGTTCACAATATTGCCGAAGTATTAATAGTGGGTTTCACCTATTGAAGGAAATCCGTAAACAGCAGTTTATCCCCATATTAGACTCCTCCATCCAGGGGAACTGTCTACTTAAGTGTCCTGTTCCCCAAAAAGAAGCAATAACTCACCAGCTTAGCGGCTATTAAGATAATTATCACGTGTAGCCTCAGGTCTTTTTCTCAATTCCTCTTTCCTTTCCACCAAAAAAGGGATCTGTTCCGGCCTGATCTAGTCCCAGCAAGGAGTAGCAGGACACCACAAGTACCCCTCACCACCTCCACACCGCTACACCGCGCTGCAGGACAGGTGCCACAATATATGGGCTTCCGGAGCAGGCCCGAGACTCCTCTCTGTTAATGGCCGCGAAAGTCCCTCTCTCTCACCTCGTCTCCGGTGTCTCCCTCCACCGCACACGTGGGGGGGGGGGGGGGAATACCTCCGCCCCCCACCACCGCCTCCTGTCCTGTCCAGCAACGGGCCGCGTCATCCTCCTCTCACTCCTCCCTCCTCCTGCGGCTGAGTCCAGCGCCCCCAGCTCTCGCAGGGCATCCAGGCCGACAAGCAGCACCGGCGGCGTCACTCTGTGGGTATCCCGGCATCCCAAGGTCGGCATCAGCTCCGTGTCCGTCCCGAGGGCTCAGGGGGCGGGGCCGGAGCCCCGGAGAGCGCGGCCCTAGCTCATGCCGCCGTCACTTCCTTCCATATGCATGGACTTTGAGGAGTATGGGCGGTATAATTATGGCCATGCAGATACATCTATGGCCTGTACTACTGCTAAACTGATGTCTCTAGAGGACTTATCCCTCCCTCTCTCTCTCTCTCTCTCTCTTATACAGGAGTAACCTGGACTTATGGACTAAATTGAACAACTTTGTCCTAGCAGACCCCCTCTTCCATGGAATTGGACCCTCTCCCTGGACCCACTAAGCTCAGTGACTCTGGGGGGATATCGGACTGTCTATTAGGGGGAGTGTGAATACGCTAACGATTTTATTTTTTATTAGTATGCTGTAGCTGTAAACTGCTAGACCAGGCTGTGATACTCTCTGCTCAAAGCGTACTCCAGAGTTGTGTGGGACTATGAATCCTCTCCCTTGTATGTTGTAAATAATTGGATATAAATTACTGAGTGGGTGGGGCCCACGGTGCATAAAGTTGCTAAGACAATAGGTGGCACCCTGGTGTGATACGTACTCCTCATAAATATAAAAAACAAAGCAGGAGAAATGGCCCCCAAGGTGAACCCCAGAAGATCAGGGGGTAGCTCGCCACAAAAAGACTATGGGGGCTATGGGTAAATTGGATAAAATATGGAAGTCTCCAGCTGTGGGTATAAAAACTAGAACCCAGAAGGATCTCTCCCCTAGCAAAACAGGCTCTAGGTACTCGGTTTTGGAGGTGGAAGAAACTGAGGAGGGGCAGTCCGTGCCCCCTATGGGAACTCAGATGTTGGAGGAGATCTTGGGAGGGGTGAAAAAATCTAATTGTGCAATTGAGGAGATAAATAAACAACTGGGTGTGGTATCTACCGAGGTATCTCTGATAAGACACGATATGACTAAAATGAGAGATAGGATTTCCAGACTGGAGGAAGAAGCCCCTAAAACAGAAAATAGGATTAAGATTTTGGAGGAGGAGGTTAATGACTTGACCGTTAAAGATAAGCTCACTGACCTTGAGGATAGATCCAGACGTTGTAATATAAGGATGGTGGGGTTTCCTGAGGGGGTGGAGGGGGGGGGGACGGGACTCTGCCATACAGTTCCTTAGTGGGTGGTTGAAGGAGGGGATAGGGGAAGGGCATCTTATCCCAATGTTTGGGATTGAAAGAGCTCATCGGGTACAAAGGCGTATTCCACCTCCGGGGGGTCCCCCTAGGACAATCCTAATTAAGTTAGATACCTCCCAGGACAGGGATACTATCCTTAGGAGGGCAAGAGAGATGAGGGACCTACAATATAATGGACAGAATATTCTTCTATATCCGGATTTCTCCTGGGAGACCCAGAGGAAAAGGGCATCCTTTCGGGAGATAAAAAGGCGGCTAAAGAACGCGGGGGTGCCCTTCTCTCTGCTGTTTCCAACGAGACTCCGGGTTGAGCATAAGGGAAAGGTAACAATATTTGGAACCCCACAAGAAGTCTCAGATTGGATGGATAAAGAAGGCATCTAATATAAGGCACTACTGTGGCATTAGGGGTCGGAAGTATTAGTTGAGTAATAATGTTACGTCTCGGGGGGGGAGGGGTCGAGGGTTCTCTGGGGTGTCACTAGGATAGGAGTGCATAGTAGAAATACGGTGCATTATGGGGAGATGGGGAGTGTGGGGGGGGGAAGGGTAAGGGAAAGGAGGGAGGGATGACACGGGATGATCAAAAGAGGGTTTGTTTTTCCTTTTTTTTTCTTTTTTTCTCTTCTTCTCTCTCTCTCTTTCCTTCTTCTCTCTTTTCTTTTTTCTCTTAGGCAAATATATTTATGCTTAAACTATTAGCCTGGAACGTACGAGGTATGTCGGATAGCATTAAAAAGTGTACAATTTTTGATTATATTCGGAGGTGCCTTCCTGCGATCATATATTTAGTTGAGACCCATAGGTCAAGAGATGAGCAGATACTTCCAAGGAAGTGGGCCAAAGAAGAATACCACTCCAGATTCTCTTCCTACTCCGTGGGAGTGTCAGTATATGTTCACAGGAGGGCACCATTTGAGACTAAGAATGCAAAAGTAGATAAGTATGGTTGATATGTATTTCTTTATGGAATATGGGAAGATAGGGCAGTCATTTTGGCTTTTGTTTATATTCCTCCACCTTTTAGGGTGGATGTTCTGAGGGACCTTGTGAGCTATAGCGAAAGTAAGACACATTCGGCATTATGGATAGTTGGAGATTTGAACAATGTAATGGACCCTAGTATGGACAGATACAAATTAGGCAGGAATGTAGGGGGGAACGAAACAGCATTGACGAAATACTGTGGAGAGATGAATTGGGTTGATGGGTGGCGGAAACTAAACCCAGGAGTAAGACAGTATTCATGTTTTAGTACCTCATATAACACTGCTTCCTGAATTGACTTATGCCTGTGTGACAAGAATGCAATGACCTGGACCAGCAGGGTGCAGTATAGAGCTAAAACCCTATCGGACCATTGCCCAGTGGTGGTGGAAATTGGAGGCAAGGTAATGGGTGGGAAAAGGTTGGGCTTTCGGCTCAACCCCCACTGGATTGAATTAGTGGGCGATCAGGACTGGTTTAGACAGGAAATAGAGGCATTCTGGGAGATTAATCATAAGTCCGCAAATCCTCAGGTGGTATGGGATACTATGAAGGCATATTTGAGGGGCCTATATATAGGGCGAATCAATAAAAAAAAAAAAGAATTCTCACAGGAAGAAACAGTACTGAATAGTAAAGTGGCAACATTAGAAGCAGGGATAGAAGAGGATAGTGGGGGGGGGGAACAGCTGTTAGAACTGAAGGCAGCTCAAGAGGAATATAAAGAATATCTACTTAAAAAGGCACAAAATAAACTATTCTTCAGTGGGCAATTTAACTTCTTTGAGAAAGGGAAACCAAATAAGACACTGTCAAGATTACTTAAAAATCAAGGCGACGAATGTGGTATTATGGCTCTGAGGAGGGAGGATGGTAGCATAACCACAGATAGAGAAGAAATAGCCCAAATGGTTAGCTCTTTTTTCTCCAATCTCTAGGAATTGGAGGAGGCATTGGCATCAATCCAAGGGAATACATCTCCCGGGTCTGACGGCATTCCTTTCCAGATATATAGGATATACTCAACTCTGCTACTTCCAAAACTGCTGGGTCTCATTAATAAATCCTGGAGGGGGGGGGGGGGGGTTCTCCCTAAATCTGTGTGTGAGGCTAATATTAGACTCATTAGGGAAAAAGATAAGGATCCCTTAGATTTGGGCTCATATCGTCCTATCTCCTTGCTTAATACAGATATAAAGATAATAGCGAAAGCACTGGCAAAGAGATTGGAAAAAGTAGTGGAGGTAGTGGTGGGCAATGACCAGGGAGGGTTTAGGTCAGGAAGAACTGTTCATGACAATATTCATCAGGTGTATGAAGCAATCCAGAGTGGATCCCGGGGCCCCCGCTCCATTCTGTCATTGGATGCTACTAAAGCTTTTGACAGGGTGGAGTGGGGATACCTCTGGGAAGTTTTGAAGAGGGTTGGGGTGGGCCCGAGGTTTTTGAGTTATATTCAGCTACTATACACTAACCCCGAGGCGAGTGTAGTGATGGATGGAATTCCCTCCTACCCATTCAAACTAAGTAGAGGAACAAGGCAGGGCTGCCCCCTCTCACCCTTCTTATTTTTAATTTATATTGAACCCTTAGCGGCTTGGATAAGAGATAATGATGTTTATGAGGGATTTGGAGTAAACGGAGAGAAGAGTAAGATCCTGCTATTTGCAGATGATATCCTCCTCTTTGTAACTAACCCACAAGAAAAAATACACCGTATCATTAAAATGTTCGAGGCATTTGCCCCTTTATCTGGGTTGGAGATAAATTGGAGTAAATCTACTATGCTCCCCCTGGATGAAGATATGGGGGAGACGGTGGGAAGACTATCCGTGTTCAAAAAAAAAGAATGTTTCCTGTATCTGGGAGTAAAAATAGCAGCCACAAATGATAGGTTTGTGAGCAACAATATACGGCCCCTTTTGAATAGTTTAGCGAAGAGAGTAGAAGTATGGATTAAAATGCCTTTCTCTATGTGAGAAAGGATGGCGATAATAAAAATGGTGGTCCTCCCACAGATCCTTTTTTTTCTTGCTGCCTCGCCAGTGTGGATTGGCAAATGCTGGTTTCGGAAGATAGAAGTGATACTGGGTAGATTGTTATGGGGAAGAAAAAGGGTTTGTCTGAAGTACAGATATTTTATGGCCCCTGGAGATAGGGGGGGATTGGACATGCCCAATTTCTTTGTTTATTACATGGGCGCGCAGTTGGTACGAATCGTGAATTGGAGAAATTCTAGATATCTGGAGAAGATTGTAGTAGATAAGGAGAAAGAGAACATATATGAGGTGTTGGAATTAGATGATTATGAGGAGAGTGGGTCAAACAACACGATGTTATGGTATAAATATAGGAAAATATGGGAAAGATTAAAGGGATAATTACATGTCGGAAATAGTTTTGGGTTCACACCCCTATGGGGTAACAATAAATTTAAAGAATTGGTGAATTGTGAGTCAACTTTTTGGGATAGTAAGGGTATAAAATGACTAGAACAACTATTTGATAAAGGACAACTCCTTTCATTTGAGCACATAAAAAGGGGGTATGATATTAGTGATAATGATTGGCTGTACTATTGGCAGGTTAGTCACGCAGTCCATAACACGATAGATAAGGAAATATATGTAGCACAGAAACACAATTTCATAGAAGCATTAACTCAAATAGAGCACTTTAAAAAAAAAGGAATTTCAATTTTGTATAAGAAATTAAATAACATTATTGGAGTAAGGAGGGATCGACAGAATTAAAGACAAATGGTCCGGAATAGTGGGTACCGTGTCTGAGGAAGACTGGGACATTATGGCCCAAAATAAAAGTAAGGTTTCTCGTAATATGGAACATAAAATTACACAATTTAAGATATTACACAGGACCCACTATTCCGCGCTTCATTTACATAGGATAGGGGTGAGAATCACCTCACAGTGTGTCAAATGTGGTTTGGAAGAGGCGGATTATCTACATAGTTTTTGGTCGTGTGAGAAGATATCTGATTTCTGGGAATCTGTAATAAAAGAGGTAGAAAGTAAAATCCCTGTGAAGGTACCTCGTACGATAGAGTTTATACTGCTGGGAGCTATTGGTAAGATGGGCAAATTTGAGTGCCTATTACATCGGATTTTATTTTTCGCCAGACTGATTATATTAAGGAATTGGATATCCCCTAAAGAATTGCAAATAGAGGAATGGAAGGAAGGTCTGAAAACCATGAAAAATAAGGAGTTTAGATGGATGAGTAGGGGTGGGCAAAGAGAATGTCGAAAAATTTTGAATTTATGGTAGACTTAAAAAGCTCTTCCCCCTTTTTTCTTTCCCTTTTTTTTTTTTTTTTTCTCTTTGCTCTTCTCGGTGCCAGTGGGTTGGGGGGGGGGGTGGATGTTGATTAGACACACTATGTAATCAAGTATTAATTTGGCTTTTATGGCTTCTGCTTTTCTTCCGATTGGTGATGTTGTTTTATTTGATTTGTACAATGGCGATGTTGTTTTATCGGATTTGCACAATGTATTTTTGTAATTATTAAAATAAAAATATTTATAAAAAAAATAAAAGACTGATAGCAGAGATATATGATCTTGCTCTATATTTTAGGAGGAAGAACTTGAAACAAGTTTCCTGTGTGGGAAATATATTTATTACACTTAGTTTGGCGAGTAGGAATTCTATCAATATCTAAGCAATTATTTAATGCTTTGAAAGATTATGAGTCCTGATTCTTCTGCAGATAGAATGAAGTATCACAATGTCCTAAAACTATAATCTCAATATGGAGATAATTCATTATTTTATTTAATTAATTTATTCACCTATCTAAATGGTATCATTCCATCCAAATTATTCAAACTGCTCTTAATTAAATGGAATACCATTTTTGTGTCTCTTACCAAGTCTATGTAAGAACCTCACTTCTGATCCTAGGAACACTGAACGGTCCATCTCGTCGTCATGGATAGCATTTGGTGTGGTACTATGTGATCAGTCTGGCTTCTGGGATCTCACATGGCTTTCATGGCTTCCATCTTGTGGACCTCTTTCAGTGGAAGACCTCTTTGTGTGTTCTCTAGAGTACAGCCCTCAGCCTACAGCACAGTTCACAGTCTACAGTTCCTCACATCTGGTTTACCAGACTTTTTAATTAGTTAGACACACCCTCCTAAATTGGAATTCCCCAATGAATGAAGATTGGGCGTGTACATATGGTAATGACTATGACATCACTATACTACCCAGAATGCATTGAGCATATCACCCATAATGCCTTTCCTGTCGGTGTAATGTCACCTACCCATCTGCTATGGGGTGCTATTGCATACACAATTAGCATCATTACCATTAAGAGTTAACTGTCAATAACTGGTCTTAAACCCCCATTCCACACTTGACGTATGGAGCCATAATAAACAAACAGGGATTATTTTTTACATCTATAATTAATCTAAACCTGGATTCTCATAGACGTCTTGGAGTCTACTAGACATTCAAATTTATTGGAGAGATAAGAGTCCCATGGAGGTCTCTTTCACACAGATGTGTGAATCTCTCTGTTTGTCTAGTCTTGGTAATTGATTGTTAGTCTGGCAAACTATCCCTTAACAAAGACTCATTCTCAAAGTCTATACTTGAGACCTATCCAACAGGTCTTAGGAATGCAATGCTCCCTATGAGAAGCATATATAAGATAATAGATATATACTGATGTCCTTTACAATACTAACAGTATATGACAATATCATATATCCTACTGATTACCATATATATATATATATATATATATATATATATATATATATATGTGTGCATAGATTAGATTAGCGACAACCGGCTCCTAAGGATATATGATGGTTAGACCAGCGGAACGGGGACCATGCTGTAACGGGCGCTCAGGAGTGAGGTGATTAATGGTTATTTCGCGCTATATGAGGCCGGAGGCCGGATGAAGCGCATATAGCGCGAAATAACCGGTTATCGCCTCACTCCTGAGCGCCCGTTGCAGCAAATATCCTTAGGAGCCGGTTGTCGCTAATCTAATGGTGAGTGTGGGTACTTTGCTTCTAAGCTTATCTTCTATGCACATAGATTTTTCCTATGTTTTAGACTTTCCCAGCACCACCATAGCTGACGGCTTTTTCAGACCCGCCTCTGTGCTATCCCTTCCTTTCCTATTCACTGATTTTATATATATATATATATATATATATATATATGGCAGTGTGCACCCGTGTATTTGGCTGTTGTGCTGGCTATCTTTCCTTTTTCTTGTATGTACAATTCAGGGGGAAATGGCACCCTCTTTAGCTGTGCACCCCTCCCCCGTTTTCACAGGTGGAGTTTTAAATGGATCCAGCATGTCACCCAGTCAGAGGCTATATGCCCAGCAGAGGTGAGTGGACAGTTGAGCGTTAGGCTCAGAATTTGTGCTAGGGTCCCATCCTGAATGAGGCCACCTCCCTGTGGTGGATGGGGGACACGTTTTGATCAAAAAGTGTGCTAAGAGCCTCAATTTTTTGACCAATGTGTGCTGCTGCAATCCTCTTTTTTTGTATACTCTTTCTCTCTCTCTCTCTCTCTCTCTCTCTCTCTCTCTCTCTCTCTCTCTATATATATATATATATAAAGAACTAATGTTCATTCGGATGAGACATAATTATTTCACAGTTTCTTATCTCAACCCCCTTTCCCTTTGGGTGAATTGTAGTAGTGTCGTCTAGAGAGCATAACCAGCCCTTATCAGTCTTATCTAAATAGCCATAAATATCTAAGAAGACAAGAAGCATTCTCTCAAGCTGGCCCTTTTTGTAGCCATGAAACATCAGAATTGTGGCCTACTTAGATTATACACAAAATGGCCGACATCATGCTATTACATGCGTGTCGCGTGAAACAGTCTGTCCCGTCTTAACACCCCTGTCTTTACTGTCTCTGCCTGTGGACATCTTATATGCAACGATCACTACAATAAAGACTTTGCTACTGTAGAGTGCTGCCATCTTTACATTCTTTATATGAAGGCCCTCCAATGGATTCACCGGATCCAGTCTAAGCCTGGATGAAGTGGGGCAAAGACCCACAAGGACTGTCAGGACGTCTGAGGACTCCACAGGATTACAAAATAAAAGCTGACCCATGGATGACCATAGCCATTGCCTATCCACCCCCCAATACACAGACATACTGTCACGATGCCGGCTGGCAGGTAGTGGATCCTCTGTGCCAGAGAGGGATTGGCGTGGACCGTGCTAGTGGACCGGTTCTAAGCCACTACTGGTTTTCACCAGAGCCCGCCGCAAAGCGGGATGGTCTTGCTGCGGCGGTAGTGACCAGGTCGTATCCACTAGCAACGGCTCACCTCTCTGGCTGCTGAAGATAGGCGCGGTACAAGGGAGTAGGCAAAAGCAAGGTCGGACGTAGCAGAAGGTCGGGGCAGGCAGCAAGGATCGTAGTCAGGGGCAACGGCAGAAGGTCTGGAAACACAGGCAAGGAACACACAAGGAACGCTTTCACTGGCACTAAGGCAACAAGATCCGGCGAGGGAGTGAAGGGGAAGTGAGGTGATATAGGGAAGTGCACAGGTGTAAACACTAATTGGAACCACTGCGCCAATCAGCGGCGCAGTGGCCCTTTAAATCGCAGAGACCCGGCGCGCGCGCGCCCTAGGGAGCGGGGCCGCGCGCGCCGGGACAGAACAGACGGAGAGCGAGTCAGGTAGGGGAGCCGGGGTGCGCATCGCGAGCGGGCGCTACCCGCATCGCGAATCGCATCCCGGCTGGCAGCGGAATCGCAGCGCCCCGGGTCAGAGGACGTGACCGGGGCGCTGCCGCGGGGAGAGTGAAGCGAGCGCTCCGGGGAGGAGCGGGGACCCGGAGCGCTCGGCGTAACAGTACCCCCCCCCTTGGGTCTCCCCCTCTTCTTAGAGCCTGAGAACCTGAGGAGCAGACTTTTGTCTAGGATGTTGTCCTCAGGTTCCCAGGATCTCTCTTCAGGACCACAACCCTCCCAGTCCACTAAAAAAAAATTTCTCCCTCTGACCTTTTTGGCAGCTAAAATTTCTTTGACCGAGAAGATGTCCGAGGAGCCGGAAACAGGAGTGGGAGGAACAGATTTGGGAGAAAAACGGTTGAGGATGAGTGGTTTGAGAAGAGAGACGTGAAAGGCATTAGGGATACGGAGAGAGGGAGGAAGAAGAAGTTTATAAGAGACAGGATTAATTTGACACAAAATTTTGAAAGGACCAAGATAGCGTGGTCCCAACTTGTAGCTAGGGACACGGAAGCGGACATATTTAGCGGAGAGCCATACCTTGTCTCCAGGGGAAAAAACGGGGGGAGCTCTTCTTTTTTTATCCGCGAACTTCTTCATGCGTGATGAAGCCTGTAAGAGAGAATTTTGGGTCTCTCTCCATATGATGGAAAGGTCACGAGAAATTTCATCCACAGCGGGCAGACCAGAGGGCAAGGGAGTAGGGAGGGGGGGAAGAGGGTGACGGCCGTACACCACGAAAAATGGGGATTTGGAGGAAGACTCAGAGACCCTGAAGTTATACGAGAATTCGGCCCATGGGAGGAGATCTGCCCAGTCATCCTGGCGGGAGGAAACAAAATGTCGCAAATAATCACCCAAGATCTGGTTAATCCTTTCTACTTGTCCATTGGACTGGGGATGATATGCAGAAGAAAAATTTAATTTAATCTTGAGTTGTTTACAGAGAGCCCTCCAGAATTTAGACACGAATTGGACGCCTCTATCCGAGACAATCTGCGTAGGCAACCCGTGAAGACGAAAAATGTGTACAAAAAATTGTTTAGCCAACTGAGGCGCAGAAGGAAGACCAGGAAGAGGGATGAAATGTGCCATTTTGGAAAATCGATCAACGACCACCCAAATAACAGTGTTGCCACGGGAAGGGGGTAAATCAGTAATAAAATCCATACCAATCAGAGACCAAGGCTGTTCGGGGACAGGCAGAGGATGAAGAAAACCAGCGGGCTTCTGGCGAGGAGTCTTATCCCGGGCACAGATAGTGCAGGCTCGCACAAAGTCCACAACATCCGTCTCCAGAGTCGGCCACCAATAGAAGCGGGAGATGAGTTGCACAGATTTCTTGATACCCGCATGACCTGCGAGATGGGAGGAGTGACCCCATTTGAGGATTCTGAGGCGTTGGCGAGGAGAAACAAAGGTCTTTCCTGGAGGAGTCTGCCTGATGGAGGCAGGAGAAGTGGAGATCAGGCAGTCAGGTGGAATGATGTGTTGCGGAGAGAGTTCAACTTCTGAGGCATCCGAGGAACGAGAGAGAGCATCGGCCCTAATGTTCTTATCGGCAGGACGAAAGTGAATCTCAAAATTAAATCGGGCAAAGAACAGAGACCACCGGGCCTGGCGAGGATTCAGCCGTTGGGCAGACTGGAGGTAGGAGAGGTTCTTGTGGTCGGTGTAGATAATAACAGGAGAACTTGATCCCTCCAGCAGATGCCTCCATTCCTCAAGTGCTAATTTAATGGCTAGAAGCTCTTGATCCCCGATGGAGTAGTTCCTCTCCGCTGGAGAGAAGGTCCTAGAGAAAAAACCACAAGTGACAGCATGCCCGGAAGAATTTTTTTGTAGAAGAACAGCTCCAGCTCCCACTGAGGAGGCATCAACCTCCAATAGGAAGGGTTTGGAAGGGTCAGGTCTGGAGAGGACGGGAGCCGAAGAAAAGGCAGACTTGAGTCGTTTAAAGGCGTCTTCTGCTTGAGGAGGCCAGGACTTGGGATCAGCATTTTTTTTGGTTAAAGCCACGATAGGAGCCACAATGGTAGAAAAATGTGGAATAAATTGCCTGTAATAATTGGCGAACCCCAAAAAGCGTTGGATAGCACGGAGTCCGGAGGGGCGTGGCCAATCTAAGACGGCAGAGAGTTTGTCTGGATCCATCTGTAGTCCCTGGCCAGAGACCAAATATCCTAGAAAAGGAAGAGATTGGCATTCAAACAGACATTTCTCAATTTTGGCATAGAGTTGGTTGTCACGAAGTCTCTGAAGAACCATACGGACATGCTGGCGGTGTTCTTCTAGATTGGCAGAAAAAATTAGGATATCGTCCAGATAGACAACAACACAGGAGTATAACAGATCACGAAAAATTTCATTGACAAAGTCTTGGAAGACGGCAGGGGCGTTGCACAATCCAAAGGGCATGACCAGATACTCAAAGTGTCCATCTCTGGTGTTAAATGCCGTTTTCCACTCGTCCCCCTCTCTGATGCGAATGAGGTTATAGGCGCCTCTTAAGTCCAATTTAGTGAAGATGTGGGCACCTTGGAGGCGATCAAAGAGTTCAGAGATGAGGGGTAAGGGGTAGCGGTTCTTAACCGTGATTTTATTAAGACCGCGGTAGTCAATGCAAGGACGTAAGGAGCCATCTTTTTTGGACACAAAGAAAAATCCGGCTCCGGCAGGAGAGGAGGATTTACGGATAAAGCCCTTTTTTAGATTCTCCTGGACGTATTCGGACATGGCAAGAGTCTCTGGGGCAGAGAGAGGATAAATTCTGCCCCGGGGTGGAGTAGTGCCCGGGAGGAGGTCGATAGGGCAATCATAAGGCCTGTGAGGAGGTAGAGTCTCAGCTTGTTTTTTGCAGAAAACATCCGCGAAGTCCATATAGGCCTTAGGGAGACCGGTTACTGGAGGAACCACAGAGTTACGGCAAGGGTTACTGGGGACCGGTTTTAGACAGTTCTTGGAACAAGAGGACCCCCAACTCTTGATCTCCCCAGTGGACCAATCCAGGGTAGGGGAATGAAGTTGAAGCCAGGGAAGTCCAAGGAGAATTTCCGAGGTGCAATTGGGGAGGACCAAAAGTTCAATCCTCTCATGATGAGATCCGATGCTCATAAGAAGGGGCTCCGTGCGGAAACGTATGGTACAGTCCAATCTTTCATTATTTACACAATTGATGTAGAGGGGTCTGGCGAGACTGGTCACCGGAATGTTGAACCTGTTGACGAGAGAGGCCAAAATAAAATTTCCTGCAGATCCAGAGTCCAAGAAGGCCACTGTAGAGAAGGAGAAGGCAGAGGCAGACATCCGCACAGGCACAGTAAGACGTGGAGAAGCAGAGTAGACATCAAGGACTGTCTCACCTTTGTGCAGAGTCAGCGTACGTCTTTCCAGGCGGGGAGGACGGATAGGACAATCTCTCAGGAAGTGTTCGGTACTAGCACAGTACAGGCAGAGGTTCTCCATACGGCGTCGTGTCCTCTCTTGAGGTGTCAGGCGAGACCGGTCGACCTGCATAGCCTCCACGGCGGGAGGCACAGGAACAGATTGCAGGGGACCAGAGGAGAGAGGAGCCGAGGAGGAGAAACGCCTCGTGCGAACAGAGTCCATATCTTGGCGGAGTTCCTGACGCCTTTCGGAAAAACGCATGTCAATGCGAGTGGCTAGGTGAATAAGTTCATGTAGATTAGCAGGAATTTCTCGTGCGGCCAGAACATCTTTAATGTTGCTGGATAGGCCTTTTTTGAAGGTCGCGCAGAGGGCCTCATTATTCCAGGACAATTCTGAAGCAAGAGTACGGAATTGTACGGCATACTCGCCAACGGAAGAATTACCCTGGACCAGGTTCAACAGGGCAGTCTCAGCAGAAGAGGCTCGGGCAGGTTCCTCAAAGACACTTCGGATTTCCGAGAAGAAGGAGTGTACAGAGGCAGTGACGGGGTCATTGCGGTCCCAGAGCGGTGTGGCCCATGACAGGGCTTTTCCGGACAGAAGGCTGACTACGAAAGCCACCTTAGACCTTTCAGTGGGAAACAGGTCCGACATCATCTCCAGATGCAGGGAACATTGGGAAAGAAAGCCACGGCAAAACTTAGAGTCCCCATCAAATTTATCCGGCAAGGATAAGCGTATCCCAGGAGCGGCCACTCGCTGCGGAGGAGGTGCAGGAGCTGGCGGAGGAGATGACTGCTGAAGCTGTGGTAGTAACTGTTGTAGCATAACGGTCAGTTGAGACAGCTGTTGGCCTTGTTGCGCTATCTGTTGTGACTGCTGGGCGACCACCGTGGTGAGGTCAGCGACAACTGGCAGAGGAACTTCAGCGGGATCCATGGCCGGATCTACTGTCACGATGCCGGCTGGCAGGTAGTGGATCCTCTGTGCCAGAGAGGGATTGGCGTGGACCGTGCTAGTGGACCGGTTCTAAGCCACTACTGGTTTTCACCAGAGCCCGCCGCAAAGCGGGATGGTCTTGCTGCGGCGGTAGTGACCAGGTCGTATCCACTAGCAACGGCTCACCTCTCTGGCTGCTGAAGATAGGCGCGGTACAAGGGAGTAGGCAAAAGCAAGGTCGGACGTAGCAGAAGGTCGGGGCAGGCAGCAAGGATCGTAGTCAGGGGCAACGGCAGAAGGTCTGGAAACACAGGCAAGGAACACACAAGGAACGCTTTCACTGGCACTAAGGCAACAAGATCCGGCGAGGGAGTGAAGGGGAAGTGAGGTGATATAGGGAAGTGCACAGGTGTAAACACTAATTGGAACCACTGCGCCAATCAGCGGCGCAGTGGCCCTTTAAATCGCGGAGACCCGGCGCGCGCGCGCCCTAGGGAGCGGGGCCGCGCGCGCCGGGACAGAACAGACGGAGAGCGAGTCAGGTAGGGGAGCCGGGGTGCGCATCGCGAGCGGGCGCTACCCGCATCGCGAATCGCATCCCGGCTGGCAGCGGAATCGCAGCACCCCGGGTCAGAGGACGTGACCGGGGCGCTGCCGCGGGGAGAGTGAAGCGAGCGCTCCGGGGAGGAGCGGGGACCCGGAGCGCTCGGCGTAACACATGCTTGGCTCATTGGAGAGAAGGGAGAAAGCTGTTGCCAGAAACCTCTGGAAGCAGCTGATTTCACACAGAACACAATAATCCAGCATGTTGTAAGCCAGCTATGCAACCATTCAGTTGGGAGACACCATACACATGAGATGGTTGGCCTATCCAAGGACACTTTAGCTCCAATACCACTTTCCATACACTCCATAGTAATAACTCACCCTCTACAGGCAGCGTGCAGCTTTTCCCATCTACGGACAGGCAGCACTTTTTCCTGTTGCCGCAGTCATCGTCAGTGGTACAGCGAATGGATGGACAATCCAACATCTTTTCCTTGACTTGTGAGGCCGGACACACACCCAGTGGCTCTAGGGTCATAAGTCACAAATCGGGAATGAATACACTGGGGTGGGGGGGGGGGGGGTATTAGATAAAATCTTGGACATAAACAGATCTCTTCTTTCTGGACAAAGATTACATTTTGGTGATTTTATAGGCAAACTACCCATAGGCCCTACCTGGTTCCGGGGCGTGACAGGTGAACCCACATATATTACAGCATTTCTCCTCTCCGGGGCAGTCCGTATCAGTCTCACACATTGGATCGGGAGGGGATGGGAGACACATGTATGGTATGTTGGGGCATCTTCCCGACTTCACTGTTCAAAAATAAAGAGAAAACCATAAAAAGTGATAAAAAGGGGAAGTGATGGCGCCTCCCGTAGGGCTACGCTGGAGGTACTCACCCTGTGCTGGGGTCACACACTTCCGTCCACAGGCCGTGCAGCAGCATTTTTTGTTTCTTGGACACTGAACATCGAAGATGCAGTCATCCCTCACTTTACCGGATGAACACCCTACCGGGTTAAATCGGGGGCAGGCGCTCTGCACAACTATGGAAGGGATTTACATAATTAAATGCTTGGCGACAGGTTACCAGAAAAAAAGCCTTGGCGCACCATCCTCCAGATTTAGGTGGGGGAAGCAAAATGACAATTAACTATTGATGGTAAAGGCTTTGATAACTTGGAGCTAAGACATTTAGCACTAAGTTTCAGGATACAATCCTCATTCTTTCCCTCCCTGCAGACTGCCCATGTGTAATTTATTCTCATTACAATACAGCATGTGTGATCTGCCCTCCCTGAAGACTTAAAATGGAGAAAGGACTTCCAAGTGATGAATGGCTTTGAACGGCGCTGACCAGGAGCAGGAGCAGGAAGTAAAAACAGCAGGTTTATTTGGATTTCCCACAATGCAACCCGTTTCACCCCACCTGGGTGGCTTCATCAGGCCTATTGCCCTATTACCCAGGTGTGGTGAAACATGTTGCATTGTGGGAAATCCAAATAAACCTGCTATTTTTACTTCCTGCTCCGGATCAGCGCCGTTCAAAGCCATTCATCCCTTGGAAGTCCTTTCTCCATTTTAGCTCTGTGATTGGGAAGGCTGCAGACCGGACATCATTACCCCTCCACACTTACCATTGTTGTGTGTGGGGTCACGCAACCACCGATGGTAAGAGTTCCTAGTTATTATACTAGATTCCCTGAAGGCGATTTCACACTATGGAGCGCTCTCCTTTTCTCTCTGAAGACTTGGCTTTAATCCTCCCTCTCCACACTCTGATTTGTTGTCTACAATCTACCCTGTCCCAGCTGCTTTGTCTAACGCTTGGGAATAGGGGGGAGGTCGTGGGTCTGACTGCTTGGACCCACCGCAATCTTGAGAACAGAGACCCGAGTTTTACCTTGAGATGGAGTGGCGAATTTCACACACACACCATTTATTGTCTATAGAGCTGCTGGAGTTCAGCTTTCTCTGGCGTTGGATAGGCAGTGAATAGGAGGATGATACGCATGCGAGACTAGCCCCTCTATTGTGAGGTGAGACTCTGATCCCCGTTCACATGGCAGCCCAGCCCGTGTGATCTGTCCTTCTTTCCCTACAGACCGCCCATGTATTATTCCCTCCCGGCTTACACTACTATACAGCATGTGTGATCTGCCCTCCCTAAAGACTTGGATGCTGTCTTCCCTGTCCACAATCTGATTTGTCTTATACAGACTATCCCATCCCAGCTGCTTTATCTAACATTGAGAGAAAGAGAAAGCTGATGAGACCAACCAGGAGCCATATCCTTTTGGGCAATAACATAGTACAGATAAAAAACAGACATGTCCATCAAATTCCATCAGGGAATGGGACCGGACAAGGATAACAAGGAGGAGTATAGGCAGATTCCCCACTGTTCCCGTCCGGTGATTGGACCAAAGCCCACCCTACACATCTACATGAGATGGGACCCCCTGCAATCTCCTTCCTGGTGCCCTACTCCTGCTTATAACCGGAGCTGTGTCGACTTTTGCAGGAAGCGATGGAAGACACGCCCCCTCCATGTATCTCTATGGGAGAGCCGGAGATACAGTGCTCGTGTATCTCAGGCTCTCCCATAGAGATACATGGAGGGGGCATGTTGACCACAGCTTCATGCAGGGGTCCTCAGTCTGCGATCGTGGTTGGTGGTACCAAAAGGATAATACTTAAAGGACTACAGTGGTGCTAAACAATTAATCCCCTATCCAAAGGATAAGGAATAAGCGTCTGATCGCGGCGGTGAGACTGCCACGATCAGACACTTGTCCCTTATCCTTTGGATAGCATATTAAAGGGGTACTCCACTGGCCAGCGTTCGGAGCATTTAGTTTCAAAAGCTGTGTGGGCGATGCGGGGGTCAGTCACGCCCCCTCAATGTAAGTCCACCTCAAGCTTCCGTGTTACGGATTGTGAGGTCCCCAGAGGCGGGACCCCTGCGATCAGACATCTTATCCCCTATACTTTGGATAGGGACTAAGATGTTTTTTGCCAGAGTACCCCTTTAATTGTTTAGCACCACAGTACTCCTTTAAGTAGTAACCATTTGGTGCCACCAACCACATTTTTATTAATGCGTTTCAATATTTAGTATTAGGGATAGACCTAGAGAAATTTCTACCGATGATGGGCAGAGCTGGGTGGTAGGTACCTGGGTAAGGTTGGACACATTTTTGGCTGTTGTCAGAAACGCAGCACTTTTCATCAGCCGCACAATCCGCATCTCGGCTACAGAGCACTGCAGAGCAAGGAGGCTTCGCAACGTCCTTGGTCACGGGGCAGGATCCAAAAGGCTCTTCAGAGAAGCCCAGCCGTACATGGAATGAGAGCACAAGAATCAAGGAAAGAAAGACAAAAGAAACTCCACTAAGTACCCTGAGCCCCGGGGATGAAGTGTTACCAGGATCGGGAGCCCAGCAGCTCCTCCCACAGATATCGCAGCACTTCTTATTACTGGGACAGTCACTATCGTTCTGACACCTCGGCTGGGGGTTTGTGTCTGTGCACTTTGACCTTATCTGGGGGCATCGTCCTGGTTTTACTGAAAAAGATGGACATGGAAGATACAATATAAAAGTATTCAAACCCCAGCTCTGAAGACTCCAGATAACGAAGGACCCTCAGAACGCTCCACTGTACTGTATGTGTCTCCTTCTGATGAGCCCACATTCTCCTCACAGACCCACCTTGTTCAAGAAATGCCCCCCCCCCCTCAAACTTAAAAGGTGCCATCAATAAAATGCAATATATTATTAAATTACTTTTCTAATATACTTCTTAATACAATTTTGTAACTTTATGTGTTAAAATTAATCCCAGAGTGTTTGGCCACCAGGGGGCCTCCTTCTGGTCCTGCAGCCGCCTGGCCGAGACAAAAGTCAGGAAATGCAGGTGGGACTTAAATTCAGTACAGTGTATAGAGTATATATAGTATATAGTGTTCATAGAGTATATAGAATGTATAGAGTATATAGAGTATATATAGTATATAGTGTTCATAGAGTATATAGAGTGTATAGAGTATATAGAGTGTATATAGTATATAGTGTTCATAGAGTATATAGAGTGTATAGAGTATATAGAGTGTATAGAGTATTGTGATGTCCCACTACAGGTACATGGTACTGTATTACCTGAACACAGCGATATCCTCGCTTTGCACCCGTGTTCCAACGTCCACCTCTACAGTTTTCTTTGCCTCTTGCCGAAGAGGCTATGCAAGTGGACTGTTCTCGCTTAATGCAGCTGGAAAGATCCCAACGACGCAATGAGAATTTGTGCCTATATTGTGCCAGTCCGAAGAACTTGCTCAAAGACTGTTCTATATGTCCACAGCATCCGGGAAATGCTCGCACCTAGGGCACGTGGGGGAGGCATCCCTAGGTGGGAATGCTTTCTCTCCTCGATTGACCATACCTGTTCAAATCTTTACTTCTGCCAAGTCTTCATTCTTCGCTTCTGCATTTTTAGACTCTGGTTCCGCTAGTGACTTCAT
The DNA here is from genome assembly GCF_029499605.1 of Hyla sarda. Taxonomy (NCBI): domain Eukaryota; kingdom Metazoa; phylum Chordata; class Amphibia; order Anura; family Hylidae; genus Hyla; species Hyla sarda. Next base: position 4,220,772 of record NC_079191.1, read on the forward strand.
TGATGCTTCCTTGGTTCATAAACATCAACTTCCAGTGGCCCGGCTTGCTAAGCCCTTGTATATTTCTTCTGTCAATGGACAAAATCTGGACTGTACGGTGCTATTCCGCACTGAGCCTCTTGTCATGCAAGTGGGGGTCTTGCACAAGGAAAAGATTGAGTTCTTTGTGCTTCCACACTGTACTTCTGAGCTTCTTCTCGGTCTTCCATGGCTCCAAAGTCATTCTCCACAACTTGACTGGAAATCTGATGAAATCACATGTTGGGGACAGTTTTGCCAAAATCACTGCCTTATGCCAGTCCAGTAAAAACCTGTCTCTTCTCTTCCTCTTTTGCCTGGTCTGCCTTCTCCATACCAAGACTATTCAGATCTATTCTGCGAAAAGCAGCCTGAGACCTTACCACCACATCGTCCTTACGACTGCCCCATTGATTATCAGCCTGGTACCACGCCTCCTCGAAGAAGAATTTATCCATTATCTGTTACTGAGACACAAGCCATGGCAAAATATATCCAAGAGAACCTCCAAAAGGGATTTATCCTAAAGTCCTCCTCTCCTGCCGGAGCTGGATTCTTCTTTGTGGGGAAGAAGGATGGTTCTCTTCGTCCATATATTGACTACAGGGGTCTTAACAAGATCACGATCAAAAATCGCTATCCTCTTCCTCTGATTTCTGAACTTTTTGATCATCTATGGGGTGCCAAGGTCTTCTCTAAGTTGGATTTGCGAGGAGCATACAACCTTATTCATATCTGCGAGGGGGACAAATGGAAGATTGCCTTCAATACCCGTGATGGGCATTTGGAGTATCTCGTGATGCCTTTCGGTCTCTGTAATGCCCCAGCTGTCTTGCAGGAATTCGTCAACGATATCTTCGGAGATCTATTCTACACCTGTGTTGTCGTTTATCTTGATGACATCTTGATCTACTCACCCAACTTGGAGGAGCATCCGGGAGAATCATCTTTACACCAAACTGGAGAAGTGCATATTTGAGAGATCAAGCCTTCTGTTCTCGGTTACATTGTTTCTCATAAAGGTCTAAACTGACTGCGGTTTTGGATTGGCCTCATCCTATTGGTCTACGTGCCATTCAACACTTTTTGGGTTTCGCCAATTATTACCGTCATTTCATCCCTCATTTCTCTTCTGTGGTCGCTCCGATTGTGGCCCTCACTAAGAAGAACTCTAACCTCAAGATTTTGCCTCCTGAGGCTGAAGAGGCTTTCACTCGCTTAAAGTCTGCATTTGCCACTGCTTCCTTGCTTTCAAGACCTGATCCTGAGAAACCCTTTGCTTTGGAGGTAGATGCTTCATCTGTAGGAGCCGGTGCCGTTCTTACCCAGAAAAACTCCAAGGGCAAGATTGTAACTTGTGGTTTCATTTCTAAGGCTTTCTCTCCTGCAGAAAGGAACTATTCTATTGTAGATCATGAACTTCTTGCTATAAAGCTAGCCTTGGAAGAGTTGTAACATTCAGTGGAAGGTTCTTCTCATCCGGTCAGCATCTATTCAGACCATAAGAATCTCCTATATCTCCAGTCGGCTCAGCAATTGAACCCTCGCCAGGCTACATGGTCTCTTTTCATTTCTAGATTTTATTTCTTCATTCACTTCCATTCTGCTAACAAGAACGTCAGAGCCAATGATCTTTCCAGGTCTTCCGATGTCGCAGAATTGGACTCCACGCCGAGGCATATCATTCCTCCGGAGCGGTTGATCTCCGCAGCTCCTGCCAATCTTCTGCAAGTTCCCCCTGGAAAATCCTTTGAACCTGTTCAACTGAGGCGTAGAGTCTTGAAATGGGGCATTCTTCTTTGCTGCCTGGTCACCCAGGAATATGTAAGACACTTCAATTAATCTCCAGGCACTACTGGTGGCCGCATCTTGAACGCGATGTCACCGATTTTGTCCAATTCTGTGTCATCTGTCCCCGTGACAAAACTCCTTGGCAGAAGCCTGCGGGACTCTTACAGCCTCTACCCATTCCGGCGACTCCCTGGTCTCACACAGCTATGGACTTTATGACCGATCTGCCTCCTTCCCATAATAACACGGTCATTTGAGTGGTGGTTGATCGATTTTCCAAGATGGCTCATTTCATTCTGCTACCAAGTTTTCCATCTGCTCCACAGCTGGCGAAGCAGTTTTTTCAACATATTTTTCATCTTCATGGCCTTCCGAATCATATCGTCTCGGATCGTGCAGTGCAGTTCATTTCCAAGTTCTGGCATGCTCTCTGTTCCAATCTTGACATCAATCTGGACTATTCCTCTGCCTACCTCCCTCAGTCCAATGGTAAGGTGGAGAGGGTAAATCAAATTCTGGAGACTTATCTTCATCATTTTGTTTATGCTTGTCAGGACGATTGTGTCGACCTTCTACCTTGGGCAGAATTTTCCTACGATCATAAGGATTTTGAGTCCACGAGGACTTCTCCATTTTTTTATTGTTTATGGTAATCGTTTTCGTACTCCTCTCCCTGTTCCAGTTTCCTCTGGTGTGGTAGCTGTTGATGAACTTGTCCGAGACTTCTCTTCCATTTGGCAACAAACTCTGCATTTTTTGTTTCAAGCCTCCTCTAGTATGAAAACCCAGGCAGATAATAAAAGAAGACCTCCTCCGTCCTTCTCTCCCGGTGACAAACTTTGGCTTTCCTCCAAATACATCAGTTTCAAGATTCCCAGCTACAAGTTTGGTCCTCGCTACCTGGGTCCGTTCAAGGTGATGCGAAAAATGAATCTTCTCTCCTATAAACGACTTCTACCTTCTTTATGTATCCCAAATTCGTTCCATGTGTCCCTCAAACTTCTTGTGATCAACCGTTACTAACAAAAGAATACTGCTCCCACGCCCGTCACTGGTTCTTCGGATGTTTATGAGGTCGAAGAAATTTTAGCCACTATAACTGTGCGAGGGAGACAATTCTATTTGGTTGACTGGAAGGGATTTGGTCCAAAGGAAATATCTTGAGACGCGGAGGAAAATATCCTGGACTGTGACCTACTCCGGAACTTTTTGAGTTCTAAAGAGAGGGGGAGACAAAAGGTGGGTGGGGGGGGGGGTACTGTTATGTCCTGCGCTCCGGCCAGACATGCTGGCCAGGCACGCTGGCCGTGAACGCTTTCCTATTCTGCGCACCCCAGCCGGCGGGGCAGGGATTTGCATTGTGGGACGCGCCCGCATGCGAATCCCGGCCCGACTCTCACCTCCGCTCTCTGTTGCTCCCTCTTTGCTCTCACAGCCCCGACCCTGGAGCTCTAAGATTTAAAGGGCCAGTATGCCCTTAATTATTGTTTCCACCTGCACCTCTGTTATAAGTTCCTGCACCTCCCATCTTTTCCTTTCAGATCCTTGTTGCATTCCTGTGTTCCTGTTCATCTGTATTCCAGACCCTTTGTTCAGTGACCTGACCCTGCTCCTCTGCTGCCTGCCTATTGACCTCCTGCTAGGTTCTAGACTACACTCCTGTGCTGCCTGCCCTGACCTACTGCTATCCAGACCACGAGTTGTTGTATCCCTCCTGTGCCTCGAACCTCATCAGCCCCCTGTGTGGTCGAGTCATGCCGGGGGTAGCGACCTGGGTGCCGCCTGCCGCAGCAAGACCATCCTGCTTTGCAGTAGGCTCTGGTGAAAACCAGCGGCACCTTAGACTCCGCTCCCTGCCATGGCTCTAGTCTCCATCCACACAGGTCCAGCAGATCCACTACCTCCGTGTGTTACCTGCCCACTGCCATGAGTCTTTACACCATTATGACTAAAATATGTTTGTGACCACGGGCTGACCTTACAAGGGGACCAACTAAATCCATCCCAATCCATTCAAATGGTACCTAAATGATTGGTAAGGGAACTAGGGGGCTGCAAAAATGAAGCCTAGGGGCAGACATGTGACACTCTGGGCATGATTCACAATACTCTTTTATATCATGATGTACACCAGGCCAGAAGAATCTAAGCAACATTGTCTCTGTAGTTTTCTGAACCCCTACAATGTTCAAGATCTTCTAAAAGCCTTTGGGACCACCAGCTGCTGTACGGTATTCTCCCCTTTTTTATTGATCTGGTACAATAAATCATTTTCCAGGAACATATGGGAAAGCAAGCCTAGCCCCAGGCTCCACATGTACCCCATTTATTACTTTTACATTTTCTCTGGCTCAAGCTAGTGAGGGGTCCTTTAACTGCTCACTTTGTCATCTTTTCTGACCTCTAATCGGGTATACATTGTTGAGGGATCCCTTGAGTTTCTGTCTCTGGTTGTGGTTCTCCTAAATGCCCTGTCATAACAGAAAAGGGAAAGGTTAAAGGCCTTTCTGCAGACACCCCAACTACATCCTCCACTGGGGAGCTCTCAAGAGGCCCATGGCTTAAAGGGGTACTCCGGTGGAAAACTTTTTTTTTTAAATCAACTGGTGACAGAAAGTCTAACAGATTTGTAAATTACTTCTATTAAAATATCTTTACCCTTCCAGTACTTTTTAGCAGCTGTATGCTACAGAGGAAATTCTTTTCATAAACTTGCATTGAGGGGATGGGGCGTGACGTCATACGGGGGCAGAGTCCTGACGTCACAGACTTCCGTTCCAGTGGTCGCGACCGAGACCCTCCAGCGCTTCCGGGCAAGAAACAGGTGGGTGCCGCATGCAAAATTGCGGGGGTCCTCAGTGGCGGGACCCCCACGGTCAGACATCTTATCCCCTATCCAAAGGCCTATCAGGTGTACCCTCTTTAATCACCAGATTGTATTCCCACAATTTCCAAAAATATGGAAAATCTCTACCAGGTATAACATCATGCATTAAGGCGGGGACTATCCCCACCTTGTGACACATGGAACCATAAGGAGATGAAATAGAAGCAACAGCAGTTTGGTATTGACCAGTATCCCCGTGCACACCTTACAGTGAACGTGTCTGGATGACTGATAGAAGGACCTATAAGGCCAAGTTTCCACTTGTTTTTTTTTCTGGCAGTTTTTGAGCTAAAGCCAGAAGTGTATTCAAAAGGAACAGGACATATAAAGGAAGGACTTCCACTTCTCACTTATGGATCCACTTCTGACTCAGTCCATAGTCCAGCATTCTAGGCTTTCCCAAGCCCACAGTCTCATACTTCTCATGTACAGTCTTTACATTCTTCCCATAAACCCCAGAATAGTCTTACCAGGAACGTTTGCCGTCCGGATGGTTGAGGGTTGGGACTGGGTGTTACTCAACAGCTCCTCCGCCGCCGAATACCATTCAACAAGGTTCAGCAGCTGGTCTGCGGTTTTAGGATCTCCGTGGCTTACCCACTTCCTTAATGCTGGGGTAGAGCCCTTAGGTATCGGTCCATAACAACACGTTGAACCCCCTCAGGTGCTGATAAAATATCTGGTTCCTGTCAGAGTGATGAGGTCAAACATCTGGGAACGGGGTGGTTATCCATGTTGTATGCCCACTGGTGGACTCTCTGGGCGCTGACCGCTAGGGTTACACCAGGATCTCTACTTTGTGTTTATCAAAGTCCTGGGCTGCCTCTGGTTCAAGATCATAGTAAGCTCTTTGGGCTTCTCCTATGAGGAATGGGCCCATAGACTTGCATTGAGGGGGTGGGGCTATAGAGTCACGGCTCCAGTGTTTGGAACAGTTTATTCCAAACGTTGAGGAGCAGAGTACCCCTTTAATAATCACCTGGCAGGTGAGAGGCTCTGGAGTTACCTCACATAGGAAAGGGACCTGGGAGAAATGTACCTGCACCACCAAACCTGCATGAGTCTCACAGTATATAGGGTATATATATATATAGTGTGCATAGAGTATTTAGAGTATTTAGAGTGTATAGAGTGTATAGAGTATATATAAAGTGTGTATAGAGTACATAGTGTATAGAGTATATAGAGAATATAGAGTTTATAGAGTATACAGAGTGTATAAAGTATTTAGAGTGTATAGAGTATATAGAGTGTATAAACTATTTAAAGTGTATAGAGTGTATAGAGTATACATATAAAGTGTGTATAGAGTATATAGAGTGTATAAAGTGTATAGAGTATATAGAGTATTTACAGTCTATAGAGTATATAGAGATGAATATTTCCGCTTCCTTTCCATTTGAGCTGATCTAGACTGTAGAGCAGGTTTTACAAACCAGGCCTTAGGCTGTCTGGGCACTGGGAGTTGTAGTTTTGCAACAGCTGCAGGCACCCTGGTTGGTAAAAACTTCCATTGTGCTAAATATTGTGCTGGATTTTTTTGCAGCTGCTGGGCAGAGCTGGCACACTGTAGAGTTCAGAGCACAGAGCCAATCATAGCTCATCTCACACTGAACTGCTCTGGGCTGTGTGTAGCAGAGTGAGGGAGGAAGTTCTCCCCTGTATGGCTTCAGATGATGTCACGCCTGCTGGGGAACGCCCCTTCCCAGTCTGTGAATCTGACTGAGACTAAGCAGAAAATACCGAGCAATATCAAGGTAGAAAACTAACAAATAATAAAAATAAAGGCCGGGGGTGGATTATCATGATGGGGCAGTGACCTGGGGGCATTATAAAATTATTAAGGTCATGGCAGGAACTCTTAAAGTTATAATGAAGTTTTACATGGCTACTATTATAGCAGTGTAGACCCCCGCCATCTCCCTGCGGCACCTGGCGTTCGTTTAGTAAGTCAGATGCTTTGCCGGAGGCTCGTGACTTCATGGCCACACCCCCTCCATGTAAGTCTATGGGAGGGGGCGTGACTGTGATGTCACGAGCGGGGCGTGACCTTGATGTCACGAGCCTCCGCCCCATATGGCCAGTCATATGGTAGGGAGCAAAGTTTGCTCTGTGCACAGGATGTCTGGGGTTCCACAGCCGAGATTGCGGGGGTCCCCAGTGGTGGGACCCCTGCAATCAGACAGGAGTCCCCCTTTAAAGTTTCAGTACCAAAAAACGTGATGAGGGTTTTGTGATGAACGGCGCTCATATAAAAAAGGGGCATGTCTGATAGGGAAAGGGGCGAGTCCACGGCAAGAAGGGCATGGTCCCAACAAAAAGCATGTGCCCCGAAAAATGGGTATATCCTCAACTAAATGGGCGTGTCCCCAGCATATTTACTAAGGTTTCCACATAAAATGTAGTGGAGTTCAGCTCTGGAAAACCCGACAGCTCAGATCAGTTGTGAAAAAAAGCTAAATGTAGGGAAAAATTTGTAAATACCGTGAAAAATACCTATTGGGAAAAAAAACAGAAACAAATAAAACTGCTCTTCACTCTTAGTAATCAGGACCGTTGTGTCATGTGTTACCTTGCACCGGAGCCAGGCAGGTCCTGCCACAGTTGGAGCAGCAGCATTTCTGAGGACTTTCACAGTCGCTGTCGTTCTGACATTTATCGATTGCGTCTTTTACCATTTTACAGACCTCAGGACTGAAGGAAGGACAGATGCTGAGCACCTCTGAGGAGGAGAAGATGGAGACGTTCAGGAGAATGTGAAGTGTTCCCTGATCTACATGACTACAATGGAGTCTCCTCATCTAAACTACCCAGACCATGTCACTTCCTTGACTCAGTGGCGCCCCGGGTGCCGGTCTCAAGGGGGGTGCCAGGGGCGGACTGACCCGCCACCGCAAAATAAAATATTATTTTTTTTTTTAACACTTTGCGCCCGCCCGCGCTCTGTGTCCGCCCCCAACCCCCACGCCCCCCCTTTCCTTACCTCCCAGGCAGCCTGCGGCGTGCAGCCCTACAGAACTGCTGTGGCTGCCTAAGAGAAGTGAGACGTGGTGCCGGCAGAGAGGAGCGCGCTGGAGATGAGCATGCGCCCTCCAGCAGAATGTTGCAGCGCCAGGCCTCCCGCTACTATGGCCGTACAGGTAACCAGCTCCCCACCTGCATGGCCTCCCTCCCATCACCCACCACCATATAGGTAACCCCCCCCACCTGCCTGCCCCTCTTCTACCTCCCCCTTCAACCCCTTTGGCTGTCCGGGCATGCTGTGAGTTGTAGTTTTGCAACAGCTGGAGGCACCCAGTTTGGCAAACACTGCCTTAGGGCCTAAGCCAGTGTTTCCCAACCAGGGTACCTCCAGCTGTTGCAAAACTACAACTGCCAGCATGCCCGGAGAGCCTTTGGCTGTCTAGGCATGCTGGGAGTTGTAGTTTTGCAACAGCTGGAGGTGCCCGGGTTGGCAAACACTGCCTTAAGGCCTAACCCAGTGTTTATCAACCAGGGAGGCTCCAGCTGTTGCAACACTACAACTGCCAGCATGCCTGGAGAGCCTCTGGCTGTCTAGGCATGCTGGGAGTTGTAGTTTTGCAATAGCTGGAGGTGCCTGGGTTGGCAAACACTGCCTTAGGACCCAGAGTATTGTATTATACTCCAGAGCTGTACTCACTATTCTGCTGGTGAGATCACTGTGAAACAGAACCACTTTTTTTACATTTATTATTTTATTATTATATAGATGTATAGAGGGTGGGGTGTAGCTCTGTATAGGTATATGCAGAGCTACACCCCCCCTCTTCCCCATAGGTATATGCAGAGCTACACCCCCCCTCTTCCCCATAGGTATATGCAGAGCTACACCCCCCTCTTCCCCATAGGTATATGCAGAGCTACACCCCCCCTCTTCCCCATAGGTATATGCAGAGCTACCCCCCCCTCTTTCCCATAGGTATGTGCAGAGCTACCCCCCTCTTTCCCATAAGTATATGCAGAGCTCCACCCCCCCTTCCCCATAGGTATATAGTGTAACTCTGCATATACTTATACAGAGCTACACTCCACCCTCTATACATCTGTATAACAGGCAGTGGCCAAATAGACTTTATGAGCAAAGATCTTCTGTCCATTCCCCTATGGGAAAGAGGGGGGGGGGGTAGCTCTGCATATAGTCATGGGAAAGAGGGGGGGTAGCTCTGCATATACCTATGGGAAAGAGGGGGGGAGTGTAAGTCTGCATATACCTATGGGAAAGAGGGGGTGTGTAACTCTGCATTTACTTATGGGAAAGAGGGGGTTTCCTGGCTACCTACCTGCCCTTTTACTGTGCAGGACACCAAGGAGGGCATTATTACAGTTTGTGGGCCTATAGATGGGAAGATTGTAGAGGAGGGGACGGCACTGAATATATGCAGAGTCTGACATGTTTTTCCTGCAGATGTCTTATCCGGACAGAGAAGAAAAGGAAAGAGGACGCCGCTGATCAGAAAAGACGTAATTGTAAGTCCCAAAATGCAACTGTAATCACTTATATGGTATACACATCCTGTGTACAGCTGATATCTACCGCCATATGGTCCTGTATAATCACTTTTATTGTATACAGATTCTTTATAGTTTACTGGTCTGTATGTAGGGGTTTTATTCAGTACATTATGGCGGTATTATCCAATTATTGTGTGGTGGTATATATTTGCTCCTTGTATACCAGTATTATTGGTCATGGAAATGTACCTACGTTAAAGTGTTTCTTACATATATAAATTATTGTGTGCGGGATTTGGGTGGAATAGGGGAGTGGCAGAAGATTGACGAGCTGCAGAGACTAGTAGGAGCCCTTGCCTTTTTTTTTTGGTCCGGGGGCCCCGAGTGTTGTTAGTCTGCCCCTGGGGGGAGGGAGGGGGTGTAATAAAGGTGGGTGCATGTGTGTGGTGGCAGGGGGGGGGGTGCCAAATAAGGGGTCCGCCACGGGTGCAAAATGCTCTAGGTACGCCCCTGCCTTGACTCGACGTCTCTCGGATCTTCTGAGGGAGAACATATGGACTCCTTGTGAATGTTGTCCTTGGTGGGATTTGAACCTAGGTCCCCAGTGCTAACCAAGAGGCACAACTATGATAGGTAACACGATTGAGAGCCATGAAAAGGGGAGAAGGAAGTGTCTGTGAATGTAGCCGGGTGACCAGAAGACTCCATTGCATGACCACAACTTTGTTTCCTACTTCATGCCAAGGTTGTTACAGAGAGAGCGGAGCGGTACAAAGTCAGGATGCATTGGAGTAGTCAGAGAATGAGCCAAGAGAATACACAAGATACACAGGAGAATAACAAACACAAGATACACAGGAGAATAACAAACACAAGATACACAGGAGAATAACAAACACAAGATACACAGGAGAATAACAAACACAAGATACACAGGAGAATAACAAACACAAGATACACAGGAGAATAACAAACACAAGATACACAGGAGAATAACAAACACAAGATACACAGGAGAATAACAAACACAAGATACACAGGAGAATAACAAACACAAGATACACAGGAGAATAACAAACACAAGATACACAGGAGAATAACAAACACGAGATACACAGGAGAATAACAAACACGAGATACACAGGAGAATAACAAACACAAGATACACAGGAGAATAACAAACACAAGATACACATGAGAATAACAAACATAAGATACATAGGAGAATAACAAACACAAGATACACAGGAGAATAAAAAAACACAAGATACACAGGAGAATAACAAACACGAGATAGACAGGAGAATAACAAACACGAGATAGACAGGAGAATAACAAACACAAGATACACAGGAGAATAACAAACACAAGATACACAGGAGAATAACAAACACAAGATACACAGGAGAATAACAAACATAATATACACAGGAGAATAACACACACAAGATACACAGGAGAATAACAAACACAAGATACACAGGAGAATAACAAACACAAGATACACAGGAGAATAACAAACACAAGATACACAGGAGAATAACAAACACAAGATACACAGGAGAATAACAAACACAAGATACACAGGAGAATAACAAACATAAGATACACAGGAGAATAACAAACACAAGATACACAGGAGAATAACAAACACAAGATACAGAGGAGAATAACAAACACAAGATACACAGGAGAATAACAAACACGAGATAGACAGGAGAATAACAAACACAAGATACACAGGAGAATAACAAACACAAGATACACAGGAGAATAACAAACACAAGATACACAGGAGAATAACAAACATAATATACACAGGAGAATAACAAACATAAGATACACAGGAGAATAACAAACATAATATACACAGGAGAATAACAAACACAAGATACACAGGAGAATAACAAACACAAGATACACAGGAGAATAACAAACATAAGATACACAGGAGAATAACAAACATAATATACACAGGAGAATAACAAACACAAGATACACAGGAGAATAACAAACATAATATACACAGGAGAATAACAAACACGAGATACAGAGGAGAATAACAAACACGAGATACACAGGAGAATAACAAACACAAGATACACAGGAGAATAACAAACACAATATACACAGGAGAATAACAAACACAAGATACACAGGAGAATAACAAACATAATATACACAGGAGAATAACAAACACAAGATACACAGGAGAATAACAAACACAAGATACACAGGAGAATAACAAACACAAGATACACAGGAGAATAACAAACATAATATACACAGGAGAATAACACACACAAGATACACAGGAGAATAACAAACACAAGATAAACAGGAGAATAACAAACACAAGATATACAGGAGAATAACAAACACAAGATACACAGGAGAATAACAAACACGAGATACACAGGAGAATAACAAACACAAGGTACACAGGAGAATAACAAACACAAGATACACAGGAGAATAACAAACATAATATACACAGGAGAATAACAAACACAAGATACACAGGAGAATAACAAACACAAGATACACAGGAGAATAATAAACACAAGATACACAGGAGAATAACAAACACAAGATACACAGGAGAATAACAAACGCAAGATACACAGGAGAATAACACACACAAGATACACAGGAGAATAACAAACACAAGATACACAGGAGAATAACAAACACAAGATACACAGGAGAATAACAAACACAAGATACACAGGAGAATAACAAACACGAGATACAAAGGAGAATAACAAACATAATATACACAGGAGAATAACAAACATAATATACACAGGAGAATAACAAACACAATATACACAGGAGAATAACAAACACAAGATACACAGGAGAATAACAAACACAAGATACACAGGAGAATAACAAACACAAGATACAGAGGAGAATAACAAACACAAGATACACAGGAGAATAACAAACACAAGATACACAGGAGAATAACAAACACAATATACACAGGAGAATAACAAACACGAGATACAAAGGAGAATAACAAACACGAGATACACAGGAGAATAACAAACACAAGATACACAGGAGAATAACAAACACGAGATACACAGGAGAATAACAAACACAAGATACACAGGAGAATAACAAACACAAGATACACAGGAGAATAACACACACAAGATACACAGGAGAATAACAAACACAAGATACACAGGAGAATAACAAACACAAGATACACAGGAGAATAACACACACAAGATACACAGGAGAATAACAAACACAAGATACACAGGAGAATAACAAACACAAGATACACAGGAGAATAACAAACACAAGATAGACAGGAGAATAACAAACACAAGATACAGAGGAGAATAACAAACACAAGATACACAGGAGAATAACAAACACAAGATACACAGGAGAATAACAAACACAAGATACACAGGAGAATAACAAACACAAGATACACAGGAGAATAACAAACACAATATACACAGGAGAATAACAAACACGAGATACAAAGGAGAATAACAAACACGAGATACACAGGAGAATAACAAACACGAGATACACAGGAGAATAACAAACACGAGATACACAGGAGAATAACAAACACAAGATACACAGGAGAATAACAAACACAAGATACACAGGAGAATAACAAACACAAGATACACAGGAGAATAACAAACACAAGATACACAGGAGAATAACAAACACAAGATACACAGGAGAATAACAAACACAAGATAGACAGGAGAATAACAAACACAAGATACACAGGAGAATAACAAACACAAGATACACAGGAGAATAACAAACACAAGATACACAGGAGAATAACAAACACAAGATACACAGGAGAATAACAAACACAAGATACACAGGAGAATAACAAACACAAGATACACAGGAGAATAACACACACAAGATACACAGGAGAATAACAAACACAAGATACACAGGAGAATAACAAACACAAGATACACAGGAGAATAACAAACACAAGATACACAGGAGAATAACAAACACAAGATACACAGGAGAATAACAAACACAAGATACACAGGAGAATAACAAACACAAGATACACAGGAGAATAACAAACACAAGATACAGAGGAGAATAACAAACACAAGATACATAGGAGAATAACAAACACAAGATACACAGGAGAATAACAAACACAAGATACACAGGAGAATAACAAACACAAGATACACAGGAGAATAACACACACAAGATACACAGGAGAATAACACACACAAGATACACAGGAGAATAACAAACACAAGATACACAGGAGAATAACAAACACAAGATACACAGGAGAATAACAAACACAAGATACACAGGAGAATAACAAACACAAGATACATAGGAGAATAACAAACACAAGATACACAGGAGAATAACAAACACAAGATACACAGGAGAATAACAAACATAATATACACAGGAGAATAACAAACATAATATACACAGGAGAATAACAAACACAAGATACACAGGAGAATAACAAACACAAGCAAGAGACAAGGAATATTCTATTTCCCAGTTAAGGAAATGGAGACAGCGCGCAGGATAAATGGACCGGCTCAGGAGGGTGTCGACACTTTCTGATTGGCCTGGGCCTTGTCATCGCAACGGGCAACACCGCCACTTAACAGGAGGGGCTGCAGCTGCTGCCAGAGCAAGAAATAGACACGCTCCATATTAACCCCTTAACTATTATGTCTAGGTTCAAGTTTTAGGCTCTTCCTTACCCGGCTGGGGCTTCATACATTTCTGGTTCTCCTCAGTCAGACAGCACCGCCATTGGGGACCGCAGTCTTCATTACTGCTGCACGTTACAGATGAACACTGGAGTTGGTGGACATCTGGGACCTCTGACACAGGGCACACACCTGGGGGTTCTGTTCCGCAGATGTAAAATAAGAGTCAGCAACAGACAGGCCAAGAGTCAGCAACAGACAGGCTAAGAGTCAGCAACAGACAGGCTAAGAGTCAGCAACAGACAGGCTAAGAATCAGCAACAGACAGGCTTAGAGTCAGCAACAGAGAGGCTAAGAGTCAGAAACAGACAGGCTAAGAATCAGCAACAGACAGGCTAAGAGTCAGCAACAGAGAGGCTAAGAGTCAGAACAGACAGGCTAAGAGTCAGCAACAGACTGGCTAAGAATCAGCAACAGACAGGCTAAGAGTCAGCAACAGACAGGCTAAGAGTCAGCAACAGACAGGCTAAGAGTCAGCAACAAACAGGCTAAGAGTCAGCAACAGACTAGCTAAGAGTCAGCAACAGACAGGCTAAGATTCAGCAACAGACAGGCTAAGAGTCAGCAACAGACTGGCTGGAGAACAGAAGACTGGGCTCACCTGGTTCTGGGTCCGCACAGGTCTTTCCGCAGGTGTTGCAGCATTTCTGAATCCCAGGACAATCGATATCACTCTGACACAGTGGATAGTTCTCTCCTCTGCAGGTCCGATCTCGTGCCGGACACCGGCCAACTTTCACTGGAACACATGTACAGTAAAAGGGCCGGACGGTAACATGAGGGGTCAATGTTGGCCATCCTGGGGGCCCCGAACAGTGGAGGGTTCTAGCTTTCTTGGAGATCTAGACTAGAGGATGGATAAGTCTGTCTTTCTTACCTACTAAATCTAGATGTGTGGTGTACAGGGTCCCCACCTGGCCGGTATTTCGGCCACCCTGATAGTATTTATATATTAAAAATACCGGCAATGCAATGGCCGGTATTTATCCAACCAATCCTCCAACTCCCGGAATGTTGCACCATAACCTATAGTATCCAGTGTTCCCCAACCAGAGAGCCTCAAGCTGTTGCAAAACTACAACTCCCAGCATGCCCGGACAGCCAACGGCAGTTTTGCAACAGCTGGAGGCACCCCTGGTTGGGAAACACTGGCCTATACTATATACTACTATATAGTCCAACATGCTGGGAGTTGTAGTTTCCGTTTGGGGGCAGCTGCTTAGCCACAGGCTGTATCAGGGCATGCTGGGAGTTGTAGTTAGTAACTAATTGCAACTCTCGAATGTAATATATAATAGGGATCAAAAAGTCCCATCAAAACAAAAATGGTAAAAACTACAGATTGGGGCGCAAAAAGGGAAAAGGAAAAATAAAAAAAGTTAGAGGGGTCAGAATAGGAGAACATTTCCCCTGTGTGTGTGTATTTCCCCCTGTGATGTCACGAATATATAATTAATTATGCAAATCAGCATGGCCGGTATTTTTTTTTGCAAGAAAGGTGGCGACCCTAGTAGAGTAGTGAAAAAGTGAATCCCTGTTCTCTTGGTGGTCTAAATTATTGAAGGAAGTAGTAGGAGCGTCCCTGGTGGTCTAGGGTAGAAGAAAGATTAATGCCAACTTCCCTGGTAGTCTGGAGTAGTGATAGAGTTAAAGGGGTACTCCGGTGGAAAACTTTTTTTTTTTTTTTTTTTTTTTTTTTATCAACTGGTTCCAGAAAGTTGAACAGATTAGCAAATTACTTCTATTAAAAAAATATGAATCCTTCCTGTACTTATTAGCTGCTGATTACTACAGAGGAAATTATTTTCTTTTTGGAACACAGAGCTCTCTGCTGACATCATGACCACAGAGCTCTCTGCTGAGATCACGAGCACAGAGCTCTCTGCTGACATAACGAGCACAGAGCTCTCTGCTGACATCATGACCACAGAGCTCTCTGCTGACATCACGAGCACAGAGCTCTCTGCTGACATCATGACCACAGAGCTCTCTGCTGACATCATGACCACAGTGCTCTCTGCTGACATCTCTGTCCATTTTAAGAACTGTCCCCCCCCCCCCTCCCATGATTAGACACTTCCCGTGAAAAGGGAATAGGTCCTTTAGGCTGGAACGCCCCTTTAATGCCAATCTCCCTGGAGGTCTAGAGTAGTTTATGGATTAAAGGGGTGCTCCACTGGAAAATATATATATATTTTTTCTAATCAACTGGTGCCAGAAAGTTAAACAGATTTGTAAATGACTTCTATTAAAAAATCTCAATCCTTCCTGTACTTATTAGCTGCTGTATGATCCACAGAAAGTTATTTTCTTTTTGAATTTCCTTTCTGTCTGACCTATACCAGTGTTCTCAACCAGAGAGCCTCCAGCTGTTGCAAAACTACAACTCCCAGCGTGCCCGGACAGCCAACGGCTGGGAGTTGTAGTTTTGCAACAGCTGGAGGCACCCCTGGTTGGGAAACACTGACCTATTCTATATACTACTATATAGTCCAACATGCTGGGAGTTGTAGTTTTGCAACAGCTGGAGGCACCCCTGGTTGGAAAACACTGACCTATTCTATATACTACTATATAGTCCAACATGCTGGGAGTTGTAGTTTTGCAACAGCTGGAGGCACCCCTGGTTGGGAAACACTGACCTATTCTATATACTACTATATAGTCCAACATGCTGGGAGTTGTAGTTTTGCAACAGCTGGAGGCACCCCTGGTTGGAAAACACGGACCTATTCTATATACTACTATATAGTCCAACATGCTGGGAGTTGTAGTTTTGCAACATCTGGAGGCACCCCTGGTTGGGAAACACTGACCTATTCTATATACTACTATATAGTCCAACATGCTGGGAGTTGTAGTTTTGCAACAGCTGGAGGCACCCCTGGTTGGGAAACACTGACCTGTACTATATACTACTATATAGTCCAACATGCTGGGAGTTGTAGTTTTGCAACAGCTGGAGGCACCCCTGGTTGGGAAACACTGACCTATTCTATATACTACTATATAGTCCAACATGCTGGGAGTTGCAGTTTTGCAACAGCTGGAGGCACCCCTGGTTGGGAAACACTGATCTACTGTCTGACCACAGTGCTCTCTGCTGACACCTCTGTCCATTTTAGGAACTGTCCAGAGTAGGAACAAATCCCAAGGGAAATTTTTTTTTACTCTGGACAGTTCTTAAAATGGACAGAAGTGTCAGCAGAGAGCACTGTGATCAGACAGTAGGTCAGTGTTTCCCAACCAGGGGTGGCTCCAGCTGTTGCAAAACTACAACTCCCAGCATGTTGGACTATATAGTAGTATATAGTACAGGTCAGTGTTTCCCAACCAGGGGTGCCTCCAGCTGTTGCAAAACTACAACTCCCAGCATGTTGGACTATATAGTAGTATATAGTACAGGTCAGTGTTTCCCAACCAGGGGTGCCTCCAGCTGTTGCAAAACTACAACTCCCAGCATGTTGGACTATATAGTAGTATATAGTACAGGTCAGTGTTTCCCAAACAGGGGTGCCTTCAGCTGTTGCAAAACTACAACTCCCAGTATGCCCGGACAGCCGTTGGCTGTCCGGGCATGCTGGGAGTTGTAGTTTTGCAACAGCTGGAGGCTCTCTGGTTGGGAACACTGGTATAGGTCAGACAGAAAGGAAATTCAAAAAGAAAAGAACTTCCTGTGGAGCATACAGCAGCTCATAAGTACTGGAAGGATTAAGATTTTCTAATAGAAGTCATTTACAAATCTGTTAAACTTTTGGGCACCAGTTGATTAAAAAAAATATTTGTGGTCGTAGTTCCTGCCCGAGAAGCGTACCTACCTACCCTACTACTGCTGAATACCAACCCCTAACTAACCAAGCAGTCTGAGGTGTGCCATAACTGCTGCGTATAGAATAGGAAAAGAGGGCGAAACCCTAGAATTGCATGAAAGTACATTTACAAACCAACGTCTCAAAAGCATCGTCCGTCTCTTTCCAACATGTAATTATTTACATCCCTACAAAGCTATTGTAACTACGGCCATGTATCTGTATGTGATTCCCCTAAACTTAGGAAACCATGACAACTGGCCTCTAACGATGAGCTGTCCTGGTGTCCCGATGGGGAACTACCTGCGCGTCAGCTGACCACCCAACTAGGTCAGCTGCTAGAGGGCTCGCAACCTCCCTCTTCGTACACTCTTCAAGGTAGATTTGATGGCATGGAATGGAATGCAAACAATGGCGCCCTGTCAGAGGAAACCACGCGATGTCATGCTGGATACCTGACAAATATATTTTGATGGCAAAACCCGATGAATGCAAGTAGAATAAAATGGCAAGTGAGACATCCACTAGGTATCAATGAAAATATCACGTAAGTATTCGAGGCTACGTGTTGGAAGCTCTCTGTGAGCTGTGGGCGTGAAAAGTCTCGATA
The DNA here is from genome assembly GCF_029499605.1 of Hyla sarda. NCBI lineage: Eukaryota > Metazoa > Chordata > Amphibia > Anura > Hylidae > Hyla > Hyla sarda. Next base: position 4,239,123 of record NC_079191.1, read on the forward strand.
GAGAACAACCCTATACCCGTATATACAACTCCGAGTGCTAACAATGTGTATACACAAAGACTACGTAATCACCAACTTAAACCTGTGTCAGGTTACCACTGTAACCAATCTGTGGACGTGAACGGCAATGCGACCCCTAATGCAGCAACATGATAATGAGACTCACCCAACATGTGACTACTATCATCGTCAATCTAAGCCAAGACAAACCAAACCAACCGCACCGAACCAAGCTATATCCCCAATGCTAAGTAAATGGACACGTGAAGACGTTACCGCCGACCTGAAGTCGTGTCAGGTCGCAACTGAACTGACCTATAGACGTGATAGGCCAAAACGGGAAAGACTCAACTAAATCTGCAACTAACAGTATGACCGTCACCCTGAACCAAAACAGGTCGTAACCATGACATACCTATAGACGTGGCAATTAACAATGAAAACATCATGCTATCCCTGTAGCATAACCCAATTGCTGAAAGAACACAGCGTATACAAAGACATTATCGCCACCCTTGTGTCTTGTCAGGTTGTATCCAGACTGACCTGTAGACGTGACTGGTCTAGATCAACTATATGAGTGTATGTATAAGCTTTGAGCGTATGTACTAAACAAACTATGAACGAGTGGCTAGAACGAACTGCATGGGTGAGCATATACACTGAACAAACTATATGACCAGATGCACAGAGCAACTAATCCACACATGTGCCTAGTACCAGTATACAACTACATGAAACACTGACGTATGATGCAACACCTGAATTTATTCATACAGTGTCTATCCCACTGTACAATAACTAGAAAGTACTGATGTGAGGCGATCTCTCTACTATATGATATGCTCAGGAATAATGAGTATATCACCGCCTGTCATAATGCTGTTGCTCTGAAGTCGTGTCAGCAACAACTATGCAATGTATCCCCCTGCTGACGTGGCAGGTATAATGGGTATACATCACCTATGTGTGGTGTTATTGCTGTTCTGAAGGCGTGTCGGTAACAGCAATTATGCGACGTACCCCTCCTGCAGACGTGGCAGGCATAACAGGTATACGCCACCTATGTGTCATAATGTCGTTGCTCTGGAGACGTGTCAGTAACAACAACTTCAATGTATCCCCCTGCAGACGTGGCAGGCATAATGGGTATACACCACCTATGTGTCATGTTATTGTTGTGCTGAAGGCGTGTCAGTAACAACAATAATGCAATGTACCCTTTCTGCAAAGTGGCGGGCTTAATGGGTAAAGACCGCCTGTGTGTAGTGGCAATGTCGTTCTGAAGGCATGTCAGTAACAACAATAATGCAACGTACCCCGTCTGCACCGTGAACGGTTTAATGGGTAAACACCGCCTGTGCGTCGTGTAATTGTCGCTCTGAAGACGTGTCAGCAACAACAACTACCATGTATCCCCCTGCCTATATACAGATGTGTACAGAACGACTATGTGCGAAACTGTCGTAAAACCGCTATGCGTGGCTGTACCACCAACTTGATGAACCTATACTCGGGCCAATTATATACGCGTATGCACCACCAGCGAACGCATATGTGGCTAACCACAACCGTTGACAGAGAATATGCATGCATGTAGTAACTATTATGACCACATACCTGCGTACAGGGCCACACCCCATGCGCTGTATGAGCATGTGTGCTGCACAAACGCTGCGAGTGTGCGAACTTCACAAATACCGCAAGCGCATGTACAGAACACATGACACGAGTGCACGCGCAGCATGATTCCCACGAGCACACATGTAATATAACCCTACAAACATGCACGATACAAGTCCTGCGAGTGGGTGTGCAGCACAATTCTTATGAGTGCATGTTCAGTATTAATCCTACGAGCGCGAGGACAATGTAATACTATGAACGTGCGTACAGTATAACTTGGATGAGCGTGTACATAGTATGATTCCTATGAGTGTACAACATGACTCCTACAAGAGCGTGTGTAGTATGAACCCTGCAAGCGTGTACAAGCGTGTATACAGCGTAAACCTACGAGCGAGTGTACAGTATAAATGCTACAAGCGAATGTATTGTATAATCCTAACGTGTGTAAAGTATCAATCCAACAAGCGTGTGTACAGGATATCCTACCAGTGTGTGTACGGCAGAAAACCCTACAGGTGTGTACAGCAGAGTCCTGTATGTACACAGCATAATCCTACAGGCATGTACAAACATGTGTATAGTATAAATGCTACAAGCATGCACCCTCCAAAATGCACAAGCGTGAGTGCAGTATGAATCATACAAGCAAGTGTACAGAATGAATCCTAAAGGCGAATGTACAATATAATCCTACAAGCGAGTGTACAGTATGAATCCTATAAGCGAGTGTACAGCATAAATTCTAAAAATGTGTGTACTGTATGAACCCTACAAGCGTGTGTATGGTATGACCCTACAAGCGTGTGTACAGTATAAACTCCACAAGTGTGTAGACAATATGACCCTGCAAGCGTATGTACAGGATGCGCCCAACAAGTACAGCATGAATCCTACGAGCGTGTGTATAGTATAAATCTGACAAGCGTATGGACAATAAGAAGCTAATGAATCCTACAAGGATGTACAAGCGTGTGTACCATATAAATGTTACCAGCATGAATCCTACAAACGTGCATGAGCGTGAGTACAATATAAGTCCTACGAGCGAGTGTACGGTTATAAATCCTACAAGTGAGTGTACCGTATAATTTATACAAGCTTATGTACAGTATAAACCCTACAAGCGTATATACAGTATGACTCTACAAGTGTGTATACAATATAACTCTACGAGCGTTTGTCCTACAAGTACCGCATGAATCCTATGAGCGTGTGTACAGTATAAAATCTACAAGCGTATGAATAATGAGAATCTATAGCATGTGTACAGCATAAATCCCACAAGCGTGTGTACAGCAGAATCCTACAGACGTATGTACAGCATAAATCCTACCAGCGTGTGTACGGCACAAATCTAACCAGCGTATGTACAGCATAAATCCAACCAGCGTGTGTACAGCATAAATCCTACCAGAGTGTGTACGGCACAAATCTAACCAGCGTATGTACAGCATAAATCCAACCAGCGTACGTACAGCATAAATCCTACCAGCGTGTGTACAGCATGAATCCTACCAGCGTGTGTACAGCATGAATCCTACCAGCGTTATGTACAGCATAAATCCTACCAGCGTGTGTACAGCACAAATCTAACCAGCGTATGTACAGCATAAATCCAAACAGCGTATGTATAGCATAAATCCAACCAGTGTATGTACAGCATAAATCCTACCAGCGTGTGTACAGCATGAATCCTACCAGCGTTATGTACAGCATAAATCCTACCAGCGTGTGTACAGCATGAATCCTACCAGCGTGTGTACAGCATGAATCCTACCAGCGTGTGTACAGCATAAATCCTACCAGCGTGTGTACAGCATGAATCCTACCAGCGTGTGTACAGCATGAATCCTACCAGCGTGTGTACAGCATGAATCCTACCAGCGTGTGTACAGCATGAATCCAACCAGCGTGTGTACAGCATAAATCCTACCAGCGTGTGTACAGCATAAATCCTACAAGCGTGTGTACAGCATAAATCCAACCAGCGTGTGTACAGCATAAATCCTACAAGCGTGTGTACAGCATTAATCCTACCAGCGTTTGTACAGCATAAATCCTACCAGCGTTTGTACAGCATAAATCCTACCAGGATGGCACATCAATGCGAGCTGTGGCAATAAGGTTTGCTGTGTCTGTCAGCGTAGCGTCCAGAGCATGGAGGTGCTACCAGGAGACAGGCCAGTACATCAGGAGACGTGGAGAAGGCCGTAGGAGGCAACAACCCAGCAGCAGGACCGCTACCTCCGCCTTTGTGCAAGGAGGAGCAGGAGGAGCACTGCCAGAGCCCTGCAAATACCTCCAGTAGGACACAAATGTGCATGTGTCCACTCAAACGGTCAGAAACAGACTCCATGAGGTTGGTATGAGGGCCCGACATCCACAGGTGGGGGTTGTGCTTACAGCCCAACACCGTGCAGGACGTTTGGCATTTGCCAGAGAACACCAATGTTACGCCTAGCGCTCCGGGTCCCCGCTCCTCCCCGGAGCGCTCACGGCGCCTTTCTCCCTGCAGCTCCCCGGTCAGCGCTGACCGGGAGCGCTGCCCTGTCATGGCCGTTGGGGATGCGATTCGCACAGCGGGACGCGCCCGCTCGCGAATCGCATCCCAGGTCACTTACCCGTTCCCGTCTCCTGCGGTCATGTGCTGGCGCGCGCGGCTCCGCTCTCTAGGGCGCGCGCGCGCCAGCTCCCTGAGACTTAAAGGGCCAGTGCACCAATGATTGGTGCCTGGCCCAATTAGCTTAATTGGTTCCCATCTGTTTCCTGGCTATATCTAGTCTCCTCCCTTGCACTTCCTTGCCGGATCTTGTTGCCCTAGAGCCTAGTGAAAGCGTTTTGTGTGTTTATACCCTGTGTACCAGAACTTTGCTATCTCCCCTGACTACGAACCTTGCCGCCTGCCCCCGACCTTCTGCTACGTCCGACTTTGCTTCTGCCTACTCCCTTGTACCTCGCCTATCTTCAGCAGCCAGAGAGGTGAGCCGTTGCTAGTGGATACGACCTGGTCACTACCGCCGCAGCAAGACCATCCCGCTTTGCGGCGGGCTCTGGTGAAAACCAGTAGTGGCTTAGAACCGGTCCACTAGCACGGTCCACGTCTATCCCTCTCTGGCACAGAGGATCCACTACCTGCCAGCCGGCATCGTGACAGTAGATCCGGCCATGGATCCCGCTGAAGTTCCTCTGCCTGTTGTCGCCGACCTCCCCACACTGGTCGCCCAGCAAGCCCGACAGATTGCCCAACAAGATCACCAGCTGTCGTACTTGACCACCATGACTCAGCAACTCCAGTCGCAGCTACAGCAGATTCAGTCTCAGCTACAGCAGCAGCAACCATCTCCTCCGCCAGCTCCTGCACCTCTTCCGCAGCGAGTGGCCACTCCTAGCCTCCGCCTGTCTTTGCCGGACAAATTTAATGGGGACTCTAAGTTTTGCCGTGGCTTTCTTTCCCAATGTTCCCTGCATCTGGAGATGATGTCGGATCAGTTTCCTACTGAAAGGTCTAAGGTGGCTTTCGTAGTCAGCCTTCTGTCTGGAAAAGCCCTGTCATGGGCCACACCGCTCTGGGACCGTGATGACCCCGTCACTGCCTCTGTACACTCCTTCTTCTCGGAAATTCGAAGTGTCTTTGAGGAACCTGCCCGAGCCTCTTCTGCTGAGACTGCCCTGCTGAACCTGGTCCAGGGTAATTCCTCCGTTGGCGAGTACGCCATACAATTCCGTACTCTTGCTTCTGAACTTTCCTGGAATAATGAGGCTCTCTGCGCGACCTTTAAAAAAGGCCTATCCAGCAACATTAAAGATGTTCTGGCCGCACGAGAGACTCCTGCTAGCCTGCATGAACTCATTCATCTAGCCACTCGCATTGACATGCGTTTTTCTGAGAGGCATCAAGAGCTCCGCCAGGAAAAAGACTTAGATCTCTGGCCACCTCTCCCACAGTCTCCACTGCAATCTGCGCCTAGGCCTCCCGCCGAGGAGGCCATGCAAGTGGATCGGTCTCGCCTGACCCTGGAAGAGAGGAATCGCCGTAAGGAAGAGAATCTTTGTTTGTACTGTGCCAGTACTGAACATTTTCTGGTGGATTGCCCAATCCGTCCTCCACGTCTGGGAAACGCACGCTCACACTCAGCTCTCGTGGGTGTGGCGTCTCTTGATGCCAAGTCGGCTTCTCCACGTCTCACGGTACCTGTTCGGATTTCCACTTCAGCCAGCTCTCCCCTCTCAGCCGTGGCCTGTCTGGACTCTGGAGCTTCTGGAAATTTTATTCGGGAGTCCTTTGTGAATAAATTCCATATTCCGGTGACCCGTCTTGTCAAGCCACTCCGCATCTCCGCGGTCAACGGAGCCAGGTTGGACTGTACCATACGTTTCCGCACGGAGCCCCTTCTTATGAGCATCGGATCTCATCACGAGAGGATTGAACTTTTGGTCCTCCCCAATTGCACCTCGGAAATTCTCCTTGGACTTCCCTGGCTTCAACTTCATTCCCCAACCCTGGATTGGTCCACTGGGGAGATCAAGAGTTGGGGGTCCTCTTGTGCCAAGAACTGTCTAAAACCGGTTCCCAGTATCCCTTGCCGTAACTCTGTGGTTCCTCCTGTATCCGGTCCCCCTAAGGTCATTAAGGACTCTGCCTGCCACAGGAAATGCCCCTCCCCCCCTCCCAGGCAAGCTTCTGTGTCCCCTCATGGCCCTCGTCCTGGTGTCACACTGCCCCGTGCCAGGTCTCGCCCTCTGCCCTCTCTCCCCATTCCTACTCCTGCGGTTCTGCCTGCCGTTGAGGAATCCCTCCATCCTTTCCCGGTGTCCTCATCCCAGGGGAGGCAGTTACCCGATAAAGAGAAGGGGAGACCTAAGGGGGGGGGTACTGTTACGCCTAGCGCTCCGGGTCCCCGCTCCTCCCCGGAGCGCTCACGGCGCCTTTCTCCCTGCAGCTCCCCGGTCAGCGCTGACCGGGAGCGCTGCCCTGTCATGGCCGTTGGGGATGCGATTCGCACAGCGGGACGCGCCCGCTCGCGAATCGCATCCCAGGTCACTTACCCGTTCCCGTCTCCTGCGGTCATGTGCTGGCGCGCGCGGCTCCGCTCTCTAGGGCGCGCGCGCGCCAGCTCCCTGAGACTTAAAGGGCCAGTGCACCAATGATTGGTGCCTGGCCCAATTAGCTTAATTGGTTCCCATCTGTTTCCTGGCTATATCTAGTCTCCTCCCTTGCACTTCCTTGCCGGATCTTGTTGCCCTAGAGCCTAGTGAAAGCGTTTTGTGTGTTTATACCCTGTGTACCAGAACTTTGCTATCTCCCCTGACTACGAACCTTGCCGCCTGCCCCCGACCTTCTGCTACGTCCGACTTTGCTTCTGCCTACTCCCTTGTACCTCGCCTATCTTCAGCAGCCAGAGAGGTGAGCCGTTGCTAGTGGATACGACCTGGTCACTACCGCCGCAGCAAGACCATCCCGCTTTGCGGCGGGCTCTGGTGAAAACCAGTAGTGGCTTAGAACCGGTCCACTAGCACGGTCCACGTCTATCCCTCTCTGGCACAGAGGATCCACTACCTGCCAGCCGGCATCGTGACAACCAAGATTGTCAAATTCACCACTGGCACCCTGTGCTCTTCACAGATGGAAGCAGGTTCACACTGAGCACATGTGACAGACGTGACTGAGTCTGGAGACGCCGTGGAGAACGTTCTGCTGCCTGCAACATCCTCCAGCATGACCTGTTTTGCAGTGGGTCAGTAATGGTGTGGGGTGGCATTTCTTTGGGGGGCCGCACAACCCTCCATGTGCTTGCCAGAGGTAGCCTGACTGCCATTAGGTACCGAGATGAGATCCTCAGACCCCTTGTGAGACCATATGCTGGTGCGGTTGGCCCTGGGTTCCTCCTAATATAAGACAATACTAGACCTCATGTGTCTGGAGTATTTCAGCCGTTCCTACAAGAGGAAGGCATTGATGCTATGGACTGGCCGCCCGTTTCCCTGAATCCGATTGAGCACATCTGGGACGTCTCTCTCCATCCACCACAGACTGTCCAGGAGTTGGCGGATGCTTTAGTCCAGGTCTGGGAGGACATCCCTCAGGAGACCATCCTCCACCTCATCAGGAGCATGCCCAGGCGTTGTAGGGAGGTCATACGGGCACGTGGAGGCCACACACACTACTGAGTCTCATTAGGACTTGTTTTAAGGACATTACATAAAGTTGTGTGGTGTCCCGGTACCGTATTTCATTCTGTACCTTGTGGTGAGGTCCCTAAAGTCAGAGTCCCTAGGAATATTGGGGGTCGTCTTCTTTAGTTAACCCCTCGTCACCCCTCAGTTAGCTAAAATTCGTGTAAATAAAAGTGTAAATATGTATATTTAAGATGCCTACCTTGTTAGTGTCGCAGGACCTGTGGGTCATGTCACTTGGTTCCCAGCTAAAGGACCTTTGGTGGTTCTAGTCAGGTGATCACCCACAATCCTATGTAATGGTGAGTGACAGCTGACATGGACCAATCTAAAACGATTCAGCCCCTGCCCGTATAAGGGAGCTGCGGCCATTAATCTCTCTCTTTCCTCGTGGGCTGCTGATGAGGTAGGATCTGCGCAGCTGTCATCGGCAACCACTAGGCCAAAGCCTTGCGGCCTCGGCCATTATCCAAATTGTGAGTTATTAAGATTCCCCGAAATCTTCGCAAGGTCACTGGACCTAAACCAACCCCTAAATCCAGTGGATCTATGCAATCCAATTCTCCTACTCCAAAGAGAACTTACCGGTCCCAACCGACTGTCAGTCACTGCCGTGCTGTATATAGACTCTGTTATCTGGACTGTTACTGCATGTACAGAAAATCTTCAGTAAAGTTTCTACAAGTTTTTCAGTTCAGCAGCGGTTGTGGACAATCCGTTTTTCTACACTCACCTATCGCTCTTGGGAAGGGTGGCGATAGGCCCAGCATTACCGCAGAGTTTTAACCCACACCCTGGTGTCACGAGTGACAAAGGTTAAATTAACCCCCCCATATACTACAACAACACCCCAACTACCCTACACCCCCCGAGGCATTCCACAGTTGGATCAGCCTGTAGTGGGGTTTTCCACTGTGATTTTGAGGGTGACTCCATATCCAGACCTCCATGGGTTAATGATTTCCATTGATAATTTTTGGTGATTTTGTTGTCACATTCATCTATGTAAAGAGGAAAGGATTTCACACGATTAGTTCATTCAGATCAGGACGTGTTATCGCAGGGAGACCTTTAGTTTATTGAGCAGTCTATGTACATGTTGTAGATTCCCTTCTCAAACGTTTATGAATTCAGTCATTTCAATGTGTTTTCTAGTTGTGCATCTCTAAAAGATTTTGGGGGGATTTTGTGGTCACCCCCGTGCAGAAAATTTACTACAATTTGTACAGGTGAAAATAGTATTGGGATTATCTGCAGCTCAGACTCAGGGCCGGGGGAGATTTCCTCCCATGTGTCTAGATTTAATAAATCCTGCGAGATACCGAATTTAAGACATCCGATTCCCTGGTGCTGGTGACATTGGTCGATGAAGGACATGGTGCTGGTGACATTGGTCGGTGTAGGACATGGTGGTGGTGACATTGGTCGGTGAAGGACATGGTGCTGGTGACATTGGTCAGTGAAGGACATGGTGCTGGTGACATTGGATCAATGAAGGACATGGTGCTGGTGACATTGGTCGGTGAAGGACATGGTGCTGGTGACATTGGTCGGTGAAGAACATGGTGCTGGTGACATTGGATCAATGAAGGACATGGTGCTGGTGACATTGGTCAGTGAAGGATATGGCGCTGTGACATTGGTCAGTGAAGGACATGGTGCTGGTGACATTGGTCAGTGAAGGACATGGTGCTGGTGACATTGGTCGGTGAAGGACATGGTGCTGGTGATATTGGTCGGTGTAGAATATTGTGCTGGTGACATTGGTCAATGAAGGACATGGTGCTGGTGACATTGGTCGGTGAAGGACATTGTGCTGGTGACATTGGTCGGTGAAGAACATGGTGCTGGTGACATTGGATCAATGAAGGACATGGTGCTGGTGACATTGGTCAGTGAAGGATATGGCGCTGTGACATTGGTCAGTGAAGGACATGGTGCTGGTGACATTGGTCAGTGAAGGACATGGTCCTGGTGACATTGGTCGGTGAAGGACATGGTGCTGGTGACATTGGTCGGTGAAGGACATGGTGCTGGTGACATTGGTCAGTGAAGAATATTGTGCTGGTGACATTGGTCGGTGAAGGACATTGTGCTGGTGACATTGGTCGGTGAATGAAATGGTGCTGGTGACATTGGTCGGTGAAGGACGCGGTGCTGGTGACATTGGTCGGTGAAGGACAAGGGGCTGGTGACATTGGTCGTGAAGGACATGGTGCTGGTGACATTGGTCAGTGAAGGACAGTGTGTAATCATATCTTCCCACCTTCTACAGGAATGACACATTTCCACCCGCAGTCAGAGCAGCAGCATTTTCGGGGTGCGGGGCACTGGCTGTCATTCTTACACTCATCGACCCCAGGACCGGCACAGTTCTGGTTCTTCACTGCTGGGCACGTGTCCTGTGCATCAACTAAAGAGAAGAAATCATTGACTGAACAAGAAAACAACGTAAAACTTTACAGAAAAATCCAGTTATCAAATGTGGGTTATAAATGTACAGCTTTTGGGTAGGTAAGTGCAGATTTGGTCACTGTCCCTTTAAGAATGCTGTAATAGCAGATATACTGACTGAAAGTGTCTAAGGGGTCGGTCACACGTGTTACTGGTGTTACATAGTACGCTGCAGTATTCAGAACATTTTGTTATGAACGTGGGTGCGGGCTGCGGGGGTTGTACTCCCCTTGTACCATCATGCCACGCCCCCTCACTGCAAGTCTATGGGAGGGGGCATGGCAGCCATCACACCCCCTCCCATAGACTTGCAATGACTCCATTTTTATCACCTTTTCATTTTTGCGTTAATAATTTTTGCGTTTTTTAATAATTGTACTTATTTTACCATAACATCTACCGCAAAACCAAATAATTATTATTCATGAGCGGGTATTGATAGGAAAATCGCAGTTTTGCAACTTTTTGGGGGTTTTGGATTTTGCGCAGCGCAGTTTATGGTAACAATGAGGCATCTTCTATATTCCGTAGCTCAATGCGATTAAAGCGATCCTCGATTTATATCGTTTTTCTATTATTGTTCTACTTGCTAATTTTTTTAAACAACATTAGTATTCATAAAATTCTCTTCTGAGCCCTATAACGTTTTTACTTTTCCGTATAAGCGGCGGTATGAGGATAATTTTTTACGCCGTTATCTCTAGTTATTATCGTGACCGTTTTTTCTTTGATGGGACTTTTTGATCGCTTTTTATTAAAAAAAAATTCTCATCATATAATCACATTACATCATATCAGTTTAACGTTTACGCAGTTTACTGTGCGGGAACATAAACATTACCGTATTTTTCGCAGTATAAAACGCACTTTTTCTTCTGGGGGGGGGAAGTTGCTGCGTCTTATACGGCGAATACACACCTATCGCGGCGGTACCTGCGGCCATCAACGGCCGGGACTCACGGCTAATACAGGACATCACCGATCGCGGTGATGGCCTGTATTAACCCTTCAGACGTGGCGATCAAAGCTGACCGCCGCATCTGAAGGGAAAGTGACACTAACCCGGCTGCTCAGTCGGGCTGTTCGGGTCCGCCGCAGTGAAATCATGGCGTCCCGAACAGCGTACAGGACACCGTGAGGGACCTTACCTGCCTCCTCGGTGTCTGCTCCGTGCCGGGATCCCCTGCATGGCCGGCGCTCTCCTTCGTCATCACGTCGTCGCGCACGCCGTCCCCCTCATCCAATAGGAGCGGCATGCGGAGCGACGTGATGGCGGCGATGGAGAGCGTGGATCCCGGGGAAGAAGACGGCCATTATATTACAGGTGTTCCTCCTCTACAGTCTGGTGGCTGGCCATTATATTACAGGTGTTCCCCCCTCTACAGTCTGGTGGCTGGCCATTATATTACAGGTGTTCCCCCTCAACAGTCTGGTGACTGGCCCTTATATTACAGGTGTTCCCCCTCTACAGTCTGGTGGCTGGCCATTATATTACAGGTGTTTCCCCCTCTACAGTCTGGTGGCTGGCCATTATATTACAGGTGTTCCCCCTCTACAGTCTGGTGGCTGGCCCTTATATTACAGGTGTTCCCCCCTCTACAGTCTGATGACTGGCCATTATATTACAGGTGTTCCCCCTCTACAGTCTGGTGGCTGGCCATTATATTACAGGTGTTCCCCCTCTACAGTCTGGTGGCTGGCCATTATATTACAGGTGTTCCCCCCTCTACAGTCTGGTGGCTGGCCATTATATTACAGGTGTTCCCCCTCAACAGTCTGGTGACTGGCCATTATATTACAGGTGTTCCCCCCTCTACAGTCTGATGACTGGCCATTATATTACAGGTGTTCCCCCTCTACAGTCTGGGGGCTGGCCATTATATTACAGGTGTTCCACCCTCTACAGTCTGGTGACTGGCCATTATATTACAGGTGTTCCCCCCTCTACAGTCTGGTGACTGGCCATTATATTACAGGTGTACCCTCTCTACTGTCTGGTGACTGGCCATTATATTACAGGTGTTCCCCCTCTACAGTCTGGTGGCTGGCCATTATATTACAGGTGTTCCCCCTCTACAGTCTAGTGACTGGCCATTATATTACAGGTGTTCCCTCTCTACAGTCTGGTGGCTGGCCATTATATTACAGGTGTTCCCCCTCTACTGTCTGGTGACTGGCCATTATATTACAGGTGTTCCCCCTCTACAGTCTGGTGGCTGGTCATTATATTACAGGTGTTCCCCCTCTACAGTCTGGTGGCTGGCCATTATATTACAGGTGTTCCCCCTCTACAGTCTGGTGGCTGGCCATTATATTACAGGTGTTCCCCCCTCTACAGTCTGATGACTGGCCATTATATTACAGGTGTTCCCCCTCTACAGTCTGGTGACTGGCCATTATATTACAGGTGTCCCCCCCTCTACAGTCTGGTGACTGGCCCTTATATTACAGTTGTTCCCTCTCTACAGTCTGGTGGCTGGCCATTATATTACAGGTGTTCCCCCCTCTACAGTCTGGTGACTGGCCCTTATATTACAGGTGTTCCACCCTCTACAGTCTGGTGACTGGCCCTTATATTACAGGTGTTCCCCCTCTACAGTCTGGTGACTGACCATTATATTACAGGTGTTCCCTCTCTACAGTCTGGTGACTGGCCCTTATATTACAGGTGTTCCCCCTCTACAGTCTGGTGACTGGTCCTTATATTACAGGTGTTCCCCCTCTACAGTCTGGTGACTGGCCATTATATTACAGGTGTTCCCCCCTCTACAGTCTGGTGACTGGTCATTATATTACAGGTGTTCCCCCTCTACAGTCTGGTGACTGGCCATTATATTACAGGTGTTCCCCCTCTACAGTCTGATGACTGGCCATTATATTACAGGTGTTCCCCCCTCTACAGTCTGGTGACTGGCCATTATATTACAGGTGTTCCCCCCTCTACAGTCTGGTGACTGGCCATTATATTACAGGTGTTCCCTCTCTACAGTCTGGTGGCTGGCCCTTATATTACAGGTGTTCCCCCTCTACAGTCTGGGGGCTGGCCATTATATTTCAGGTGTTCCCCCTCTACAGTCTGGGGGCTGGCCATTATACTACAGGTGTTCCCCCTCTACAGTCTGGTGGCTGGCCCTTATATTACAGGTGTTCCCCCTCTACAGTCTGATGACTGGCCCTTATAGTACAGGTGTTCCTCCCTCTACAGTCTGGTGACTGGCCATTATATTACAGGTGTTCCCCCTCTACAGTCTGGTGGCTGGCCCTTATATTACAGGTGTTCCCCCCTCTACAGTCTGGTGGCTGGCCATTATACTACAGGTGTTCCCCCTCTACAGTCTGGTGGCTGGCCATTAAATTACAGGTGTTCCCCCCTCTACAGTCTGGTGGCTGGCCCTTATATTACAGGTGTTCCCCCCTCTACAGTCTGGTGGCTGGCCATTATATTACAGGTGTTCCCCCTCTACAGTCTGGGGGCTGGCCATTATATTACAGGTGTTCCCCCCTCTACAGTCTGGTGGCTGGCCATTATATTACAGGTGTTCCCTCTCTACAGTCTGGTGACTGGCCCTTATATTACAGGTGTTCCCCCTCTACAGTCTGGTGACTGGCCATTATATTACAGGTGTTCCCCCTCTACAGTCTGGTGGCTGGCCCTTATATTACAGGTGTTCCCCCCTCTACAGTCTGGTGGCTGGCCATTATATTACAGGTGTTCCCCTTTACAGTCTGGTGACTGGCCATTATATTACAGGTGTTCCCCCTCTACAGTCTGGTGACTGGCCATTATATTACAGGTGTTCCCCTTTACAGTCTGGTGACTGGCCATTATATTACAGGTGTTCCCCCCTCTACAGTCTGATGACTGGCCATTATATTACAGGTGTTCCTCTTTACAGTCTGGTGACTGGCCATTATATTACAGGTGTTCCCCCTCTACAGTCTGGTGACTGGCCATTATATTACAGGTGTTCCCCCTCTACAGTCTGGTGACTGGCCATTATATTACAGGTGTTCCCCCTCTACAGTCTGGTGACTGGCCCTTATATTACAGGTGTTCCCCCCTCTACAGTCTGGTGGCTGGCCCTTATACTACAGGTGTTCCCCCTCTACAGTCTGGTGGCTGGCCATTATACTACAGGTGTTCCCCCTCTACAGTCTGGTGGCTGGCCATTAAATTACAGGTGTTCCCCCCTCTACAGTCTGGCGGCTGGCCATTATATTACAGGTGTTCCCCCCTCTACAGTCTGGTGGCTGGCCATTATACTACAGGTGTTCCCCCTCTACAGTCTGGTGGCTGGCCATTATATTACAGGTGTTCCCCCCTCTACAGTCTGGCGGCTGGCCATTATATTACAGGTGTCCTCCCTCTACAGTCTGGTGACTGGCCATTATATTACAAGTGTTCCCCCTCTACAGTCTGGTGACTGGCCATTATATTACAGGTGTTCCCTCTCTACTGTCTGGTGACTGGCCATTATATTACAGGTGTTCCCCCTCTACAGTCTGGTGACTGGCCATTATATTACAGGTGTTCCCCCCTCTACAGTCTGGTGGCTGGCCATTATACTACAGGTGTTCCCCCTCTACAGTCTGGTGGCTGGCCCTTATATTACAGGTGTTCCCCCTCTACAGTCTGGTGGCTGGCCATTATATTACAGGTGTTCCCCCCTCTACAGTCTGGTGGCTGGCCATTATACTACAGGTGTTCCCCCTCTACAGTCTGGTGGCTGGCCATTATATTACAGGTGTTCCCTCTCTCTACAGTCTGGTGGCTGGCCATTATATTACAGGTTTTCCCCCTCTACAGTCTGGTGACTGGCCATCATATTACATGTGTTCCCCCTCTACAATCTGGTGACTGGCAATTATATTACAGGTGTTCCCTCTCTACAGTCTGGTGGCTGGCCCTTATATTACAGGTGTTCCCCCTCTACAGTCTGGTCGCTGGCCCTTATATTACAGGTGTTCCTCCTCTACAGTCTGGTGGATGGCCCTTATATTACAGGTGTTCCCCCTCTACACTCTGGTGGCTAGCCCTTATATTACAGGTGTACCCTCTCTACTGTCTGGTGGCTGGCCATTTTATTACAGGTGTTCCTCCTCTACAGTCTGGTGACTGGCCATTATATTACAGGTGTTCCCCCTTTACAGTCTGGTGGCTGGCCATTATATTACAGGTGTTCCCTCTCTACAGTCTGGTGACTGGCCCTTATATTACAGGTGTTCCCCCTCTACAGTCTGGTGACTGGCCCTTATATTACAGGTGTTCCCCCTCTACAGTCTGGTGGCTGGCCATTATATTACAGGTGTTCCCCCTCTACAGTCTGGTGGCTGGCCATTATATTACAGGTGTTCCCCTTCTACAGTCTGGTGGCTGGCCATTATATTACAGGTGTTCCTCCTCTACAGTCTGGTGGATGGCCATTATATTACAGGTGTTCCCTCTCTACAGTCTGGTGACTGGCCATTATATTACAGGTGTTCCTCCTCTACAGTCTGGTGGCTGGCCATTATATTACAGGTGTTCCCCCTCTACAGTCTGGTGACTGGCCATTATATTACAGGTGTTCCCTCTCTACAGTCTGGTGGCTGGCCCTTATATTACAGGTGTTCCCCCTCTACAGTCTAGTGGCTGGCCATTATATAACAGGTGTTCCCCCTCTACAGTCTGGTCGCTGGCCCTTATATTACAGTTGTTCCTCCTCTACAGTCTGGTGGATGGCCCTTATATTACAGGTGTTCCCCCTCTACAGTCTGATGGCTGGCCATTATATTACAGGTGTTCCTCCTCCACAGTCTGGTGACTGGCCATTAAATTACAGGTGTTCCCCCTCTACAGTCTGGTTGCTGGCCCTTATATTACCGGTGTTCCCCCTCTACAGTCTGGTGGCTGGCCATTATATTACAGGTGTTCCCCCTCTACAGTCTGGTGGCTGGCCCTTATATTACTGGTGTACCCCCTCTACAGTCTGGTGGCTGGCCCTTATATTACAGGTGTTCCCCCTCTACAGTCTGGTGGCTGGCCCTTATATTACAGGTGTTCCCCCTCTACAGTCTGGTGGCTGGTCATTATATTACAGGTGTTCCCCCTCTACAGTCTCGTGGCTGGCCCTTATATTACAGGTGTTCCCACCTCTATAGTCTGGTGACTGGCAATTTTAATACAGGTGTTCCCCCTCTACAGTCTGGTGACTGGCCCTTATATTACAGGTGTTCCCCCTCTACAGTCTGGGGGCTGGCCATTATATTACAGGTGTTCCCTCTCTACAGTCTGGTGACTGGCCATTATATTACAGGTGTTCCCCCTCTACAGTCTGGTCGCTGGCCCTTATATTACAGGTGTTCCTCCTCTACAGTCTGGTGGATGGCCCTTATATTACAGGTGTTCCCCCTCTACACTCTGGTGGCTAGCCCTTATATTACAGGTGTACCCTCTCTACTGTCTGGTGGCTGGCCATTTTATTACAGGTGTTCCTCCTCTACAGTCTGGTGACTGGCCATTATATTACAGGTGTTCCCCCTTTACAGTCTGGTGGCTGGCCATTATATTACAGGTGTTCCCTCTCTACAGTCTGGTGACTAGCCCTTACATTACAGGTGTTCCCCCTCTACAGTCTGGTGACTGGCCCTTATATTACAGGTGTTCCCCCTCTACAGTCTGGTGGCTGGCCATTATATTACAGGTGTTCCCCCTCTACAGTCTGGTGGCTGGCCATTATATTACAGGTGTTCCTCCTCTACAGTCTGGTGGATGGCCATTATATTACAGGTGTTCCCTCTCTACAGTCTGGTGACTGGCCATTATATTACAGGTGTTCCCCCTCTACAGTCTGGTGGCTGGCCATTATATTACAGGTGTTCCCCCTCTACATTCTGGTGACTGGTCATTATATTACAGGTGTTCCCTCTCTACAGTCTGGTGGCTGGCCCTTATATTACAGGTGTGCCCCCTCTACAGTCTAGTGGCTGGCCATTATATAACAGGTGTTCCCCCTCTACAGTCTGGTCGCTGGCCCTTATATTACAGTTGTTCCTCCTCTACAGTCTGGTGGATGGCCCTTATATTACAGGTGTTCCCCCTCTACAGTCTGGTGGCTGGCCATTAAATTACAGGTGTTCCCCCTCTACAGTCTGGTGGCTGGCCCTTATATTACCGGTGTTCCCCCTCTACAGTCTGGTGGCTGGCCATTATATTACAGGTGTTCCCCCTCTACAGTCTGGTGGCTGGCCCTTATATTACTGGTGTTCCCCCTCTACAGTTTGGTGGCTGGCCCTTATATTACAGGTGTTCCCCCTCTACAGTCTGGTGGCTGGCCCTTATATTACAGGTGTTCCCCCTCTACAGTCTGGTGGCTGGCCATTATATTACAGGTGTTCCCCCTCTACAGTCTCGTGGCTGGCCTTTATATTACAGGTGTTCCCGCCTCTATAGTCTGGTGACTGGCAATTTTATTACATGTGTTCCCCCTCTACAGTCTGGTGACTGGCCCTTATATTACAGGTGTTCCCCCTCTACACTCTGGGGGCTGGCCATTATATTACAGGTGTTCCCTCTCTACAGTCTGGTGACTGGCCATTATATTACAGGTGTTCCCTCTCTACAGTCTGGTGGCTGGCCCTTATATTACAGGTGTTCCCCCTCTACAGTCTGGTGGCTGGCCATTATATTACAGGTGTTCCCCCTCTACAGTCTGGTGTCTGGCCATTATATTACAGGTGTTCCCCCTCTACAGTCTGGTGGCTGGCCATTATATTACAGGTGTTCCCCCTCTACAGTCTGGTGGCTGGCCCTTATATTACAGGTGTTTCCCCTCTACACTCTGGTGGCTGGCCATTATATTACAGGTTTTCCCCCTCTACAGTCTGGTGACTGGCCATCATATTACATGTGTTCCCCCTCTACAATCTGGTGACTGGCCATTATATTACAGGTGTTCCCTCTCTACAGTTTGGTGGCTGGCCCTTATATTACAGGTGTTCCCCCTCTACAGTCTGGTCGCTGGCCCTTATATTACAGGTGTTCCTCCTCTACAGTCTGGTGGATGGCCCTTATATTACAGGTGTTCCCCCTCTACACTCTGGTGGCTAGCCCTTATATTACAGGTGTACCCTCTCTACTGTCTGGTGGCTGGCCATTTTATTACAGGTGTTCCTCCTCTACAGTCTGGTGACTGGCCATTATATTACAGGTGTTTCCCCTTTACAGTCTGGTGGCTGGCCATTATATTACAGGTGTTCCCTCTCTACAGTCTGGTGACTGGCCCTTATATTACAGGTGTTCCTCCTCTACAGTCTGGTGACTGGCCCTTATATTACAGGTGTTCCCCCTCTACAGTCTGGTGGCTGGCCATTATATTACAAGTGTTCCCCCTCTACAGTCTGGTGGCTGGCCATTATATTACAGGTGTTCCCCTTCTACAGTCTGGTGGCTGGCCATTATATTACAGGTGTTCCTCCTCTACAGTCTGGTGGATGGCCATTATATTACAGGTGTTCCCTCTCTACAGTCTGGTGACTGGCCATTATATTACAGGTGTTCCTCCTCTACAGTCTGGTGGCTGGCCATTATATTATAGGTGTTCCCCCTCTACAGTCTGGTGACTGGCCATTATATTACAGGTGTTCCCTCTCTACAGTCTGGTGGCTGGCCCTTATATTACAGGTGTTCCCCCTCTACAGTCTAGTGGCTGGCCATTATATAACAGGTGTTCCCCCTCTACAGTCTGGTCGCTGGCCCTTATATTACAGTTGTTCCTCCTCTACAGTCTGGTGGATGGCCCTTATATTACAGGTGTTCCCCCTCTACAGTCTGATGGCTGGCCATTATATTACAGGTGTTCCTCCTCCACAGTCTGGTGACTGGCCATTAAATTACAGGTGTTCCCCCTCTACAGTCTGGTGGCTGGCCCTTATATTACCGGTGTTCCCCCTCTACAGTCTGGTGGCTGGCCATTATATTACAGGTGTTCCCCCTCTACAGTCTGGTGGCTGGCCCTTATATTACTGGTGTTCCCCCTCTACAGTCTGGTGGCTGGCCCTTATATTACAGGTGTTCCCCCTCTACAGTCTGGTGGCTGGCCCTTATATTACAGGTGTTCCCCCTCTACAGTCTGGTGGCTGGTCATTATATTACAGGTGTTCCCCCTCTACAGTCTCGTGGCTGGCCCTTATATTACAGCTGTTCCCACCTCTATAGTCTGGTGACTGGCAATTTTAATACAGGTGTTCCCCCTCTACAGTCTGGTGACTGGCCCTTATATTACAGGTGTTCCCCCTCTACAGTCTGGGGGCTGGCCATTATATTACAGGTGTTCCCTCTCTACAGTCTGGTGACTGGCCATTATATTACAGGTGTTCCCCCTCTACAGTCTGGTCGCTGGCCCTTATATTACAGGTGTTCCTCCTCTACAGTCTGGTGGATGGCCCTTATATTACAGGTGTTCCCCCTCTACACTCTGGTGGCTAGCCCTTATATTACAGGTGTACCCTCTCTACTGTCTGGTGGCTGGCCATTTTATTACAGGTGTTCCTCCTCTACAGTCTGGTGACTGGCCATTATATTACAGGTGTTCCCCCTTTACAGTCTGGTGGCTGGCCATTATATTACAGGTGTTCCCTCTCTACAGTCTGGTGACTAGCCCTTATATTACAGGTGTTCCCCCTCTACAGTCTGGTGACTGGCCCTTATATTACAGGTGTTCCCCCTCTACAGTCTGGTGGCTGGCCATTATATTACAGGTGTTCCCCCTCTACAGTCTGGTGGCTGGCCATTATATTACAGGTGTTCCCCTTCTACAGTCTGGTGGCTGGCCATTATATTACAGGTGTTCCTCCTCTACAGTCTGGTGGATGGCCATTATATTACAGGTGTTCCCTCTCTACAGTCTGGTGACTGGCCATTATATTACAGGTGTTCCCCCTCTACAGTCTGGTGGCTGGCCATTATATTACAGGTGTTCCCCCTCTACAGTCTGGTGACTGGCCATTATATTACAGGTGTTCCCTCTCTACAGTCTGGTGGCTGGCCCTTATATTACAGGTGTTCCCCCTCTACAGTCTAGTGGCTGGCCATTATATAACAGGTGTTCCCCCTCTACAGTCTGGTCGCTGGCCCTTATATTACAGTTGTTCCTCCTCTACAGTCTGGTGGATGGCCCTTATATTACAGGTGTTCCCCCTCTACAGTCTGGTGGCTGGCCATTAAATTACAGGTGTTCCCCCTCTACAGTCTGGTGGCTGGCCCTTATATTACCGGTGTTCCCCCTCTACAGTCTGGTGGCTGGCCATTATATTACAGGTGTTCCCCCTCTACAGTCTGGTGGCTGGCCCTTATATTACTGGTGTGCCCCCTCTACAGTTTGGTGGCTGGCCCTTATATTACAGGTGTTCCCCCTCTACAGTCTGGTGGCTGGCCCTTATATTACAGGTGTTCCCCCTCTACAGTCTGGTGGCTGGCCATTATATTACAGGTGTTCCCCCTCTACAGTCTCGTGGCTGGCCTTTATATTACAGGTGTTCCCGTCTCTATAGTCTGGTGACTGGCAATTTTATTACATGTGTTCCCCCTCTACAGTCTGGTGACTGGCCCTTATATTACAGGTGTTCCCCCTCTACACTCTGGGGGCTGGCCATTATATTACAGGTGTTCCCTCTCTACAGTCTGGTGGCTGGCCATTATATTACAGGTGTTCCCCCTCTACAGTCTGGTGACTGGCCCTTATATTACAGGTGTTCCCCCTCTACAGTCTGGTGGCTGGCCATTATATTACAGGTGTTCCCCCTCTACAGTCTGGTGTCTGGCCATTATATTACAGGTGTTCCCCCTCTACAGTCTGGTGGCTGGCCATTATATTACAGGTGTTCCCTCTCTACAGTTTGGTGGCTGGCCCTTATATTACAGGTGTTCCCCCTCTACAGTCTGGTCGCTGGCCCTTATATTACAGGTGTTCCTCCTCTACAGTCTGGTGGATGGCCCTTATATTACAGGTGTTCCCCCTCTACACTCTGGTGGCTAGCCCTTATATTACAGGTGTACCCTCTCTACTGTCTGGTGGCTGGCCATTTTATTACAGGTGTTCCTCCTCTACAGTCTGGTGACTGGCCATTATATTACAGGTGTTTCCCCTTTACAGTCTGGTGGCTGGCCATTATATTACAGGTGTTCCCTCTCTACAGTCTGGTGACTGGCCCTTATATTACAGGTGTTCCTCCTCTACAGTCTGGTGACTGGCCCTTATATTACAGGTGTTCCCCCTCTACAGTCTGGTGGCTGGCCATTATATTACAGGTGTTCCCCCTCTACAGTCTGGTGGCTGGCCATTATATTACAGGTGTTCCCCTTCTACAGTCTGGTGGCTGGCCATTATATTACAGGTGTTCCTCCTCTACAGTCTGGTGGATGGCCATTATATTACAGGTGTTCCCTCTCTACAGTCTGGTGACTGGCCATTATATTACAGGTGTTCCTCCTCTACAGTCTGGTGGCTGGCCATTATATTACAGGTGTTCCCCCTCTACAGTCTGGTGACTGGCCATTATATTACAGGTGTTCCCTCTCTACAGTCTGGTGGCTGGCCCTTATATTACAGGTGTTCCCCCTCTACAGTCTAGTGGCTGGCCATTATATAACAGGTGTTCCCCCTCTACAGTCTGGTCGCTGGCCCTTATATTACAGTTGTTCCTCCTCTACAGTCTGGTGGATGGCCCTTATATTACAGGTGTTCCCCCTCTACAGTCTGATGGCTGGCCATTATATTACAGGTGTTCCTCCTCCACAGTCTGGTGACTGGCCATTAAATTACAGGTGTTCCCCCTCTACAGTCTGGTGGCTGGCCCTTATATTACCGGTGTTCCCCCTCTACAGTCTGGTGGCTGGCCATTATATTACAGGTGTTCCCCCTCTACAGTCTGGTGGCTGGCCCTTATATTACTGGTGTTCCCCCTCTACAGTCTGGTGGCTGGCCCTTATATTACAGGTGTTCCCCCTCTACAGTCTGGTGGCTGGCCCTTATATTACAGGTGTTCCCCCTCTACAGTCTGGTGGCTGGTCATTATATTACAGGTGTTCCCCCTCTACAGTCTCGTGGCTGGCCCTTATATTACAGGTGTTCCCACCTCTATAGTCTGGTGACTGGCAATTTTAATACAGGTGTTCCCCCTCTACAGTCTGGTGACTGGCCCTTATATTACAGGTGTTCCCCCTCTACAGTCTGGGGGCTGGCCATTATATTACAGGTGTTCCCTCTCTACAGTCTGGTGACTGGCCATAATATTACAGGTGTTCCCCCTCTACAGTCTGGTCGCTGGCCCTTATATTACAGGTGTTCCTCCTCTACAGTCTGGTGGATGGCCCTTATATTACAGGTGTTCCCCCTCTACACTCTGGTGGCTAGCCCTTATATTACAGGTGTACCCTCTCTACTGTCTGGTGGCTGGCCATTTTATTACAGGTGTTCCTCCTCTACAGTCTGGTGACTGGCCATTATATTACAGGTGTTCCCCCTTTACAGTCTGGTGGCTGGCCATTATATTACAGGTGTTCCCTCTCTACAGTCTGGTGACTAGCCCTTATATTACAGGTGTTCCCCCTCTACAGTCTGGTGACTGGCCCTTATATTACAGGTGTTCCCCCTCTACAGTCTGGTGGCTGGCCATTATATTACAGGTGTTCCCCCTCTACAGTCTGGTGGCTGGCCATTATATTACAGGTGTTCCCCTTATACAGTCTGGTGGCTGGCCATTATATTACAGGTGTTCCTCCTCTACAGTCTGGTGGATGGCCATTATATTACAGGTGTTCCCTCTCTACAGTCTGGTGACTGGCCATTATATTACAGGTGTTCCCCCTCTACAGTCTGGTGGCTGGCCATTATATTACAGGTGTTCCCCCTCTACATTCTGGTGACTGGCCATTATATTACAGGTGTTCCCTCTCTACAGTCTGGTGGCTGGCCCTTATATTACAGGTGTTCCCCCTCTACAGTCTAGTGGCTGGCCATTATATAACAGGTGTTCCCCCTCTACAGTCTGGTCGCTGGCCCTTATATTACAGTTGTTCCTCCTCTACAGTCTGGTGGATGGCCCTTATATTACAGGTGTTCCCCCTCTACAGTCTGGTGGCTGGCCATTAAATTACAGGTGTTCCCCCTCTACAGTCTGGTGGCTGGCCCTTATATTACCGGTGTTCCCCCTCTACAGTCTGGTGGCTGGCCATTATATTACAGGTGTTCCCCCTCTACAGTCTGGTGGCTGGCCCTTATATTACTGGTGTTCCCCCTCTACAGTTTGGTGGCTGGCCCTTATATTACAGGTGTTCCCCCTCTACAGTCTGGTGGCTGGCCCTTATATTACAGGTGTTCCCCCTCTACAGTCTGGTGGCTGGCCATTATATTACAGGTGTTCCCCCTCTACAGTCTCGTGGCTGGCCTTTATATTACAGGTGTTCCCGTCTCTATAGTCTGGTGACTGGCAATTTTATTACATGTGTTCCCCCTCTACAGTCTGGTGACTGGCCCTTATATTACAGGTGTTCCCCCTCTACACTCTGGGGGCTGGCCATTATATTACAGGTGTTCCCTCTCTACAGTCTGGTGGCTGGCCATTATATTACAGGTGTTCCCCCTCTACAGTCTGGTGACTGGCCCTTATATTACAGGTGTTCCCCCTCTACAGTCTGGTGGCTGGCCATTATATTACAGGTGTTCCCCCTCTACAGTCTGGTGTCTGGCCATTATATTACAGGTGTTCCCCCTCTACAGTCTGGTGGCTGGCCATTATATTACAGGTGTTCCCCCTCTACAGTCTGGTGGCTGGCCCTTATATTACAGGTGTTTCCCCTCTACACTCTGGTGGCTGGCCATTATATTACAGGTGTTCCCCCTCTACAGTCTGGTGACTGGCCTTTATATTACAGGTGTTCCCTCTCTACAGTCTGGTGGCTGGCCCTTATATTACAGGTGTTTCCCCTCTACACTCTGGTGGCTGGCCATTATATTACAGGTGTTCCTCCTCTACAGTCTGGTGACTGGCCCTTATATTACAGGTGTTCCCCCTCTACAGTTTGGTGACTGACCATTATATTACAGGTGTTCCCTCTCTACAGTCTGGTGGCTGGCCATTATATTACAGGTGTTCCTCCTCTACAGTCTGGTGACTGGCCATTATATTACAGGTGTTCCCCCTTTACAGTCTGGTGGCTGGCCCTTATATTACAGGTGTTCCCTCTCTACAGTCTGGTGACTGGCCCTTATATTACAGGTGTTCCCCCTCTACAGTCTGGTGACTGGCCCTTATATTACAGGTGTTCCCCCTCTACAGTCTGGTGGCTGGCCATTATATTACAGGTGTTCCCCCTCTACAGTCTGGTGACTGGCCCTTATATTACAGGTGTTCCCCCTCTAAAGTCTGGTGACTGGCCATTATATTATAGGTGTTCCTCCTCT
Source organism: Hyla sarda (assembly GCF_029499605.1). Lineage (NCBI taxonomy): Eukaryota > Metazoa > Chordata > Amphibia > Anura > Hylidae > Hyla > Hyla sarda. The sequence goes on from NC_079191.1 coordinate 4,263,821, forward strand.
ACAGTCTGGTGACTGGCCATTATATTACAGGTGTTCCCCCTCTACAGTCTGGTGGCTGGCCATTATATTACAGGTTTTCCCCCTCTACAGTCTGGTGACTGGCCATCATATTACATGTGTTCCCCCTCTACAATCTGGTGACTGGCAATTATATTACAGGTGTTCCCTCTCTACAGTCTGGTGGCTGGCCCTTATATTACAGGTGTTCCCCCTCTACAGTCTGGTCGCTGGCCCTTATATTACAGGTGTTCCTCCTCTACAGTCTGGTGGATGGCCCTTATATTACAGGTGTTCCCCCTCTACACTCTGGTGGCTAGCCCTTATATTACAGGTGTACCCTCTCTACTGTCTGGTGGCTGGCCATTTTATTACAGGTGTTCCTCCTCTACAGTCTGGTGACTGGCCATTATATTACAGGTGTTCCCCCTTTACAGTCTGGTGGCTGGCCATTATATTACAGGTGTTCCCTCTCTACAGTCTGGTGACTGGCCCTTATATTACAGGTGTTCCCCCTCTACAGTCTGGTGACTGGCCCTTATATTACAGGTGTTCCCCCTCTACAGTCTGGTGGCTGGCCATTATATTACAGGTGTTCCCCCTCTACAGTCTGGTGGCTGGCCATTATATTACAGGTGTTCCCCTTCTACAGTCTGGTGGCTGGCCATTATATTACAGGTGTTCCTCCTCTACAGTCTGGTGGATGGCCATTATATTACAGGTGTTCCCTCTCTACAGTCTGGTGACTGGCCATTATATTACAGGTGTTCCTCCTCTACAGTCTGGTGGCTGGCCATTATATTACAGGTGTTCCCCCTCTACAGTCTGGTGACTGGCCATTATATTACAGGTGTTCCCTCTCTACAGTCTGGTGGCTGGCCCTTATATTACAGGTGTTCCCCCTCTACAGTCTAGTGGCTGGCCATTATATAACAGGTGTTCCCCCTCTACAGTCTGGTCGCTGGCCCTTATATTACAGTTGTTCCTCCTCTACAGTCTGGTGGATGGCCCTTATATTACAGGTGTTCCCCCTCTACAGTCTGATGGCTGGCCATTATATTACAGGTGTTCCTCCTCCACAGTCTGGTGACTGGCCATTAAATTACAGGTGTTCCCCCTCTACAGTCTGGTTGCTGGCCCTTATATTACCGGTGTTCCCCCTCTACAGTCTGGTGGCTGGCCATTATATTACAGGTGTTCCCCCTCTACAGTCTGGTGGCTGGCCCTTATATTACTGGTGTACCCCCTCTACAGTCTGGTGGCTGGCCCTTATATTACAGGTGTTCCCCCTCTACAGTCTGGTGGCTGGCCCTTATATTACAGGTGTTCCCCCTCTACAGTCTGGTGGCTGGTCATTATATTACAGGTGTTCCCCCTCTACAGTCTCGTGGCTGGCCCTTATATTACAGGTGTTCCCACCTCTATAGTCTGGTGACTGGCAATTTTAATACAGGTGTTCCCCCTCTACAGTCTGGTGACTGGCCCTTATATTACAGGTGTTCCCCCTCTACAGTCTGGGGGCTGGCCATTATATTACAGGTGTTCCCTCTCTACAGTCTGGTGACTGGCCATTATATTACAGGTGTTCCCCCTCTACAGTCTGGTCGCTGGCCCTTATATTACAGGTGTTCCTCCTCTACAGTCTGGTGGATGGCCCTTATATTACAGGTGTTCCCCCTCTACACTCTGGTGGCTAGCCCTTATATTACAGGTGTACCCTCTCTACTGTCTGGTGGCTGGCCATTTTATTACAGGTGTTCCTCCTCTACAGTCTGGTGACTGGCCATTATATTACAGGTGTTCCCCCTTTACAGTCTGGTGGCTGGCCATTATATTACAGGTGTTCCCTCTCTACAGTCTGGTGACTAGCCCTTACATTACAGGTGTTCCCCCTCTACAGTCTGGTGACTGGCCCTTATATTACAGGTGTTCCCCCTCTACAGTCTGGTGGCTGGCCATTATATTACAGGTGTTCCCCCTCTACAGTCTGGTGGCTGGCCATTATATTACAGGTGTTCCCCTTCTACAGTCTGGTGGCTGGCCATTATATTACAGGTGTTCCTCCTCTACAGTCTGGTGGATGGCCATTATATTACAGGTGTTCCCTCTCTACAGTCTGGTGACTGGCCATTATATTACAGGTGTTCCCCCTCTACAGTCTGGTGGCTGGCCATTATATTACAGGTGTTCCCCCTCTACATTCTGGTGACTGGTCATTATATTACAGGTGTTCCCTCTCTACAGTCTGGTGGCTGGCCCTTATATTACAGGTGTGCCCCCTCTACAGTCTAGTGGCTGGCCATTATATAACAGGTGTTCCCCCTCTACAGTCTGGTCGCTGGCCCTTATATTACAGTTGTTCCTCCTCTACAGTCTGGTGGATGGCCCTTATATTACAGGTGTTCCCCCTCTACAGTCTGGTGGCTGGCCATTAAATTACAGGTGTTCCCCCTCTACAGTCTGGTGGCTGGCCCTTATATTACCGGTGTTCCCCCTCTACAGTCTGGTGGCTGGCCATTATATTACAGGTGTTCCCCCTCTACAGTCTGGTGGCTGGCCCTTATATTACTGGTGTTCCCCCTCTACAGTTTGGTGGCTGGCCCTTATATTACAGGTGTTCCCCCTCTACAGTCTGGTGGCTGGCCCTTATATTACAGGTGTTCCCCCTCTACAGTCTGGTGGCTGGCCATTATATTACAGGTGTTCCCCCTCTACAGTCTCGTGGCTGGCCTTTATATTACAGGTGTTCCCGCCTCTATAGTCTGGTGACTGGCAATTTTATTACATGTGTTCCCCCTCTACAGTCTGGTGACTGGCCCTTATATTACAGGTGTTCCCCCTCTACACTCTGGGGGCTGGCCATTATATTACAGGTGTTCCCTCTCTACAGTCTGGTGACTGGCCATTATATTACAGGTGTTCCCTCTCTACAGTCTGGTGGCTGGCCCTTATATTACAGGTGTTCCCCCTCTACAGTCTGGTGGCTGGCCATTATATTACAGGTGTTCCCCCTCTACAGTCTGGTGTCTGGCCATTATATTACAGGTGTTCCCCCTCTACAGTCTGGTGGCTGGCCATTATATTACAGGTGTTCCCCCTCTACAGTCTGGTGGCTGGCCCTTATATTACAGGTGTTTCCCCTCTACACTCTGGTGGCTGGCCATTATATTACAGGTTTTCCCCCTCTACAGTCTGGTGACTGGCCATCATATTACATGTGTTCCCCCTCTACAATCTGGTGACTGGCCATTATATTACAGGTGTTCCCTCTCTACAGTTTGGTGGCTGGCCCTTATATTACAGGTGTTCCCCCTCTACAGTCTGGTCGCTGGCCCTTATATTACAGGTGTTCCTCCTCTACAGTCTGGTGGATGGCCCTTATATTACAGGTGTTCCCCCTCTACACTCTGGTGGCTAGCCCTTATATTACAGGTGTACCCTCTCTACTGTCTGGTGGCTGGCCATTTTATTACAGGTGTTCCTCCTCTACAGTCTGGTGACTGGCCATTATATTACAGGTGTTTCCCCTTTACAGTCTGGTGGCTGGCCATTATATTACAGGTGTTCCCTCTCTACAGTCTGGTGACTGGCCCTTATATTACAGGTGTTCCTCCTCTACAGTCTGGTGACTGGCCCTTATATTACAGGTGTTCCCCCTCTACAGTCTGGTGGCTGGCCATTATATTACAAGTGTTCCCCCTCTACAGTCTGGTGGCTGGCCATTATATTACAGGTGTTCCCCTTCTACAGTCTGGTGGCTGGCCATTATATTACAGGTGTTCCTCCTCTACAGTCTGGTGGATGGCCATTATATTACAGGTGTTCCCTCTCTACAGTCTGGTGACTGGCCATTATATTACAGGTGTTCCTCCTCTACAGTCTGGTGGCTGGCCATTATATTACAGGTGTTCCCCCTCTACAGTCTGGTGACTGGCCATTATATTACAGGTGTTCCCTCTCTACAGTCTGGTGGCTGGCCCTTATATTACAGGTGTTCCCCCTCTACAGTCTAGTGGCTGGCCATTATATAACAGGTGTTCCCCCTCTACAGTCTGGTCGCTGGCCCTTATATTACAGTTGTTCCTCCTCTACAGTCTGGTGGATGGCCCTTATATTACAGGTGTTCCCCCTCTACAGTCTGATGGCTGGCCATTATATTACAGGTGTTCCTCCTCCACAGTCTGGTGACTGGCCATTAAATTACAGGTGTTCCCCCTCTACAGTCTGGTGGCTGGCCCTTATATTACCGGTGTTCCCCCTCTACAGTCTGGTGGCTGGCCATTATATTACAGGTGTTCCCCCTCTACAGTCTGGTGGCTGGCCCTTATATTACTGGTGTTCCCCCTCTACAGTCTGGTGGCTGGCCCTTATATTACAGGTGTTCCCCCTCTACAGTCTGGTGGCTGGCCCTTATATTACAGGTGTTCCCCCTCTACAGTCTGGTGGCTGGTCATTATATTACAGGTGTTCCCCCTCTACAGTCTCGTGGCTGGCCATTATATTACAGGTGTTCCCTCTCTACAGTCTGGTGACTGGCAATTTTAATACAGGTGTTCCCCCTCTACAGTCTGGTGACTGGCCCTTATATTACAGGTGTTCCCCCTCTACAGTCTGGGGGCTGGCCATTATATTACAGGTGTTCCCTCTCTACAGTCTGGTGACTGGCCATTATATTACAGGTGTTCCCCCTCTACAGTCTGGTCGCTGGCCCTTATATTACAGGTGTTCCTCCTCTACAGTCTGGTGGATGGCCCTTATATTACAGGTGTTCCCCCTCTACACTCTGGTGGCTAGCCCTTATATTACAGGTGTACCCTCTCTACTGTCTGGTGGCTGGCCATTTTATTACAGGTGTTCCTCCTCTACAGTCTGGTGACTGGCCATTATATTACAGGTGTTCCCCCTTTACAGTCTGGTGGCTGGCCATTATATTACAGGTGTTCCCTCTCTACAGTCTGGTGACTAGCCCTTATATTACAGGTGTTCCCCCTCTACAGTCTGGTGACTGGCCCTTATATTACAGGTGTTCCCCCTCTACAGTCTGGTGGCTGGCCATTATATTACAGGTGTTCCCCCTCTACAGTCTGGTGGCTGGCCATTATATTACAGGTGTTCCCCTTCTACAGTCTGGTGGCTGGCCATTATATTACAGGTGTTCCTCCTCTACAGTCTGGTGGATGGCCATTATATTACAGGTGTTCCCTCTCTACAGTCTGGTGACTGGCCATTATATTACAGGTGTTCCCCCTCTACAGTCTGGTGGCTGGCCATTATATTACAGGTGTTCCCCCTCTACAGTCTGGTGACTGGCCATTATATTACAGGTGTTCCCTCTCTACAGTCTGGTGGCTGGCCCTTATATTACAGGTGTTCCCCCTCTACAGTCTAGTGGCTGGCCATTATATAACAGGTGTTCCCCCTCTACAGTCTGGTCGCTGGCCCTTATATTACAGTTGTTCCTCCTCTACAGTCTGGTGGATGGCCCTTATATTACAGGTGTTCCCCCTCTACAGTCTGGTGGCTGGCCATTAAATTACAGGTGTTCCCCCTCTACAGTCTGGTGGCTGGCCCTTATATTACCGGTGTTCCCCCTCTACAGTCTGGTGGCTGGCCATTATATTACAGGTGTTCCCCCTCTACAGTCTGGTGGCTGGCCCTTATATTACTGGTGTGCCCCCTCTACAGTTTGGTGGCTGGCCCTTATATTACAGGTGTTCCCCCTCTACAGTCTGGTGGCTGGCCCTTATATTACAGGTGTTCCCCCTCTACAGTCTGGTGGCTGGCCATTATATTACAGGTGTTCCCCCTCTACAGTCTCGTGGCTGGCCTTTATATTACAGGTGTTCCCGTCTCTATAGTCTGGTGACTGGCAATTTTATTACATGTGTTCCCCCTCTACAGTCTGGTGACTGGCCCTTATATTACAGGTGTTCCCCCTCTACACTCTGGGGGCTGGCCATTATATTACAGGTGTTCCCTCTCTACAGTCTGGTGGCTGGCCATTATATTACAGGTGTTCCCCCTCTACAGTCTGGTGACTGGCCCTTATATTACAGGTGTTCCCCCTCTACAGTCTGGTGGCTGGCCATTATATTACAGGTGTTCCCCCTCTACAGTCTGGTGTCTGGCCATTATATTACAGGTGTTCCCCCTCTACAGTCTGGTGGCTGGCCATTATATTACAGGTGTTCCCTCTCTACAGTTTGGTGGCTGGCCCTTATATTACAGGTGTTCCCCCTCTACAGTCTGGTCGCTGGCCCTTATATTACAGGTGTTCCTCCTCTACAGTCTGGTGGATGGCCCTTATATTACAGGTGTTCCCCCTCTACACTCTGGTGGCTAGCCCTTATATTACAGGTGTACCCTCTCTACTGTCTGGTGGCTGGCCATTTTATTACAGGTGTTCCTCCTCTACAGTCTGGTGACTGGCCATTATATTACAGGTGTTTCCCCTTTACAGTCTGGTGGCTGGCCATTATATTACAGGTGTTCCCTCTCTACAGTCTGGTGACTGGCCCTTATATTACAGGTGTTCCTCCTCTACAGTCTGGTGACTGGCCCTTATATTACAGGTGTTCCCCCTCTACAGTCTGGTGGCTGGCCATTATATTACAGGTGTTCCCCCTCTACAGTCTGGTGGCTGGCCATTATATTACAGGTGTTCCCCTTCTACAGTCTGGTGGCTGGCCATTATATTACAGGTGTTCCTCCTCTACAGTCTGGTGGATGGCCATTATATTACAGGTGTTCCCTCTCTACAGTCTGGTGACTGGCCATTATATTACAGGTGTTCCTCCTCTACAGTCTGGTGGCTGGCCATTATATTACAGGTGTTCCCCCTCTACAGTCTGGTGACTGGCCATTATATTACAGGTGTTCCCTCTCTACAGTCTGGTGGCTGGCCCTTATATTACAGGTGTTCCCCCTCTACAGTCTAGTGGCTGGCCATTATATAACAGGTGTTCCCCCTCTACAGTCTGGTCGCTGGCCCTTATATTACAGTTGTTCCTCCTCTACAGTCTGGTGGATGGCCCTTATATTACAGGTGTTCCCCCTCTACAGTCTGATGGCTGGCCATTATATTACAGGTGTTCCTCCTCCACAGTCTGGTGACTGGCCATTAAATTACAGGTGTTCCCCCTCTACAGTCTGGTGGCTGGCCCTTATATTACCGGTGTTCCCCCTCTACAGTCTGGTGGCTGGCCATTATATTACAGGTGTTCCCCCTCTACAGTCTGGTGGCTGGCCCTTATATTACTGGTGTTCCCCCTCTACAGTCTGGTGGCTGGCCCTTATATTACAGGTGTTCCCCCTCTACAGTCTGGTGGCTGGCCCTTATATTACAGGTGTTCCCCCTCTACAGTCTGGTGGCTGGTCATTATATTACAGGTGTTCCCCCTCTACAGTCTCGTGGCTGGCCCTTATATTACAGGTGTTCCCACCTCTATAGTCTGGTGACTGGCAATTTTAATACAGGTGTTCCCCCTCTACAGTCTGGTGACTGGCCCTTATATTACAGGTGTTCCCCCTCTACAGTCTGGGGGCTGGCCATTATATTACAGGTGTTCCCTCTCTACAGTCTGGTGACTGGCCATAATATTACAGGTGTTCCCCCTCTACAGTCTGGTCGCTGGCCCTTATATTACAGGTGTTCCTCCTCTACAGTCTGGTGGATGGCCCTTATATTACAGGTGTTCCCCCTCTACACTCTGGTGGCTAGCCCTTATATTACAGGTGTACCCTCTCTACTGTCTGGTGGCTGGCCATTTTATTACAGGTGTTCCTCCTCTACAGTCTGGTGACTGGCCATTATATTACAGGTGTTCCCCCTTTACAGTCTGGTGGCTGGCCATTATATTACAGGTGTTCCCTCTCTACAGTCTGGTGACTAGCCCTTATATTACAGGTGTTCCCCCTCTACAGTCTGGTGACTGGCCCTTATATTACAGGTGTTCCCCCTCTACAGTCTGGTGGCTGGCCATTATATTACAGGTGTTCCCCCTCTACAGTCTGGTGGCTGGCCATTATATTACAGGTGTTCCCCTTATACAGTCTGGTGGCTGGCCATTATATTACAGGTGTTCCTCCTCTACAGTCTGGTGGATGGCCATTATATTACAGGTGTTCCCTCTCTACAGTCTGGTGACTGGCCATTATATTACAGGTGTTCCCCCTCTACAGTCTGGTGGCTGGCCATTATATTACAGGTGTTCCCCCTCTACATTCTGGTGACTGGCCATTATATTACAGGTGTTCCCTCTCTACAGTCTGGTGGCTGGCCCTTATATTACAGGTGTTCCCCCTCTACAGTCTAGTGGCTGGCCATTATATAACAGGTGTTCCCCCTCTACAGTCTGGTCGCTGGCCCTTATATTACAGTTGTTCCTCCTCTACAGTCTGGTGGATGGCCCTTATATTACAGGTGTTCCCCCTCTACAGTCTGGTGGCTGGCCATTAAATTACAGGTGTTCCCCCTCTACAGTCTGGTGGCTGGCCCTTATATTACCGGTGTTCCCCCTCTACAGTCTGGTGGCTGGCCATTATATTACAGGTGTTCCCCCTCTACAGTCTGGTGGCTGGCCCTTATATTACTGGTGTTCCCCCTCTACAGTTTGGTGGCTGGCCCTTATATTACAGGTGTTCCCCCTCTACAGTCTGGTGGCTGGCCCTTATATTACAGGTGTTCCCCCTCTACAGTCTGGTGGCTGGCCATTATATTACAGGTGTTCCCCCTCTACAGTCTCGTGGCTGGCCTTTATATTACAGGTGTTCCCGTCTCTATAGTCTGGTGACTGGCAATTTTATTACATGTGTTCCCCCTCTACAGTCTGGTGACTGGCCCTTATATTACAGGTGTTCCCCCTCTACACTCTGGGGGCTGGCCATTATATTACAGGTGTTCCCTCTCTACAGTCTGGTGGCTGGCCATTATATTACAGGTGTTCCCCCTCTACAGTCTGGTGACTGGCCCTTATATTACAGGTGTTCCCCCTCTACAGTCTGGTGGCTGGCCATTATATTACAGGTGTTCCCCCTCTACAGTCTGGTGTCTGGCCATTATATTACAGGTGTTCCCCCTCTACAGTCTGGTGGCTGGCCATTATATTACAGGTGTTCCCCCTCTACAGTCTGGTGGCTGGCCCTTATATTACAGGTGTTTCCCCTCTACACTCTGGTGGCTGGCCATTATATTACAGGTGTTCCCCCTCTACAGTCTGGTGACTGGCCTTTATATTACAGGTGTTCCCTCTCTACAGTCTGGTGGCTGGCCCTTATATTACAGGTGTTTCCCCTCTACACTCTGGTGGCTGGCCATTATATTACAGGTGTTCCTCCTCTACAGTCTGGTGACTGGCCCTTATATTACAGGTGTTCCCCCTCTACAGTTTGGTGACTGACCATTATATTACAGGTGTTCCCTCTCTACAGTCTGGTGGCTGGCCATTATATTACAGGTGTTCCTCCTCTACAGTCTGGTGACTGGCCATTATATTACAGGTGTTCCCCCTTTACAGTCTGGTGGCTGGCCCTTATATTACAGGTGTTCCCTCTCTACAGTCTGGTGACTGGCCCTTATATTACAGGTGTTCCCCCTCTACAGTCTGGTGACTGGCCCTTATATTACAGGTGTTCCCCCTCTACAGTCTGGTGGCTGGCCATTATATTACAGGTGTTCCCCCTCTACAGTCTGGTGACTGGCCCTTATATTACAGGTGTTCCCCCTCTAAAGTCTGGTGACTGGCCATTATATTATAGGTGTTCCTCCTCTACAGTCTGGTGACTGGCCATTATATTACAGGTGTTCCCCCTCTACAGTCTGGTGGCTGGCCATTATATTACAGGTGTTCCACTTCTCTACAGTCTGGTGACTGTCCATTATATTACAGGTGTTCCCCCCTCTACAGTCTGGTGACTGGCCATTATATTACAGGTGTTCCCTCTCTACAGTCTGGTGGCTGGCCATTATATTACAGGTGTTCCCCCTCTACAGTCTGGGGGCTGGCCATTATATTACAGGTGTTCCCCCTCTACAGGCTGATGATTGGCCATTATATTACAGATGTTCCCCCTCTACTGTCTGGTGGCTGGCCATTTTATTACAGGTGTTCCTCCTCTACAGTCTGGTGACTGGCCATTATATTACAGGTGTTCCCCCTTTACAGTCTGGTGACTGGCCATTATATTACAGGTGTTCCCTCTCTACAGTCTGGTGGCTGGCCATTATATTACAGGTGTTCCCCCTCTACAGTCTGGGGGCTGGCCATTATATTACAGGTGTTCCCCCTCTACAGTCTGATGATTGGCCATTATATTACAGATGTTCCCCCTCTACTGTCTGGTGGCTGGCCATTATATTACAGGTGTTCCCTCTCTACAGTCTGGTGACTGGCCCTTATATTACAGGTGTTCCCCCTCTACAGTCTGGTGACTGGCCCTTATATTACAGGTGTTCCCCCTCTACAGTCTGGTGGCTGGCCATTATATTACAGGTGTTCCCCTTCTACAGTCTGGTGGCTGGCCATTATATTACAGGTGTTCCTCCTCTACAGTCTGGTGGATGGCCATTATATTACAGGTGTTCCCCCTCTACAGTCTGGTGACTGGCCATTATATTACAGGTGTTCCCCCTCTACAGTCTGGTGGCTGGCCATTATATTACAGGTGTTCCCCCTCTACAGTCTGGTGACTGGCCATTATATTACAGGTGTTCCCCCTCTACAGTCTGGTCGCTGGCCCTTATATTACAGTTGTTCCTCCTCTACAGTCTGGTGGATGGCTCTTATATTACAGGTGTTCACCCTCTACAGTCTGATGGCTGGCCATTATATTACAGGTGTTCCTCCTCCACAGTCTGGTGACTGGCCATTAAATTACAGGTGTTCCCCCTCTACAGTCTGGTGGCTGGCCCTTATATTACCGGTGTTCCCCCTCTAAAATCTGGTGGCTGGCCATTATATTACAGGTGTTCCCCCTCTACAGTCTGGTGGCTGGCCCTTATATTACTGGTGTTCCCCCTCTACAGTTTGGTGGCTGGCCCTTATATTACAGGTGTTCCCCCTCTACAGTCTCGTGGCTGGCCTTTATATTACAGGTGTTCCCGCCTCTATAGTCTGGTGACTGGCAATTTTATTACATGTGTTCCCCCTCTACAGTCTGGTGACTGGCCCTTATATTACAGGTGTTCCCCCTCTACACTCTGGGGGCTGGCCATTATATTACAGGTGTTCCCTCTCTACAGTCTGGTGACTGGCCATTATATTACAGGTGTTCCCTCTCTACAGTCTGGTGGCTGGCCATTATATTACAGGTGTTCCCCCTCTACAGTCTGGTGACTGGCCCTTATATTACAGGTGTTCCCCCTCTATAGTCTGGTGGCTGGCCATTATATTACAGGTGTTCCCCCTCTACAGTCTGGTGTCTGGCCATTATATTACAGGTGTTCCCCCTCTACAGTCTGGTGGCTGGCCATTATATTACAGGTGTTCCCCCTCTACAGTCTGGTGGCTGGCCCTTATATTACAGGTGTTTCCCCTTTACACTCTTGTGGCTGGCCATTATATTACAGGTGTTCCCCCTCTACAGTCTGGTGACTGGCCTTTAAATTACAGGTGTTCCCTCTCTACAGTCTGGTGGCTGGCCCTTATATTACAGGTGTTTTCCCTCTACACTCTGGTGGCTGGCCATTATATTACAGGTGTTCCTCCTCTACAGTCTGGTGACTGGCCCTTATATTACAGGTGTTCCCCCTCTACAGTCTGGTGACTGACCATTATATTACAGGTGTTCCCTCTCTACAGTCTGGTGGCTGGCCATTATATTACAGGTGTTCCTCCTCTACAGTCTGGTGACTGGCCATTATATTACAGGTGTTCCCCCTTTACAGTCTGGTGGCTGGCCCTTATATTACAGGTGTTCCCTCTCTACAGTCTGGTGACTGGCCCTTATATTACAGGTGTTCCCCCTCTACAGTCTGGTGACTGGCCCTTATATTACAGGTGTTCCCCCTCTACAGTCTGGTGGCTGGCCATTATATTACAGGTGTTCCCCCTCTACAGTCTGGTGACTGGCCCTTATATTACAGGTGTTCCCCCTCTAAAGTCTGGTGACTGGCCATTATATTATAGGTGTTCCTCCTCTACAGTCTGGTGACTGGCCATTATATTACAGGTGTTCCCCCTCTACAGTCTGGTGGCTGGCCATTATATTACAGGTGTTCCACTTCTCTACAGTCTGGTGACTGGCCCTTATATTACAGGTATTCCCCCTCTACAGTCTGGTGGCTGGCCATTATATTACAGGTGTTCCCCCCTCTACAGTCTGGTGACTGGCCATTACATTACAGGTGTTCCCTCTCTACTGTCTGGTGGCTGGCCATTATATTACAGGTGTTCCCCCTCTACAGTCTGGGGGCTGGCCATTATATTACAGGTGTTCCCCCTCTACAGTCTGATGATTGGCCATTATATTACAGATGTTCCCCCTCTACTGTCTGGTGGCTGGCCATTTTATTACAGGTGTTCCTCCTCTACAGTCTGGTGACTGGCCATTATATTACAGGTGTTCCCCCTTTACAGTCTGGTGGCTGGCCATTATATTACAGGTGTTCCCTCTCTACAGTCTGGTGACTGGCCCTTATATTACAGGTGTTCCCCCTCTACAGTCTGGTGACTGGCCCTTATATTACAGGTGTTCCCCCTCTACAGTCTGGTGGCTGGACATTATATTACAGGTGTTCCCCCTCTACAGTCTGGTGGCTGGCCATTATATTACAGGTGTTCCCCTTCTACAGTCTGGTGGCTGGCCATTATATTACAGGTGTTCCTCCTCTACAGTCTGGTGGATGGCCATTATATTACAGGTGTTCCCCCTCTACAGTCTGGTGACTGGCCATTATATTACAGGTGTTCCCCCTCTACAGTCTGGTGGCTGGCCATTATATTACAGGTGTTCCCCCTCTACAGTCTGGTGACTGGCCATTATATTACAGGTGTTCCCTCTCTACAGTCTGGTGGCTGGCCATTATATAACAGGTGTTCCCCCTCTACAGTCTGGTCGCTGGCCCTTATATTACAGTTGTTCCTCCTCTATAGTCTGGTGACGGGCCATTATATTACAGGTGTTCCCTCTCTACAGTCTGGTGACTGGCCCTTATATTACAGGTGTTCCCCCTCTACAGTCTGGTGACTGGCCATTATATAACAGGTGTTCCCCCTCTACAGTCTGATGGCTGGCCATTATATTACAGGTGTTCCTCCTCCACAGTCTGGTGACGGGCCATTAAATTACAGGTGTTCCCCCTCTACAGTCTGGTGGCTGGCCCTTATATTACCGGTGTTCCCCCTCTACAGTCTGGTGGCTGGCCATTATATTACAGGTGTTCCCCCTCTACAGTCTGGTGGCTGGCCCTTATATTACTGGTGTTCCCCCTCTACAGTTTGGTGGCTGGCCCTTATATTACAGGTGTTCCCCCTCTACAGTCTGGTGGCTGGCCCTTATATTACAGGTGATCCCCCTCTACAGTCTGGTGGCTGGCCATTATATTACAGGTGTTCCCCCTCTACAGTCTCGTGGCTGGCCTTTATATTACAGGTGTTCCCGCCTCTATAGTCTGGTGACTGGCAATTTTATTACATGTGTTCCCCCTCTACAGTCTGGTGACTGGCCCTTATATTACAGGTGTTCCCCCTCTACACTCTGGGGGCTGGCCATTATATTACAGGTGTTCCCTCTCTACAGTCTGGTGACTGGCCCTTATATTACAGGTGTTCCCCCTCTACAGTCTGGTGACTGGCCCTTATATTACAGGTGTTCCCCCTCTACAGTCTGATGGCTGGCCATTATATTACAGGTGTTCCCCCTCTACAGTCTGGTGTCTGGCCATTATATTACAGGTGTTCCCCCTCTACAGTCTGGTGGCTGGCCATTATATTACAGGTGTTCCCCCTCTACAGTCTGGTGGCTGGCCCTTATATTACAGGTGTTTCCCCTCTACACTCTGGTGGCTGGCCATTATATTACAGGTGTTCCCCCTCTACAGTCTGGTGACTGGCCTTTATATTACAGGTGTTCCCTCTCTACAGTCTGGTGGCTGGCCCTTATATTACAGGTGTTTCCCCTCTACACTCTGGTGGCTGGCCATTATATTACAGGTGTTCCTCCTCTACAGTCTGGTGGCTGGCCATTATATTACAGGTGTTCCACTTCTCTACAGTCTGGTGACTGGCCATTATATTACAGGTGTTCCCCCCTCTACAGTCTGGTGACTGGCCATTATATTACAGGTGTTCCCTCTCTACAGTCTGGTGGCTGGCCATTATATTACAGGTGTTCCCCCTCTACAGTCTGGGGGCTGGCCATTATATTACAGGTGTTCCCCCTCTACAGTCTGATGATTGGCCATTATATTACAGATGTTCCCCCTCTACTGTCTGGTGGCTGGCCATTTTATTACAGGTGTTCCTCCTCTACAGTCTGGTGACTGGCCATTATATTACAGGTGTTCCCCCTTTACAGTCTGGTGGCTGGCCATTATATTACAGGTGTTCCCTCTCTACAGTCTGGTGACTGGCCCTTATATTACAGGTGTTCCCCCTCTACAGTCTGGTGACTGGCCTTTATATTACAGGTGTTCCCCCTCTACAGTCTGGTGGCTGGCCATTAGATTACAGGTGTTCCTCCTCTACAGTCTGGTGGATGGCCATTATATTACAGGTGTTCCCCCTCTACAGTCTGGTGACTGTTACGCCGAGCGCTCCGGGTCCCCGCTCCTCCCCGGAGCGCTCGCTTCACTCTCCCCGCTGCAGCGCTCCGGCCACATCCTCTGACCCGGGGCGCTGCGATTCCGCTGCCAGCCGGGATGCGATTCGCGATGCGGGTAGCGCCCGCTCGCGATGCGCACCCCGGCTCCCGTACCTGACTCGCTCTCCGTCTGTTCTGTCCCGGCGCGCGCGGCCCCGCTCCCTAGGGCGCGCGCGCGCCGGGTCTCTGCGATTTAAAGGGCCACTGCGCCGCTGATTGGCGCAGTGGTTCCAATTAGTGTGTTCACCTGTGCACTTCCCTATATCACCTCACTTCCCCTGCACTCCCTTGCCGGATCTTGTTGCCATTGTGCCAGTGAAAGCGTTTCCTTGTGTGTTCCTAGCCTGTGTTCCAGACCTCCTGCCGTTGCCCCTGACTACGATCCTTGCTGCCTGCCCCGACCTTCTGCTACGTCCGACCTTGCTTCTGCCTACTCCCTTGTACCGCGCCTATCTTCAGCAGCCAGAGAGGTGAGCCGTTGCTAGTGGATACGACCTGGTCACTACCGCCGCAGCAAGACCATCCCGCTTTGCGGCGGGCTCTGGTGAAAACCAGTAGTGGCTTAGAACCGGTCCACTAGCACGGTCCACGCCAATCCCTCTCTGGCACAGAGGATCCACTACCTGCCAGCCGGCATCGTGACAGTAGATCCGGCCATGGATCCCGCTGAAGTTCCTCTGCCAGTTGTCGCTGACCTCACCACGGTGGTCGCCCAGCAGTCACAACAGATAGCGCAACAAGGCCAACAGCTGTCTCAACTGACCGTTATGCTACAACAGTTACTACCACAGCTTCAGCAGTCATCTCCTCCGCCAGCTCCTGCACCTCCTCCGCAGCGAGTGGCCGCTCCTGGGCTACGCCTATCCTTGCCGGATAAATTTGATGGGGACTCTAAGTTTTGCCGTGGCTTTCTTTCCCAATGTTCCCTGCATCTGGAGATGATGTCGGACCTGTTTCCCACTGAAAGGTCTAAGGTGGCTTTCGTAGTCAGCCTTCTGTCCGGAAAAGCCCTGTCATGGGCCACACCGCTCTGGGACCGCAATGACCCCGTCACTGCCTCTGTACACTCCTTCTTCTCGGAAATCCGAAGTGTTTTTGAGGAACCTGCCCGAGCCTCTTCTGCTGAGACTGCCCTGTTGAACCTGGTCCAGGGTAATTCTTCCGTTGGCGAGTATGCCGTACAATTCCGTACTCTTGCTTCAGAATTGTCCTGGAATAATGAGGCCCTCTGCGCGACCTTCAAAAAAGGCCTATCCAGCAACATTAAAGATGTTCTGGCCGCACGAGAAATTCCTGCTAATCTACATGAACTTATTCACCTAGCCACTCGCATTGACATGCGTTTTTCCGAAAGGCGTCAGGAACTCCGCCAAGATATGGACTCTGTTCGCACGAGGCGTTTCTTCTCGGCTCCTCTCTCCTCTGGTCCCCTGCAATCTGTTCCTGTGCCTCCCGCCGTGGAGGCTATGCAGGTCGACCGGTCTCGTCTGACACCTCAAGAGAGGACACGACGCCGTATGGAGAACCTCTGCCTGTACTGTGCTAGTACCGAACACTTCCTGAGGGATTGTCCTATCCGTCCTCCCCGCCTGGAAAGACGTACGCTGACTCCGCACAAAGGTGAGACAATCCTGGATGTCTACTCTGCTTCTCCACGTCTTACTGTGCCTGTGCGGATGTCTGCCTCTGCCTTCTCCTTCTCTACTGTGGCCTTCTTGGACTCTGGATCTGCAGGAAATTTTATTTTGGCCTCTCTCGTCAACAGGTTCAACATCCCGGTGACCAGTCTCGCCAGACCCCTCTACATCAATTGTGTAAATAATGAAAGATTGGACTGTACCATACGTTTCCGCACGGAGCCCCTTCTTATGAGCATCGGATCTCATCACGAGAGGATTGAACTTTTGGTCCTCCCCAATTGCACCTCGGAAATTCTCCTTGGACTTCCCTGGCTTCAACTTCATTCCCCAACCCTGGATTGGTCCACTGGGGAAATCAAGAGTTGGGGGTCCTCTTGTTCCAAGAACTGTCTAAAACCGGTTCCCAGTAACCCTTGCCGTAACTCTGTGGTTCCTCCAGTAGCCGGTCTCCCTAAGGCCTATATGGACTTCGCGGATGTTTTCTGCAAAAAACAAGCTGAGACTCTACCTCCTCACAGGCCTTATGATTGTCCTATCGACCTCCTCCCGGGCACTACTCCACCCCGGGGCAGAATTTATCCTCTCTCTGCCCCAGAGACTCTTGCCATGTCTGAATACGTCCAGGAGAATCTAAAAAAGGGCTTTATCCGTAAATCCTCCTCTCCTGCCGGAGCCGGATTTTTCTTTGTGTCCAAAAAAGATGGCTCCCTACGTCCTTGCATTGACTACCGCGGTCTTAATAAAATCACGGTTAAGAACCGCTACCCCTTACCCCTCATCTCTGAACTCTTTGATCGCCTCCAAGGTGCCCACATCTTTACTAAATTGGACTTAAGAGGCGCCTATAACCTCATCCGCATCAGAGAGGGGGATGAGTGGAAAACGGCATTTAACACCAGAGATGGACACTTTGAGTATCTGGTCATGCCCTTTGGCCTGTGCAACGCCCCTGCCGTCTTCCAAGACTTTGTCAATGAAATTTTTCGTGATCTGTTATACTCCTGTGTTGTTGTATATCTGGACGATATCCTAATTTTTTCTGCCAATCTAGAAGAACACCGCCAGCATGTCCGTATGGTTCTTCAGAGACTTCGTGACAATCAACTCTATGCCAAAATTGAGAAATGTCTGTTTGAATGCCAATCTCTTCCTTTTCTAGGATATTTGGTCTCTGGCCAGGGACTACAGATGGATCCAGACAAACTCTCTGCCGTCTTAGATTGGCCACGCCCCTCCGGACTCCGTGCTATCCAACGCTTTTTGGGGTTCGCCAATTATTACAGGCAATTTATTCCACATTTTTCTACCATTGTGGCTCCTATCGTGGCTTTAACCAAAAAAAATGCTGATCCCAAGTCCTGGCCTCCTCAAGCAGAAGACGCCTTTAAACGACTCAAGTCTGCCTTTTCTTCGGCTCCCGTCCTCTCCAGACCTGACCCTTCCAAACCCTTCCTATTGGAGGTTGATGCCTCCTCAGTGGGAGCTGGAGCTGTTCTTCTACAAAAAAATTCCTCCGGGCATGCTGTCACTTGTGGTTTTTTCTCTAGGACCTTCTCTCCAGCGGAGAGGAACTACTCCATCGGGGATCGAGAGCTTCTAGCCATTAAATTAGCACTTGAGGAATGGAGGCATCTGCTGGAGGGATCAAGTTTTCCTGTTATTATCTACACCGACCACAAGAACCTCTCCTACCTCCAGTCTGCCCAACGGCTGAATCCTCGCCAGGCCCGGTGGTCTCTGTTCTTTGCCCGATTTAATTTTGAGATTCACTTTCGTCCTGCCGATAAGAACATTAGGGCCGATGCTCTCTCTCGTTCCTCGGATGCCTCAGAAGTTGAACTCTCTCCGCAACACATCATTCCACCTGACTGCCTGATCTCCACTTCTCCTGCCTCCATCAGGCAGACTCCTCCAGGAAAGACCTTTGTTTCTCCACGCCAACGCCTCGGAATCCTCAAATGGGGTCACTCCTCCCATCTCGCAGGTCATGCGGGCATCAAGAAATCTGTGCAACTCATCTCCCGCTTCTATTGGTGGCCGACTCTGGAGACGGATGTTGTGGACTTTGTGCGAGCCTGCACTATCTGTGCCCGGGATAAGACTCCTCGCCAGAAGCCCGCTGGTTTTCTTCATCCTCTGCCTGTCCCCGAACAGCCTTGGTCTCTGATTGGTATGGATTTTATTACTGATTTACCCCCTTCCCGTGGCAACACTGTTATTTGGGTGGTCGTTGATCGATTCTCCAAAATGGCAAATTTCATCCCTCTTCCTGGTCTTCCTTCTGCGCCTCAGTTGGCTAAACAATTTTTTGTACACATTTTTCGTCTTCACGGGTTGCCTACGCAGATTGTCTCGGATAGAGGCGTCCAATTCGTGTCTAAATTCTGGAGGGCTCTCTGTAAACAACTCAAGATTAAATTAAATTTTTCTTCTGCATATCATCCCCAGTCCAATGGACAAGTAGAAAGAATTAACCAGATCTTGGGTGATTATTTGCGACATTTTGTTTCCTCCCGCCAGGATGACTGGGCTGATCTCCTCCCATGGGCCGAATTCTCGTATAACTTCAGGGTCTCTGAATCTTCCTCCAAATCCCCATTTTTCGTGGTGTACGGCCGTCACCCTCTTCCCCCCCTCCCTACTCCCTTGCCCTCTGGTCTGCCCGCTGTGGATGAAATTTCTCGTGACCTTTCCATCATATGGAGAGAGACCCAAAATTCTCTCTTACAGGCTTCATCACGCATGAAGAAGTTCGCGGATAAGAAAAGAAGAGCTCCTCCCGTTTTTTCCCCTGGAGACAAGGTATGGCTCTCCGCTAAATATGTCCGCTTCCGTGTCCCTAGCTACAAGTTGGGACCACGCTATCTTGGTCCTTTCAAAATTTTGTGTCAAATTAATCCTGTCTCTTATAAACTTCTTCTTCCTCCTTCTCTTCGTATCCCTAATGCCTTTCACGTCTCTCTTCTCAAACCACTCATCCTCAACCGTTTTTCTCCCAAATCTGTTCCTCCCACTCCTGTTTCCGGCTCCTCGGACATCTTCTCTGTCAAAGAGATCTTAGCTTCCAAAAAGGTCAGAGGGAAAATTTTTTTTTTAGTGGACTGGGAGGGTTGTGGTCCTGAAGAGAGATCCTGGGAACCTGAGGACAACATCCTAGACAAAAGTCTGCTCCTCAGGTTCTCAGGCTCTAAGAAGAGGGGGAGACCCAAGGGGGGGGGTACTGTTACGCCGAGCGCTCCGGGTCCCCGGTCCTCCCCGGAGCGCTCGCTTCACTCTCCCCGCTGCAGCGCTCCGGCCACATCCTCTGACCCGGGGCGCTGCGATTCCGCTGCCAGCCGGGATGCGATTCGCGATGCGGGTAGCGCCCGCTCGCGATGCGCACCCCGGCTCCCGTACCTGACTCGCTCTCCGTCTGTTCTGTCCCGGCGCGCGCAGCCCCGCTCCCTAGGGCGCGCGCGCGCCGGGTCTCTGCGATTTAAAGGGCCACTGCGCCGCTGATTGGCGCAGTGGTTCCAATTAGTGTGTTCACCTGTGCACTTCCCTATATCACCTCACTTCCCCTGCACTCCCTTGCCGGATCTTGTTGCCATTGTGCCAGTGAAAGCGTTCCTTGTGTGTTCCTAGCCTGTGTTCCAGACCTTCTGCCGTTGCCCCTGACTACGATCCTTGCTGCCTGCCCCGACCTTCTGCTACGTCCGACCTTGCTTCTGCCTACTCCCTTGTACCGCGCCTATCTTCAGCAGCCAGAGAGGTGAGCCGTTGCTAGTGGATACGACCTGGTCACTACCGCCGCAGCAAGACCATCCCGCTTTGCGGCGGGCTCTGGTGAAAACCAGTAGTGGCTTAGAACCGGTCCACTAGCACGGTCCACGCCAATCCCTCTCTGGCACAGAGGATCCACTACCTGCCAGCCGGCATCGTGACAGTGACTGGCCATTATATTACAGGTGTTCCCCCTCTACAGTCTGGTGGCTGGCCATTATATTACAGGTGTTCCCCCTCTACAGTCTGGTGACTGGCCATTTTATAACAGGTGTTCCCCCTCTACAGTCTGGTCGCTGGCCCTTATATTACAGTTGTTCCTCCTCTACAGTCTGGTGGATGGCCCTTATATTACAGGTGTTCCCCCTCTACAGTCTGATGGCTGGCCATTATATTACAGGTGTTCCTCCTCCACAGTCTGGTGACTGGCCATTAAATTACAGGTGTTCCCCCTCTACAGTCTGGTGGCTGGCCCTTATATTACCGGTGCTCCCCCTCTACAGTCTGGTGGCTGGCCATTATATTACAGGTGTTCCCCCTCTACAGTCTGGTGGCTGGCCCTTATATTACTGGTGTTCCCCCTCTACAGTCTGGTGACTGGCCCTTATATTACAGGTGTTCCCCCTCTACAGTCTGGTGACTGGCCCTTATATTACAGGTGTTCCCCCTCTACAGTCTGGTGGCTGTTCATTATATTACAGGTGTTCCCCCTCTACAGTCTGGTGACTGGCCTTTATATTACAGGTGTTCCCGCCTCTATAGTCTGGTGACTGGCAATTTTATTACATGTGTTCCCCCTCTACAGTCTGGTGACTGGCCCTTATATTACAGGTGTTCCCCCTCTACACTCTGGGGGCTGGCCATTATATTACAGGTGTTCCCTCTCTACAGTCTGGTGACTGCCCTTATATTACAGGTGTTCCCCCTCTACAGTCTGGTGACTGGCCCTTATATTACAGGTGTTCCCCCTCTACAGTCTGGTGGCTGGCCATTATATTACAGGTGTTCCCCCTCTACAGTCTGGTGTCTGGCCATTATATTACAGGTGTTCCCCCTCTACATTCTGGTGGCTGGCCATTATATTACAGGTGTTCCCCCTCTACAGTCTGGTGGCTGGCCCTTATATTACAGGTGTTTCCCCTCTACACTCTGGTGGCTGGCCATTATATTACAGGTGTTCCCCCTCTACAGTCTGGTGACTGGCCTTTATATTACAGGTGTTCCCTCTCTACAGTCTGGTGGCTGGCCCTTATATTACAGGTGTTTCCCCTCTACACTCTGGTGGCTGGCCATTATATTACAGGTGTTCCTCCTCTACAGTCTGGTGACTGGCCCTTATATTACAGGTGTTCCCCCTCTACAGTCTGGTGACTGACCATTATATTACAGGTGTTCCCTCTCTACAGTCTGGTGGCTGGCCATTATATTACAGGTGTTCCTCCTCTACAGTCTGGTGACTGGCCATTATATTACAGGTGTTCCCCCTTTACAGTCTGGTGGCTGGCCCTTATATTACAGGTGTTCCCTCTCTACAGTCTGGTGACTGGCCCTTATATTACAGGTGTTCCCCCTCTACAGTCTGGTGACTGGCCCTTATATTACAGGTGTTCCCCCTCTACAGTCTGGTGGCTGTTCATTATATTACAGGTGTTCCCCCTCTACAGTCTGGTGACTGGCCCTTATATTACAGGTGTTCCCCCTCTACAGTCTGGTGACTGGCCATTATATTATAGGTGTTCCTCCTCTACAGTCTGGTGACTGGCCATTATATTACAGGTGTTCCCCCTCTACAGTCTGGTGACTGGCCATTATATTACAGGTGTTCCCTCTCTACAGTCTGGTGGCTGGCCATTATATTACAGGTGTTCCCCCTCTACAGTCTGGGGGCTGGCCATTATATTACAGATGTTCCCCCTCTACAGTCTGATGATTGGCCATTATATTACAGATGTTCCCCCTCTACTGTCTGGTGACTGGCCATTATACTACAGGTGTTCCCCCTCTACAGTCTGGTGGCTGGCCATTATATTACAGGTGTTCCCTCTCTACAGTCTGGTGACTGGCCCTTATATTACAGGTGTCCTCCCTCTACAGTCTGGTGACTGGCCATTATATTACAGGTGTTCCCCCTCTACAGTCTGGTGGCTGGCCCATATATTACAGGTGTTCCCCCCTCTACAGTCTGGTGGCTGGCCATTATACTACAGGTGTTTCCCCTCTACAGTCTGGTGACTGGCCATTAAATTACAGATGTTCCCCCCTCTACAGTCTGGTGGCTGGCCCTTATATTACAGGTGTTCCCCCCTCTACAGTCTGGTGGCTGGCCATTATATTACAGGTGTTCCCCCTCTACAGTCTGGGGGCTGGCCATTATATTACAGGTGTTCCCCCCTCTACAGTCTGGTGGCTGGCCATTATATTACAGGTGTTCCCTCTCTACAGTCTGGTGACTGGCCCTTATATTACAGGTGTCCTCCCTCTACAGTCTGGTGACTGGCCCTTATATTACAGGTGTTCCCCCCTCTACAGTCTGGTGGCTGGCCATTATACTACAGGTGTTCCCCCTCTACAGTCTGGTGGCTGGCCATTATACTACAGGTGTTCCCCCTCTACAGTCTGGTGGCTGGCCATTAAATTACAGGTGTTCCCCCCTCTACAGTCTGGCGGCTGGCCATTATATTACAGGTGTTCCCCCCTCTACAGTCTGGTGGCTGGCCATTATACTACAGGTGTTCCCCCTCTACAGTCTGGTGGCTGGCCATTATATTACAGGTGTTCCCCCCTCTACAGTCTGGCGGCTGGCCATTATATTACAGGTGTCCTCCCTCTACAGTCTGGCGGCTGGCCATTATATTACAAGTGTTCCCCCTCTACAGTCTGGTGACTGGCCATTATATTACAGGTGTTCCCTCTCTACAGTCTGGTGGCTGGCCATTATATTACAGGTGTTCCCCCTCTACAGTCTGGTGACTGGCCCTTATATTACAGGTGTTCCCCCTCTACAGTCTGGTGGCTGGCCATTATATTACAGGTGTTCCCCCCTCTACAGTCTGGTGACTGGCCATTATATTACAGGTGTTCCCCCCTCTACAGTCTGGCGGCTGGCCATTATATTACAGGTGTTCCCCCCTCTACAGTCTGGTGGCTGGCCATTATACTACAGGTGTTCCCCCTCTACAGTCTGGTGGCTGGCCATTATATTACAGGTGTTCCCCCCTCTACAGTCTGGCGGCTGGCCATTATATTACAGGTGTCCTCCCTCTACAGTCTGGTGACCGGCCATTATATTACAGGTGTTCCCCCCTCTACAGTCTGGTGGCTGGCCATTATACTACAGGTGTTCCCCCTCTACAGTCTGGTGGCTGGCCATTATATTACAGGTGTTCCCCCTCTCTACAGTCTGGTGGCTGGCCATCATATTACATGTGTTCCCCCTCTACAATCTGGTGACTGGCCATTATATTACAGGTGTTCCCTCTCTACAGTCTGGTGGCTGGCCCTTATATTACAGGTGTTCTCCCTCTACAGTCTAGTGGCTGGCCATTATATTACAGGTGTTCCCCCTCTACAGTCTGGTCGCTGGCCCTTATATTACAGGTGTTCCTCCTCTACAGTCTGGTGGATGGCCCTTATATTACAGGTGTTCCCCCTCCACACTCTGGTGGCTAGCCCTTATATTACAGGTGTACCCTCTCTACTGTCTGGTGGCTGGCCATTTTATTACAGGTGTTCCTCCTCTACAGTCTGGTGACTGGCCATTATATTACAGGTGTTCCCCCTTTACAGTCTGGTGGCTGGCCATTATATTACAGGTGTTCCCTCTCTACAGTCTGGTGACTGGCCCTTATATTACAGGTGTTCCCCCTCTACAGTCTGGTGACTGGCCCTTATATTACAGGTGTTCCCCCTCTACAGTCTGGTGGCTGGCCATTATATTACAGGTGTTCCTTCTCTACAGTCTGGTGGATGGCCATTATATTACAGGTGTTCCCTCTCTACAGTCTTGTGACTGGCCATTATATTACAGGTGTTCCTCCTCTACAGTCTGGTGACTGGCCATTATATTACAGGTGTTCCCTCTCTACAGTCTGGTGACTGGCCATTATATTACAGGTGTTCCTTCTCTACAGTCTGGTGGATGGCCATTATATTACAGGTGTTCCCTCTCTACAGTCTGGTGACTGGCCATTATATTACAGGTGTTCCTCCTCTACAGTCTGGTGACTGGCCATTATATTACAGGTGTTCCCTCTCTACAGTCTGGTGACTGGCCATTATATTACAGGTGTTTCCCCTCTACAGTCTGGTGGCTGGCCATTATATTACAGGTTTTCCCCCTCTACAGTCTGGTGACTGGCCATTATATTACATGTGTTACCCCTCTACAGTCTGGTGACTGGCAATTATATTACAGGTGTTCCCTCTCTACAGTCTGGTGGCTGGCCATTATATTACAGGTATATTACAGTCTGGTGACTGGCCATTATATTACAGATTTCCCCCCTCTACAGTCTGGTGACTGGCCATTATATTACAGGTGTTCCCTCTCTACAGTCTGGTGACTGGCCATTATATTACAGGTGTTCCTTCTCTACAGTCTGGTGGATGGCCATTATATTACAGGTGTTCCCCTCTACAGTCTGGTGACTGGCCATTATATTACAGGTGTTCCCTCTCTACAGTCTGGTGACTGGCCATTATATTACAGGTGTTCCTCCTCTACAGTCTGGTGACTGGCCATTATATTACAGGTGTTCCCTCTCTACAGTCTGGTGACTGGCCATTATATTACAGGTGTTTCCCCTCTACAGTCTGGTGGCTGGCCATTATATTACAGGTTTTCCCCCTCTACAGTCTGGTGACTGGCCATTATATTACATGTGTTACCCCTCTACAGTCTGGTGACTGGCAATTATATTACAGGTGTTCCCTCTCTACAGTCTGGTGGCTGGCCATTATATTACAGGTATATTGCAGTCTGGTGACTGGCCATTATATTACAGATTTCCCCCCTCTACAGTCTGGTGACTGGCCATTATATCACAGGTGTTCCCCCTCTACAGTCTGGTGGCTGGCCATTATATTACAGGTGTTCCCCCTCTACAGTCTTGTGACTGGCCATTATATTGCAGGTGTCCCCCCTCTACAGTCTGGTGACTGGCCATTATATCACAGGTGTTCCCTCTCTACAGTCTGGTGACTGGCCATTATATTACAGGTGTTCCCCCTCTACAGTCTGGTGGCAGGCCATTATATTACAGGTGTCCCCCCTCTACAGTCTGGTGACTGGCCATTATATTACAGGTGTTTCCCCTCTACAGTCTGGTGGCAGGCCATTATATTACAGGTGTTCCCCTCTACAGTCTGGTGACTGGTCATTATATTACAGGTGTTTCCCCTCTACAGTCTGGTGGCTGGCCATTATATTACAGGTGTTCCCCCCTACAGTCTGATGACTGGCCATTATATTACAGGTGTTCCCCCTCTACAGTCTGGTGGCTGGCAATTTTATTACAGGTGTTCCCCCTTTACAGTCTGGTGGCTGGCCATTATATTACAGGTGTTCCTCCTCTACAGTCTGGTGGATGGCCCTTATATTACAGGTGTTCCCCCTCCACACTCTGGTGGCTAGCCCTTATATTACAGGTGTACCCTCTCTACTGTCTGGTGGCTGGCCATTTTATTACAGGTGTTCCTCCTCTACAGTCTGGTGACTGGCCATTATATTACAGGTGTTCCCCCTTTACAGTCTGGTGGCTGGCCATTATATTACAGGTGTTCCCTCTCTACAGTCTGGTGACTGGCCCTTATATTACAGGTGTTCCCCCTCTACAGTCTGGTGACTGGCCCTCATATTACAGGTGTTCCCCCTCTACAGTCTGGTGGCTGGCCATTATATTACAGGTGTTCCCCCTCTACAGTCTGGTGGCTGGCCATTATATTACAGGTGTTCCCCTTCTACAGTCTGGTGGCTGGCCATTATATTACAGGTGTTCCTTCTCTACAGTCTGGTGGATGGCCATTATATTACAGGTGTTCCCTCTCTACAGTCTGGTGACTGGCCATTATATTACAGGTGTTCCTCCTCTACAGTCTGGTGACTGGCCATTATATTACAGGTGTTCCCTCTCTACAGTCTGGTGACTGGCCATTATATTACAGGTGTTTCCCCTCTACAGTCTGGTGGCTGGCCATTATATTACAGGTTTTCCCCCTCTACAGTCTGGTGACTGGCCATTATATTACATGTGTTACCCCTCTACAGTCTGGTGACTGGCAATTATATTACAGGTGTTCCCTCTCTACAGTCTGGTGGCTGGCCATTATATTACAGGTATATTACAGTCTGGTGACTGGCCATTATATTACAGATTTCCCCCTCTACAGTCTGGTGACTGGCCATTATATCACAGGTGTTCCCCCTCTACAGTCTGGTGGCTGGCCATTATATTACAGGTGTTCCCCCTCTACAGTCTTGTGACTGGCCATTATATTGCAGGTGTCCCCCCTCTACAGTCTGGTGACTGGCCATTATATCACAGGTGTTCCCTCTCTACAGTCTGGTGACTGGCCATTATATTACAGGTGTTCCCCCTCTACAGTCTGGTGGCAGGCCATTATATTACAGGTGTCCCCCCTCTACAGTCTGGTGACTGGCCATTATATTACAGGTGTTTCCCCTCTACAGTCTGGTGGCAGGCCATTATATTACAGGTGTTCCCCTCTACAGTCTGGTGACTGGTCATTATATTACAGGTGTTTCCCCTCTACAGTCTGGTGGCTGGCCATTATATTACAGGTGTTCCCCCTCTACAGTCTGATGACTGGCCATTATATTACAGGTGTTCCCCCTCTACAGTCTGGTGGCTGGCAATTTTATTACAGGTGTTCCCCCTTTACAGTCTGGTGGCTGGCCATTATATTACAGGTGTTCCCCCTTTACAGTCTGGTGGCTGGCCATTATATTACAGGTGTTCCCCCTCTACAGTCTGGTGGCTGGCCCTTATATTACAGGTGTTCCCCTTCTACAGTCTGGTGGCTGGCCCTTACATTACAGGTGTTCC
Source organism: Hyla sarda (assembly GCF_029499605.1). Classification (NCBI taxonomy): domain Eukaryota; kingdom Metazoa; phylum Chordata; class Amphibia; order Anura; family Hylidae; genus Hyla; species Hyla sarda. The sequence goes on from NC_079191.1 coordinate 4,291,083, forward strand.
CCCTCTACAGTCTTGTGGATGGCCATTATTTTACAGGTGTTCCCCATCTACAGTCTGTTGACTGGCCCTTATATTACAGGTGTTCCCCCTCTACAGTCTGGTGACGGGCCATTATATTACAGGTGTTCCCCCTCTACGGTCTGGTGACTGGCCATTATATTACAGGTGTTCCCCCTCTACGGTCTGGTGGCTGGCCATTATATTACAGGTGTTCCCCCTCTACAGTCTGGTGGCTGGCCATTATATTACAGGTGTTCCCCCTCTACAGTCTGGTGGCTGGCCATTATATTACAGGTGTTCCCCCTCTCCAGTCTGGTGGCTGGCCATTATATTACAGGTGTTCCCCCTCTACAGTCTGGTGGCTGGCCATTATATTACAGGTGTTCCCTCTCTACAGTCTGGTGACTGGCCCTTATATTACAGGTGTTAACCCTCTACAGTCTGATGAGTGGCCATTATATTACAGGTGTTCCCCCTCTACAGTCTTGTGACTGGCCCTTATATTACAGGTGTTCCCCCTCTACAGTCTGGTGGCTGGCCCTTATATTACAGGTGTTCCCCCTCTACAGTCTGGTGGCTGGCCATTATATTACAGGTGTTCCCCCTCTACAGTCTGGTGACTGGCCATTATATTACAGGTGTTCCCCCTCTACAGTCTGGTGGCTGGCCATTATATTACAGATGTTCCCTCTCTACAGTCTGGTGACTGGCCCTTATATTACAGGTATTCCCCCTCTACAGTAAGGTGTCTGGCCATTATATTACAGGTGTTCCCCCTCTACAGTCTGGTGACTGGCCATTATATTACAGGTGTTCCCCCTCTACAGTCTGGTGACTGGCCATTATATTACAGGTGTTCCCCCTCTATAGTCTGGTGACTGGCCCTTATATTACAGGTATTCCCCCTCTACAGTCTGGTTGCTGGCCATTATATTACAGGTGTTCCCCCTCTACAGTCTGGTGACTGGCCCTTATATTACAGGTGTTCCCCCTCTACAGTCTGGTGGCTGGCCATTATATTACAGGTGTTCCCCCTCTACAGTCTGGTGACTGGCCCTTATATTACAGGTGTTCCCCCTCTACAGTCTGGTGGCTGGCCATTATATTACAGGTGTTCCCCCTCTACAGTCTTGTGACTGGCCATTATATTACAGGTGTCCCCCCTCTACAGTCTGGTGACTGGCCATTATATTACAGGTGTTCCCTCTCTACAGTCTTGTGACTGGCCATTATATTACAGGTGTTCCCCTCTACAGTCTGGTGTCTGGTCATTATATTACAGGTGTTTCCCCTCTACAGTCTGGTGGCTGGCCATTATATTACAGGTGTTCCCCTCTACAGTCTGGTGACTGGCCATTATATTACAGGTGTTCCCCCTCTACAGTCTGGTGGCTGGCCATTATATTACAGGTGTTCCCCCTTTACAGTCTGGTGGCTGGCCATTATATTACAGGTGTTCCCCCTCTACAGTCTGGTGACTGGCCATTATATTACAGGTGTTCCCTCTCTACAGTCTGGTGATTGGCCATTATATTACAGGTATATTACAGTCTGGTGACTGGCCATTATATTACAGGTGTTCCCCCTCTACTGTCTGGTGACTGGCCATTATATTACATGTGTTCCCCCTCTACAGTCTGGTGACTGGCCATTATATTACAGGTGTTCTCTCTCTACAGTATGGTGGCTGGCCATTATATTACAGGTATATTACAGTCTGGTGACTGGCCATTATATTACAGGTTTCCCCCCTCTACAGTCTGGTGACTGGCCATTATATTACAGGTGTTCCCCCTCTACAGTCTGGTGGCTGGCCATTATATTACAGGTGTTCCCCCTCTTCAGTCTGGTGGCTGGCCATTATATTACAGGTGTCCCCCCTCTACAGTCTGGTGACTGGCCATTATATTACAGGTGTTTCCCCTCTACAGTCTGGTGGCAGGCCATTATATTACAGGTGTTCCCCTCTACAATCTGGTGACTGGTCATTATATTACAGGTGTTCCCCCTCTACGGTCTGGTGACTGGCCATTATATTACAGGTGTTCCCCCTCTACAGTCTGGTGGCTGACCATTATATTACAGGTGTTCCTCCTCTACAGTCTGGTGGCTGGCCATTATATTACAGGTGTTCCCCCTCTACAGTCTGGTGGCTGGCCATTATATTACAGGTGTTCCCCCTCTCCAGTCTGGTGGCTGGCTGTCACGATGCCGGCTGGCAGGTAGTGGATCCTCTGTGCCAGAGAGGGATTGGCGTGGACCGTGCTAGTGGACCGGTTCTAAGCCACTACTGGTTTTCACCAGAGCCCGCCGCAAAGCGGGATGGTCTTGCTGCGGCGGTAGTGACCAGGTCGTATCCACTAGCAACGGCTCACCTCTCTGGCTGCTGAAGATAGGCGCGGTACAAGGGAGTAGGCAGAAGCAAGGTCGGACGTAGCAGAAGGTCGGGGCAGGCAGCAAGGATCGTAGTCAGGGGCAACGGCAGAAGGTCTGGAACACAGGCTAGGAACACACAAGGAACGCTTTCACTGGCACAATGGCAACAAGATCCGGCAAGGGAGTGCAGGGGAAGTGAGGTGATATAGGGAAGTGCACAGGTGAACACACTAATTGGAACCACTGCGCCAATCAGCGGCGCAGTGGCCCTTTAAATCGCAGAGACCCGGCGCGCGCGCGCCCTAGGGAGCGGGGCCGCGCGCGCCGGGACAGAACAGACGGAGAGCGAGTCAGGTACGGGAGCCGGGGTGCGCATCGCGAGCGGGCGCTACCCGCATCGCGAATCGCATCCCGGCTGGCAGCGGAATCGCAGCGCCCCGGGTCAGAGGATGTGGCCGGAGCGCTGCAGCGGGGAGAGTGAAGCGAGCGCTCCGGGGAGGACCGGGGACCCGGAGCGCTCGGCGTAACAGTACCCCCCCCCTTGGGTCTCCCCCTCTTCTTAGAGCCTGAGAACCTGAGGAGCAGACTTTTGTCTAGGATGTTGTCCTCAGGTTCCCAGGATCTCTCTTCAGGACCACAACCCTCCCAGTCCACTAAAAAAAAATTTTTCCCTCTGACCTTTTTGGAAGCTAAGATCTCTTTGACAGAGAAGATGTCCGAGGAGCCGGAAACAGGAGTGGGAGGAACAGATTTGGGAGAAAAACGGTTGAGGATGAGTGGTTTGAGAAGAGAGACGTGAAAGGCATTAGGGATACGAAGAGAAGGAGGAAGAAGAAGTTTATAAGAGACAGGATTAATTTGACACAAAATTTTGAAAGGACCAAGATAGCGTGGTCCCAACTTGTAGCTAGGGACACGGAAGCGGACATATTTAGCGGAGAGCCATACCTTGTCTCCAGGGGAAAAAACGGGAGGAGCTCTTCTTTTCTTATCCGCGAACTTCTTCATGCGTGATGAAGCCTTTAAGAGAGAATTTTGGGTCTCTCTCCATATGATGGAAAGGTCACGAGAAATTTCATCCACAGCGGGCAGACCAGAGGGCAAGGGAGTAGGGAGGGGGGGAAGAGGGTGACGGCCGTACACCACGAAAAATGAGGATTTGGAGGAAGATTCAGAGACCCTGAAGTTATACGAGAATTCGGCCCATGGGAGGAGATCTGCCCAGTCATCCTGGCGGGAGGAAACAAAATGTCGCAAATAATCACCCAAGATCTGGTTAATTCTTTCTACTTGTCCATTGGACTGGGGATGATATGCAGAAGAAAAATTTAATTTAATCTTGAGTTGTTTACAGAGAGCCCTCCAGAATTTAGACACGAATTGGACGCCTCTATCCGAGACAATCTGCGTAGGCAACCCGTGAAGACGAAAAATGTGTACAAAAAATTGTTTAGCCAACTGAGGCGCAGAAGGAAGACCAGGAAGAGGGATGAAATGTGCCATTTTGGAGAATCGATCAACGACCACCCAAATAACAGTGTTGCCACGGGAAGGGGGTAAATCAGTAATAAAATCCATACCAATCAGAGACCAAGGCTGTTCGGGGACAGGCAGAGGATGAAGAAAACCAGCGGGCTTCTGGCGAGGAGTCTTATCCCGGGCACAGATAGTGCAGGCTCGCACAAAGTCCACAACATCCGTCTCCAGAGTCGGCCACCAATAGAAGCGGGAGATGAGTTGCACAGATTTCTTGATGCCCGCATGACCTGCGAGATGGGAGGAGTGACCCCATTTGAGGATTCCGAGGTGTTGGCGTGGAGAAACAAAGGTCTTTCCTGGAGGAGTCTGCCTGATGGAGGCAGGAGAAGTGGAGATCAGGCAGTCAGGTGGAATGATGTGTTGCGGAGAGAGTTCAACTTCTGAGGCATCCGAGGAACGAGAGAGAGCATCGGCCCTAATGTTCTTATCGGCAGGACGAAAGTGAATCTCAAAATTAAATCGGGCAAAGAACAGAGACCACCGGGCCTGGCGAGGATTCAGCCGTTGGGCAGACTGGAGGTAGGAGAGGTTCTTGTGGTCGGTGTAGATAATAACAGGAAACCTTGATCCCTCCAGCAGATGCCTCCATTCCTCAAGTGCTAATTTAATGGCTAGAAGCTCTCGATCCCCGATGGAGTAGTTCCTCTCCGCTGGAGAGAAGGTCCTAGAGAAAAAACCACAAGTGACAGCATGCCCGGAGGAATTTTTTTGTAGAAGAACAGCTCCAGCTCCCACTGAGGAGGCATCAACCTCCAATAGGAAGGGTTTGGAAGGGTCAGGTCTGGAGAGGACGGGAGCCGAAGAAAAGGCAGACTTGAGTCGTTTAAAGGCGTCTTCTGCTTGAGGAGGCCAGGACTTGGGATCAGCATTTTTTTTGGTTAAAGCCACGATAGGAGCCACAATGGTAGAAAAATGTGGAATAAATTGCCTGTAATAATTGGCGAACCCCAAAAAGCGTTGGATAGCACGGAGTCCGGAGGGGCGTGGCCAATCTAAGACGGCAGAGAGTTTGTCTGGATCCATCTGTAGTCCCTGGCCAGAGACCAAATATCCTAGAAAAGGAAGAGATTGGCATTCAAACAGACATTTCTCAATTTTGGCATAGAGTTGATTGTCACGAAGTCTCTGAAGAACCATACGGACATGCTGGCGGTGTTCTTCTAGATTGGCAGAAAAAATTAGGATATCGTCCAGATATACAACAACACAGGAGTATAACAGATCACGAAAAATTTCATTGACAAAGTCTTGGAAGACGGCAGGGGCGTTGCACAGGCCAAAGGGCATGACCAGATACTCAAAGTGTCCATCTCTGGTGTTAAATGCCGTTTTCCACTCATCCCCCTCTCTGATGCGGATGAGGTTATAGGCGCCTCTTAAGTCCAATTTAGTAAAGATGTGGGCACCTTGGAGGCGATCAAAGAGTTCAGAGATGAGGGGTAAGGGGTAGCGGTTCTTAACCGTGATTTTATTAAGACCGCGGTAGTCAATGCAAGGACGTAGGGAGCCATCTTTTTTGGACACAAAGAAAAATCCGGCTCCGGCAGGAGAGGAGGATTTACGGATAAAGCCCTTTTTTAGATTCTCCTGGACGTATTCAGACATGGCAAGAGTCTCTGGGGCAGAGAGAGGATAAATTCTGCCCCGGGGTGGAGTAGTGCCCGGGAGGAGGTCGATAGGACAATCATAAGGCCTGTGAGGAGGTAGAGTCTCAGCTTGTTTTTTGCAGAAAACATCCGCGAAGTCCATATAGGCCTTAGGGAGACCGGCTACTGGAGGAACCACAGAGTTACGGCAAGGGTTACTGGGAACCGGTTTTAGACAGTTCTTGGAACAAGAGGACCCCCAACTCTTGATTTCCCCAGTGGACCAATCCAGGGTTGGGGAATGAAGTTGAAGCCAGGGAAGTCCAAGGAGAATTTCCGAGGTGCAATTGGGGAGGACCAAAAGTTCAATCCTCTCGTGATGAGATCCGATGCTCATAAGAAGGGGCTCCGTGCGGAAACGTATGGTACAGTCCAATCTTTCATTATTTACACAATTGATGTAGAGGGGTCTGGCGAGACTGGTCACCGGGATGTTGAACCTGTTGACGAGAGAGGCCAAAATAAAATTTCCTGCAGATCCAGAGTCCAAGAAGGCCACAGTAGAGAAGGAGAAGGCAGAGGCAGACATCCGCACAGGCACAGTAAGACGTGGAGAAGCAGAGTAGACATCCAGGATTGTCTCACCTTTGTGCGGAGTCAGCATACGTCTTTCCAGGCGGGGAGGACGGATAGGACAATCCTTCAGGAAGTGTTCGGTACCGGCACAGTACAGGCAGAGGTTCTCCATACGGCGTCGTGTCCTCTCTTGAGGTGTCAGACGAGACCGGTCGACCTGCATAGCCTCCACGGCGGGAGGCACAGGAACAGATTGCAGGGGACCAGAGGAGAGAGGAGCCGAGAAGAAACGCCTCGTGCGAACAGAGTCCATATCTTGGCGGAGTTCCTGACGCCTTTCGGAAAAACGCATGTCAATGCGAGTGGCTAGGTGAATAAGTTCATGTAGATTAGCAGGAATTTCTCGTGCGGCCAGAACATCTTTAATGTTGCTGGATAGGCCTTTTTTGAAGGTCGCGCAGAGGGCCTCATTATTCCAGGACAATTCTGAAGCAAGAGTACGGAATTGTACGGCATACTCGCCAACGGAAGAATTACCCTGGACCAGGTTCAACAGGGCAGTCTCAGCAGAAGAGGCTCGGGCAGGTTCCTCAAAGACACTTCGGATTTCCGAGAAGAAGGAGTGTACAGAGGCAGTGACGGGGTCATTGCGGTCCCAGAGCGGTGTGGCCCATGACAGGGCTTTTCCGGACAGAAGGCTGACTACGAAAGCCACCTTAGACCTTTCAGTGGGAAACAGGTCCGACATCATCTCCAGATGCAGGGAACATTGGGAAAGAAAGCCACGGCAAAACTTAGAGTCCCCATCAAATTTATCCGGCAAGGATAGGCGTAGCCCAGGAGCGGCCACTCGCTGCGGAGGAGGTGCAGGAGCTGGCGGAGGAGATGACTGCTGAAGCTGTGGTAGTAACTGTTGTAGCATAACGGTCAGTTGAGACAGCTGTTGGCCTTGTTGCGCTATCTGTTGTGACTGCTGGGCGACCACCGTGGTGAGGTCAGCGACAACTGGCAGAGGAACTTCAGCGGGATCCATGGCCGGATCTACTGTCACGATGCCGGCTGGCAGGTAGTGGATCCTCTGTGCCAGAGAGGGATTGGCGTGGACCGTGCTAGTGGACCGGTTCTAAGCCACTACTGGTTTTCACCAGAGCCCGCCGCAAAGCGGGATGGTCTTGCTGCGGCGGTAGTGACCAGGTCGTATCCACTAGCAACGGCTCACCTCTCTGGCTGCTGAAGATAGGCGCGGTACAAGGGAGTAGGCAGAAGCAAGGTCGGACGTAGCAGAAGGTCGGGGCAGGCAGCAAGGATCGTAGTCAGGGGCAACGGCAGAAGGTCTGGAACACAGGCTAGGAACACACAAGGAACGCTTTCACTGGCACAATGGCAACAAGATCCGGCAAGGGAGTGCAGGGGAAGTGAGGTGATATAGGGAAGTGCACAGGTGAACACACTAATTGGAACCACTGCGCCAATCAGCGGCGCAGTGGCCCTTTAAATCGCAGAGACCCGGCGCGCGCGCGCCCTAGGGAGCGGGGCCGCGCGCGCCGGGACAGAACAGACGGAGAGCGAGTCAGGTACGGGAGCCGGGGTGCGCATCGCGAGCGGGCGCTACCCGCATCGCGAATCGCATCCCGGCTGGCAGCGGAATCGCAGCGCCCCGGGTCAGAGGATGTGGCCGGAGCGCTGCAGCGGGGAGAGTGAAGCGAGCGCTCCGGGGAGGAGCGGGGACCCGGAGCGCTCGGCGTAACACTGGCCATTATATTACAGGTGTTTCCCCTCTACAGTCTGGTGGCTGGCCATTATATTACAGGTGTTCCCTCTCTACAGTCTGGTGACTGGCCCTTATATTACAGGTGTTCCCCCTCTACAGTCTGATGAGTGGCCATTATATTACAGGTGTTCCCCCTCTACAGTCTGGTGACTGGCCCTTATATTACAGGTGTTCCCCCTCTACAGTCTGGTGGCTGGCCCTTATATTACAGGTGTTCCCCCTCTACAGTCTGGTGGCTGGCCATTATATTACAGGTGTTCCCTCTCTACAGTCTGGTGACTGGCCCTTATATTACAGGTGTTCCCCCTCTACAGTCTGATGAGTGGCCATTATATTACAGGTGTTCCCCCTCTACAGTCTGGTGACTGGCCCTTATATTACAGGTGTTCCCCTCTACAGTCTGGTGGCTGGCCTTTATATTACAGGTTTTCCCCCTCTACAGTCTGGTGGCTGGCCATTATATTACAGGTGTTCCCACTCTACAGTCTGGTGACTGGCCATTATATTACAGGTGTTCCCCCTCTACAGTCTGGTGGCTGGCCATTATATTACAGATGTTCCCCCTCTACAGTCTGGTGGCTGGCCATTATATTACAGATGTTCCCACTCTACAGTCTGGTGACTGGCCCTTATATTACAGGTATTCCCCCTCTACAGTCTGGTGTCTGGCCATTATATTACAGGTGTTCCCCCTCTACAGTCTGGTGACTGGCCATTATATTACAGGTGTTCCCCCTCTATAGTCTGGTGGCTGGCCCTTATATTACAGGTATTCCCCCTCTACAGTCTGGTGGCTGGCCATTATATTACAGGTGTTCCCCCTCTACAGTCTGGTGGCTGGCCATTATATTACAGGTATATTACAGTCTGGTGACTGGCCATTATATTACAGATTTCCCCCCTCTACAGTCTGGTGACTGGCCATTATATCACAGGTGTTCCCCCTCTACAGTCTGGTGGCTGGCCATTATATTACAGGTGTTCCCCCTCTACAGTTTTGTGACTGGCCATTATATTGCAGGTGTCCCCCCTCTACAGTCTGGTGACTGGCCATTATATTACAGGTTTTCCCCCTCTACAGTCTGGTGACTGGCCATTATATTACATGTGTTACCCCTCTACAGTCTGGTGACTGGCAATTATATTACAGGTGTTCCCTCTCTACAGTCTGGTGGCTGGCCATTATATTACAGGTATATTACAGTCTGGTGACTGGCCATTATATTACAGATTTCCCCCCTCTACAGTCTGGTGACTGGCCATTATATCACAGGTGTTCCCCCTCTACAGTCTGGTGGCTGGCCATTATATTACAGGTGTTCCCCCTCTACAGTCTTGTGACTGGCCATTATATTGCAGGTGTCCCCCCTCTACAGTCTGGTGACTGGCCATTATATTACAGGTGTTCCCTCTCTACAGTCTGGTGACTGGCCATTATATTACAGGTGTCCCCCCTCTACAGTCTGGTGACTGGCCATTATATTAAAGGTGTTTCCCCTCTACAGTCTGGTGGCAGGCCATTATATTACAGGTGTTCCCCTCTACAGTCTGGTGACTGGTCATTATATTACAGGTGTTTCCCCTCTACAGTCTGGTGGCTGGCCATTATATTACAGGTGTTCCCCCTCTACAGTCTGGTGACTGGCCATTATATTACAGGTGTTCCCCCTCTACAGTCTGGTGACTGGCCATTATATTACAGGTGTTCCCCCTCTACAGTCTGGTGGCAGGCCATTATATTACAGGTGTCCCCCCTCTACAGTCTGGTGACTGGCCATTATATTAAAGGTGTTTCCCCTCTACAGTCTGGTGGCAGGCCATTATATTACAGGTGTTCCCCTCTACAGTCTGGTGACTGGTCATTATATTACAGGTGTTTCCCCTCTACAGTCTGGTGGCTGGCCATTATATTACAGGTGTTCCCCCTCTACAGTCTGGTGACTGGCCATTATATTACAGGTGTTCCCCCTCTACAGTCTGGTGACTGGCCATTATATTACAGGTGTTCCCCCTTTACAGTCTGGTGGCTGGCCATTATATTACAGGTGTTCCCCCTTTACAGTCTGGTGGCTGGCCATTATATTACAGGTGTTCCCCCTCTACAGTCTGGTGGCTGGCCCTTATATTACAGGTGTTCCCCTTCTACAGTCTGGTGGCTGGCCCTTACATTACAGGTGTTCCCCCTCTACAGTCTGGTGACTGGCCATTATATTACAGGTGTTCCCCCTCTACAGTCTGGTGGCTGGCCATTATATTACAGATGTTCCCTCTCTACAGTCTGGTGACTGGCCCTTATATTACAGGTGTTCCCCCTCTACAGTCTGGTGACTGGCCATTATATTACAGGTGTTCCCCCCTCTACAGTCTGGTGACTGGCCATTATATTACAGGTTTTCCCCCTCTACAGTCTGGTGGCTGGCCATTATATTACAGGTGTTCCCCCTCTACAGTCTGGTGACTGGCCGTTATATTACAGGTGTTCCCCCTCTACAGTCTGGTGACTGGCCATTATATTACAGGTGTTCCCCCTCTATAGTCTGGTGACTGGCCCTTATATTACAGGTATTCCCCCTCTACAGTCTGGTGGCTGGCCATTATATTACAGGTGTTCCCCCTCAACAGTCTGATGGCTGGCCATTATATTACAGGTGTTCCCTCTCTACAGTCTGGTGGCTGGCCATTATATTACAGGTATATTACAGTCTGGTGACTGGCCATTATATTACAGATTTCCCCCCTCTACAGTCTGGTGACTGGCCATTATATCACAGGTGTTCCCCCTCTACAGTCTGGTGGCTGGCCATTATATTACAGGTGTTCCCCCTCTACAGTCTTGTGACTGGCCATTATATTGCAGGTGTCCCCCCTCTACAGTCTGGTGACTGGCCATTATATAACAGGTTTTCCCCCTCTACAGTCTGGTGACTGGCCATTATATTACATGTGTTACCCCTCTACAGTCTGGTGACTGGCAATTATATTACAGGTGTTCCCTCTCTACAGTCTGGTGGCTGGCCATTATATTACAGGTATATTACAGTCTGGTGACTGGCCATTATATTACAGATTTCCCCCCTCTACAGTCTGGTGACTGGCCATTATATCACAGGTGTTCCCCCTCTACAGTCTGGTGGCTGGCCATTATATTACAGGTGTTCCCCCTCTACAGTCTTGTAACTGGCCATTATATTGCAGGTGTCCCCCCTCTACAGTCTGGTGACTGGCCATTATATTACAGGTGTTCCTTCTCTACAGTCTGGTGACTGGCCATTATATTACAGGTGTTCCCCTCTACAGTCTGGTGACTGGTCATTATATTACAGGTGTTTCCCCTCTACAGTCTGGTGGCTGGCCATTATATTACAGGTGTTCCCCCTCTACAGTCTGGTGACTGGCCATTATATTACAGGTGTTCCCCCTCTACAGTCTGGTGGCTGGCAATTATATTACAGGTGTTCCCCCTTTACAGTCTGGTGGCTGGCCATTATATTACAGGTGTTCCCCCTTTACAGTCTGGTGGCTGGCCATTATATTACAGGTGTTCCCCCTCTACAGTCTGGTGGCTGGCCCTTATATTACAGGTGTTCCCCTTCTACAGTCTGGTGGCTGGCCCTTACATTACAGGTGTTCCCCCTCTACAGTCTTGTGGATGGCCATTATTTTACAGGTGTTCCCCATCTACAGTCTGTTGACTGGCCCTTATATTACAGGTGTTCCCCCTCTACAGTCTGGTAACGGGCCATTATATTACAGGTGTTCCCCCTCTCCAGTCTGGTGGCTGGCCATTATATTACAGGTGTTCCCCCTCTACAGTCTGGTGGCTGGCCATTATATTACAGGTGTTCCCTCTCTACAGTCTGGTGACTGGCCCTTATATTACAGGTGTTCCCCCTCTACAGTCTGATGAGTGGCCATTATATTACAGGTGTTCCCCCTCTACAGTCTGGTGACTGGCCCTTATATTACAGGTGTTCCCCCTCTACAGTCTGGTGGCTGGCCCTTATATTACAGGTGTTCCCCCTCTACAGTCTGGTGGCTGGCCCTTATATTACAGGTGTTCCCACTCTACAGTCTGGTGGCTGGCCATTATATTACAGGTGTTCCCCCTCTACAGTCTGGTGGCTGGCCATTATATTACAGATGTTCCCTCTCTACAGTCTGGTGACTGGCCCTTATATTACAGGTATTCCCCCTCTACAGTCTGGTGTCTGGCCATTATATTACAGGTGTTCCCCCTCTACAGTCTGGTGACTGGCCGTTATATTACAGGTGTTCCCCCTCTACAGTCTGGTGACTGGCCATTATATTACAGGTGTTCCCCCTCTATAGTCTGGTGACTGGCCCTTATATTACAGGTATTCCCCCTCTACAGTCTGGTGGCTGGCCATTATATTACAGGTGTTCCCCCCCAACAGTCTGATGGCTGGCCATTATATTACAGGTGTCCCCCCTCTACAGTCTGGTGACTGGCCCTTATATTACAGCTGTTCCCCCTTTACAGTCTGGTGGCTGGCCATTATATCACAGGTGTTCCCCCTCTACAGTCTTGTGACTGGCCATTATATTACAGGTGTTCCCCCTCTACAGTCTGGTGACTGGCCATTATATTACAGGTGTTCCCCCTCTACAGTCTGGTGACTGGCCATTATATTACAGGTGTTCCCTCTCTACAGTCTGGTGACTGGCCATTATATTACAGGTGTTCCCCCTCTACATTTTGGTGGCAGGCCATTATATTACAGGTGTCCCCCCTCTACAGTCTGGTGACTGGCCATTATATTACAGGTGTTTCCCCTCTACAGTCTGGTGGCTGGCCATTATATTACAGGTTTTCCCCCTCTACAGTCTGGTGACTGGCCATTATATTACATGTGTTACCCCTCTACAGTCTGGTGACTGGCAATTATATTACAGGTGTTCCCTCTCTACAGTCTGGTGGCTGGCCATTATATTACAGGTATATTACAGTCTGGTGACTGGCCATTATATTACAGATTTCCCCCCTCTACAGTCTGGTGACTGGCCATTATATCACAGGTGTTCCCCCTCTACAGTCTGGTGGCTGGCCATTATATTACAGGTGTTCCCCCTCTACAGTCTTGTGACTGGCCATTATATTACAGGTGTCCCCCCTCTACAGTCTGGTGACTGGCCATTATATTACAGGTGTTCCCTCTCTACAGTCTGGTGACTGGCCATTATATTACAGGTGTTCCCCCTCTACAGTCTGGTGGCAGGCCATTATATTACAGGTGTCCCCCCTCTACAGTCTGGTGACTGGCCATTATATTACAGGTGTTTCCCCTCTACAGTCTGGTGGCAGGCCATTATATTACAGGTGTTCCCCTCTACAGTCTGGTGACTGGTCATTATATTACAGGTGTTTCCCCTCTACAGTCTGGTGGCTGGCCATTATATTACAGGTGTTCCCCCTCTACAGTCTGGTGACTGGCCATTATATTACAGGTGTTCCCCCTCTACAGTCTGGTGGCTGGCCATTATATTACAGGTGTTCCCCCTTTACAGTCTGGTGGCTGGCCATTATATTACAGGTGTTCCCCCTCTACAGTCTGGTGACTGGCCATTATATTACAGGTGTTCCCTCTCTACAGTCTGGTGATTGGCCATTATATTACAGGTATATTACAGTCTGGTGACTGGCCACTATATTACAGGTGTTCCCCCTCTACTGTCTGGTGACTGGCCATTATATTACATGTGTTCCCCCTCTACAGTCTGGTGACTGGCAATTATATTATAGGTGTTCTCTCTCTACAGTATGGTGGCTGGCCATTATATTACAGGTATATTACAGTCTGGTGACTGGCCATTATATTACAGGTTTCCCCCCTCTACAGTCTGGTGACTTGCCATTATATTACAGGTGTTCCCCCTCTACAGTCTGGTGGCTGGCCATTATATTACAGGTGTTCCCCCTCTACAGTCTGGTGGCTGGCCATTATATTACAGGTGTCCCCCCTCTACAGTCTGGTGACTGGCCATTAATTTACAGGTGTTTCCCCTCTACAGTCTGGTGGCTGGCCATTATATTACAGGTGTTCCCCCTCTACAGTCTGGTGGCTGGCCATTATATTACAGGTGTTCCCCCTCTACAGTCTGGTGGCTAGCCATTATATTACAGGTGTTCCCCCTCTACAGTCTGGTGACTGGCCATTATATTACAGGTGTTCCCCCTCTACAGTCTAGTGGCTGGCCATTATATTACAGGTGTTCCCCTCTACAGTCTTGTGACTGGTCATTATATTACAGGTGTTTCCCCTCTACAGTCTGGTGGCTGGCCATTATATTACAGGTGTTCCCCTCTACAGTCTTGTGACTGGCCATTATATTACAGGTGTTCCCTCTCTACAGTCTGATGACTGGCCATTATATTACAGGTGTTCCCCCTCTACAGTCTGGTGACTGGCCATTATATTACAGGTGTTCCCCCTCTACAGTCTGGTGGCTGGCCATTATATTACAGGTTTTCCCCCTCTACAGTCTGGTGACTGGCCATTATATAACAGGTGTTCCCTCTCTAAAGTCTGGTGGCTGGCCATTATATTACAGGTGTTCCCCCTCTACAGTCTGATGGCTGGCCATTATGATACAGGTGTTCCCTCTCTACAATCTGGTGGCTGGCCATTATGATACAGGTGTTCCCCCTCTACAGTCTGGTGATTGGCCATTATATTACAGGTATATTACAGTCTGGTGACTGGCCATTATATTACAGGTTTTCCCCCTCTACAGTCTGGTGACTGGCCATTATATTACATGTGTTACCCCTCTACAGTCTGGTGACTGGCAATTATATTAATTATATTACAGGTGTTCCCTCTCTACAGTCTGGTGGCTGGCCATTATATTACAGGTATATTACAGTCTGGTGACTGGCCATTATATTACAGGTTTCCCCCCTCTACAGTCTGGTGACTGGCCATTATATCACAGGTGTTCCTCCTCTACAGTCTGGTCGCTGGCCCTTATATTACAGGTGTTCCCTCTCTACAGTCTGGTGACTGGCCATTATATTACAGGTGTTCCCCCTCTACAGTCTGGTGACTGGCCCTTATATTACAGGTGTTCCCCCTCTACAGTCTGGTGACTGGCCATTGTATTACAGGTGTTCCCCCTCTACAGTCTGGTGACTGGCCATTATATTACAGGTGTTCCCCTCTACAGTCTGGTGACTGGCCATTATATTACATGTGTTCCCTCTCTACAGTCTGGTGACTGGCCATTATATTACAGGTGTTTCCCCTCTACAGTCTGGTGGCAGGCCATTATATTACAGGTGTTCCCCTCTACAGTCTGGGGACTGGTCATTATATTACAGGTGTTTCCCCTCTACAGTCTGGGGGCTGGCCATTATATTACAGGTGTTCCCCCTCTACAGTCTGGTGACTGGCCATTATATTACAGGTGTTCCCCCTTTACAGTCTGGTGGCTGGCCATTATATTACAGGTGTTCCCCCTCTACAGTCTGGTGACTGGCCGTTATATTACAGGTGTTCCCCCTCTACAGTCTGGTGACTGGCCATTATATTACAGGTGTTCCCCCTCTATAGTCTGGTGACTGGCCCTTATATTACAGGTATTCCCCCTCTACAGTCTGGTGGCTGGCCATTATATTACAGGTGTTCCCTCCCAACAGTCTGATGGCTGGCCATTATATTACAGGTGTCCCCCCTCTACAGTCTGGTGACTGGCCCTTATATTACAGCTGTTCCCCCTCTACAGTCTGGTGGCTGGCCATTATATCACAGGTGTTCCCCCTCTACAGTCTTGTGACTGGCCATTATATTACAGGTGTTCCCCCTCTACAGTCTGGTGACTGGCCATTATATTACAGGTGTTCCCCCTCTACAGTCTGGTGACTGGCCATTATATTACAGGTGTTCCCTCTCTACAGTCTGGTGACTGGCCATTATATTACAGGTGTTCCCCCTCTACATTTTGGTGGCAGGCCATTATATTACAGGTGTCCCCCCTCTACAGTCTGGTGACTGGCCATTATATTACAGGTGTTTCCCCTCTACAGTCTGGTGGCTGGCCATTATATTACAGGTTTTCCCCCTCTACAGTCTGGTGACTGGCCATTATATTACATGTGTTACCCCTCTACAGTCTGGTGACTGGCAATTATATTACAGGTGTTCCCTCTCTACAGTCTGGTGGCTGGCCATTATATTACAGGTATATTACAGTCTGGTGACTGGCCATTATATTACAGATTTCCCCCCTCTACAGTCTGGTGACTGGCCATTATATCACAGGTGTTCCCCCTCTACAGTCTGGTGGCTGGCCATTATATTACAGGTGTTCCCCCTCTACAGTCTTGTGACTGGCCATTATATTACAGGTGTCCCCCCTCTACAGTCTGGTGACTGGCCATTATATTACAGGTGTTCCCTCTCTACAGTCTGGTGACTGGCCATTATATTACAGGTGTTCCCCCTCTACAGTCTGGTGGCAGGCCATTATATTACAGGTGTCCCCCCTCTACAGTCTGGTGACTGGCCATTATATTACAGGTGTTTCCCCTCTACAGTCTGGTGGCAGGCCATTATATTACAGGTGTTCCCCTCTACAGTCTGGTGACTGGTCATTATATTACAGGTGTTTCCCCTCTACAGTCTGGTGGCTGGCCATTATATTACAGGTGTTCCCCCTCTACAGTCTGGTGACTGGCCATTATATTACAGGTGTTCCCCCTCTACAGTCTGGTGGCTGGCCATTATATTACAGGTGTTCCCCCTTTACAGTCTGGTGGCTGGCCATTATATTACAGGTGTTCCCCCTCTACAGTCTGGTGACTGGCCATTATATTACAGGTGTTCCCTCTCTACAGTCTGGTGATTGGCCATTATATTACAGGTATATTACAGTCTGGTGACTGGCCACTATATTACAGGTGTTCCCCCTCAACTGTCTGGTGACTGGCCATTATATTACATGTGTTCCCCCTCTACAGTCTGGTTACTGGCAATTATATTATAGGTGTTCTCTCTCTACAGTATGGTGGCTGGCCATTATATTACAGGTATATTACAGTCTGGTGACTGGCCATTATATTACAGGTTTCCCCCCTCTACAGTCTGGTGACTTGCCATTATATTACAGGTGTTCCCCCTCTACAGTCTGGTGGATGGCCATTATATTACAGGTGTTCCCCCTCTACAGTCTGGTGGCTGGCCATTATATTACAGGTGTCCCCCCTCTACAGTCTGGTGACTGGCCATTAATTTACAGGTGTTTCCCCTCTACAGTCTGGTGGCTGGCCATTATATTACAGGTGTTCCCCCTCTACAGTCTGGTGGCTGGCCATTATATTACAGGTGTTCCCCCTCTACAGTCTGGTGGCTGGCCATTATATTACAGGTGTTCCCCCTCTACAGTCTGGTGACTGGCCATTATATTACAGGTGTTCCCCCTCTACAGTCTAGTGGCTGGCCATTATATTACAGGTGTTCCCCTCTACAGTCTTGTGACTGGTCATTATATTACAGGTGTTTCCCCTCTACAGTCTGGTGGCTGGCCATTATATTACAGGTGTTCCCCTCTACAGTCTTGTGACTGGCCATTATATTACAGGTGTTCCCTCTCTACAGTCTGATGACTGGCCATTATATTACAGGTGTTCCCCCTCTACAGTCTGGTGACTGGCCATTATATTACAGGTGTTCCCCCTCTACAGTCTGGTGGCTGGCCATTATATTACAGGTTTTCCCCCTCTACAGTCTGGTGACTGGCCATTATATAACAGGTGTTCCCTCTCTAAAGTCTGGTGGCTGGCCATTATATTACAGGTGTTCCCCCTCTACAGTCTGATGGCTGGCCATTATGATACAGGTGTTCCCTCTCTACAATCTGGTGGCTGGCCATTATGATACAGGTGTTCCCCCTCTACAGTCTGGTGATTGGCCATTATATTACAGGTATATTACAGTCTGGTGACTGGCCATTATATTACAGGTTTTCCCCCTCTACAGTCTGGTGACTGGCCATTATATTACATGTGTTACCCCTCTACAGTCTGGTGACTGGCAATTATATTAATTATATTACAGGTGTTCCCTCTCTACAGTCTGGTGGCTGGCCATTATATTACAGGTATATTACAGTCTGGTGACTGGCCATTATATTACAGGTTTCCCCCCTCTACAGTCTGGTGACTGGCCATTATATCACAGGTGTTCCTCCTCTACAGTCTGGTAGCTGGCCCTTATATTACAGGTGTTCCCTCTCTACAGTCTGGTGAATGGCCATTATATTACAGGTGTTCCCCCTCTACAGTCTGGTGACTGGCCCTTATATTACAGGTGTTCCCCCTCTACAGTCTGGTGACTGGCCATTGTATTACAGGTGTTCCCCCTCTACAGTCTGGTGACTGGCCATTATATTACAGGTGTTCCCCTCTACAGTCTGGTGACTGGCCATTATATTACATGTGTTCCCTCTCTACAGTCTGGTGACTGGCCATTATATTACAGGTGTTTCCCCTCTACAGTCTGGTGGCAGGCCATTATATTACAGGTGTTCCCCTCTACAGTCTGGGGACTGGTCATTATATTACAGGTGTTTCCCCTCTACAGTCTGGGGGCTGGCCATTATATTACAGGTGTTCCCCCTCTACAGTCTGGTGACTGGCCATTATATTACAGGTGTTCCCCCTTTACAGTCTGGTGGCTGGCCATTATATTACAGGTTTTCCCCCTCTACAGTCTGGTGACTGGCCATTATATTACAGGTGTTCCCTCTCTACAGTCTGGTGGCTGGCCATTATGATACACGTGTTCCCCCTCTACAGTCTGGTGATTGGCCATTATATTACAGGTATATTACAGTCTGGTGACTGGCCATTATATTACAGATTTTCCCCCTCTACAGTCTGGTGACTGGCCATTATATTACATGTGTTCCCCCTCTACAGTCTGGTGACTGGCCATTATATTACAGGTGTTCCCTCTTTACAGTCTGGTGGCTGGCCATTATATTACAGGTATATTACAGTCTGGTGACTGGCCATTATATTACAGGTTTCCCCCCTCTACAGTCTGGTGACTGGCCATTATAGTACAGGTGTTCCCCCTCTACAGTCTGGTGACTGGCCATTATATTACAGGTGTTCCCCTCTACAGTCTGGTGACTGTTACGCCGAGCGCTCCGGGTCCCCGCTCCTCCCCGGAGCGCTCGCAACATCCTCGCAATTGCAGCGCCCTGGTCAGATCTGCTGACCGGGTGCGCTGCGATACCTCTCCCAGCCGGGATGCGATTCGCGATGCGAGTGGCGCCCGCTTGCGATGCGCACCCCGGCTCCCTTACCTGACTCGCTCTCCGTCGGTCCTGTCCCGGCGCGCGCGGCCCCGCTTCTTAGGGCGCGCGCGCGCCGGGTCTCTGCGATTTAAAGGGCCACTGCGCCACTGATTGGCGCAGTTGGCTTAATCAGTGTGTTCACCTGTGCACTCCCTATTTATACCTCACTTCCCCTGCACTCCCTCGCCGGATCTTGTTGCCATTGTGCCAGTGAAAGCGTTTCCTTGTGTGTTCCTAGCCTGTGTTCCAAACCTCCTGCCGTTGCCCCTGACTACGATCCTTGCTGCCTGCCCCGACATTCTGCTACGTCCGACCTAGCTCTTGTCTACTCCCTTGTACCGCGCCTATCTTCAGCAGTCAGAGAGGTTGAGCCGTTGCTAGTGGATACGACCTGGTTGCTACCGCCGCTGCAAGACCATCCCGCTTTGCGGCGGGCTCTGGTGAATACCAGTAGCAACTTAGAACCGGTCCACTAGCACGGTCCACGCCAATCCCTCTCTGGCACAGAGGATCCACCTCCTGCCAGCCGAATCGTGACAGTAGATCCGGCCATGGATCCCGCTAAAGTTCCACTTCCAGTTGTCGCCGACCTCACCACGGTGGTCGCCCAGCAGTCGCAACAGATAGCGCAACAAGGCCACCAGCTGTCTCAACTGACCGTGATGCTACAGCAGCTACTACCACAGCTTCAGCAATCATCTCCTCCGCCAGCTCCTGCACCTCCTCCGCAGCGAGTGGCCGCTTCCGGCCTACGACTATCCTTGCCGGATAAATTTGATGGGGACTCTAAGTTTTGCCGTGGCTTTCTTTCACAATGTTCCCTGCACTTGGAGATGATGTCGGACCAGTTTCCTACTGAAAGGTCTAAGGTGGCTTTCGTAGTCAGCCTTCTGTCTGGGAAAGCTCTGTCATGGGCCACACCGCTCTGGGACCGCAATTACCCCGTCACTGCCTCTGTACACTCCTTCTTCTCGGAAATTCGAAGTGTCTTTGAGGAACCTGCCCGAGCCTCTTCTGCTGAGACTGCCCTGCTGAACCTGGTCCAGGGTAATTCTTCCGTTGGCGAGTACGCCATCCAATTCCGTACTCTTGCTTCCGAATTATCCTGGAATAATGAGGCCCTCTGCGCGACCTTTAAAAAAGGCCTATCCAGCAACATTAAAGATGTTCTGGCCGCACGAGAAATTCCTGCTAACCTGCATGAACTTATTCATCTAGCCACGCGCATTGACATGCGTTTTTCCGAAAGGCGTCAGGAGCTCCGCCAGGATATGGACTTTGTTCGCATGAGGCCTTTTTTCTCCCCGGCTCCTCTCTCCTCTGGTCCTTTGCAATCTGTTCCTGTGCCTCTCGCCGTGGAGGCTATGCAAGTTGACCGGTCTCGCTTGACACCTCAAGAGAGGACACGACGCCGCATGGAGAATCTTTGCCTGTACTGTGCCGGTACCGAACACTTCCTGAAGGATTGTCCTATCCGTCCTCCCCGCCTGGAAAGACGTACGCTGACTCCGCACAAAGGTGAGACAGTTCTTGATGTCAACTCTGCTTCTCCACGCCTTACTGTGCCTGTGCGGACATCTGCCTCTACCTTCTCCTTCTCTACTATGGCCTTCTTGGATTCCGGATCTGCAGGAAATTTTATTTTGGCCTCTCTCATCAATAGGTTCAACATCCCGGTGACCAGTCTCGCCAGACCCCTCTACATCAATTGTGTTAACAATGAAAGATTGGACTGTACCGTGCGTTACCGCACGGAACCCCTCCTAATGTGCATCGGACCTCATCACGAAAAAATTGAGTTTTTGGTCCTCTCCAATTGCACTTCCGAAATTCTCCTTGGATTACCGTGGCTTCAACGCCATTCCCCAACCCTTGATTGGTCCACAGGAGAGATCAAGAGCTGGGGTACTTCTTGTTTCAAGGACTGTCTTAAACCGGTTCGCAGTACTCCCTGCCGTGACCCTGTGGTTCCCCCTGTAACCGGTCTCCCTAAGGCTTATATGGACTATGCTGACGTGTTTTGCAAAAAGCAAGCTGAGACTTTACCTCCTCACAGGCCTTATGACTGTCCTATTGACCTCCTCCCGGGCACTACTCCACCCCGGGGCAGAATTTATCCTCTGTCCGCCCCAGAGACTCTTGCTATGTCTGAATACATCCAGGAAAATTTAAAAAAGGGGTTTATCCGCAAATCCTCCTCTCCTGCCGGAGCTGGATTTTTTTTTGTGTCCAAAAAAGATGGCTCCCTACGTCCTTGCATTGATTACCGCGGACTTAATAAAATCACGGTAAAAAACCGCTACCCCCTACCTCTTATCTCAGAACTCTTTGATCGCCTTCAAGGTGCCCACATCTTTACCAAACTGGACTTAAGAGGTGCTTATAATCTCATCCGCATCAGGGAGGGGGACGAATGGAAAACTGCATTTAACACCAGAGATGGACACTTTGAGTATCTGGTCATGCCCTTTGGCCTGTGCAACGCCCCTGCCGTCTTCCAAGACTTTGTTAATGAAATTTTTCGTGATCTCTTGTATTCCTGTGTTGTTGTGTATCTGGACGATATTCTGATTTTTTCTGCCAACTTAGAAGAACACCGCCAGCATGTCCGCATGGTTCTTCAGAGACTTCGAGACAATCAACTTTATGCCAAAATGGAGAAATGTCTGTTTGAATGTCAATCTCTTCCTTTCCTAGGATACTTGGTCTCTGGTCAGGGATTACAAATGGACCCGGATAAACTCTCTGCCGTCTTAGATTGGCCACGCCCCTCCGGACTCCGTGCTATCCAACGTTTTTTGGGGTTCGCCAATTATTACAGACAATTTATTCCACACTTTTCCACTATTGTGGCTCCTATCGTGGCTTTAACCAAGAAGAATGCCAATCCCAAGTCCTGGTCTCCCCAAGCGGAAGACGCATTTAAACGGCTCAAGTCTGCCTTTTCTTCGGCTCCCGTGCTCTCCAGACCTGACCCATCTAAACCCTTCCTATTGGAGGTAGATGCCTCCTCAGTGGGAGCTGGAGCGGTCCTTCTACAAAAAAATTCTTCCGGGCATGCTGTTACTTGTGGGTTTTTTTCTAGGACCTTCTCTCCGGCGGAAAAAAACTACTCCATCGGGGATCGAGAACTACTGGCCATTAAATTGGCACTTGAGGAATGGAGGCATCTGCTGGAGGGATCAAAATTTCCAGTTATCATTTACACCGATCACAAGAATCTCTCCTATCTCCAGTCTGCCCAACGGCTGAACCCTCGCCAGGCCAGGTGGTTGTTGTTCTTTGCCCGTTTTAACTTTGAAATTCATTTTCGCCCTGCCGACAAGAACATTAGGGCCGATGCTCTCTCTCGTTCCTCGGATGCCTCGGAAGTAGAGGTTTCTCCGCAACACATCATTCCTCCTGACTGTCTGATCTCCACTTCTCCAGCCTCCATCAGGCAAACTCCTCCAGGGAAGACCTTCGTTTCTCCACGCCAACGTCTCGGGATTCTCAAATGGGGTCACTCCTTCCACCTCGCAGGCCATGCGGGCATCAAAAAATCCTTGCAACTCATCTCTCGTTTCTATTGGTGGCCGACTCTGGAGACGGATGTTGTTGATTTTGTGCGGGCCTGTACTGTCTGTGCCCGGGATAAGACTCCTCGCCAGAAGCCTGCTGGTCTCCTTCATCATCTGCCTGTCCCCGAACAGCCTTGGTCTCTGATTGGTATGGACTTTATTACAGACCTACCCCCATCCCGTGGCAACACTGTTGTTTGGGTGGTCGTTGATCGATTTTCCAAGATGGCACATTTTATTCCTCTTCCTGGTCTTCCTTCAGCGCCTCAGTTGGCAAAACAATTTTTTGTACACATTTTTCGTCTTCACGGTTTGCCCACGCAGATCGTCTCGGATAAAGGCGTCCAATTCGTGTCTAAATTCTGGAGGGCTCTCTGCAAACAACTCAAGATTAAATTAAACTTCTCTTCTGCTTATCATCCTCAATCCAATGGGCAAGTAGAAAGAATTAACCAGGTCCTGGGTGACTATTTACGGCATTTTGTTTCCTCCCGCCAGGATGACTGGGCAGATCTTCTACCATGGGCCGAATTCTCATACAACTTCAGAGTCTCCGAATCTTCTGCTAAATCCCCATTTTTCGTGGTGTACGGCCGTCACCCTCTTCCCCCCCTCCCTACTCCCTTGCCCTCTGGTTTGCCCGCTGTGGATGAAGTGACTCGTGATCTTTCCACCATATGGAAAGAGACCCAAAATTCTCTTTTACAGGCTTCATCCCGCATGAAAAGGTTTGCCGATAAGAAAAGAAGAACTCCCCCCATTTTTGCTCCCGGAGACAAGGTATGGCTCTCCGCTAAATATGTCCGCTTTCGTGTCCCCAGTTACAAACTGGGACCACGCTATCTTGGTCCTTTCAAAGCCTTGTGCCAGATTAATCCTGTCTCTTACAAACTTCTTCTTCCTCCTTCTCTTCGTATTCCCAATGCCTTCCATGTCTCTCTCCTTAAACCACTCATCATCAACCGTTTCTCTCCCAAACTTGTTTCTCCCACTCCTGTTTCCGGTTCTTCTGACATCTTCTCCATGAAGGTGATATTGGCCTCCAAGACGGTCAAAGGAAAAAGATTTTTCTTGGTAGATTGGGAGGGCTGTGGTCCAGAAGAGAGATCCTGGGAACCTGAGGACAACATCCTAGACAAAAGTCTGGTCCTCAGGTTCTCAGGCTCCAAGAAGAGGGGGAGACCCAAGGGGGGGGGGGTACTGTTACGCCGAGCGCTCCGGGTCCCCGCTCCTCCCCGGAGCGCTTGCAACATCCTCGCAATTGCAGCGCCCCGGTCAGATCTGCTGACCGGGTGCGCTGCGATACCTCTCCCAGCCGGGATGTGATTCGCGATGCGAGTGGCGCCCGCTCGCGATGCGCACCCCGGCTCCCGTACCTGACTCGCTCTCCGTCGGTCCTGTCCCGGCGCGCGCGGCCCCGCTCCTTAGGGCGCGCGCGCCGGGTCTCTGCGATTTAAAGGGCCACTGCGCCACTGATTGGCGCAGTTGGCTTAATCAGTGTGTTCACCTGTGCACTCCCTATTTATACCTCACTTCCCCTGCACTCCCTCGCCGGATCTTGTTGCCATTGTGCCAGTGAAAGCGTTTCCTTGTGTGTTCCTAGCCTGTGTTCCAGACCTCCTGCCGTTGCCCCTGACTACGATCCTTGCTGCCTGCCCCGACCTTCTGCTACGTCCGACCTTGCTCTTGTCTACTCCCTTGTACCGCGCCTATCTTCAGCAGTCAGAGAGGTTGAGCCATTGCTAGTGGATACGACCTGGTTGCTACCGCCGCTGCAAGACCATCCCGCTTTGCGGCGGGCTCTGGTGAATACCAGTAGCAACTTAGAACCGGTCCACTAGCACGGTCCACGCCAATCCCTCTCTGGCACAGAGGATCCACCTCCTGCCAGCCGAATCGTGACAGTGACTGGCCATTATATTACATGTGTTCCCTCTCTACAGTCTGGTGGCTGGCCATTATATTACAGGTGTCCCCCCTCTACAGTCTGGTGACTGGCCATTATATTACAGGTGTTCCCCCTCTACAGTCTGGTGACTGGTCCTTATATTACAGGTGTTTCCCCCTCTACAGTCTGGTGGCTGGCCATTATATTACATGTGTTCCCTCTCTACAGTCTGGTGACTGGCCATTATATTACAGGTGTTCCTCCTCTACAGTCTGGTGGCTGGCCATTATATTACATGTGTTCCCTCTCTACAGTCTGGTGGCTGGCCATTATATTACAGGTGTTCCCCCTCTATAGTCTGGTGGCTGGCCCTTATATTACAGGTGTTCCCTCTCTACAGTCTGGTGGCTGGCCATTATAATACAGGTGTTCCCCCTCTACAGTCTGGTGACTGGCCATTATATTACAGGTCTTCCCCCTCTACAGTCTGGTGACTGGCCATTATATTACAGGTGTTCCCCCTCTACAGTCTTGTGACTGGCCATTATATTACAGGTGTTCCCCCTCTATAGTCTGGTGACTGGCCATTATATTACAGGTGTTCCTCCTCTACAGTCTTGTGACGGGCCCTTATATTACAGGTGTTCCCCCTCTACAGTCTGGTGACTGGCCATTATATTACAGGTGTTCCCTCTCTACAGTCTGGTGACTGGCCATTATATTACAGGTGTTCCTCCTCTACAGTCTTGTGACAGGCCCTTATATTACAGGTGTTCCCTCTCTACAGTCTGGTGACTGGCCATTATATTACAGGTGTTCCCTCTCTACACTCTGGTGGCTGGCCATTATATTACAGGTGTTCCCTCTCTACAGTCTGATGACTGGCCATTATATTACAGGTGTTTCCCCTCTACAGTCTTGTGGCAGGCCATTATATTACAGGTGTTCCCCTCTACAGTCTGGTGACTGGTCATTATATTACAGGTGTTTCCCCTCTACAGTCTGGGGGCTGGCCATTATATTACAGGTGTTCCCCCTCTACAGTCTGGTGACTGGCCATTATATTACAGGTGTTCCCCCTTTACAGTCTGGTGGCTGGCCATTATATTACAGGTTTTCCCCCTCTACAGTCTGGGGGCTGGCCATTATGATACACGTGTTCCCCCTCTACAGTCTGGTGATTGGCCATTATATTACAGGTATATTACAGTCTGGTGACTGGCCATTATATTACAGGTGTTCCCTCTCTACAGTCTGGTGGCTGGCCATTATGATACACGTGTTCCCCCTCTACAGTCTGGTGATTGGCCATTATATTACAGGTGTTCCCCCTCTACAGTCTGGTGGCTGGCCCTTATATTACAGGTGTTCCCCCTCTACAGTCTGGTGGCTGGCCATTATATTACAGGTGTTCCCCCTCTACAGTCTGGTGGCTGGCCATTATATTACAGGTGTTCCCCCTCTACAGTCTGATGGCTGGCCATTATATTAAAGGTGTTCCTTCTCTACAGTCTGGTGGCTGGCCATTATATTACAGGTGTTTCCCTCTCTACAGTCTGGTGACTGGCCATTATATTACAGGTGTTCCCCCTCTACAGTCTGGTGACTGGCCATTATATTACAGGTTTTCCCCCTCTACAGTCTGGTGACTGGCCATTATGTTACAGGTGTTCCCCCTCTACAGTCTGGTGACTGGCCCTTATATTACAGGTGTTCCCCCTCTACAGTCTGGTGACTGGCCATTATGTGACATGTGTTCCCTCTCTACAGTCTAGCTAGTCCTTTCTCTCATTACCTTGGATAGGCCTGACACACTGCCGGCCGTAATCAATACGACAGCACTTCATGGATCCAGGACACTGGTTGTTCTCATAACACTTATCATCTTGAAGAGGGTTCCTCAGAGGCCTGGTAGAGTTGACCGATGGGCACACCTCAATCTTTGTCTTTTCCGATGATGGGGAGGAGTCTGATGTATGTAAAGATATGGTTTAGAATAAAAAAAATAATGAAATCATTTTACAATAACACATTTGCCTGGTGTGAACCTCCTCTACCTCTCCTCA
The DNA here is from genome assembly GCF_029499605.1 of Hyla sarda. Classification (NCBI taxonomy): domain Eukaryota; kingdom Metazoa; phylum Chordata; class Amphibia; order Anura; family Hylidae; genus Hyla; species Hyla sarda. The sequence goes on from NC_079191.1 coordinate 4,317,764, forward strand.
TGGAGAAGGTCCTCATCAGCACTCATGGTCTTCTCTCTATGGGGGGTCATGGTGGCCTGGGCCTTAGTGGTGGCCCTTGGTAATCATTCTCCTGTTGGCCTCTCTCCTTATGCCCTTGGATTTTAGCATCATCTGAGCTCAGTTGTTGGGTCAGACATATGGGTGGAGGAAAGGCAGACTTGTCACCAGTTCCCATGGACAATCTAGGGGTACAGATAGGACTCAAGTCCTGCAGAAATGCATGGGAACAGAGTTCCTGCACTTTTTCCATAGCAAGAACACTCTTCCCATTAGTAGGAGTCATGCAGGATCGGCCCTTCAGGGGGAATCTTGGGAGTTTGCTTACTTTTTTTTCCCCAGGACTTGACCCCTTGGTACAGATCTGCTCCCCATTTCTACAGCCTGAAACCCAAAAATATTGAGGAGAAGAGATGGATGAGATTGAGAAGATCTGGTGGTCAGTAGATGGTCGGACCTCCGGATCTACATTTATTCCAGGATATCACTTATGTCTATTAGTTTTTCTTATTTATTCTGGAGCTGTAATTGTGCCCAGTGTCACTGTGACCCTACGGCCCATCAATGATTTACCGACAGTACCTCTCTGCCAGACACATCCCAGTCAGAGAAGGCTCATAATATTCCTTATATTACCGTATATATCTTTATATTATCCAACATAATAGAATGTAATGTAATATGTGATATAATAATACAAGGTCATGTGACAAAGTAACGGAGCAATGGGATAAACAATATAATATAACAACATCCTAAGTGAATGTGATAGATGTAATATGATAGAACACAATACAATAACACATAATATAATAATATGGAACACAATATAATGTGATTATAATAATTAAATAAAACAATATAAAATACCAGCACTCACCGGCAGAGGCAGAAGATGGGGGGCCCGCGAGGAGCAGACAGAGCCCCAGCACGACAGAGAGGTCAGAGGGTCCCATGGTTATGTAGATACTATTATGGTGCAGTTGGTGCCCTGTCTCTTATACTGATGGGTGGAGCTAATAGCTCTAAGGTCCGCCCAGATCATGTGGGGTGGGGTAGGGGGAGGAGCCCTGGTAACATGCAGCATATATGCTCTAATAGGGTTTTTTCTTATGACTGTACTGAGGTGGGGATGTCCAATAGTGACTGACACTATTATAGAGGGTCACATGACTGTATACTCCAACCTCATCTCAACCTCCAGAGCTGCACTCACTATTCTGCTTTTACATCATATCTTATCCTCCAGAGCTGCACTCACTATTCTGCTTTTACATCATATCTTATCCTCCAGAGCTGCACTCACTATTCTGCTGTTACATCATATCTTATCCTTCAGAGCTGCACTCACTATTCTGCTGTTACATCATATCTTATCCTCCAGAGCTGCACTCACTATTCTGCTGTTACATTAAGTCTTATGCTCTAGTGACCTCCAATGCTGCACTCACTATTCTGCTGTTACATTATGTCTTATCCTCTGGAGCTACACTGACTATTCTGCTGTTACGTCATGTCTTATCCTCCAGTCACCCCGAGAGCTGCACTCACTATTCTGCCATTACACCATATATTATACTACAGTCACATTCAGTGCCTCCTGTTTTATGGTGCTGTCAGATGCAGTCACCAGGTTGTGTATAGTCTTTACTACACCCTGATTCAGAACTGTAGTCTTACTTGTTTATAAGGAGATGTCTCTGGCAGTGAAAGGGTTACTCTGATGTTGTTCTTGGCTCAGGTTTAGTACTCGGCTTCTTCTCTCGCTTCACAGACTTTTCCAGTTTATTTAGTATCTCGGATTAAGCTCATAATGAGCACGAGACTTATCTCAGAGGGGCACGGGACTTATCTCAGAGGGGCACGGGACTTATCTCAGAGGGACACGGGACTTATCTCAGAGGGGCACGGGACTTATCTCAGAGGGACACGGGACTTATCTCAGAGGGGCACGGGACTTATCTCAGAGGGACACGGGACTTATCTCAGAGGGGCACGGGACTTATCTCAGAGGGACACGGGACTTATCTCAGAGGGGCACGGGACTTATCTCAGAGGGGCACGAGACTTATCTCAGAGGGGTACGGGACTTATCTCAGAGGGACACGGGACTTATCTCAGAGGGGCACGGGACTTATCTCAGAGGGGCACGAGACTTATGTCAGAGGGGCACGGGACTTATCTCAGAGGGGCAAGGGACTTATCTCAGAGGGGCACGGGACTTATCTCAGAGGGGCACCGGACTTATCTCTAGTGTTGAGCGGCATAGGCCATATTCGAATTCGCGAATATTCGCGAATATATGGACGAATATTCGTCTTATATTCGCGAATATTCGCATATTCGTTATATTCTCGTTTTATTTTCGCATATGCGAATATTCGCGTATGCGAAAATTAACATATGTGAATATTAGCATATGCAAGATTAACATGCGTACAATTCGCATATGCGAAAATTAGCATATGCGAATTTGCGCATATGCGAATTTTAGCACGCCAGTCTCACACAGTAGTATTACAGCCTTCTTTACACCACACAAGCTGGAAGCAGAGAGGGGTGATCACTGTGATGTGTACTGTGAAAAAAATAAAAAATAAATAAAAAAAAAAAACGAATATTCGTAATTACGAATATATAGCGCTATATTCGCGAAATTCGCGAATTCGCGAATATGCGATATTCGCGAATAATATTCGAATTGCGAATATTCGCGAGCAACACTACTTATCTCAGAGGGGCACGGGACTTATCTCAGAGGGACACGGGACTTATCTCAGAGGGGCACGAGACTTATGTCAGAGGTGAACGGGACTTATCTCAGAGGGGCACGGGACTTATCTCAGAGGGGCAGGGGACTTATCTCAGAGGGGCACAGGACTTATCTCAGAGGGGCACGGGACTTATCTCAGAGGGACACGGGACTTATCTCAGAGGGACACGGGACTTATCTCAGAGGGGCACGGGACTTATCTGAGAGGGGCACGGGACTTATCTCAGAGGGGCACGAGACTTATCTCAGAGGGGCACGAGACTTATGTCAGAGGGGCACGGGACTTATCTCAGAGGGACACGGGACTTATCTCAGAGGGACACGGGACCTATGTCAGAGGGGCAAGGGACTTATCTCAGAGGGGCACGGGACTTATCTCAGAGGGGCACGAGACTTATGTCAGAGGGGCATGGGACTTATCTCAGAGGGGCACGGGACTTATCCCAGAGGGACACGAGACTTATCGCAGAGGGACACTGGACTTATGTCAGAGGGGCACGGGACTTATCTCAGAGGGGCAAGAGACATATGTCAGAGGGGCACGGGACTTATCTCAGAGGGGCATGGGACTTATCTCAGAGGGGCACGGGACTTATCTCAGAGGGGCACGGGACTTATCTCAGAGGGGCAAGAGACTTATGTCAGAGGGGCACGGGACTTATCTCAGAGGGGCATGGGACTTATCTCAGGGGGGCATGGGACTTATGTCAGAGGGGCACGGGACTTATCTCAGAGGGACATGGGACTTATCTCAGAGGGGCACGGGACTTATCTCACAGGGGCAAGGGACTTATCTCAGAGGGACACGGGACTTATCTCAGAGGGGCACGAGACTTATGTCAGAGGGACACAGGACTTATCTCAGAGGGGCACGGGACTTATCTCAGAGGGGCACGGGACTTATCTCAGAGGGGAACGGGACTTATCTCAGAGGGGTACGGGACTTATCTCAGAGGGGCACAGGGCTTATCTCAGAGCGTGGTCAATAAATACAGATACTAATATAGTGGGGTATTTATTATAGTTCAGATACTGACTGATGGGGATCAGAAGCAAACAGGGGGGGGCAGCCAGCACCTGCACAACATGGGATGGAAGCAGAAGGTGGAGGGTGACGAGGATGTGGTGGGATAAACCAAGGGCCTGATGTAAATCTCCGGATATACACCATATGGGTGAAAGTATGTGAACCCCCTCATTTTTAAGTTCAGGTTATTCATCCACAGTCTTGTTCACACCTGGGTCCATGTCATGCGGCATCAAGCAAGTCTTTTCCAGGCCTCCAGGCAGTCTGCAGACCAGCTTCCAAACTTTCAGGGAAGACTCCACACTCATTTCTCTGGCATAATGAGCTGCAACTAGCAAATCCCCCTCAGCTGGTGGAGCAGGCTGCCTTTAACCCCTTAACGACGCAGGACGTATATTTACGTCCTGCGCCGGCTCCCGCGATATGAAGCGGGATCGCGCCGCGATCCCGCATCATATCGCGTCGGTCCCGGCGCTAATCAACGGCCGGGATCCGCGGCTAATACCACACATCGCCGATCGCGGCGATGTGCGGTATTAACCCTTTAGAAGCGGCGGTCAAAGCTGACCGCCGCTTCTAAAGTGAAAGTGAAAGTGACCCGGCTGCTCAGTCGGGCTGTTCGGGACCGCCGCGGTGAAATCGCGGCGTCCCGAACAGCTGATCGGACACCGGGAGGGCTCTTACCTGCCTCCCCGGTGTCCGATCGACGAATGACATCTCCGTGCCTGAGATCCAGGCAGGATCAGTCAAGCGCCGATAATGCTGATCACAGGCATGTTAATACACGCCAGTGATCAGCATAGGAGATCAGTGTGTGCAGTGTTATAGGTCCCTATGGAATAACAATGATCAGTATAAGAGATCAGTGTGTGCAGTGTTATAGGTCCCTATGGGACCTATAACACTGCAAAAAAAATGTAAAAAAAAAGTGTTAATAAAGGTCATTTAACCCCTTCCCTAATAAAAGTTTGAATCACCCCCCTTTTCCCATAAAAAAATAAGACAGTGTAAAAAAAATAAAAAATAAACATATGTGGTATCGCCGCGTGCGTAAATGTCCGAACTATAAAAATATATCATTAATTAAGCCGTACGGTCAATGGCGTATGCGCAAAAAAATTCCAAAGTCCAAAAAAGCGTATTTTGGTCACTTTTTATACCATTAAAAAATGAATAAAAAGTGATGAAAAAGTCCGATCAAAACAAAAATCATACCGATAAAAACTTCAGATCACGGCGCAAAAAATGAGTCCTCATACCGCCCCATACGTGGAAAAATAAAAAAGTTATAGGGGTCAGAAGATGACATTTTTAAAAGTATAAATTTTCCTGCATGTAGTTATGATTTTTTCCAGAAGTGCGACAAAATCAAACCTATATAAGTAGGGGATCATTTTAACCGTATGGACCTACAGAATAATGATAAGGTGTAATTTTTTCCGAAATATGCACTGCGTAGAAACGAAAGCCCCTAAAAGTTACAAAATGGCGTTTTTTTTTCGATTTTGTCGCACAATGATTTTTTTTTCCGTTTCGCCGTGCATTTTTGGGTAAAATGACTAATGTCACTGCAAAGTAGAATTGGCGACGCAAAAAATAAGCCATAATATCGATTTTTAGGTGGAAAATTGAAAGGGTTATGATTTTTAAAAGGTAAGGAGGAAAAAACGAAAGTGCAAAAACGGAAAAACCCTGAGTCCTCAAGGGGTTAAGGCCAACAAAAAGCGGCCTGGATTGTGGGGAATGACCCCCACCCAACACTTGGTCATTCCCAGTGAGAGCCGTCCTAGCCTTCCAGCCATACTATGGTCATAGTGTCAGTCTGCATCGCAGCACAGACACTGAATAATACCGGCTCATACTTCACTGAGGCCAGGAGCCTCGGGGACACATATCGCCCATCAACCACCCTACCCTTCACCTTCTCACAATATACAGCATATCCCATAAGGGAGTCCACCCCTCATATATATGTGAGTCCACAGCTGAAGGGGTCGGGGGGCCGCCTGTCTGTGATCAGACCATACGCTGCACACTGCATCAAATTGGTCTGCATGGCTGTCGTCCCTGAAGGAAGCCTCTACTTAAAGGGGTACTCCACTGCCCTGCTTCCGGAGCTCCGCTCCTCAGCATCCGGAAGTTTATTGTTCCGAACGCTGTGTGCGGGCTTCCGTGTTAAGGGCCGCCTCTCGTGACATCACGCCCGCCCCCTCGTGACGTCACAATAAACTTCCGGACGCTGGGGAGCAGAGCTCCGGAAGCAGGGCAGCAGAGTACCCCTTTAAAGTGAAGCACAAGAAAGCCCATGACTAAGGATATGGATTACTGGGACCAAGATACAATTATTGGGATCAGATGGTGTCAGGTGTTTGTGGTGACAACCAGGGGAGGAGGACAAAGACAATTGTGTCCTGTCTATAGTCACCATGGTGGTGGGAGGGTCATGGTCTGGTTCTACATGAGTCCTGCTGGGACTGGGGGGCTACAGGTCCTTAAGGGAACCATGAATGCCGAGATATCCTGTGGCATACTGAAGCGGAGCATGATCCCCTCAGAGACCGGGCTGCAGGGCAGTGTTCACACTTGATAACCAAACACGTCCAACACCACCACTGTCATACTAAATAAGCTGAGGGTGAAGGTGATGGCCAAGGAGGTCTCCAGATCTAAACCCCAGTGAGGATCTGTGGGGCCTCCTCAAAGGGAAGGTGGGGGCACAAGTTCTCCGTGATGTCCTCATGGAGGAGGGAAGAGGACTCCAGGGAAACCTGTGAAGATCTGGTGACCTCCATGTCCAAGAGGCTTAAGACAGTGCTGGAAAATATTGGCGGCCACACAGAATATTATACACACTTTTCACCTCTCTTCTGAGAAGTGCCCTCAATTTTGTTGCCAAGGTTTAGACATTTAAGGGGTACTCTGCCCTAGACATCTTATCCCCTATCCAAAGGAAAGAGGATGTCTGATCGTGGGGATCCCACCGCTGGGGACCCCCACGATCTCAGCCACGGCACCCCAGACATCCAGAGCACAGAGCGAACTTCACTCCATGCCAGATGACTGGCGATGCGGGACGGAGGCTCATGAGGTCACGGCCACACCCCGCTCCTGACATCACAGCCACACCCCCTCAATGCAAGTCTATGGTAGGGGTCGTAACGGCCATCACACCACGAGCCTCCAGCGCTGCACCCGATGCTCTAACCGAACGCCGGGTGCAGCAGGGAGATCCCAGCAGTATAGCGGGACACCTTATTAGACATCGATTAGACATCATATCCCCTATCCTTTGGATAGGGGGTAAGATGTCTAGGGGCGGAGTACCCCTTTAATGTCTGTGTTGAGTTATTATGAGGAGACACTTAGGGTTATCGGGAGGAAGTCTTGTGGATGAGAAGATCCAGGGAAGAAAGATTTATCGTATTCATGATATTATGTAATGGATGATACTATGGAGATTATATCTGACAATGAGGGACCCCCAGAGAGTCCTAAAGCCTAGAGGCCCAAACCTTGAGGGGCTTCTGATTCACAGACCATGTGCAGGACCTATGGCTGCAGCTTCCCCCAGCAAGAAGGCTACACCTGGTGTTCAGACCCCAAGACCGAGCCCAATAGAAAGACCCCAAATGGGACCCTCAGGCCTGTGGGACAGTATAGAGACCTCAGTGCGGCCTGTGATCTTTATTTTGGGTTCTCATGATCAGAATCATGTATTATACTTGGACACCATAGAAGAATACAACACAGACTTAATCCAGACAAGATGTCTGCAGATGATCAAATAACTTTATTCATTTCACTGGACATGGACATTAACAATCGTAGAATTCTCCGAAACAGCGCCCCAGGAGGTGAGGTCCAGAGGTGTCCATCATCATCGTCATCATCATCACCATTGTAACCACCAGGCATCTACTGCAAGAGGATAAAATATTTGTTATTTCACAGACATTGTGGGAAGTCCCAGTACGGGATATCATCCTACAGTCCTATCAGCTTGAGTCCCTGCCCGTCCCCAGGGTTCCCCCATAATGTAATTAGTTGTGCATTGAATGTAAAGGACTTTGATATGGTCACATGGTTATTAGTCACATGATAATGGTTGCCACATGTTAAAGTCACATGTTTTATTACCCAGAGAGCACCAGGTGACCAGGTGACCTGCAGCTAGCCTATGGTCTCCTTGCTCAGCCCCTTTATAAGAGGGGGAGGTACTACAATGTCTCTCTTAAATCCTGAGGTGAAGTCCAGTCCAGACGTCTCGGAGCCAGTGTCCAGCACATCTGGAGGCCTCAAGCCTAACCTACAGCCACAAGTCCGTAAGTCATCTCCGTCTGCCGTCACTATCTTCAGTCAAGTCAAATCTATTATAGTCAGTGTGGCTGTCTGTGCTAAAGTCTGTCAAAGTCACTGCAAGTCCCAGCAAGCTGTGAGGTCCCTTGTGTTACTGGTCACCTCTCTGGGAACCCTACTACCCTGTAATGACTGCTATACCTGTTCAACTTCAGTAAAGCTACCATTAACCTTCACCTGGCCTTGTACTATTACTTACCCCTGCCTGACCTAGGTCTAACGGGATTACCTTAGGGAGGTTATACAGGCAAACCATGCCCTGGCGTCACGAACACGAAGGGGTTAATACCATCTGCCCCTGGCAAAAACCATCTGCCCCTACACCTCACATCGCACCTCAAAACCACAACTATGTTTGGAATCACGAACAGGATGGGGTTAACAACACCTGCCCCATTTACCTCCCTTCACACCCTGTGGCTTCACACAAGCTTTGGCTTCACGACCAGGGTACAGGTGTGTGCCATATGCCACAAAGCCACAAGTCCTCCCCCCCCTAATCTGATTTGCGTCCGAGAAAAATCGCATGCCGGTGCGAAAAAGTTTGCACCAGAAAAGCGTACAGGACTGTTATTAGAGCGTTAGAGTGTTACTGGCGGCGCTGGTGAAATAGAGGGGGAGGTGTAGGAAAGACTGTTAACTACTATTGTGGAATGTGCAAATTCAGTAACTGAATGGGTTAACCGTAGTTTGGTGTTTGCCTTGTGCGGGAGCAGTCGCAGCTCCGCCCCATCAGCCCCCCACAGCGACGCCTCTTCAGTGTTGCGAGGAGAAGACTTTACCGACCGGACCAAAACAGGAAGTTCGTCGGCGCAGCCATATTGGAGGTTCCAGCGGCTGCATCTGGCTCCACTGTCCCCAGTCAAGCACCCGCTGCAGCGCAGACTCTGCATATACTAACGATCATCGCAACTAAGTCTCTGGTGCCGGTGTCTCCCTGCATTAACCCTCTAGTGCCCAGCAGCATCACCAGGTACTAACCACATGGGGGGAGTGCCACCCAGAGTGTTTCCGTCGGTCAAGCACCCGCTGCAGCGCAGACTCTGCATATACTAACGATCATCGCAACTAAGTCTCTGGTGCTGGTGTCTCCCTGCATTAACCCTCTATTGCCCAGCAGCATCACCATGTACTAACCACATGGGGGGAGTGCCACCCAGAGTGTTTCCGTTGGTCAAGACTAAGCTACTGCAGCACTTCATCAAGTTTCTTAAAGGGACAGTGCACTCAATTCCTCTTAAAGCGACAGCGCACTCAATTCATCTTAAAGTGACAACACGCTCAATTCTTCTTAAAGTGAGGGCGTACTCAAAAAGTCTACAAGATGTCAGCACCGGAATTCATGGGGAACCCTGTCCCTTCTACCTACAATGGAGACCCCTTCCCCCTGAGGGATTAAAAAGAGAAGATCCAGAGTTTGTTTGTCTTTTACTCTTTCCCTCTTAACCAACAGGTAGAGTTGCTCACAGGGCAACTCCAGGGACCAGCACTAGAGGAAGTCTGCACCTGGCCCGCCTCCGAGAAGGCGACTGTAGAGCAGATCTTTGAAGGACTGTGTCAGGTATTTCAGTCCCATTCTCCATCAGAGGTACATCTCCGGCTGTATGAGAGGCGGCAGAAGTCAGGTGAGACCTTGAGAGCATATGCTGTAGACCTACAGAATGCCCTAGAGACTGTTCAAAAACTAGATGGTATAACTCCTGAGCAGGGCAACAAGGTGTTAATGGACAGATTTATCGATGGGACTCATAATAAGTGGGACAAAGCTGAGATTGTTAGTGGTCCAAAATCTCAACATACCATTCCCCGCATTCTAGAGACTGACTAGACAAGTGATTCAGTCTGGGACTGAGTTAGAGGAGGTCTGTACACCCCTTACACCTGTCCAAGAGCCACTAGGGGCGGTAGCCAGAACTATACCGCCACCGTCACCGGTCCCCACCACAGTGTCATCTACTTTGCCAGTCACCGCAGTCCAAGCAACCCTGTCAGTCACTACCGATTCAGACCTACAGTGTATTAAACAAGACATTGCACAATAGACTAAGGTTATCAGAGAGCTCGTCACCCGGCCCCTCTCCCGTGAACAATCCTTGTCTAGAGACACCCCCTCTACTCCTGCCCCATACTAGAGACACCCCCTCTACTCCTGCCCCATACTAGAGACACCCCCTCTACTCCTGACCCATACTAGAGACACCCCCTCTACTCCTGCCCCATACTAGAGACACCCCCTCTACTCCTGCCCCATACTAGAGACACCCCCTCTACTCCTGCCCCATACAAGAGACACCCCCTCTACTCCTCACCCATACTAGAGACACCCCCTCTACTCCTACCGCATACTAGAGACACCCCCTCTACTCCTGCCCCATACTAGAGACACTCCCTCTACTCCTGCCCCATACAAGAGACACCCCCTCTACTCCTGACCCATACTAGAGACACCCCCTCTACTCCTGCCCTATACTAGAGACACCCCCTCTACTCCTGCCCCATACTAGAGACACCCCCTCTACTCCTGCCCTATACTAGAGACACCCCCTTTACTCCTGCCTTATACTAGAGACACCCCCTCTACTCCTGCCCCATACAAGAGACACCCCCTCTACTCCTGCCCCATACTAGAGACACCCCCTCTACTCCTGCCCCATACTAGAGACACCCCCTCTACTCCTGCCCCATACTAGAGACATCCACTCTACTCCTGACCTATTCTAGAGACACCCCCTCTACTCCGGACCCATACTAGAGACACCCCCTCTACTCCTGACCCATACAAGAGACACCCCCTCTACTCCTGCCCCATACTAGAGACACCCCCTCTACTCCTGACCCATACTAGAGCCACCCCCTCTACTCCTGCCCCATACTAGAGACATCCCCTCTACTCCTGCCCCATACTAGAGACACCCCCACTACTCCTGTCCCATACTGGAGACACCCCCTCTACTCCTGCCCCATACTAGAGACACCCCCTCTACTCCTGCCCCATACTAGAGACACCCCCTCTACTCCTGCCCCATACTAGAGACACCCCCTCTACTCCTGCCCCATACTAGAGACACCCCCTCTACTCCTGCCCCATACTAGAGACACCCCCTCTACTCCTGCCCCATACAAGAGACACCCCCTCTACTCCTGCCCCATACTAGAGACACCCCCTCTACTCCTGCCCCATACTAGAGACACCCCCTCTACTCCTGCCCCATACAAGAGACACCCCCCTCTACTCCTGACCTATACTAGAGACACCCCCTCTACTCCTGCCCCATACTAGAGACACCCCCTCTACTCCTGACCTATACTAGAGACACCCCCTCTACTCCTGACCCATACTAGAGACACCCCCTCTACTCCTGCCCCATACTAGAGACACGCCCTCTACTCCTGCCCCATACTGGAGACACCCCCTCTACTCCTGCCCCATACTAGAGACACCCCCTCTACTCCTGCCCCATACTAGAGACACCCCCTCTACTCCTGCCCCATACTAGAGACACCCCCTCTACTCCTGCCCCATACAAGAGACACCCCCTCTACTCCTGCCCCATACTAGAGACACCCCCTCTACTCCTGCCCCATACTAGAGACACCCCCTCTACTCCTGCCCCATACTAGAGACACCCCCTCTACTCCTGCCCCATAAAAGAGACACCCCCTCTACTCCTGCCCCATACTAGAGACACCCCCTCTACTCCTGCCCCATACTAGAGACACCCCCTCTACTCCTGCCCCATACAAGAGACACCCCCTCTACTCCTGACCTATACTAGAGACACCCCCTCTACTCCTGACCCATACTAGAGACACCCCCTCTATTCCTGACCTATACTAGAGACACCCCCTCTACTCCCGACCCATACTAGAGACACCCCCTCTACTCCTGCCCCATACTAGAGACATCCCCTCTACTCCTGACCCATACTGGAGACACCCCCTCTACTCCTGCCCCATACTAGAGACACCCCCTCTACTCCTGCCCCATACTAGAGACACCCCCTCTACTCCTGCCCCTTACTAGAGACACCCCCTCTACTCCTGCCCCATACTAGAGTCACCCCCTCTACTCCTGCCCCATACTAGAGACAGCCCCTCTACTCCTGCCCCATACTAGAGACACCCCCTCTACTCCTGCCCCATACTAGAGACACCCCCCCTACTCCTGACCCATACTAGAGATACCCCCTCTACTCCTGCCTCATACTGGAGACACCTTCTCTACTCCTGCCCCATACTAGAGACACCCCCCTCTACTCCTGCCTAATACTAGAGACACCTTCTCTACTCCTGCCCCATACTAGAGACACCCCCTCTACTCCTGCCCCATACTAGAGACACCCCCTCTACTCCTGCCCCATACTAGAGACACCCCCTCTACTCCTGACCCATACTAGAGACACCCCCTCTACTCCTGCCTCATACTAGAGACACCCCCTCTACTCTTGCCCCATACTAGAGACACCCCCTCTACTCCTGCCCTGTACTAGAGACACCCCCTGCACTCCTGCCCCATACTAGAGACAACCCCTCTACTCCTTACCCATACTAGAGACACCCCCTCTACTTCTGACCCATACTGGAGACACCCTCTCTCCTCCTGACCAATACTAGAGACACCCCCTCTACTCCTGCCCTATACTAGAGACACCCCCTCTACTCTTGCCCCATACTAGAGACACCCCCTCTACTCCTGACCCATACTAGAGACACCCCCTCTACTCCTGACCCATACTAGAGACACCCCTCTACTCCTGCCCCAAACTAGAGACACCCCCTCTACTCCTGCCCTATACTAGAGACACCCCCTCTACTCCTGCCCCATACTAGAGACACCCCCTCTACTCCTGACCCATACTAGAGACACCCCCTCTACTCCTGCCCCATACTAGAGACACCCCCTCTACTCCTGCCCTATACTAGAGACACCCCCTTTACTCCTGCCCCATACTAGAGCCACCCCCTCTACTCCTACCCCATACTAGAGACACCCCCTCTACTCCTGCCCCATACTAGAGACACCCCCTCTATTCCTGACCCATACTAGAGACACCCCCTCTATTCCTGACCCATACTAGAGACACCCCCTCTACTCCTGACCCATACTAGAGACACCCCCTCTACTCCTGACCCATACTAGAGACACCCCCTCTACTCCCAACCCATACTAGAGACACCCCCTCTACTCCTGCCCCATACTAGAGACACCCCCTCTACTCCTGACCCATACTAGAGCCACCCCCTCTACACCTACCCCATACTAGAGACACCCCCTCTTCTCCTGACCCATACTAGAGACACCCCCTCTACTCCTGACCCATACTAGAGACACCCCCTCTACTCCTGACCCATACTAGAGACACCCCCTCTACTCCTGCCCCATACTAGAGACACCCCCTCTACTCCTGCCCCATACTAGAGACACCCCCTCTACTCCTGACCCATACTAGAGCCACCCCCTCTACTCCTGCCCTATACTAGAGACACCTTCTCTACTCCTGCCCCATACTAGAGACACCCCCTCTACTCCTGCCCCATACTAGAGACACCCCCTCTACTCCTGACCCATACTAGAGCCACCCCCTCTACTCCTGCCCTATACTAGAGACACCCCCTCTACTCCTGCCCTATACTAGAGACACCCCTTCTACTCCTGCCCCATACTAGAGACACCCCCTCTACTCCTGCCCCATACTAGAGACACCTTATCTACTCCTGCCCCATACTAGAGACACCCCCTCTACTCCTGCCCCATACTAGAGACACCCCCTCTACTCCTGACCCATACTAGAGCCACCCCCTCTACTCCTGCCCCATACTAGAGACACCCCCTCTACTCCTGCCCCATACTAGAGACACCCCCACTACTCCTGTCCCATACTGGAGACAACCCCTCTACTCCTGCCCCATACTAGAGACACCCCCTCTACTCCTGCCCCATACTAGAGACACCCCCTCTACTCCTGCCCCATACTAGAGACACCCCCTCTACTCCTGCCCCATACTAGAGACACCCCCTCTACTCCTGCCCCATACTAGAGACACCCCCTCTACTCCTGCCCCATACAAGAGACACCCCCTCTACTCCTGCCCCATACTAGAGACACCCCCTCTACTCCTGCCCCATACTAGAGACACCCCCTCTACTCCTGCCCCATACAAGAGACACCCCCTCTACTCCTGACCTATACTAGAGACACCCCCTCTACTCCTGCCCCATACTAGAGACACCCCCTCTACTCCTGACCTATACTAGAGACACCCCCTCTACTCCTGACCCATACTAGAGACACCCCCTCTACTCCTGCCCCATACTAGAGACACGCCCTCTACTCCTGCCCCATACTGGAGACACCCCCTCTACTCCTGCCCCATACTAGAGACACCCCCTCTACTCCTGCCCCATACTAGAGACACCCCCTCTACTCCTGCCCCATACTAGAGACATCCCCTCTACTCCTGCCCCATACAAGAGACACCCCCTCTACTCCTGCCCCATACTAGAGACACCCCCTCTACTCCTGCCCCATACTAGAGACACCCCCTCTACTCCTGCCCCATACTAGAGACACCCCCTCTACTCCTGCCCCATAAAAGAGACACCCCCTCTACTCCTGCCCCATACTAGAGACACCCCCTCTACTCCTGCCCCATACTAGAGACACCCCCTCTACTCCTGCCCCATACAAGAGACACCCCCTCTACTCCTGACCTATACTAGAGACACCCCCTCTACTCCTGACCCATACTAGAGACACCCCCTCTATTCCTGACCTATACTAGAGACACCCCCTCTACTCCCGACCCATACTAGAGACACCCCCTCTACTCCTGCCCCATACTAGAGACATCCCCTCTACTCCTGACCCATACTGGAGACACCCCCTCTACTCCTGCCCCATACTAGAGACACCCCCTCTACTCCTGCCCCATACTAGAGACACCCCCTCTACTCCTGCCCCATACTAGAGACACCCCCTCTACTCCTGACCCATACTAGAGACACCCCCTCTATTCCTGACCTATACTAGAGACACCCCCTCTACTCCCGACCCATACTAGAGACACCCCCTCTACTCCTGCCCCATACTAGAGACACCCCCTCTACTCCTGCCCCTTACTAGAGACACCCCCTCTACTCCTGCCCCATACTAGAGACAGCCCCTCTACTCCTGCCCCATACTAGAGACACCCCCTCTACTCCTGCCCCATACTAGAGACACCCCCTCTACTCCTGACCCATACTAGAGATACCCCCTCTACTCCTGCCTCATACTAGAGACACCTTCTCTACTCCTGCCCCATACTAGAGACACCCCCTCTACTCCTGCCTAATACTAGAGACACCTTCTCTACTCCTGCCCCATACTAGAGACACCCCCTCTACTCCTGCCCCATACTAGAGACACCCCCTCTACTCCTGCCCCATACTAGAGACACCCCCTCTACTCCTGACCCATACTAGAGACACCCCCTCTACTCCTGCCTCATACTAGAGACACCCCCTCTACTCTTGCCCCATACTAGAGACACCCCCTCTACTCCTGCCCTGTACTAGAGACACCCCCTGCACTCCTGCCCCATACTAGAGACAACCCCTCTACTCCTTACCCATACTAGAGACACCCCCTCTACTTCTGACCCATACTGGAGACACCCTCTCTCCTCCTGACCAATACTAGAGACACCCCCTCTACTCCTGCCCTATACTAGAGACACCCCCTCTACTCTTGCCCCATACTAGAGACACCCCCTCTACTCCTGACCCATACTAGAGACACCCCCTCTACTCCTGACCCATACTAGAGACACCCCTCTACTCCTGCCCCAAACTAGAGACACCCCCTCTACTCCTGCCCTATACTAGAGACACCCCCTCTACTCCTGCCCCATACTAGAGACACCCCCTCTACTCCTGACCCATACTAGAGACACCCCCTCTACTCCTGCCCCATACTAGAGACACCCCCTCTACTCCTGCCCCTTACTAGAGACACCCCCTTTACTCCTGCCCCATACTAGAGCCACCCCCTCTACTCCTACCCCATACTAGAGACACCCCCTCTACTCCTGCCCCATACTAGAGACACCCCCTCTATTCCTGACCCATACTAGAGACACCCCCTCTATTCCTGACCCATACTAGAGACACCCCCTCTACTCCTGACCCATACTAGAGACACCCCCTCTACTCCTGACCCATACTAGAGACACCCCCTCTACTCCCAACCCATACTAGAGACACCCCCTCTACTCCTGCCCCATACTAGAGACACCCCCTCTACTCCTGACCCATACTAGAGCCACCCCCTCTACACCTACCCCATACTAGAGACACCCCCTCTTCTCCTGACCCATACTAGAGACACCCCCTCTACTCCTGCCCTATACTAGAGACACCCCCTCTACTCCTGACCCATACTAGAGACACCCCCTCTACTCCTGCCCCATACTAGAGACATCCCCTCTACTCCTGACCCATACTGGAGACACCCCCTCTACTCCTGCCCCATACTAGAGACATCCCCTCTACTCCTGACCCATACTAGAGACACCCCCTCTACTCCTGACCCATACTAGAGACACCCCCTCTACTCCTGCCCCATACTAGAGACACCCCCTCTACTCCTGCCCCATACTAGAGACACCCCCTCTACTCCTGACCCATACTAGAGCCACCCCCTCTACTCCTGCCCTATACTAGAGACACCTTCTCTACTCCTGCCCCATACTAGAGACACCCCCTCTACTCCTGCCCCATACTAGAGACACCCCCTCTACTCCTGACCCATACTAGAGCCACCCCCTCTACTCCTGCCCTATACTAGAGACACCCCCTCTACTCCTGCCCTATACTAGAGACACCCCTTCTACTCCTGCCCCATACTAGAGACACCCCCTCTACTCCTGCCCCATACTAGAGACACCTTATCTACTCCTGCCCCATACTAGAGACACCCCCTCTACTCCTGCCCCATACTGGAGACACCCCCTCTACTCCTGACCCATACTAGAGACACCCCCTCTACTCCTGACCCATACTAGAGACACCCCCTCTACTCCTGCCCCATACTAGAGACACCCCCTCTACTCCTGACCCATACTAGAGCCACCCCCTCTACTCCTGCCCTATACTAGAGACACCCCCTCTACTCCTGCCCCATACTAGAGACACCCCCTCTACTCCTGCCCTATACTAGAGACACCCCCTCTACTCCTGCCCCATACTAGAGACACCCCCTCTACTCCTGACCCATACTAGAGACATCCCCTCTACTCCTGACCCATACTAGAGACACCCCCTCTACTCCTGACCCATACTGGAGACACCCTCTCTACTCCTGACCCATACTAGAGACACCCCCTCTACTCCTGCCCTATACTAGAGACACCCCCTCTACTCCTGTCCCATACTAAAGACACCCCCTCTACTCCTGACCCATACTAGAGACACCCCCTCTACTCCTGACCCATACTAGAGACACCCCCTCTACTCCTGCCCCATACTAGAGACACCCCTGCTACTCCTGACCCATACTAGGGACACCCCCTCTACTCCTGCCCCATACTAGAGACACCCCCTCTACTCCTGCCCCATACTAGAGACACCCCCTTTACTCCTGCCCCATACTAGAGACACTCCCTCTACTCCTGACCCATACTAGAGACACCCCCTCTACTCCTACCCCATACTAGAGACACCCCCTCTACTCCTGACCCATACTAGAGACACCCCCTCTACTCCTGACCCATACTAGAGACACCCCCTCTACTCCTGCCCCATACTAGAGACACCCCCTCTACTCCTGACCCATACTAGAGACACCCCCTCTACTCCTGACCCATACTAGAGACACCCCCTCTACTCCTGCCCCATACTAGAGACACCCCCTCTACTCCTGACCCATACTAGAGACACCCCCTCTACTCCTGCCCCATACTAGAGACACCCCCTCTACTCCTGCCCCATACTAGAGACACCCCCTCTACTCCTGACCCATACTAGAGACACCCCCTCTACTCCTGCCCTATACTAGAGACACCCCCTCTACTTCTGCCCCATACTAGAGCCACCCCCTCTACTCCTAACCTATCACATTATGTCACCTTCTGTCCCTATGTAATGGTCATTGTAGAAGGTGTACAATTGGAAGCGTTAATAGATACAGGGTCACAAGTGTCCACTATAAAAGTGTTTTCCATAAGTATTGGGATCCTGACCTAGCTGTAAAGACTGTTACCATCTGTCTGCCTCAGGAAACTACTGTTAACCCTAACCTAGCCTTGAACTATTAATCCGCCTGAATAAAATAGGACTAGCGGTGCTACCGTTCGGGGGGTTCTCGGTTAAAACAACGCCCTGGCGTCACGAACACAGAGAAGTTGAAAACAACTGCCCCTGGGCTACAACACCTGCCCCATACACTTCACTTCACACCACGTTACAACCATCTCCTGAAATCCCATGCATACAATCTGTGCAGAGGAAAAGGTGCCCAGTTGCCCATAGCAACCAATAAGATCACTTCTTTCCTTTTGCAGGGACCTTGTTAAAAATCAAAGAAGTGATCTGATTGTTTACTATTGGCAACTCGGCACCAACCTACCCCCCCCCATTCCCACCATGTGACGCCCCCATAGACTTTATAAGGGACACCTTATTTGTACCTGGTTCGGGGTCCCAGCAGCCTTTCCCACAGAAATCGCAGCACTTCTTCCCGTCATGGCATTCGGAGTCGTCCTGGCACCGATCCACCGAGGGCTCATTACATGTCACCATTATATTGGGGCATCCGTAGGCGATTGTTGTTGTCATCATTGTTGTTGTAGGCAAAATGGCTGAAAGATGCAGAGAGAAGAACAAGGAAGATGTGACTGGTTATATCTGGACACTGTGATGTGATGTGACTGGTTATATCTGGACACTGTGATGTGACTGGTTATATCTGGACACTGATGTGACTGGTTATATCTGGACACTGTGATGTGACTGGTTATATCTGGACACTGTGATGTGATGTGACTGGTTATATCTGGACACTGTGATGTGACTGGTTATATCTGGACACTGTGATGTTACATAGTTAGTTAGTTACATAGTTAGTACGGTCGAAAAAAGACATATGTCCATCAAGTTCAACCAGGGAATTAAGGGGTAGGGGTGTGACTGGTTATATCTGGACACTGTGATGTGATGTGACTGGTTATATCTGGACACTGTGATGTGACTAGTTATATCTGGACACTGTGATGTGACTGGTTATATCTGGACACTGTGATGTGACTGGTTATATCTGGACACTGTGATGTGATGTGACTGGTTATATCTGGACACTGTTATGTGATGTGACTGGTTATATCTGGACACTGTGATGTGATGTGACTGGTTATATCTGGACACTGTGATGTGACTGGTTATATCTGGACACTGTGATGTGTTTGACTGGTTATATCTGGACACTGTGATGTGACTGGTTACATCTGGACACTGTGATGTGATGTGACTGGTTATATCTGGACACTGTGATGTGACTGGTTATATCTGGACACTGTGATGTGACTGGTTATATCTGGACACTGTGATGTGATGTGACTGGTTATATCTGGACACTGTGATGTGATGTGACTGGTTATATCTGGACACTGTGATGTGATGTGACTGGTTATATCTGGACACTGTGATGTGACTGGTTATATCTGGACACTGTGATGTGATGTGACTGGTTATATCTGGACACTGTGATGTGATGTGACTGGTTATATCTGGACACTGTGATGTGATGTGACTGGTTATATCTGGACACTGTGATGTGATGTGACTGGTTATATCTGGACACTGTGATGTGACTGGTTATATCTGGACACTGTGATGTGATGTGACTGGTTATATCTGGACACTGTGATGTGATTGGTTATATCTGGACACTGTGATGTGACTGGTTATATCTGGAGACTGTGATGTGATGTGACTGGTTATATCTGGACACTGTGATGTGATGTGACTGGTTATATCTGGACACTGTGATGTGACTGGTTATATCTGGACACTGTGATGTGACTGGTTATATCTGGACACTGTGATGTGACTGGTTATATCTGGACACTGTGATGTGATGTGACTGGTTATATCTGGACACTGTGATGTGACTGGTTATATCTGAACACTGATGTGATGTGACTGGTTATATCTGAACACTGTGATGTGACTGGTTATATCTGGACACTGTGATGTGACGTGACTGGTTATATCTGGGCACTGTGATGTGATGTGACTGGTTATATCTGGACACTGTGATGTGACTGGTTATATCTGGACACTGTGATGTGACTGGTTATATCTGGACACTGTGATGTGACTGGTTATATCTGGACACTGTGATGTGACTGGTTATATCTGGACACTGTGATGTGATGTGACTGGTTATATCTGGACACTGTGATGTGACTGGTTATATCTGGACACTGTGATGTGACTGGTTATATCTGGACACTTTGATGTGATGTGACTGGTTATATCTGGACACTGTGATGTGATGTGACTGGTTATATCTGGACACTGTGATGTGACAGGTTATATCTGGACACTGTGATGTGATGTGACTGGTTATATCTGGACACTGTAATGTGACTGGTTATATCTGGACACTGATGTGATGTGATTGGTTATATCTGGACACTGTGATGTGATTGGTTATATCTGGACTCTGTGATGTGACTGGTTATATCTGGACACTGTGATGTGACTTGTTATATCTGGACACTGTGATGTGATGTGACTGGTTATATCTGGACACTGTGATGTGATTGGCAGTACCCTACATGACTGGTTATATCTGGCAGTACCCTACATGACTGGTTATATCTGGCAGTACCCTACATGACTGGTTATATCTGGCAGTATCCTACATGACTGGTTATATCTGGCAGTACCCTACATGACTGGTTATATCTGGCAGTACCCTACATGACTGGTTATATCTGGCAGTATCCTACATGACTGGTTATATCTGGCAGTACCCTACATGACTGGTTATATCTGGCAGTACCCTACATGACTGGTTATATCTAGCTGTACCCTACATGACTGGTTATATCTGGCAGTACCCTACATGACTGGTTATATCTGGCAGTACCCTACATGACTGGTTATATCTGGCAGTACCCTACATGACTGGTTATATCTGGAAGTACCCTACATGACTGGTTATATCTGGCAGTATCCTACATGACTGGTGATATCTGGCAGTACCTTACATGACTGGTTATATCTGGCAGTGTCCTACATGACTGGGTATATCTGGCAGTACCCTACATGACTGGTTATATCTGGCAGTACCCTACATGACTGGTTATATCTGGCAGTACCCTACATGACTGGTTATATCTGGAAGTACCCTACATGACTGGTTATATCTAGCTGTACCCTACATGACTGGTTATATCTGGCAGTACCCTACATGACTGGTTCTATCTGGCAGAACCCTACATTACTGGTTATATCTGGCAGTACCCTACATGACTGGTTATATCTGGCAGTACTTTACATGATTGGTTATATCTGGCAGTACCCTACATGACTGGTTATATCTGGCAGAACCCTACATTACTGGTTATATCTGGCAGTACCCTACATGACTGGTTATATCTGGCAGTACCTTACATGACTGGTTATATCTGACAGTACCCTACATGACTGGTTATATCTGGCAGTATCCTACATGACTGGTGATATCTGGCAGTATCCTTCATGACTGGTTATATCTGGCAGTACCCTACATGACTGGTTATATCTGGCAGTACCCTCCATGGCTGGTTATATCTAGCTGTACCCTACATGACTGGTTATATCTGGCAGTACCCTACATGACTGGTTATATCTGGCAGTACCCTACATGACTGGTTATATCTGGCAGTACCCTACATGACTGGTTATATCTGGCAGTACCCTACATGACTGGTTATATCTGGCAGTACCCTACATGACTGGTTATATCTGGCAGTACCCTACATGACTGGTTATATCTGGCAGAACCCTACATTACTGGTTATATCTGGCAGTACCCTACATGACTGGTTCTATCTGGCAGAACCCTACATTACTGGTTATATCTGGCAGTACTCTACATGATTGGTTATATCTGGCAGTACCCTACATGACTGGTTATATCTGGAAGTACCCTACATGACTGGTTATATCTGGCAGAACCCTATATTACTGGTTATATCTGGCAGTACCCTACATGACTGGTTATATCTGGCAGTACCTTACATGACTGGTTATATCTGACAGTACCCTACATGACTGATTATATCTGGCAGTATCCTACATGACTGGTGATATCTGGCAGTATCCTTCATGACTGGTTATATCTGGCAGTACCTTACATGACTGGTTATATCTGGCAGTACCCTACATGACTGGTTATATCTGTCAGTACCCTACATGACTGGTGATATCTAACAGTATCCTACATGACTGGTTATATCTGGCAGTATCCTACATGACTGGTTATATCTGGCAGTACCCTACATGACTGGTTATATCTGTCAGTACCCTACATGACTGGTGATATCTGGCAGTATCCTACATGACTGGTTATATCTGGCAGTACCTTACATGACTGGTTATATCTGGCAGTACCCTACATGACTGGTTATATCTGTCAGTACCCTACATGACTGGTGATATCTGACAGTATCCTACATGACTGGTTATATCTGGCAGTACCTTACATGACTGGTTATATCTGGCAGTACCCTACATGACTGGTTATATCTGGCAGAACCCTACATTACTGGTTATATCTGGCAGTACCCTACATGACTGGTTATATCTGGCAGTATCCTACATGACTGGTGATATCTGGCAGTATCCTACATGACTGGTTATATCTGGCAGTACCTTACATGACTGGTTATATCTGGCAGTACCCTACATGACTGGTTATATCTGGCAGTACCTTACATGACTGGTTATATCTGGCAGTACCCTACATTACTGGTTATATCTGGCAGTACCCTACATGACTGATTATATCTGGCAGTACCTTACATGACTGGTTATATCTGGCAGTACCTTACATGACTGGTTATATCTGGCAGTACCCTACATTACTGGTTATATCTGGCAGTACCTTACATAACTGGTTATATCTGGCAGTACCTTACATGACTGGTTATATCTGGCAGTACCCTACATGACTGGTTATATCTGGCAGTACCCTACATGACTGGTTATATCTGGCAGTACCCTACATGACTGGTGATATCTGGCAGTACCCTACATGACTGGTTACATCTGGCAGTATCCTACATGACTGGTTATATCTGGCAGTATCCTACATGACTGGTTATATCTGGCAGTACCTTACATGACTGGTTATATCTGGCAGTACTCTACATTACTGGTTATATCTGGCAGTACCTTACATGACTGGTTATATCTGGCAGTACCCTACATGACTGGTTATATCTGGCAGTACTCTACATGACTGGTTATATCTGGCAGTACCCTACATGACTGGTTATATCTGGCAGTACTCTACATTACTGGTTATATCTGGCAGTATCCTACATGACTGGTTATATATGGCAGTACCCTACATGACTGGTTATATCTGGCAGTACCCTACATGACTGGTTATATCTGGCAGTACTCTACATGACTGGTTACATCTGGCAGTACCCTACATCACCGGTTATATCTGGCAGTACCCTACATGACTGGTTTTATCTGGCAGTACCCTACATGACTGGTTATATCTGGCAGTACCCTACATGACTGGTTATATCTGGCAGTACTCTACTTGACTGGTTATATCTGGCAGTACCCTACATGACTGGTTATATCTGGCAGTACCCTACTAGTAAAATTTTTGGTTCGCGAACGACGAACGCGAACTTCCGCAAATGTACGCGAACCCGCGAATCGGGCAACCGCCATTGACTTCAATGGGCAGGCGAATTTCAAAACCCACAGGGACTCTTTCTGGCCACAATAGTGATTTAAAATTTGTTTCTAGGGGACTAATACCTGGACTGTGGCGTGCTGGAGCGGGATCCAGGGCAAAACTCCCATGGAAAATTACATAGTTGATGCAGAGTCTGGTTTTAATCCATAAAGGGCATAAATCACCTATTATTCCTAAATTCTTTGGAATAACGTGCTTTAGCCCCCACATGGTTAGATCCCCCCTTTAGGCAGCACATAGTTAGATCCCCCCTATAGGCAGTACATAGATACCCCCATGTTAGGCAGCACATAGTTAGATCCCCCCTTTAGACAGCACATAGTTAGATCCCCCCTTTAGACAGAACATAGTGGGATTTGAACCCAAGGCCCCAGCGTTGCAAGGCAGCAGTGCTAACCTCTGAGCCCCCATGCTGCCCTTATCATAAATCTAATATGCACGGTTGCTAAAATGGACAGAGATGTTAGCAGAGAGTACCAGAAAAATTAGGCATGTACACCTGGCTCACAAAGTTGGTAATTGTTGCAGCCGCTGCTTTAGCAGCTGCCAGAAAAATTTCTGTTTGTTTCCCAGCCAGAAAGTGCCCTAAAACATTGCGGCTCGAACCATAGTTGGTGGCGGATAAATCATGCAGGTCATCCTTGGTCACCACCTTACCCAGACGGAACGTGATTGGTCGGATTCTTCAAAAAAGAATTGCCGCGGATGCCTCTTGGAATTCTCCAAAGAGGAAATACACGTCTCATCCCTGCTTGGTCTCTGCCCGGACCAGCCCAGCAGCGATTGGTCGAATTCTTCAAAAAAGATTTGCCGCTGATGCCTCTAGGAATCCCCCAAAGAGGAATTATACATCTTTAACCTGATTGGTCACCGCCCGGACCTGCCCAGCAGCGATGGCTGAAAGAGTTGAAAGACATCCTGCCGCCACCAGCGGCAAAGACTTGCAACCTGAACTCATACGACCCCTCTCTGATTGGCTCACTCGACATCCCGAACAGCCAATCAGAGTTAAGCCTACCATCCTCATGCCCATGTTTGGATGACATCCCCTCACCGACTTTTTCCTATGACAGCGTAACTGTACACAGCCATGTACGTTCCTGATTGGTTGCCCCCATACCATCCAGCAGCGAGTGACCAATCAGCTTCAAGAGGCCCGTCTTCATTAAAAATTCACCGTGGCAACCCTGCACAGTGTCACCAGGTTTACCCAATGCGCAGAGTAGGTGATATACCGGTCCTGACCATGTGTTGCAGACCAGGTATCAGTGGTCAGATGGACCCTTGACCCAACACTGTGTGCCAGACATGCCATTACATCCTGTTGCACAATTGAGTACCGGCTGGTGATTGCCTTTTGTGCAAAGAAATTTTGGCCGGGTACCTTCCACTGCGGTGTCCCAATAGCTAAAAAAGAAATTTTTGCAATTTTTTTTTTTTTATTAAATTTTTTACATTTTGTAACATTTTTTAAAATTATTTTTTTAAAAGCTGGCGGGCTATGAGTTCAGACAAGCCAGCTGTCAGACGCCGGCCTAGGGAGTGACCTTGTGACATTGGCATCTTACCCTCAAACATGTCCTTGATAGACGTAGACGTAGAATAGACGCTGTAGGCCTGACACACACGCTTGCAGACAACTAACTGCTATTCAATTACAGTCAAAATTTTATTTATTTTTGTTAAATTTACACAACTGTCACACCACATATGATTTGCACTAGTGTGACAATGAGCCCAGCAGGCCCAAAAACTCCCAAGTGTGAAGTGAACTGACTGATTTTATTTCACAGCCAAAAAAGGTATTTTTTTTCAAATTTACACTATGGTCGGTGTTACACCCAGACCTTCTGCTGTTGCCCCTGACTACGACTCTTGCTGTCTGCCCTGACCTTCTGCTACGTCCGAACTTGCTCTTGCCTTGTCCCTTTGTACTGCGCCTGTCTCAGCTGTCAGTGGGGTTGAGCCGCTATCGGGTGGAACGACCTGGGGGTTACCTGCCGCTGCAAGTCCATCCCGCTTTGCGGCAGGCTCTGATGAAAACCAGTAACCCCTTAGATTCCGTTCCCATGGTACGGCCCACGCCATCACCCCACTGACACAGAGGATCCACCTCCAGTGTCCTCGCTGCATACCAGTCCGGACCCTGACAGTCGGTCACCCCAAAGATGATTTGCACTAGTGTGACAATGAGCCCTACTCACACTCCTGAGGAAGTCACTTTGTGACGGAACGCGTGGAGGTTCTTGGATCCGGGCGGATGGGTGATATCTTGCTCTTACCCTTTTGCGAGCCTTGCCTCTCTCATATCTGGTCTCCATATTTGGCAGCTATCTCTACAGGATTATTTGCCCAGCTGACTCTTTATCCATTTATTTATTATATGAGCTATGTGTGATTTTTTCTGAGATTTCCACTGTGAGACCATTGTCTGCATTTACTATTAGAGATTCTTTATAGCATATTGATATTTTGCAGATTTTTGACCGGGTTGAGATTTCATGTGCTTGCTCATATATATTTATTGTTATTGTCTTCAAGGGTAGAACGCTATATTTATTAGCCCGGATTTTGATGAGACATACACCATGTCTCATCTGTGTGGTGTGGCCCAGGTTGGGCCTTTTTAAGTGTTTTTAACTTGTGTGTGTGTCTTTATATTTCCTCATTTGCTTTGTAACATTTTGTGCTCCAATAAAGATTGTCATTTTTGGAATAATTGATTGTTTCAGGTGTGCTTCCATATGCATTTCTTTTCCTTTTTTTTCCTGTGGTTTGTTTTATGCAGGTTAAGCACCCTCATTCACCATCATTTTAGCTGAGCCCCCCTTTTTCTTTCTTCTTTCTTTTTTCTCTACAATGAGCCCTAAGGGCCAAAAGACTCCCAAGTGTGAAGTGAAGTGACTGATTTTATTTCACAGCCCAAAACATTTTTTTTTCCTAATTTACACAACTGTCAACCCACATTTGATTTGCACTAGTGTGACAATGAGCCCAGCAGGCCCAAAAACTCCCAAGTGTGATGTGAACTGACTGGTTTTATTTCACAGCCAAAAAAGTGCCACACCAAATGTGATTTCACTAGGGTGACACAATTAGCCCTGCTGCAAAAAAAAAAACTCACAACTGTGACGTGAACTGACTGGTTTTATTTCACAGGCAAAAAGGGTATTTTTTTTTTATTTGCACAACTGTCACACCAAATGTGATTTGCACTAGTGTGACAATGAGCAAAAAAGGTTGCCAGCGGAGTTCCTCTATTAAGCAGTGGTCCCCAACCAGGGTGCCTCCAGCAGTTGCAAGACACAGGAACTGAATTTATAGCCCTTTTAATACTGTAGTAGTTAGTTGCTTGAAGGAACTTAAGTTTTACACTGGAGTACCCCTTTTAACCAGCGTCCCCTCCCAACCAAGGTGCCTCCAGCTGATGCAAGACACACGGACTGAACTTATAGCCCTTTTAATACCGTAGTTAGTTGCTTTAAGGGACTTAAGTTTTACACTGTAGTACCCCTTTTAACCAGCGGTTCCCTCCCAACCAGGGTGCCTCCAGCTGTTGCAAGACACATGGACTGATATTTGAGCCATAAAAAGGGCTTTTTTTGGGTGCTGTCCTTAAAGCAGATGTTACACTAGTGCTTTATGAGTAAACTGGACCCTGAATACACCACCTAGCAGCAATCTAGCTATCGCTTTCCCTATACAGCAGAAGCAGCTTCTCTGCCCCTCCAAGGGAGGGAGGGACTGC
Source organism: Hyla sarda (assembly GCF_029499605.1). Taxonomy (NCBI): domain Eukaryota; kingdom Metazoa; phylum Chordata; class Amphibia; order Anura; family Hylidae; genus Hyla; species Hyla sarda. The sequence continues at coordinate 4,345,657 of NC_079191.1, forward strand.
TACTGATTGGCTGTAATGTGTCTGCTGACTCTGACTCACAGGTTTAAAGTTTACCGCAATGTTAAAGTATAGGGGGCGGATCGAACTTCACATATGTTCGCCTGGCGATGCGAGCGCGAACATGCTAAGTTCGCTGGGAACTGTTCACCGGCGAACAATTCACGACATCTCTATACCCTACATGACTGGTTATATCTGGTACCGTCTGCTTTCAGCTCCGTTCTCTGTCTATGATCTCAATCCCCGGATTGTGCAGACAGATGATTGATGGGGTCGGGGGTCAGCGCCCACTGATCTGATAGTGATGACCTGTCCTGAGGATGGCCTATCAATATATTGTGAGCAGAAAACCCCTTTAATTCTTACATTTAGGGATCAGTTTGGTGTGACTGCTCCTTTAAGACACATTGTTTGGATATAAGGTGCCCATACATGGCGTTTTACCAACACCTATTCTTCCTGACCCCTCCCCCATATACATGAATGTGTTTCCAATGGGCACATTCCAACACGCTGCCATCAGACACCAAGGGCACCAACTGATCTCTAGAGGGGAAAAATGTTTCGGCAAGATGGAGCCCACCCCCCCAACCTTCTGACCCCCATAATTCCTGTTAATACTAAGTCACTTGTAGACATCTACCCCATCTATATCATTAGGACATCCCCCACCACATATCCCATCATCCTCCTCTACTGACCTGCAGCCGATATATATCCGGCACACACCGAGCCGAGGACAAGGACCAGGAGGACGGATCGAGCAGACGCTTCCATCTCCCCGGATCACTATGTGGACAGATCCCTGAGATCTGCTTAGGGCTAGTTGACTGACTGCTAGGACCTGGGTTTGGGAGAAGACGTATTTAACAGCCAGACCAGGGGGAGGGGACTCCAGCACATTCCTACTGGGTTATATATCCCCCTGTTTTGATCCCTGTGGGTCCTCCAGCTGACGTTGGCTTTATGACAAGTCTTCTGGCTGACTTGGCTCTCCCCCTACTGGTACTGGTCATGGTGACTTGTTGCTTTGTTAGCAAAATTGGAGAACTGCCCTATGGTTTCTGGGTCTCGTCGTACTCTCCGCCCCTGAATCCCCTTCTGCTGTCAGTGCATGCTGGGAGTTGTAGTTTTGCAACAGCTGGAGGTTTGCCCCCCTCCCCCCCATGTGAATGCACAGGGTTTACAGTTTCTCACTGCAAGTGTGAGATGTGGCAACTTTTCCGCTGCATCTCAAAATCTAAAAACACTACACAAAATAAAGGGTAAAACTCTACATATACACCCCCTTACACTGTCCCCCCCCCCCCCCCCCCAATAAAAATGAAAAACATCCGATACGGCACTATTTCCAAAATTTAGCCTCCAGATGTTGCAAAACAACAACTCCCAGTATTACCGGACAGCCATTGACTGTACAGCCAGGCTAGGAGTTTTGCAACAGCTGGAGGCACCCTGTGTGGGAATCACTGGCGTAGAATACACCTATACAAATCCCTAATATAGGTCTCAAATGCGCATGGCGCTCTCTCACTTCAGAGCCCTGCCGTATTTCAAGGCAACAGTTTAGGGCCACATATGGGGTATCGCCGTACTTGGGAGAAATTGCTTAAGGTTTCTCCTTTTACCCCTTATGAAAAGGTAAAATTTATTTTTTACACTATCTTGTTGGTGTTGCCCCACACTATTTATTTTCACAAGAGGTAAAAGGAAAAAAGACACCCAAAATTGGTAACACAATTTCTCCTGAGTACGGAAATACCCCATACAGTATGTGGACATAAAATGCTCTGCGGGCGCACAACAAGGCTCAGGAGTGAGAGCCCCATTTACATTTGAGGTGATTTGCACAGAGGTGGCTGACCGTTACAGCGGTTCTGACATAAACACAAAAAAAAAAAAAACACCAACATGTGACCCCATTTTGGAAACTACACCCCTAACGGAACGGAACAAGAGGTATAGTGATCCTTAACACCCCAATGGTGTATGAAGAATTTTTGTTGAAAATGAAAAATTTAAATTTTTTCACTAAAATGCTGGTGTTATCCCAATTTCTTTATTTTCGCAAGGGGTAATAGGAAAAAAGCCACCCAAAATTTGCAACCCCATTTCTTCTGAGTAAGAACATAACCCATATGTGGATGTAAAGTGTTCTGCGGGCGCACTACAGGGATCAGAAGAGAAGGAGCGCCATTGGGCTTTTGGAGAGAGAATTAGGCTGGAATTGAAAGCCATGTGTGTTTACAAAGCCCCCATAGAGCCAGAACAATGGACTCCCCACAAGTGACCCCATTTTATAAACTACACCCCTCACAGAATTTAATAAAGGGTGCGGTGAGCATTTACGCCCCACAGGTGTCTGACAGATTTTTTGAACAGTTGTCCGGAAAAATGAAAAATTACATTTTTCATTTGCACAGCCCACTGTTCCAAAGATCTGTCAAATGCCAGTGGGGTGTAAATGCTCACCGCACCCTTTATTAAATTCCGTGAGGGGTGTAGTTTATAAAATGGGGTCACTTGTGGGGAGTCCATTGTTCTGGCACCACGGGGGGGCTTTTTAAACGCACATTCCATTCTAAACAAATTCTCTCTCCAAAGGCTCCTTCTCTTCTGAGCATTGTAGTTCGCCTGCAGAGCACTTTACATCCACACATGGGGTATTTCCATACTCAGAAGAGATGGTGTTACAAATTTTGGGGGGCATTTTCTCTTTAAAATGGTAAATTTGGGGAAAAAACTGCATTTTAGTGAAAAAAAAAATTCAATTACACATCCAACTTTAACGAAAAGTCATCAAACACCTGTGGGGTGTTAAGGCTCACTGTACCCCTTGTTACATGCCTGGAAGGGTGTAGTTTCCAAAATAGTATGCCATGTGTTTTTTTTTTTTTTTTGCTGTTCTGGCAGCATAGGGGCTTCCTAAATGTGACATGCCCCCCAAAAACCATTTCAGAAAAACTCACTCTCCAAAATCCCATTGTCGCTCCTTCTCTTCTGAGCCCTCTACTGCGCCCGCCGAACACTTTACATACACATATGAGGTATTTCCTTACTTGAGAGAAATTGGGTTACAAATTTTGGGGGTCTTTTTCTCCTATTACCCCTTGTAAAAAATCAGAGACTGGGTCTACAAGAAAATGTTAGTGTAAAAAATGGAAATTTTTTATTTTCTCCTTCACTTTCTGAATGTCATTTTGAATACTTTGAGGGGTGCAGTTTTTATAATGGGGTAATTTATGGGGTATTTGTAATATGAAGATCCCTGAAATCCACTTCAAAACTGAACTGGTCCCTGAAAAATTCCGATTTTGAAATTTTTTTGAAAAATTTGAATATTGCTGCTGAACTTTGAAGCCTCTGATGTCTCCAAAAGTAAAAACATCTCAACTTTATGATGGAAACATAATATATTGTATATAATATAATAATATAAAGATATCTCCTGTATGATGCAAATATAAAGTAGACATATTGTATATGTGAATCAATATATCGTTTATTTGGAATGTCTATTCCAGCTTCACAGTTGGAAAAATTCAAAATTTTCAAATTTTTCATAAAATTTTGGAATTTTTCACCAAGAAATGATGCCAGTATTGAAAAAATTTACAACTATAATAAAGTAAAATACGTCACAAATAAAATATCTCGGAATCAAATTCATAAGTAAAAGCATCCCAGAGTTATTAATGCTTAAATTGAAAGTGTTCAGATGTGCAAAAAATGAACGGGTCCTTAAGGCCAAAATGACCTCGTTCCTTAAGGGGTTAAGACCCATTGTTTGGATATAAGGTGCCCATACATGGGGTTTGACCGACACCTATTCTACCTGACACCCCCCCCCCCCCCCCCCCATATACATGAATGTATTTCCAATGGGCACAAGCCAACACGCTGCCATCAGACACCACTGGCACCAGATGATCTCCTGAGGGGACAAAGGATTGGACAAGATGGAGCCCATCCCCCCAACCTTCTAACCCCCATCATTCCTGTAAAGGATAAGTCCCTTGTAGACATCTGCCCCATCTATATCCTCAGGACATCCCCCACCACACATCCCATCATCCTCCTCTACTGACCTGCAGCCGATATATATCCAGCACACACCGAGCCGAGGACAAGGACCAGGAGGACGGATCGAGCAGACGCTTCCATCTCCCCGGATCACAATGTGGACAGATGCCTGAGACCTGGCTGAGTGTCATATATATATATATACACGGACCTGATACTATTACAGCTACACCCACACACATCCTGGATACACAGAACAAACACAACAGGAACGAACTAAAGGATCATACCTGGGCACTATTATGTGTGTGACTGCTGATATCTGGACACTGTGATGTGATGTGACTGGTTATATCTGGACACTGTGATGTGATGTGACTGGTTATATCTGGACACTGTGATGTGATGTGACTGATTATATCTGGACACTGTGATGTGATTGGTTATATCTGGACACTGTGATGTGATGTGACTGGTTATATCTGGACACTGTGATGTGACTGGTTATATCTGGACACTGTGATGTGATGTGACTGGTTATATCTGGACACTGTGATGTGACTGGTTATATCTGGACACTGTGATGTGATGTATCTGGTTATATCTGGACACTGTGATGTGATGTGACTGGTTATATCTGGACACTGTGATGTGACTGGTTATATCTGGACACTGTGATGTGATGTGACTGGTTATATCTGGACACTGTGATGTGACTGGTTATATCTGGACACTGTGATGTGACTGGTTATATCTGGACACTGTGATGTGTGTGACTGGTTATATCTGGACACTGTGATGTGACTGGTTACATCTGGACACTGTGATGTGATGTGACTGGTTATATCTGGACACTGTGATGTGACTGGTTATATCTGGACACTGTGATGTGACTGGTTATATCTGGACACTGTGATGTGATGTGACTGGTTATATCTGGACACTGTGATGTGATGTGACTGGTTATATCTGGACACTGTGATGTGACTGGTTATATCTGGACACTGTGATGTGACTGGTTATATCTGGACACTGTGATGTGACTGGTTATATCTGGACACTGTGATGTGATGTGACTGGTTATATCTGGACACTGTGATGTGACTGGTTATATCTGGACACTGTGATGTGATGTGACTGGTTATATCTGGACACTGTGATGTGATGTGACTGGTTATATCTGGACACTGTGATGTGATGTGACTGGTTATATCTGGACACTGTGATGTGATGTGACTGGTTATATCTGGACACTGTGATGTGACTGGTTATATCTGGACACTGTGATGTGATTGGTTATATCTGGACACTGTGATGTGATTGGTTATATCTGGACACTGTGATGTGACTGGTTATATCTGGACACTGTGATGTGATGTGACTGGTTATATCTGGACACTGTGATGTGATGTGACTGGTTATATCTGGACACTGTGATGTGACTGGTTATATCTGGACACTGTGATGTGACTGGTTATATCTGGACACTGTGATGTGACTGGTTATATCTGGACACTGTGATGTGATGTGACTGGTTATATCTGGACACTGTGATGTGACTGGTTATATCTGGACACTGTGATGTGACTGGTTATATCTGGACACTGTGATGTGATGTGACTGGTTATATCTGGACACTGTGATGTGACTGGTTATATCTGAACACTGATGTGATGTGACTGGTTATATCTGAACACTGTGATGTGACTGGTTATATCTGGACACTGTGATGTGATGTGACTGGTTATATCTGGACACTGTGATGTGATGTGACTGGTTATATCTGGACACTGTGATGTGACGTGACTGGTTATATCTGGGCACTGTGATGTGATGTGACTGGTTATATCTGGACACTGTGATGTGACTGGTTATATCTGGACACTGTGATGTGACTGGTTATATCTGGACACTGTGATGTGACTGGTTATATCTGGACACTGTGATGTGACTGGTTATATCTGGACACTGTGATGTGACTGGTTATATCTGGACACTTTGATGTGATGTGACTGGTTATATCTGGACACTGTGATGTGATGTGACTGGTTATATCTGGACACTGTGATGTGACAGGTTATATCTGGACACTGTGATGTGATGTGACTGGTTATATCTGGACACTGTAATGTGACTGGTTATATCTGGACACTGATGTGATGTGATTGGTTATATCTGGACACTGTGATGTGATTGGTTATATCTGGACTCTGTGATGTGACTGGTTATATCTGGACACTGTGATGTGATTGGCAGTACCCTACATGACTGGTTATATCTGGCAGTACCCTACATGACTGGTTATATCTGGCAGTACCCTACATGACTGGTTATATCTGGCAGTATCCTACATGACTGGTTATATCTGGCAGTACCCTACATGACTGGTTATATCTGGCAGTACCCTACATGACTGGTTATATCTGGCAGTATCCTACATGACTGGTTATATCTGGCAGTACCCTACATGACTGGTTATATCTGGCAGTACCCTACATGACTGGTTATATCTAGCTGTACCCTACATGACTGGTTATATCTGGCAGTACCCTACATGACTGGTTATATCTGGCAGTACCCTACATGACTGGTTATATCTGGCAGTACCCTACATGACTGGTTATATCTGGAAGTACCCTACATGACTGGTTATATCTGGCAGTATCCTACATGACTGGTGATATCTGGCAGTACCTTACATGACTGGTTATATCTGGCAGTGTCCTACATGACTGGGTATATCTGGCAGTACCCTACATGACTGGTTATATCTGGCAGTACCCTACATGACTGGTTATATCTGGCAGTACCCTACATGACTGGTTATATCTGGAAGTACCCTACATGACTGGTTATATCTAGCTGTACCCTACATGACTGGTTATATCTGGCAGTACCCTACATGACTGGTTATATCTGGCAGTACCCTACATGACTGGTTATATCTGGCAGTACCCTACATGACTGGTTCTATCTGGCAGAACCCTACATTACTGGTTATATCTGGCAGTACTCTACATGATTGGTTATATCTGGCAGTACCCTACATGACTGGTTATATCTGGCAGAACCCTACATTACTGGTTATATCTGGCAGTACCCTACATGACTGGTTATATCTGGCAGTACCTTACATGACTGGTTATATCTGACAGTACCCTACATGACTGGTTATATCTGGCAGTATCCTACATGACTGGTGATATCTGGCAGTATCCTTCATGACTGGTTATATCTGGCAGTACCCTACATGACTGGTTATATCTGGCAGTACCCTCCATGGCTGGTTATATCTAGCTGTACCCTACATGACTGGTTATATCTGGCAGTACCCTACATCACTGGTTATATCTGGCAGTACCCTACATGACTGGTTATATCTGGCAGTACCCTACATGACTGGTTATATCTGGCAGTACCCTACATGACTGGTTATATCTGGCAGTACCCTACATGACTGGTTATATCTGGCAGTACCCTACATGACTGGTTATATCTGGCAGTACCCTACATGACTGGTTATATCTGGCAGTACCCTACATGACTGGTTATATCTGGCAGAACCCTACATTACTGGTTATATCTGGCAGTACCCTACATGACTGGTTCTATCTGGCAGAACCCTACATTACTGGTTATATCTGACAGTACTCTACATGATTGGTTATATCTGGCAGTACCCTACATGACTGGTTATATCTGGCAGTACCCTACATGACTGGTTATATCTGGCAGAACCCTATATTACTGGTTATATCTGGCAGTACCCTACATGACTGGTTATATCTGGCAGTACCTTACATGACTGGTTATATCTGACAGTACCCTACATGACTGATTATATCTGGCAGTATCCTACATGACTGGTGATATCTGGCAGTATCCTTCATGACTGGTTATATCTGGCAGTACCTTACATGACTGGTTATATCTGGCAGTACCCTACATGACTGGTTATATCTGTCAGTACCCTACATGACTGGTGATATCTAACAGTATCCTACATGACTGGTTATATCTGGCAGTATCCTACATGACTGGTTATATCTGGCAGTACCCTACATGACTGGTTATATCTGTCAGTACCCTACATGACTGGTGATATCTGGCAGTATCCTACATGACTGGTTATATCTGGCAGTACCTTACATGACTGGTTATATCTGGCAGTACCCTACATGACTGGTTATATCTGTCAGTACCCTACATGACTGGTGATATCTGACAGTATCCTACATGACTGGTTATATCTGGCAGTACCTTACATGACTGGTTATATCTGGCAGTACCCTACATGACTGGTTATATCTGGCAGAACCCTACATTACTGGTTATATCTGGCAGTACCCTACATGACTGGTTATATCTGGCAGTATCCTACATGACTGGTGATATCTGGCAGTATCCTACATGACTGGTTATATCTGGCAGTACCTTACATGACTGGTTATATCTGGCAGTACCCTACATGACTGGTTATAGCTGGCAGTACCTTACATGACTGGTTATATCTGGCAGTACCCTACATTACTGGTTATATCTGGCAGTACCTTACATGACTGGTTATATCTGGCAGTACCTTACATGACTGGTTATATCTGGCAGTACCCTACATGACTGGTTATATCTGGCAGTACCCTACATGACTGGTTATATCTGGCAGTATCCTACATGACTGGTTATATCTGGCAGTACCTTACATGACTGGTTATATCTGGCAGTACTCTACATTACTGGTTATATCTGGCAGTACCTTACATGACTGGTTATATCTGGCAGTACCCTACATGACTGGTTATATCTGGCAGTACTCTACATGACTGGTTATATCTGGCAGTACCCTACATGACTGGTTATATCTGGCAGTACTCTACATTACTGGTTATATCTGGCAGTATCCTACATGACTGGTTATATATGGCAGTACCCTACATGACTGGTTATATCTGGCAGTACCCTACATGACTGGTTATATCTGGCAGTACTCTACATGACTGGTTACATCTGGCAGTACCCTACATGACTGGTTATATCTGGCAGTACCCTACATGACTGGTTATATCTGGCAGTACCCTACATGACTGGTTATATCTGGCAGTACCCTACATGACTGGTTATATCTGGCAGTACTCTACTTGACTGGTTATATCTGGCAGTACCCTACATGACTGGTTATATCTGGCAGTACCCTACTAGTAAAATTTTTGGTTCGCGAACGACGAACGCGAACTTCCGCAAATGTACGCGAACCCGCGAATCGGGCAACCGCCATTGACTTCAATGGGCAGGCGAATTTCAAAACCCACAGGGACTCTTTCTGGCCACAATAGTGATTTAAAATTTGTTTCTAGGGGACTAATACCTGGACTGTGGCGTGCTGGAGCGGGATCCAGGGCAAAACTCCCATGGAAAATTACATAGTTGATGCAGAGTCTGGTTTTAATCCATAAAGGGCATAAATCACCTATTATTCCTAAATTCTTTGGAATAACGTGCTTTAGCCCCCACATGGTTAGATCCCCCCTTTAGGCAGCACATAGTTAGATCCCCCCTATAGGCAGTACATAGATACCCCCATGTTAGGCAGCACATAGTTAGATCCCCCCTTTAGACAGCACATAGTTAGATCCCCCCTTTAGACAGAACATAGTGGGATTTGAACCCAAGGCCCCAGCGTTGCAAGGCAGCAGTGCTAACCTCTGAGCCACCATGCTGCCCTTATCATAAATCTAATATGCACGGTTGCTAAAATGGACAGAGATGTTAGCAGAGAGTACCAGAAAAATTAGGCATGTACACCTGGCTCACAAAGTTGGTAATTGTTGCAGCCGCTGCTTTAGCAGCTGCCAGAAAAATTTCTGTTTGTTTCCCAGCCAGAAAGTGCCCTAAAACATTGCGGCTTGAACCATAGTTGGTGGCGGATAAGTCATGCAGGTCATCCTTGGTCACCACCTTACCCAGACGGAACGTGATTGGTCGGATTCTTCAAAAAAGAATTGCCGCGGATGCCTCTTGGAATTCTCCAAAGAGGAAATACACGTCTCATCCCTGCTTGGTCTCTGCCCGGACCAGCCCAGCAGCGATTGGTCGAATTCTTCAAAAAAGATTTGCCGCTGATGCCTCTAGGAATCCCCCAAAGAGGAATTATACATCTTTAACCTGATTGGTCACCGCCCGGACCTGCCCAGCAGCGATTGGCTGAAAGAGTTGAAAGACATCCTGCCGCCACCAGCGGCAAAGACTTGCAACCTGAACTCATACGACCCCTCTCTGATTGGCTCACTCGACATCCCGAACAGCCAATCAGAGTTAAGCCTACCATCCTCATGCCCATGTTTGGATGACATCCCCTCACCGACTTTTTCCTATGACAGCGTAACTGTACACAGCCATGTACGTTCCTGATTGGTTGCCCCCATACCATCCAGCAGCGAGTGACCAATCAGCTTCAAGAGGCCCGTCTTCATTAAAAATTCACCGTGGCAACCCTGCACAGTGTCACCAGGTTTACCCAATGCGCAGAGTAGGTGATATACCGGTCCTGACCATGTGTTGCAGACCAGGTATCAGTGGTCAGATGGACCCTTGACCCAACACTGTGTGCCAGACATGCCATTACATCCTGTTGCACAATTGAGTACCGGCTGGTGATTGCCTTTTGTGCAAAGAAATTTTGGCCGGGTACCTTCCACTGCGGTGTCCCAATAGCTAAAAAAGAAATTTTTGCTATTTTTTTTTTTTATTAAATTTTTTACATTTTGTAACATTTTTTAAAATTATTTTTTTAAAAGCTGGCGGGCTATGAGTTCAGACAAGCCAGCTGTCAGACGCCGGCCTAGGGAGTGACCTTGTGACATTGGCATCTTACCCTCAAACATGTCCTTGATAGACGTAGACGTAGAATAGACGCTGTAGGCCTGACACACACGCTTGCAGACAACTAACTGCTATTCAATTACAGTCAAAATTTTATTTATTTTTGTTAAATTTACACAACTGTCACACCACATATGATTTGCACTAGTGTGACAATGAGCCCAGCAGGCCCAAAAACTCCCAAGTGTGAAGTGAACTGACTGATTTTATTTCACAGCCAAAAAAGGTATTTTTTTTTCAAATTTACACTATGGTCGGTGTTACACCCAGACCTTCTGCTGTTGCCCCTGACTACGACTCTTGCTGTCTGCCCTGACCTTCTGCTACGTCCGACCTTGCTCTTGCCTTGTCCCTGTGTACCGCGCCTGTCTCAGCTGTCAGTGGGGTTGAGCCGCTATCGGGTGGAACGACCTGGGGGTTACCTGCCGCTGCAAGTCCATCCCGCTTTGCGGCAGGCTCTGATGAAAACCAGTAACCCCTTAGATTCCGTTCCCGTGGTACGGCCCACGCCATCACCCCACTGACACAGAGGATCCACCTCCAGTGTCCTCGCTGCATACCAGTCCGGACCCTGACAGTCGGTCACCCCAAAGATGATTTGCACTAGTGTGACAATGAGCCCTACTCACACTCCTGAGGAAGTCACTTTGTGACGGAACGCGTGGAGGTTCTTGGATCCGGGCGGATGGGTGATATCTTGCTCTTCCCCTCTTGTGAGCCTTGCCTCTCTCATATCTGGTCTCCATATTTGGCAGCTATCTCTACAGGATTATTTGCCCAGCTGACTCTTTATCCATTTATTTATTATATGAGCTATGTGTGATTTTTTCTGAGATTTCCACTGTGAGACCATTGTCTGCATTTACTATTAGAGATTCTTTATAGCATATTGATATTTTGCAGATTTTTGACCGGGTTGAGATTTCATGTGCTTGCTCATATATATTTATTGTTATTGTCTTCAAGGGTAGAACGCTATATTTATTAGCCCGGATTTTGATGAGACATACACCATGTCTCATCTGTGTGGTGTGGCCCAGGTTGGGCCTTTTTAAGTGTTTTTAACTTGTGTGTGTGTCTTTATATTTCCTCATTTGCTTTGTAACATTTTGTGCTCCAATAAAGATTGTCATTTTTGGAATAATTGATTGTTTCAGGTGTGCTTCCATATGCATTTCTTTTCCTTTTTTTTCCTGTGGTTTGTTTTATGCAGGTTAAGCACCCTCATTCACCATCATTTTAGCTGAGCCCCCCTTTTTCTTTCTTCTTTCTTTTTTCTCTACAATGAGCCCTAAGGGCCAAAAGACTCCCAAGTGTGAAGTGAAGTGACTGATTTTATTTCACAGCCCAAAACATTTTTTTTTCCTAATTTACACAACTGTCAACCCACATTTGATTTGCACTAGTGTGACAATGAGCCCAGCAGGCCCAAAAACTCCCAAGTGTGATGTGAACTGACTGGTTTTATTTCACAGCCAAAAAAGTGCCACACCAAATGTGATTTCACTAGGGTGACACAATTAGCCCTGCTGCAAAAAAAAAAACTCACAACTGTGACGTGAACTGACTGGTTTTATTTCACAGGCAAAAAGGGTATTTTTTTTTTATTTGCACAACTGTCACACCAAATGTGATTTGCACTAGTGTGACAATGAGCAAAAAAGGTTGCCAGCGGAGTTCCTCTATTAAGCAGTGGTCCCCAACCAGGGTGCCTCCAGCAGTTGCAAGACACAGGAACTGAATTTATAGCCCTTTTAATACTGTAGTAGTTAGTTGCTTGAAGGAACTTAAGTTTTACACTGGAGTACCCCTTTTAACCAGCGTCCCCTCCCAACCAAGGTGCCTCCAGCTGATGCAAGACACACGGACTGAACTTATAGCCCTTTTAATACCGTAGTTAGTTGCTTTAAGGGACTTAAGTTTTACACTGTAGTACCCCTTTTAACCAGCGGTTCCCTCCCAACCAGGGTGCCTCCAGCTGTTGCAAGACACATGGACTGATATTTGAGCCATAAAAAGGGCTTTTTTTGGGTGCTGTCCTTAAAGCAGATGTTACACTAGTGCTTTATGAGTAAACTGGACCCTGAATACACCACCTAGCAGCAATCTAGCTATCGCTTTCCCTATACAGCAGAAGCAGCTTCTCTGCCCCTCCAAGGGAGGGAGGGACTGCTACTGATTGGCTGTAATGTGTCTGCTGACTCTGACTCACAGGTTTAAAGTTTACCGCAATGTTAAAGTATAGGGGGCGGATCGAACTTCACATATGTTCGCCTGGCGATGCGAGCGCGAACATGCTAAGTTCGCTGGGAACTGTTCACCGGCGAACAATTCACGACATCTCTATACCCTACATGACTGGTTATATCTGGTACCGTCTGCTTTCAGCTCCGTTCTCTGTCTATGATCTCAATCCCCGGATTGTGCAGACAGATGATTGATGGGGTCGGGGGTCAGCGCCCACTGATCTGATAGTGATGACCTGTCCTGAGGATGGCCTATCAATATATTGTGAGCAGAAAACCCCTTTAATTCTTACATTTAGGGATCAGTTTGGTGTGACTGCTCCTTTAAGACACATTGTTTGGATATAAGGTGCCCATACATGGCGTTTTACCAACACCTATTCTTCCTGACCCCTCCCCCATATACATGAATGTGTTTCCAATGGGCACATTCCAACACGCTGCCATCAGACACCAAGGGCACCAACTGATCTCTAGAGGGGAAAAATGTTTCGGCAAGATGGAGCCCACCCCCCCAACCTTCTGACCCCCATAATTCCTGTTAATACTAAGTCACTTGTAGACATCTACCCCATCTATATCATTAGGACATCCCCCACCACATATCCCATCATCCTCCTCTACTGACCTGCAGCCGATATATATCCGGCACACACCGAGCCGAGGACAAGGACCAGGAGGACGGATCGAGCAGACGCTTCCATCTCCCCGGATCACTATGTGGACAGATCCCTGAGATCTGCTTAGGGCTAGTTGACTGACTGCTAGGACCTGGGTTTGGGAGAAGACGTATTTAACAGCCAGACCAGGGGGAGGGGACTCCAGCACATTCCTACTGGGTTATATATCCCCCTGTTTTGATCCCTGTGGGTCCTCCAGCTGACGTTGGCTTTATGACAAGTCTTCTGGCTGACTTGGCTCTCCCCCTACTGGTACTGGTCATGGTGACTTGTTGCTTTGTTAGCAAAATTGGAGAACTGCCCTATGGTTTCTGGGTCTCGTCATACTCTCCGCCCCTGAATCCCCTTCTGCTGTCAGTGCATGCTGGGAGTTGTAGTTTTGCAACAGCTGGAGGTTTGCCCCCCTCCCCCCCATGTGAATGCACAGGGTTTACAGTTTCTCACTGCAAGTGTGAGATGTGGCAACTTTTCCGCTGCATCTCAAAATCTAAAAACACTACACAAAATAAAGGGTAAAACTCTACATATACACCCCCTTACACTGTCCCCCCCAATAAAAATGAAAAACATCCGATACGGCACTATTTCCAAAATTTAGCCTCCAGATGTTGCAAAACAACAACTCCCAGTATTACCGGACAGCCATTGACTGTACAGCCAGGCTAGGAGTTTTGCAACAGCTGGAGGCACCCTGTGTGGGAATCACTGGCGTAGAATACACCTATACAAATCCCTAATATAGGTCTCAAATGCGCATGGCGCTCTCTCACTTCAGAGCCCTGCCGTATTTCAAGGCAACAGTTTAGGGCCACATATGGGGTATCGCCGTACTTGGGAGAAATTGCTTAAGGTTTCTCCTTTTACCCCTTATGAAAAGGTAAAATGTATTTTTTACACTATCTTGCTGGTGTTGCCCCACACTATTTATTTTCACAAGAGGTAAAAGGAAAAAAGACACCCAAAATTGGTAACACAATTTCTCCTGAGTACGGAAATACCCCATACAGTATGTGGACATAAAATGCTCTGCGGGCGCACAACAAGGCTCAGGAGTGAGAGCCCCATTTACATTTGAGGTGATTTGCACAGAGGTGGCTGACCGTTACAGCGGTTCTGACATAAACACAAAAAAAAAAAAAAACACCAAGATGTGACCCCATTTTGGAAACTACACCCCTAACGGAACGGAACAAGAGGTATAGTGATCCTTAACACCCCAATGGTGTATGAAGAATTTTTGTTGAAAATGAAAAATTTAAATTTTTTCACTAAAATGCTGGTGTTATCCCAATTTCTTTATTTTCGCAAGGGGTAATAGGAAAAAAGCCACCCAAAATTTGCAACCCCATTTCTTCTGAGTAAGAACATAACCCATATGTGGATGTAAAGTGTTCTGCGGGCGCACTACAGGGATCAGAAGAGAAGGAGCGCCATTGGGCTTTTGGAGAGAGAATTAGGCTGGAATTGAAAGCCATGTGTGTTTACAAAGCCCCCATAGAGCCAGAACAATGGACTCCCCACAAGTGACCCCATTTTATAAACGACACCCCTCACAGAATTTAATAAAGGGTGCGGTGAGCATTTACGCCCCACAGGTGTCTGACAGATTTTTTGAACAGTTGTCCGGAAAAATGAAAAATTACATTTTTCATTTGCACAGCCCACTGTTCCAAAGATCTGTGAAATGCCAGTGGGGTGTAAATGCTCACCGCACCCTTTATTAAATTCCGTGAGGGGTGTAGTTTATAAAATGGGGTCACTTGTGGGGAGTCCATTGTTCTGGCACCACGGGGGGGCTTTTTAAACGCACATTCCATTCTAAACAAATTCTCTCTCCAAAGGCTCCTTCTCTTCTGAGCATTGTAGTTCGCCTGCAGAGCACTTTACATCCACACATGGGGTATTTCCATACTCAGAAGAGATGGTGTTACAAATTTTCGGGGGCATTTTCTCTTTAAAATGGTAAATTTTGGGGAAAAAACAGCATTTTAGTGAAAAAAAAATTTCAATTACACATCCAACTTTAACGAAAAGTCATCAAACACCTGTGGGGTGTTAAGGCTCACTGTACCCCTTGTTACATGCCTGGAAGGGTGTAGTTTCCAAAATAGTATGCCATGTGTTTTTTTTTTTTTTTGCTGTTCTGGCAGCATAGGGGCTTCCTAAATGTGACATGCCCCCCAAAAACCATTTCAGAAAAACTCACTCTCCTAAATCCCATTGTCGCTCCTTCTCTTCTGAGCCCTCTACTGCGCCCGCCGAACACTTTACATACACATATGAGGTATTTCCTTACTTGAGAGAAATTGGGTTACAAATTTTGGGGGTCTTTTTCTCCTATTACCCCTTGTAAAAAATCAGAGACTGGGTCTACAAGAAAATGTTAGTTTAAAAAAGGGAAATTTTTTATTTTCTCCTTCACTTTCTGAATGTCATTTTGAATACTTTGAGGGGTGCAGTTTTTATAATGGGGTAATTTATGGGGTATTTGTAATATGAAGATCCCTGAAATCCACTTCAAAACTGAACTGGTCCCTGAAAAATTCCGATTTTGAATTTTTTTTTTAAAAATTTGAATATTGCTGCTGAACTTTGAAGCCTCTGATGTCTCCAAAAGTAAAAACATCTCAACTTTATGATGGAAACATAATATATTGTATATAATATAATAATATAAAGATGTCTCCTGTATGATTGCAACATAAAGTAGACATATTGTATATGTGAATCAATATATCGTTTATTTGGAATGTCTATTACAGCTTCACAGTTGGAAAAATTCAAAATTTTCAAATTTTTCATAAAATTTTGGAATTTTTCACCAAGAAATGATGCCAGTATTGAAAAAATTTACAACTATAATAAAGTAAAATATGTCACAAATAAAATATCTCGGAATCAAATTCATAAGTAAAAGCATCCCAGAGTTATTAATGCTTAAATTGAAAGTGTTCAGATGTGCAAAAAATGAACGGGTCCTTAAGGCCAAAATGACCTCGTTCCTTAAGGGGTTAAGACCCATTGTTTGGATATAAGGTGCCCATACATGGGGTTTGACCGACACCTATTCTACCTGACACCCCCCCCCCCCCCCCCATATACATGAATGTATTTCCAATGGGCACAAGCCAACACGCTGCCATCAGACACCACTGGCACCAGATGATCTCCTGAGGGGACAAAGGATTGGACAAGATGGAGCCCATCCCCCCAACCTTCTAACCCCCATCATTCCTGTAAAGGATAAGTCCCTTGTAGACATCTGCCCCATCTATATCCTCAGGACATCCCCCACCACACATCCCATCATCCTCCTCTACTGACCTGCAGCCGATATATATCCGGCACACACCGAGCCGAGGACAAGGACCAGGAGGACGGATCGAGCAGACGCTTCCATCTCCCCGGATCACTATGTGGACAGATGCCTGAGACCTGGCTGAGTGTCATATATATATATACACGGACCTGATACTATTACAGCTACACCCACACACATCCTGGATACACAGAACAAACACAACAGGAACGAACTAAAGGATCATACCTGGGCACTATTATGTGTGTGACTGCTGATATCTGGACACTGTGATGTGATGTGACTGGTTATATCTGGACACTGTGATGTGACTGATTATATCTGGACACTGTGATGTGATGTGACTGGTTATATCTGGACACTGTGATGTGATGTGACTGGTTATATCTGGACACTGTGATGTGATGTGACTGGTTATATCTGGATACTGTGATGTGACTGGTTATATCTGGACACTGTGATGTGATGTGACTGGTTATATCTGGACACTGTGATGTGATGTGACTGGTTATATCTGGACACTGTGATGTGATGTATCTGGTTATATCTGGACACTGTGATGTGATGTGACTGGTTATATCTGGACACTGTGATGTGACTGGTTATATCTGGACACTGTGATGTGATGTGACTGGATATATCTGGACACTGTGATGTGATGCGACTGGTTATATCTGGACACTGTGATGTGATGTGACTGGATATATCTGGACACTGTGATGTGATGTGACTGGTTATATCTGGACACTGTGATGTGATGTGACTGGTTATATCTGGACACTGTGATGTGATGTGACTGGTTATATCTGGACACTGTGATGTGACTGGTTATATCTGGACACTGTGATGTGATGTGACTGGTTATATCTGGACACTGTGATGTGACTGGTTATATCTGGACACTGTGATGTGACTGGTTATATCTGGACACTGTGATGTGACTGGTTATATCTGGACACTGTGATGTGATGTGACTGGGTATATCTGGACACTGTGATGTGATGTGACTGGATATATCTGGACACTGTGATGTGATGTGACTGGTTATATCTGGACACTGTGATGAGATGTGACTGGTTATATCTGGACACTGTGATGTGATGTGACTGGTTATATCTGGACACTGTGATGTGACTGGTTATATCTGGACACTGTGATGTGACTGGTTATATCTGGACACTGTGATGTGACTGGTTATATCTGGACACTGTGATGTGACTGGTTATATCTGGACACTGTGATGTGACTGGTTATATCTGGACACTGTGATGTGACTGGTTATATCTGGACACTGTGATGTGATGTGACTGGATATATCTGGACACTGTGATGTGATGTGACTGGTTATATCTGGACACTGTGATGTTATGTGACTGGTTATATCTGGACACTGTGATGTGATGTGACTGGTTATATCTGGACACTGTGATGTGATGTGACTGGTTATATCTGGACACTGTGATGTGACTGGTTATATCTGGACACTGTGATGTGACTGGTTATATCTGGACACTGTGATGTGACTGGTTATATCTGGACACTGTGATGTGATGTGACTGGGTATATCTGGACACTGTGATGTGATGTGACTGGATATATCTGGACACTGTGATGTGATGTGACTGGTTATATCTGGACACTGTGATGTGATGTGACTGGTTATATCTGGACACTGTGATGTGATGTGACTGGTTATATCTGGACACTGTGATGTGACTGGTTATATCTGGACACTGTGATGTGACTGGTTATATCTGGACACTGTGATGTGATGTGACTGGTTATATCTGGACACTGTGATGTGATTGGTTATATCTGGACACTGTGATGTGATTGGTTATATCTGGACACTGTGATGTGAAGTGACTGGTTATATCTGGACACTGTGATGTGATGTGACTGGTTATATCTGGACACTGTGATGTGATGTGACTGGTTATATCTGGACACTGTGATGTGACTGGTTATATCTGGACACTGTGATGTGACTGGTTATATCTGGACACTGTGATGTGACTGGTTATATCTGGACACTGTGATGTGATGTGACTGGTTATATCTGGACACTGTGATGTGGTGTGACTGGTTATATCTGGATACTGTGATGTGACTGGTTATATCTGGACACTGTGATGTGACTGGTTATATCTGGACACTGTGATGTGACTGGTTATATCTGGACACTGTGATGTGACTGGTTATATCTGGACACTGTGATGTGATGTGACTGGTTATATCTGGACAATGTGATGTGACTGGTTATATCTGGACACTGTGATGTGATGTGAATGGTTATATCTGGACACTGTGATGTGATGTGACTGGTTATATCTGGACACTGTGATGTGATGTGACTGGTTATATCTGTACACTGTGATGTGATTGGTTATATCTGGACACTGTGATGTGATGTGACTGGTTATATCTGGACACTGTGATGTGACTGGTTATATCTGGACACTGTGATGTGATGTGACTGGTTATATCTGGGCACTGTGATGTGACTGGTTATATCTGGACACTGTGATGTGGTGTGACTGGTTATATCTGGACACCGGGATGTGATAGGTTATATCTGGACACTGTGATGTGATGTGACTGGTTATATCTGGACACTGTGATGTGACTGGTTATATCTGGACACTGTGATGTGACTGGTTATATCTGGACACTGTGATGTGATGTGACTGGTTATGTCTGGACACTGTGATATGACTGGTTATATCTGGACACTGTGATGTGATGTGACTGGTTATATCTGGACACTGTGATGTGATGTGACTGATTATATCTGGACACTGTGATGTGATGTGACTGGTTATATCTGGACACTGTGATGTGATGTGATTGGTTATATCTGGACACTGTGATGTGATGTGACTGGTTATATCTGGACGCTGTTATGTGATTTGACTGGTTATATCTGGACACTGTGATGTGATGGGACTGGTTATATCTGGACACTGTGATGTGACTGGTTATATCTGGACACTGTGATGTGACTGGTTATATCTGGACACTGTGATGTGATGTGACTGGTTATATCTGGACACTGTGATGTGATGTGACTGGTTATATCTGGACACTGTGATGTGACTGGTTATATCTGGACACTGTGATGTGACTGGTTATATCTGGACACTGTGATGTGATGTGACTGGTTATATCTGGACACTGTGATGTGATGTGACTGGTTATATCTGGACACTGTGATATGACTGGTTATATCTGGACACTGTGATGTGATGTGACTGGTTATATCTGGACACTGTGATGTGATGTGACTGGTTATATCTGGACACTGTGATGTGATATGACTGGTTATATCTGGACACTGTGATGTGATGTGATTGGTTATATCTGGACACTGTGATGTGATGTGACTGGTTATATCTGGACACTGTGATGTGACTGGTTATATCTGGACACTGTGATGTGATGTGACTGGTTTTATCTGGACACTGTGATGTGATGTGACTGGTTATATCTGGACACTGTGATGTGATGTGACTGGTTATATCTGGACACTTTGATGCGACTGGTTATATCTGGACACTGTGATGTGATGTGACTGGTTATATCTGGACACTGTGATGTGATGTGACTGGTTATATCTGGACACTGTTATGTGATTTGACTAGTTATATCTGGACACTGTGATGTGATGTGACTGGTTATATCTGGACACTGCTATGTGATGTGACTGGTTATATCTGGACACTGTGATGTGATGTGACTGGTTATATCTGGACACTGTGATGTGACTGATTATATCTGGACACTGTGATGTGACTGGTTATATCTGGACACTGTGATATGATGTGACTGGTTATATCTGGACACTGTGATGTGATGGGACTGGTTATATCTGGACACTGTGATGTGATGTGACTGGTTATATCTGGACACTGTGATGTGACTGGTTATATCTGGACACTGTGATGTGACTGGTTATATCTGGACACTGTGATGTAATGTGACTGGTTATATCTGGACACTGTGATGTGACTGGTTATATCTGGACACTGTGATGTGACTGGTTATATCTGGACACTGTGATGTGATGTGACTGGTTATATCTGGACACTGTGATGTGATGTGACTGATTATATCTGGACACTGTGATGTGATTGGTTATATCTGGACACTGTGATGTGATGTGACTGGTTATATCTGGACACTGTGATGTGATGTGGCTGGTTATATCTGGACACTGTGATGTGATGTGACTGGTTATATCTGTGTGGTGCTCGGGGATGAGGGGTGAACAGGGGTGTTGCAGGGTAGTGTTGCTGGGTATAGAATTAACCCTTGATTGTCGTGCCGCCAGGGTGCGGGTTTCCTCAATGTATATATATATATGTTCTACCGCCACCCGTCCCAGGAACGATAGGGAGGAATAAAGGATTGTTCATAGTCGGAATTGTATTGAACTTGGAATAATTTTACTGCAGATTTTATGCAGGATGCAATTAACAACAGTCTGTACAAGAGGACCAGAATTTAGGCTCCTCACAGGTTGGCTGGGACCTTGTAGGGAATAAGCTTTGAATCCTTGCTTTACGCTGTTCCACTGATTTAGGGGTATATTTTAGGTTCAGAAGTCACGTAGGATTTTAGGATGGAGTTGGAATTGGTCGGATTCAGTCCTTGTAGAATTGTACAGAGCTCGGCTCGCTGTCATATCCCGGAGGAAAGAGCGATCATTGGATACAGCGCCATTATATCTGAAGGGGCAGGCTCAAAGCTTATAGGTTCCACAAACCTGTCAGTCCTAGTACAAAGGATTGTGTTTATAACACATGACCTAGTCACATGACCCGAAGGTCCTTAACCTCCAATACAACACAAATATCATTGATCACGTGTTCTAAGGTCCTTACACTACATTATAATATATTAAATATATACAATTTTAAGAACACTAGGAGAGCCCTATCAGCATTAGGAACTCTGACTATGGGGACTTACAACCAAAGGTTGGTCCCTGTGCAATAACCACTTACATTTTATTTAGGCACAAGAATTTGCATTTCACCGGACACAAGTGCAAATGGGCAACACAAAAAGACAACATATTACTTTAGAGGAATATACATGTAAACAGACAAACAAGGATCAGCAGTCCACCTGTGCTAAGAGTTCAGTAGACACGGCTGCCACCAACAGCCGGGCACACACTTACGAATCTCCTAAGACCCAGGAGTCTCTTGGCCAAAGGCCAGGTACAAGCTTGACAGTTTCAATGGTGAACAAAAACTCTCGTGGCATAGTCCTGCCAGGCACCAGCGTAAACATGTTACAACAGTCTGCGGAAGACAAAAACTAAACCAAAGAAATTAGTACAGGCCTCACTTGAAACCCCTCCTGACACTCCACCCGCTCCTGATTGGACTCTTGCCAGTTTTAGGCTCAGGACGAGAGGAGGACCCTCTAACAGGGTTCATGCTGGAGGGACTCTCTGTTGCAGGACTTGATGGTGGAGGCAATAGGGGCGAACCTCTTCGGCCTCAGTCCAAATGGATCCGCCCCTCAATCAATCGAGGGAAAATATTTGAATGGAAGCTTTGTGGGGTTTTTGGTTCTTGTGACCGCTGCAGCCCACTCACCCCGCCGACTTTGGACCGGAGTATACGCTACAATTTCTCCCACTTCTAGGGAGTGGTATTTCTTGTGCAAAGAGTCCCTCTGGACGGCCCTTCGGTTCACCAGGATGGTACCCCGTGCCTGCAATCTAAGAGGGTACCATATCCCCTGGACTTATCAAATTTGGCCACCGTGGCACGGCGGATAGTCCCACATCCGGATGTAAAGGGCCTCCAGCTGCTTTATGTCTTGTTGCTGTCAGACCCTTCCCTCATAAGAGAGGTGGATGGACTTAGGGCCATAGAGTTCCCTATGTCGGGCCTTTAACTTTTCCATGAGTTGAGCCATTTCGGCCTCCCTGCGGGCCCTCTCTCTTTGTGCTGTGGGGATCGGTGGAATAATCTCGTGCATGAACTGGATCACCTCCATGTCTATTTTGCTTGTGGCCCCCAAATTCCTTCAAAACGGCCCTGCCTGCACTACCCCTAAATTGTCACACTGGAAACCCCCCCCCCCCCCCCCCCGTGATTCCTGAGCTGCTCCCCCAAATCTCCATCACCACCATGATGGGAAACAGGAAGGTTCCTGACAAGACCAGAAACTTTCCACTCCTCCCACCAAGACCCCCCCACACTACTGACCCTGCGGATAAGCTCCAAAGCCTAGCCCCGACCCTCACTGCATCTGTAAACAGCTTCAGATTCCAGCTGCCCACCAGGCTTTTCGTAACAACTGCCCTCCCATTGTACCTCTCCAAAAATTATTGCCACATACTAAATCAGCCACCAAATCTGCCAACAACCGCACGTAGTGCCCCGGCCACCAGATCCCAAAGGTGGAGGCCGCCAACTTCCTGCAGAACACCCGCACCATGGGCATGATGCGGCATGCAAAATTCAGGCGGCCCAACAGGGATTGCATGCTGCAGCTTGCGCGCCGCAGTGCAACTGCTACAAGCGACCTCAACTCACTCAGCTTATCAGCAGGCAACCTGCACTCTATCGCCACCATGTCAATCACGATCCCCAAAAACGTAATCTTGTCAGGGGCCAATAAGACCACCCGCTCCATTGTCTGCAACAAAATCCCAAACAAACCTAACCCCCAGGCCCCTAAAACATCTTTATCTGGGTACTGGGCGAGGAACGGCATCTCTGCCAGCCTCCCCAGCATCGCCCCTCTTCTGCTCAGGATCCCTCCCCCGGCCCTTACCATGCTTGAAGCATTGTGACAAACTGTGGGAGCCCCCACAGCCTGAACACTTGTGTTTAAAGTGGCAATTGCCGCCAAACTTGCACTGGCCCCTTCGTTGAACTGCCAGCAGCAACCCTTCCCAGCTCCTGCAGACCAACCTGATCCAAACCCTGAGCCGCCGGCACCATCCCAAAAGGACTACTGCCCACCCCCTGCCTTCTGCCCTGACATAAGCCTCATCCAGGGGCTTTTGTTCTTATGGTCCCAGTGCAGCGACAGGTGGACGGGCTTCCTTTGCCTAAACTGCTCATAGTACCGCAGCCAAGCACTACCCCCCATAAATGCGATAGGCCTCTTCCACCGAATCTAAAAAGCAAAACAGGGCCGAACACATTTAAACTTCAACCCTAAACTAATCTGCCAAGTACAACCCATCCACCACCTTATCCGCCACTGGCACAACAGGCGTGGCTGCTGACGGAACCCGACATGGGCGCACTAGACTTTCACACAACACCACCTCTTAAAGCTTAAAACACACACACGGACCCGACGCGCCCACCCTGTCTGCCCAAAGCCACATCTCCCCCCGAACTGGAGAAGGTGGTCCACTCACCCAATCTCTCTGGCACGGATGGAACAGCTACCAGCCTCCTGCACTGGATGAGATGGAGATGCCGCAACATGTTCTGTACGCCATGTTCCGCACGAATTGCTCTCTTTGCAGGGAACGGCCGGCCCCACCCCCCACTCCCTTCCGACACCCTGGGCAGGCTGCGAGAAGCACCACTGCAGGGGGTCCATCGGGGGGAGGAGGTGGGCGCTGTCATTCCCACATTCACAGTGCACTGGTGCTGCCAGGAGGTACTCCCCGCTACATGAGGGGGTATAGGACTAGCAGAGGAGGCCAGAGAATTCCCTGCTGGGCTCCCCTGACGCCGCCACGCACGTGGGACAATGTCGGGCCTCAGCAGGGAGAAAGGACAGGAGTGGTGTGCTCTTTCCCACTGGTTGCCCAAGCCAGGAGGAACAATTGGAACAGAGAGAGACCCCAGCAACCTCCTACCTGTAAACCCCTTAACCACTTAAACGCTCTCATACAGCCCCCTGTCATGGGCCCCTCCCATTCTGTCCACTCCGGGGGCTCCATTGAACACCTATGGTTGAGGAACTGGATGACAAACAAGCTCTGTAGATGTGATGGCCACAGTCAGATCTCCTTCTCTCTATGTTACAGGATTGTTCTAGACCTGGCACAGGACATCCTCTTGGTTATGCACCTGGATTTCAGAGGGCACTATTACTTAAAAAACAGGTTCACATGATGGATCAGTAGACTCTACGGCCTTAAAAGGGTCTTCTGCCCGGTTTAGAGAGGTCACTTAGTGAATGTCACATATTAGACATGTGTTGGCCGGAGAGTTCAGCAGGACCAGCTGACCTTCTTATGTGTATGGGGGGGGGCTATATCCGACTCTCCCCCATCCACAATACATGAAGGCCCAGCAGTAGGTGAGAGCTCCTGGTAGAGCCTTCACTCAGCAGGTATCTTATGTGTCTCGTTACCTCTAGACACTCCTGATGAAGGGTTTTCTACAATGTTTGGATTTCTCAGTGTTTAGGTTTATTGGCCTTCCTCTGGGTCATGTATGGAAATTCAATGGCTTCCTTTAGGTATGCTGCTTGAGGTCCAATTGGAAAAATAATTGATCAGGCCTAATGAGAAATAGTGATACAGAGCCGGTGCTGTATACAAGAAGTATGATTCTTATACACAAAGATGGCGCACTGCCAGATTATACGTAACTTCAACAGATCTTCTCTCTAAGATGGAAGAACAGGATGTGTGGGAGTCTTCAGAGTTTGCAAACTACGCAACCTTGAAACTTCTGCAAACTCAGCAGCTATGGCCTTGGATACAGGTTCCCTGCTTATAATTGCCAGTAAAGTTCATATTTAGTTCATGATGAAGGAATATGGACAAGATGGCAGATTATAGACAACATGGCGGATGATATACAAGATGGCGTATAAAATGTAAAAAGAGTAATATAACAAGCTGACTTCCCTCACAATCAACACCGGGAGGTCATAGGTTAAATTGGATGGACTGTTTGTCTTTTCCACGGTGTTAGTATGTTAATCTCTTCACTTAGGGTTATCGGGAGGAAGTCTTGTGGATGAGAAGATCCAGGGAAGAAAGATTCCTCATATTCATGATATTATGTAATGGATGATATAATGGGGATTATCTCTGACAATGAGGGACCCCCAGAGAATCCTAAAGCCTAGAGGCCCAAACCTCTAGTGGCTTCTGATTCACAGACCATGTGCGGGACCTCAGTCCCCCACATGAAGGCTACACCTGGTGCTAAGACCCCAAGACCGAGTCCAATAGAAAAACCCCAAATGGGATCCAAAGGCCTATGGGACAGTATACAAACCTCAGTGCGGCCTCTGATCCTTATTTTCAGGTCTCATGGTCAGAATTACACTTGGACACCATAGAAGAATTTCACACACAGACGTCTGCAGATGATCAAATAACTTTATTGATTTTACTCGACATGGACATTAACAATCGTAGAATTCTCCGAAACAGCGCCCCAGGAGGTGAGATCCGGAGGTGCCCATCATCATCGTCATCGTCCCCACCAGTCGCCTACTGGAAGAGGATAAAATATTTGTTATTTTACAGACATTATTACAACCATCTCCTAAAACCCTCTGTGCTGCTGGACCCTCCGCTCCCACCATGTGACGCCCCCATAGACTTTATAAGGGACACCTTCTTAGCACCTGGTTCGGGGTCCCAGCAGCCTTTCCCACAGAAATCGCAGCACTTCTTCCCATCATCGCATTCGGAGTCGTCCTGGCACCGATCCACCGAGGGCTCCACACATGACACCATCATATTGGGGCATCCGTAGGCGATTGTTGTTGTCGTCGTTGTCATTGTTGTTGTTGGTGTCATTGTTGTCGTTGTTGTAGGCGGAATGGCTGAAAGATGAAGAGAGAAGAACAAGGAAGATCTCAGCTGTTTGTATTACAACCCCCATCATGGAAAAATATCCTCCTATCTACAGCCTAATAAGTCCTAAATTACCTAAATCTCAGGAAAAATCTCCATCTGCCATCTAAGGATTAAATACCTATATATATGGCAGTACCCTACATGACTGGTTATATCTGGCAGTACCCTACATGACTGGTTATATTTGGCAGTACCTTACATGACTGGTGATATCTGGCAGTATCTTACATGACTGATTATATCTGGCAGTACCTTACATGACTGGTGATATCTGGCAGTACCCTACATGACTGGTGATATCTGGCAGTATCTTACATGACTGGTTATATCTGGCAGTACCCTACATGACTGGTTATATCTGGCAGTACCTTACATGACTGGTGATATCTGGCAGTATCTTACATGACTGATTATATCTGGCAGTACCCTACATGACTGGTGATATCTGGCAGTATCTTACATGACTGGTGATATCTGGCAGTATCTTACATGACTGGTTATATCTGGCAGTACCTTACATGACTGGTGATATCTGGCAGTATCTTACATGACTGGTTATATCTGGCAGTATCTTACATGACTGGTTATATCTGGCAGTACCCTACATGACTGGTTATATCTGGCAGTATCTTACATGACTGGTTATATCTGGCAGTATCTTACATGACTGGTTATATCTGGCAGTACCTTACATGACTGGTTATATCTGGCAGTACCCTACATGACTGGTGATATCTGGCAGTACCTTACATGACTGGTGATATCTGGCAGTACCCTACATGACTGGTGATATCTGGCAGTATCTTACATGACTGGTTATATCTGGCAGTATCTTACATGACTGGTTATATCTGGCAGTACCCTACATGACTGGTTATATCTGGCAGTACCTTACATGACTGGTTATATCTGGCAGTACCCTACATGACTGGTGATATCTGGCAGTACCCTACATGACTGGAGATATCTGGCAGTACCCTACATGACTGGTGATATCTGGCAGTACCCTACATGACTGGTTATATCTGGCAGTATCCTACATGACTGGTTATATCTGGCAGTACCCTACATGACTGGTGATATCTGGCAGTACCCTACATGACTGGAGATATCTGGCAGTACCCTACATGACTGGTGATATCTGGCAGTACCCTACATGACTGGTTATATCTGGCAGTATCTTACATGACTGGTTATATCTGGCAGTATCCTACATGACTGATTATATCTGGCAGTACCTTACATGACTGGTGATATCTGGCAGTATCTTACATGACTGGTTATATCTGGCAGTACCTTACATGACTGGTTATATCTGGCAGTACCCTACATGACTGGTGATATCTGGCAGTACCCTACATGACTGGAGATATCTGGCAGTACCCTACATGACTGGTTATATCTGGCAGTATCCTACATGACTGGTGATTTCTGGCAGTATCTTACATGACTGGTTATATCTGGCAGTACCCTACATGGCTGGTGATATCTGGCAGTATCTTACATGACTGATTATATCTGGCAGTACCTTACATGACTGGTGATATCTGGCAGTATCTTACATGACTGGTTATATCTGGCAGTACCTTACATGACTGGTTATATCTGGCAGTACCCTACATGACTGGTTATATCTGGAAGTACCCTACATGACTGGTGATATCTGGCAGTACCCTACATGACTGGTGATATCTGGCAGTACCCTACATGACTGGTTATATCTGGCAGTATCCTACATGACTGGTTATATCTGGCAGTATCCTAAATGACTGGTTATATCTGGCAGTACCTTACATGACTGGTTATATCTGGCAGTACCCTACATGACTGGTTATATCTGGCAGTACCCTACATGACTTGTTATATCTGGCAGTATCCTACATGACTGTTTATATCTAGCAGTACCCTACATGACTAGTTATATCTGGCAGTACCCTACATGACTGGTGATATCTGGCAGTATCCTACATGACTGGTTATATCTGGCAGTACCCTACATGACTGGTTATATCTGGCAGTACCCTACATGAATGGTTATATCTGGACACTGGTTATATCTGTCATTACCCTACATGACTGGCTATATCTGGACACTGGTTATATCTCGCAGTACCCTACATGACTGATTATATTCGGCAGTATCCTACAGGACTGGTTATATCTGGACACTGGTTATATTTGGCAGTACCCTACATGACTGGTTATATCTGGCAGTACCTTGCATGACTGGTTATATCTGGAAGTACCCTACATGACTGATCGTATCTGGCAGTAACTTACATGACTGATTATATCTGGCAGTACCTTGCATGACTGGTTATATCTGGAAGTACCTTACATGACTGGTCATATCTGACAGTACCCTACATGACTGGTTATATTTAGACTCTGGTTATATCTGGACACTGGTTATCTCTGGCAGTACCTTACGTGACTGATACGCTCACAGACTTGCCTCACTTGGTTATGGGGCAGACAGATGGGTCTGATTGTTGGTGTACAGATCGGCCATGCTTGGTCACATTCATTTCAGTAGGAGCTGAGCTGCAGTTACCCGACAAAGCCACCGTACAATGTATGGCGACGTCTGCTTTCAGCTGCGTTCATTGCCTATAATCTCGATCCCCGGATTGTGCAGACAGATGATTGATGGGGTCGGGGGTCAGCGCCCAATGATCTGATAGTGATGACCTGTCCTGAGGATGGCCTATCAATATATTGTGAGCAGAAAACCCCTTTAATTCTTACATTTTGGGATCAGTTTGGCGTGACTGCTCTTTTAAGACCCATTGTTTGGATACAAGGTGCCCATACATGGCGTTTGACCAACACCTATTCTTCCTGACCCCTCCCCCATATACATGAATGTGTTTCCAATGGGCACATTCCAACACGCTGCCATCAGATAGCACGGGCACCAGCTGATCTCTTATCTGAGGGGACAAAGGATCCGGCAAGATGGAGCCCATCCCCCCAACCTTCTGACCCCCATAATTCCTGTAAAGGATAAGTCACTTGTAGACATCTGCCCCATCTATATCCTCAGGACATCCCCCACCACACATCCCATCATCCTCCTCTACTGACCTGCAGCCGATATATATCCGGCACACACCGAGCCGAGGACAAGGACCAGGAGGACGGTTCGAGCAGACGCTTCCATCTCCCCGGATCACTATGTGGACAGATGCCTGAGACCTGGCTGAGTGTCATATATATATATATATATATATATATATATATATATATATATATACGGACCATGTGACATACTGATTACACCCACACATTGTCCTGGTGACACCTGATCACACACATCCAGGTGAAATGTCGATCACAGCCATACACAGTTTCCGGTAAAACCACAATCACCCCTACAGTACAGTACAGGGTGGTATTAGAGCTTTTATTGACAAATATCACAGTTATTGAAAATTGTATTAAACGGTTATTCCCATCTCAACTTTTTACCTCCCATTTGCGCCCTGCAGAGGTGATCTGGAAACCGAAAACTGCTGAAGCAGACGATTTACCCATAGACTTTAATGGGTTTGTGGGTCTGCTCTGGTGGCACAACTTCCATTAATGTCAATTGTCAGTTTTCAGCTTCTTGTTCGACTCTGGGGTCCACAAATGGGCCTCAAAAAGGTGAGGTGTGAATACTCCTTTAACCCATTCAGTGCCACCACACAGTCTGCACAGTATCATAGATTAGTCTAATCAGTCCAGTTCTGCTAATTGTCCAAACTATCATTCGTAATCCAATCCAATACTGCCCCCAGGGTCTCCACAAATAACTGTGATCCAATCTCAGTCTGCCCCCTGTGGTGGTCACTACTAAATGATGAAATGCTATATGGCCCCCAGGGTCTCCACAAATAACTGTGATCCAATCCAAGTCTTCCCCTTTTGGTTCCCTGTGAACTATTGGACCCCTTCTCTGGTCTTGATGGTTCGGGGGCTGATGACATTATGGTTACAATATCCAATCACGGTTCTTGGATAAGATTAGTCAGCAGATGGATTGCTTTGTAAGGGGCTCATGGGGCCATGAAGCTACCCCCTTGTGTTTGCCCCTGCTAAGGAAGATCAGGACTTTGGGCGAGATAACATTTTATTCAGTGGAAAGTTCCACTCTACACTTTCCTCCTTATACAATCGCCTGTACGTGGTTGAGTTTCGGTATTTACTTTACCTCTTATAATCTTTATAATCCTTCCTTGTTTACCTGAAACCAACAGATCTGAGGAGGAACAATCTGTGCAGAACTTCTATTTCCAGATAAACATTACATCATCTGAGACTCCTCGGGGGCATTGACTCCAAACATCCGCCTCCCAACCAATCCAATTCAAACTGTTCACCACAACATACAAGGCCACGACCTGTCCCCTCCATACATCTGTGACTCGATCCCTGATACTGCTCCTCATGAGACCTCGGCCTGTGCTCTCCCCTTGTCCACACCTCACATGACCGTCTCCAAAACTTCTCCTGCACTTCCCTAATATACTGGAACTCTACTTGTAGATTGTAAGCCCTTGTTGGCAGGGCCTTCTCCTTGTAGATTGTAAGCCCTTGCGGGCAGGGCCCTCCCCTTGTAGATTGTAACCCCTTGTGGGCAGGGCCCTCTCCTTGTAGATTGTAAGCCCTTGTGGGCAGGGCCCTCCCCTTGTATTTTGTAAGCCCTTGTGGGCAGGGCCCTCCCCTTGTAGCCTGTAAGATCTTGTAGGCAGGGCCCTCCCCTTGTAGACTGTAAGTCGTTGTAGGCAGTGCCCTCCCCTTGTAGATTGTAAGTCCTTGTAGGCAGGGCCCTCCCCTTGTAGACTGTAAGCCCTTGTAGGCAGGGCCCTCTCCATGTAGTCTGTAAGTCCTTGTAGGCAGGGCCCTCCCCTTGTAGATTGTAAGCCCTTGTTGGCAGGGCCTTCTCCTTGTAGACTGTAAGTCCTTGTGGGCAGGGCCTTCGCCTTGTACATTGTAAGTCCTTGTAGGCAGGGCCCTCCTCTTGTAGACTGTAAGTCCTTGTAGGCAGGGCCCTCCCCTTGTAAATTGTAAGCCCTTGTAGGCAGGGCCCTCTCCTTTTAGACTGTAAGTCCTTGTAGGCAGGGCCCTCCCCTTGTAGACTGTAAGTCCTTGTGGGCAGGGCCCTCCCCTTGTAGACTAAGTCTTGTAGGCAGGGCCCTCCCCTTGTAGATTGTAAGCCCTTGTGGGCAGGGCCCTTCCCTTGTAGTCTGTATGTCCTAGTGGGCAGCGCCCTCCCCTTGTAGACTCTAAGTCCTTGTGGGCAGGGCCCTCCCCTTGTAGACTTTAAGTCCTTGTGGGCAGGGCCCTCCCCTTGTAGACTCTAAGTCCTTGTGGGCAGGGCCCTCCCCTTGTAGATTGTAAGCCCTTGTTGGCAGGGCCCTCCCCTTGTAGACTGTAAGCCCTTGTGGGCAAGGCCCTCCCCTTGTAGACTGTAAGTCCTTGTAGGCAGGGCCCTCCCCTTGTAGATTGTAAGTCCTTGTAGGCAGGGCCCTCCCCTTGTAGATTGTAAGTCCTTGTTGGCAGGGCCTTCTCCTTGTAGACTGTAAGTCCTTGTAGGCAGGGCCCTCTCCTTTTAGACTGTAATTTCTTGTAGGCAGGGCCCTCTCCTTGTAGACTGTAAGTCCTTGTAGGCAGGGCCCTCTCCTTTTAGACTGTAAGTCCTTGTAGGCAGGGCCTTCTCCTTTTAGACTGTAAGTTCTTGTAGGCAGGGCCCTCTCCTTGTAGACTGTAAGTCCTTGTAGGCAGGACCCTCTCCTTTTAGACTGTAAGTCCTTGTAGGCAGGGCCCTCTCCTTTTAGACTGTAAGTCCTTGTAGGCAGGGCCTTCTCCTTTTAGACTGTAAGTCCTTGTAGGCAGGGCCTTCTCCTTTTAGACTGTAAGTTCTTGTAGGCAGGGCCCTCTCGTCATTGTAAGTCCTCTCCCCCTCTGTGTCAGTTGGCATTGTTCTCTCAGCTGTCTCCATTATCACATATACAGTTCCCTGGAACCAAGAGCATATTTATCTATGGGGCGATTTCAGTGGCGGTTTATTGCCCAGTTCCTGGAATACAGTAAACATGTGACCTTTTATAGATGATTTTTTATATACATGATTTTTATTATCCAATCCCTCAATTTAAAGGAATATTCCGGCCAAAGACAACTTAACCCCTATCCAAAGGATAGGAGATAAGAAGTCTGATTATTAGGGGCCTGCCGCTGGGACCCCCGAGATCTCTGTGCAAAACTCTGCATTCTATGGCGGGCAGCTGCTTAAGGTCCGGTCTTTGTTTCTGGGACTGGAGACGTGACATCATGCCATGCCCCCTCCATAGACATGAATAGAGGGGGCGTGGTGTGACATCACAAAGGGGCGTGGTGTGATGTCCGAGACTGGAGCAGCAGCCCACTATACAATGCGGGTGCTGCAGGGAGTACACCATGACTACACCATGACTACACCATGACTGCACCATGACTGCACCATGACTACACCATGACTACACCATGACTACACCATGACTGCACCATGACTGCACCATGACTACACCATGACTGCACCATGACTACACCATGACTACACCATGACTGCACCATGACTGCACCATGACTACACCATGACTGCACCATGACTACACCATGGCTAAAACTACAAAGGGGCGACAATTCCTAAATTTATTGCAGGATAATTTTATGGGCCAGTTTGTGGAGGACCCAACAAGAAGTGATGCCTTGTTGGATCTGATCATTTCCAACAACGCAGAGCTGGTTGGTAATGTAACTGTGCAGGAAAACCTTGGGAATAGCGACCACAATATAGTTACTTTTGACTTAAAATGTAGAAAACAAAGACAGGCGGGGAAGGCAAAAACATATAACTTTAAAAAGGCAAATTTCCCTGGGCTGAGATCTGCACTACAGGACATAGACTGGGGGAGGGGTTCTCAAATACTGATACAGAAGGTAAATGGGACATCTTTAAATCAACTCTAAATAACTATACAGCTAAATATATACCAAAGGGGAACAAATATAAACCATTAAAACTAAATCCTACATGGCTGACAAATGAGGTTAAAAGAGCAATAAACAACAAAAAAAATAGCCTTCAAAAAATACAAATCTGATGGGTCAGCGATAACATTTAAACAGTACAAAGAGCTTAATAAAATCTGTAAAAATGTAATAAAAACAGCAAAAATTCAAAACGAGAGACAGGTGGCCAAAGAAAGCAAAACTAATCCTAAATATTTTTTTAGATATATAAATGCAAAAAAAACAAGGACAGGGCATGTAGGACCCCTTAATAATGATAATGGGGAGGTTGTCACAGGCGATCAAGAGAAGGCGGAGCTACTGAATGGGTTCTTTAGTTCTGTATACACTATGGAAAAAGGAGCTGACATTGGCCAGGTCAGTGCTGGTAACACATCATGTACAGGTCAGTGCTGGTAACACATCATGTACAGGTCAGTGCTGGTAACACATCATGTACAGGTCAGTGCTGGTAACACATCATGTAATGTACTGAACTGGCTTAATGTAGAGATGGTACAAGGTAAGTTAAGTGATATAAATGTAAGCAAATCTCCAGGGCCAGATGGACTACACCCAAGAGTTCTTAGAGAGGTAAGTTCAGTAATATCTGTACCCCTGTTCATGATATTTAGAGATTCTCTGGTGTCTGGTATTGTGCCAAGGGACTGGCGCAAGGCGAATGTGGTGCCAATCTTCAAAAAGGGCTCTAGGTCTTCCCCAGGAAACTATAGACCGGTAAGTTTAACGTGCATTGTGGGTAAATTGGTTGTGTATATAGAGGGGGGCTGTGTATATAGAGGGGGGGGGGCTGTGTATATAGAGGGGGGCTGTGTATATAGAGGGGGGGCTGTGTATATAGAGGGGGGGCTGTGTATATAGAGGGGGTATACTAATAACCTGCAGCATCGTATGTCTTAGGGGGGATTAAACTGGCAGAGTCACTGGTAGAGAAGGATCTGGGGGACTTGTAGATCACAGACTACAGAATAGCACAATGTCAGGCTGCTGCTTCCAAAGCCGGCAGGATATTGTCATGTATCAAGAGGCCTGGACTTAAGGGACAGGGACATAATACTCCCCCTTTATAAAGCATTGGTACAGTCTATAGTGTATAATACTCCCCCTTTATAAAGCATTGGTACAGTCTATAGTGTATAATACTCCCCCTTTATAAAGCATTGGTACAGTCTATAGTGTATAATACTCCCCCTTTATAAAGCATTGGTACAGTCTATAGTGTATAATACTCCCCCTTTATAAAGCATTGGTACAGTCTATAGTGTATAATACTCCCCTTTATAAAGCATTGGTACAGTCTATAGTGTATAATACTCCCCCTTTATAAAGCATTGGTACAGTCTATAGTGTATAATACTCCCCCTTTATAAAGCATTGGTACAGTCTATAGTGTATAATACTCCCCCTTTATAAAGCATTGGTACAGTCTATAGTGTATAATACTCCCCCTTTATAAAGCATTGGTACGGCCTCACCTGGAATATGCTGTTCAGTTTTGGGCACCTGTCCATAAAAGGGACACTGCGGAGCTGGAAAGGGTGCAGAGACGCGCGACTAAACTAATATGGGGCCTGGAACATCTTAGCTATGAGGAGCGATTAAAGGAGTTACAATTGTTTAGTCTTGAGAAGAGACGTATAAGGGGGGATATGATAAACGTATATAAGTATATAAATGGCCCATACAAAAAATATGGAGAAAAACTGTTCCAGGTTAAACCCCCCCAAAGGACGAGGGGGCACTCCCTCCGTCTGGAGAAGAAAAGGTTTAGTCTAAAGGGGCGACACGCCTT
Organism: Hyla sarda; assembly: GCF_029499605.1. NCBI lineage: Eukaryota > Metazoa > Chordata > Amphibia > Anura > Hylidae > Hyla > Hyla sarda. Next base: position 4,381,466 of record NC_079191.1, read on the forward strand.
CTTTACCGTGAGGACTGTGAATTTATGGAACAGTCTACCTCAGGAACTGGTCACAGCAGGAACAATTAACAGCTTTAAAACAGGATTAGATAAATTCATGGAACAAAATAACATTAATGCTTATGAAGAAATATAAAATCCCATCCCTTCCCCAATATCGCGCCGCGCCCCTACCCCTTAATTCCCTGGTTGAACTTGATGGACATATGTCTTTTTTCGACCGTACTAACTATGTAACTATGACTACACCATGACTACACCATGACTACACCATGACTACACCATGACTACACCATGACTACACCATGACTACACCATGACTACACAATGACTACACCATGACTACACCATGACTACACCATGACTACACCATGACTACACCATGACTACACAATGACTACACCATGACTACACCATGACTACACAATGACTACACAATGACTACACCATGACTACACCATGACTACACCATGACTACACAATGACTACACAATGACTACACCATGACTACACAATGACTACACCATGACTACACCATGACTACACCATGACTACACAATGACTACACCATGACTACACCATGACTACACAATGACTACACCATGACTACACCATGACTACACAATGACTACACCATGACTACACCATGACTACACCATGACTACACCATGACTACAGCATGACTACACAATGGCTACACAATGACTACACAATGACTACACAATGACGGGTTAGGATAAGAGTACAACAAACATGCCCCTCCCCTGACCATGCCCTTTCTTTGTTAGAGTCCCCAAAATGGCCACCAATTATTTGAAATGGAAGCAGGAAGTACAGGCTAAATTTAAAGGGTCTAAATATGTTTGTAAACACCCAGAAACACTGATTACATTTTATACAACTATGAAATAATTGTACCAGGTATTTTGGCAGAAATGTCTTGTACCGACAGGGAATCCCACCAAATCAACTATCACTCAGTTACCAGCAAAGTTAATAACATTTAATAAAACATGAATTACCTAAACCAAATAAGACATACATACAAGCATTAATACAATAGTACATACTCTATGTTTAGCATAAATCTCTGATCTCTTATACTGATCATTGTTATCCCATAGGAAACTATAACACTGCACACACTGATCTCTTTCATTGACCATTGTTATCCCATAGTGGGCTATAACACTGCACACACTGATCTCTTATACTGATCATTGTTATCCCATAGTGGTCTATAACACTGCACACACTGATCTCTTATACTAATCATTGTTATCCCATAGGAGACTATAACACTGCACACACTGATCTCTTATACTGATCATTGTTATACCATAGGAGACAATCACACTGCACAGGGCACACACTGATCTCTTATACTGATCATTGTTATCCCATAGTGGGCTATAACACTGCACACATTGATCTCTTATACTGATCATTGTTATACCATAGGAGACTATAACACTATACTGATCTCTTATACTGATCATTATTATCCCATAGGAGACTATAACACTGCACACACTGATCTCTTATACTGATCATTATTATCCCATAGGAGACTATAATACTGCACACACTGATATCTTATACTGATAATTGTTATCCCATAGGAGACTATTACACTGCACACACTGATCTCTTATACTGATCATTGTTATCCCATAGGGATCTATAACACTGCACACACTGATCTCTTATACTAATCATTGTTATCACATAGGAGACTATAACACTGCACACTCTGATCTCTTATACTGATCATTGTTATACCATAGGAGACTATAACACTATACATACTGATCTCTTATACTGATCATTATTATCTCATAGGAGACTATAACACTGCACACACTTATCTCTTAAACTGAACAATGTTATCCCATAGGAGACACACTGCACACACTGATCTCTTATACTGATCATTATTATCCCATAGGAGACTATAACACTGCACACACTGATCTCTTACATTGGTCATTGTTATCCCATAGGAAACTATAACACTGCACACACTGATCTCTTATACTGATCATTGTTATCCCATAGGAGACTATAACACTGCACACACTGATCTCTTATACTGATCATTGTTATCCCATAGGAGATTATAACACTGAACACACTGATCTCTTATACTAATTATTGTTATCCCATAGGAGACTATAGCACTGCACACACTGATCTCTTATACTGATCATTGGTATCCCATAGGAGACTATAACACTGCACACACTGATCTCTTATACTGATCATTATTATCTCATAGGAGACTATAACACTGCACACATTGATCTATTATACTGATCATTGTTATCCCATAGGAGACTAAAACACTGCACACACTGATCTTTTACATTGATCAATGGTTTCTCAAAGGAAACCATTGATCAATGATTCTGCCGCTTGACTGCTCATGTCCGGATCTCAGGCACTGATCAGTCATTCGGCAATCGGACAATAGGAGGCAAGGTAAGGGACCATCCATCTGTTCTACAGCTGTTCAGGATGTCGCGATTTCACTGTGGCGACCCAGAACAACCCGCTGAGCTAGCCAGGGGGTAGTTTAGTTTCACTTTAGACACGGCGATCAACTTTGAATGCCGCATCTAAAGGGTTAATACTGCGTGGTACCGCTATCAGTGCCACGCGCTATTAGCCATGGGCCCGACCAGTTATGATGCGTTATAGAACAGGAGCGGACTCAGGCCGAATTTTGGTGCATGTAGTTAACAATTTTTTTTAAGTATTCAAATAAAATAAAACCTATATAAATAAATTGGGTATCCTTGTAACTGTATGGACCTACAGAATAAAGATAAGGTGTCATTTTTACCGAAACGTGCACTGCGTGAAAACGGGTGTCCCCAAAATTCACAAAATGGCGTTTCTTTTTTATTTCACCCCACAAATATTTTTATTTTAAATTTTGCCACAGGTTATATTAAGGGCCAGCATTAAGGCGGGGCAAACGGAGCAATTGCCCAGGGCCCCCATCCCTGCATGCAGGCTGCTCAGTGGCGGATCCAGATGGGGGGATCCCAGATCCGCCACTGAGCAACCGCAAGGGGCCCCCTGTCACATTCGGGACATTCCTGTGTCCCGAAAGATCTTTTTGGGACACAAGGATGTCCCGGTTACCTCTCTGCTGCCCCGCGTTCACTTTAAAAACGCAGAGGCCGCCTTGAGGTAGCGCACACAGGGACGTGACTGACGTCCCCTGCGTGCGCCCATAGGAACGGAGGGGCGGAGCAGCGGAGAGGAGGACGCTTGCTCGCCGGAATGGTAAGTGACCAGCAGCACGTAATCTTCAGTGCTCCGACCACTGCTCCTCCGGTCCCGGGACCTACTGCTATGGCCTATAGGCCATAGCAGTAGACCGTGACCCCTGACTGGAGGAGCGGTGGACGGAGCACTGAAATGGGGCAGTACACAGGCATACAGCCTCCAGCTATACACTGTATATGACTGAAGGCTGTATGTCTGTGGGGGAACTATACTGCCAACCTAATGTGGGGGGACTATACTGCCAACCTAATGTGGGGGAACTATACTACCAACCTAATGTGGGTAACTACAGCCTAATGTGGGGGAACTATACTGCCAACCTAGTGTGGGGGAACTACAGCCTAATGTGGGGGAACTATACTGCCAACCTAATGTGGGGGAACTATAACATAATGTAGGGAAACTATCCTGCTAACCTAATGTGGGGAAACTACAATCTAATGTGGGGGAACTACAACATAATGTGGGGAAAACTATACTGCCAACCTAATGTGGGGGAACTATACTGCCAACCTAATGTGGGGGAACTATACTGCCAACCTAATGTGGGGGAACTATACTGCCAATCTGATGTGGGGGGAACTATACTTCCAACCTAATGTGGGGGCAGTGGCATACTAAGGGGGGGGGGGGGCGGGGGGGTTTGGCCCGCCCCGGGTGCCGCTTACAAAGGGGGTGCCAGGGGCGGACTGACCCGCCGCAGCCGCCGCAGCCGCCGCCACTACTGAGGATCCGGGACACTCGTCCCAGATCCCCAGCAGACAGCAGTGCCTTCTCCTGTATGCGCGATACATGCACACACAGGAGAAGGCGTCCCCTCTGTGTGAGCCGCATCTGCAGCTACAGATGGGACCTCCGCCCCCACGCAGCACGCAGTACAGGCGCCGGTGACGTCACTTACCCGGCGCCTGTACTGTGGAGGGGAGAAGACGCGGCCCTGCAGTTGAGGAGATCGCTGCATGGGATATCAGGTGAGCATCATTTTTTTTTTTTCTCAACTCTGCCTATACCTATGGGGAAGGGGGGGGGGGGGTGTTACTCTACATATACCTATGGGGAAGGGGAGTTGGGGTGTTACTCTACATATACCTATAGGAAAGGGGAGGGGGGTGTTACTCTACATATACCTATGGGGAAGGGGAGTTGGGGTGTTACTCTACATATACCTATAGGAAAGGGGAGGGGGGTGTTACTCTACATATACCTATGGGGAAGGGGAGGGGGGGTTACTCTACATATACCTATGGGGGAGGGGGGAGGTTACTCTACATATACCTATAGGGAAGGGGGGGGTTACTCTACATATACATATGGGGAAGGGTAGGGGGGGTTACTCTACATATACCTATGGGGGAGGGGGGAGGTTACTCTACATATACCTACAGGGAAGGGGGGGGTTACTCTACATATACCTATGGGGAAGAGGAGGGGGTTACTCTACATATACCTATGGGGAAGGGGAGGGGGGTTACTCTACATATACCTATGGGGAACGGGAGGGGCTACTCTACATATTCCTATGGGGAAGGGGAGGGGGTTACTCTACATATACCTTTGGGGAAGGGGGGGGTTACTCTACATATACCTATGGGGAAGGGGGGAGGTTACTCTACATATACCTATGGGGAAGGGGAGTGGGCTACTCTAGATATTCCTATGGGGAAGGGGGGGGGTTACTCTACATATACCTATGGGGAAGGGGAGGGGAGATTACTCTACATATACCTATGGGGAAGGGGGGGAGGTTACTCTAAATATACCTATGGGGAAGGGGAGGGGAGATTACTCTACATATACCTATGGGAAAGGGGGGGTTACTCTACATATACCTATGGGGAAGGGGAGGGGAGATTACTCTACATATACCTATGGGAAAGGGGGGGGTTACTCTACATATACCTATGGGGGAGGGGGGAGGTTACTCTACATATACCTATGGGGAAGGGGGGGTTACTCTACATATACCTATGGGGAAGGGGAGGGGGGGGTTACTCTACATATACCTATGGGGAAGGGGGGGGGGTTACTCTACATATACCTATGGGGAAGGGGGGGGGGTTACTCTACATATACCTATGGGGAAGGGGGGGTTACTCTACATATACCTATGGGGAAGGGGGGGTTACTCTACATATACCTATGGGGAAGGGGGGGGGGGGTTACTCTACATATACCTATGGGGGAGGGGGGGTTACTCTACACATACTTATGGGGGAGGGGGGGTTACTCTACACATACCTATGGGGGAGGGGAGGGGGGGTTACTCTACATACATACCTATGGGGGAGGAGGGGGGGTTACTCTACATATACCTATGGGGGAGGGGAAGGGGAGGGAGTTAATCTACATATTCCTATAGGGGAGGAGGGGGGGGTTACTATACATATACCTATAGGGGAGGGGGGGTTACTCTACATATACCTATGAGGGAGGGTAAGGGGAGGGGGGGTTATTCTACATATACCTATGGGGGTGGGGGGGTTACTCTACATATACCTATGGAGAAGGGGAGGGGGGGTTACTCTACATATACCTGTGGAGAAGGGGAAGGGGGGGTTACTCTACATATACCTATGGGGAAGGGGGGGGGGTTACTCTACATATACATATGGGGAAGGGGAGGGGGGGTTACTCTACATATACCTATGGGGAAGGGGGGGTTACTCTACATATACCCATGGGGAAGGGGGGGGTTACTCTACATATACCTATGGGGAAGGGGGGGTTACTCTACACATACTTATGGGGGAGGGGGGGGTTACTCTACACATACCTATGGGGAAGGGGAGGGGGGGTTACTCTACATACATACCTATGGGGGAGGAGGGGGGGGGTTACTCTACATATACCTATGGGGGAGGGGAAGGGGAGGGAGTTAATCTACATATTCCTATAGGGGAGGAGGGGGGGTTACTCTACATATACCTATAGGGTAGGGGGGTTACTCTACATATACCTATGGGGGAGGGTAAGGGGAGGGGGGGTTATTCTACATATACCTATGGGGGTGGGGGGGGGGTTACTCTACATATACCTATGGAGAAGGGGAGGGGGGGTTACTCTACATATACCTATGGAGAAGGGGAAGGGGGGGGGGTTACTGTACATATACCTATGGGGAAGGGGAGGGGGGGTTACTCTACATATACCTATGGGGAAGGGGAGGGGGGGTTACTCTACATATACCTATGGGGAAGGGGAGGGGGGGTTACTCTACATATACCTATGGGAAAGGGGGGGTGTAACTGCATATACCTATGGGAAAGGGGGGGTGTAACTGCTTATACCTATGGGAATGAGGGGGGGTGTAACTGCATAAACCTATGGGAAAGAGGGGGGTTGTAACTGCATATACCTATGGGAAAGAGGTGGAGGGTACCTGCATATACCTATGGGGAAGAGGGGGGTAACTCTGCCTATACCAATGGGGAAGAGGGGGGTAACTGCCTATACCAATTGGAAAGAGGGGGGGGGATCTGCCTATACCTATGTTAAAAAAGGGGTTTAACTCTGCCTATACCTATGGGAAATGGGGTGGGGGGACTCTGCTGCCTATACCTAAGGAGAAAGGGGGATTAACTCTGTTCCTATACCTATTGGGAAGGGGGTTTAACTCTGCTGCCTATACCTACAGGGAAGGGGGGCTAGCTAACTTTATACCTGGATGCCTAACTACTTACCTACATACCCAGTTACCTAACTATGTACATACCTGGCCTTCCTACATCGCTGCCTAACTACCTAGCTAGCCCCCTACCTACTTGCCCTTTTACTGTGCAGGACACCAAGGAGGGCATTATTACAGTTTGTGGGCCTATAGATGGAAAGATTTTGTAGAGGAGAGCACTGGAAAAATGCAGAGTCTGACATGTTTTTCCTGCAGATGTTAAGAGATCCACATGGCGGTCTTATCCGGACGGAGAAGGAAAGGAAAGAGGACGCCGCTGATCAGAAAAGACGTAATTGTGAGTCCCAAAATGTAACTGTAATCACTTATATGGTATACACATCCTGTGTACAGCTGATATCTACTGCCATATGGTCCTGTATATAATCACTTATATGGTATACAGATCCTGTGTACAGCTGATATCTACCGCCATATGGTCCTGTATATAATCACTTATATTGTATACAGATTCTTTATAGTTTACTGGTCTGTATATAGTGGTATTATTCAGTACATTATGGCGGTATTATCCAATTATTGAGTGGTGGTATATATTTACTCCTATACCAGTATTATTGGTCATGGAAATTTACCTACGTTAAAGTGTTTCTTACATATATAAATTTTAGTTTATTGTGTGTGGGATTTAGGTGGAATAGGGGCGTGGCAGAAGATTGACGAGCTGCAGAGCCTAGTAGGGGCCCTTGCTTTTTTTTTGTCCGTGGGCCCCGAGTGTTGTCAGTCCGCTCCTGGGAGGGGGTGTAATTAAGGGGGGTGCAGGTGGGGGGTGCCAAAAAAAGGGTCCACCCTGGGTGCCAAATGCTCTAGGTACGCCCCTGTGTGGGGGGAACTATACTGCCAACCTAATGTGGGGGAACTATACTGCCAACCTAATGTGGGGGAACTATACTGCCAACCTAATGTGGGGAAACTATACTGCCAACCTAATGTGGGGAAACTATACTGCCAACCTAATGTGGGGGAACTATACTGCCAACCTAATGTGGGGGAACTATACTGCCAACCTAATGTGGGGGAACTATACTGCCAACCTAATGTGGGGGGGGGAACTATACTGCCAACCTAATGTGGGGGGGAACTATACTGCCAACCTAATGTGGGGGGGAACTATACTGCCAACCTAATGTGGGGGGAACTATACTGCCAACCTAATGTGGGGGAAACTATACTGCCAACCTAATGTGGAGGAACTATACTGCCAACCTAATGTGGAGGAACTATACTGCCAACCTAATGTGGGGGAACTACAACCTAATGTGGGGGAACTATACTGCCAACCTAATGTGGGGGGAACTATACTGCCAACCTAATGTGGGGGGAACTATACTGCCAACCTAATGTGGGGGGAACTATACTGCCAACCTAATGTGGGGGGAACTATACTGCCAACCTAATGTGGGGGGAACTATACTGCCAACCTAATGTGGGGGGAACTATACTGCCAACCTAATGTGGGGGGAACTATACTGCCAACCTAATGTGGGGGGAACTATACTGCCAACCTAATGTGGGGGAACTATACTGCCAACCTAATGTGGGGGAACTATACTGCCAACCTAATGTGGGGGAACTATACTGCCAACCTAATGTGGGGAGAACTATACTGCACCTAATGTGGGGGGAACTATACTGCTAGCCTAATGTGGGGGGAACTATACTGCACCTAATGTGGGGGGAACTATACTGCACCTAATGTGGGGGGAACTATACTGACAACCTAATGTGGGGGGAACTATACTGCACCTAATGTGCGGGAACTATATTGCCAACCTAATGTGGGGGAACTATACTGCACCTAATGTGGGAAGGTACTATACAAAAATATAACATTGTACTATTCTGATCCCTATAACTCTTTTATTTTTCTGTATATGGGGATGTATGAGGGTCATTTTTTGCGTTGTGATTTGTAGTTTTTATCGGTACCATTTTTGTTTTGATGGGACTTTTCAATAGCTTTTTAGTTATTATTTTATTGTATTTGAAGTGACCAAAAATGTGCAAATCTGGTTAGTGCACTATTACGACTTTTGGGGCCCAACTTTTGATTTTGCCCAGGGCCATGCTAAGCCTAAAACCGTCCCTGGTTATATTATAAAATAAGTGATGTCATTACAAAGTACCATTGGTGACGCAAAAAACAAGCCCTCATATGGGTCTGTAGGGGCAAAATTTAAAGCGTTCAGATTTTTAGAAGGGAAGGAGGAAGAAACGAAAATGCAAAAACGAAAATTTGCTGAGTCCTTAAGGTGAAAATAGGCTGAGTCCCTAAGTAACTAACAATTGGATTGTTATTTTTACATGTCAGCCTATGGTATGGCCCTAGTGTCCTGCGGAGACTCAAGCTGCACACGGTCAAGATCACCTTTATTCACCTCCATTTTGGTTTTCCTGAAAGACAAAACAAATATGTCTAAATATCTGCTTGGGCTGGAGAAACTTGGATGACTTTTGTCTGGGGTACTCAGCGTTTGGAGCCGGTGCTGGGAGCTTGTGATGTCATAACCCCGCCCCCTCATGCCGTCACACCCCGCCCCCTCAATGCAAGTCTATGGGAGGGGGCGTGACGGCCGTCACGCCCCCTCCCATAGACTTGCATTGAGGGGGCGGGACGTGACGTCATGAGGGGGTGGGGCTATGAAGTCAAAAGCTCCCAGCAAAGGCATTCAGAACAGTTAGTTCCAGACGCTGAGCAGCAGAGTACTCCTTTAACTTGCTTCCTTTGCGTCATGTTTCCAGTAGAATAGCAACTTGTGGAGATACGGCCCCTATGACCACCTCTATTACATTTTGCCGAACCGTATTTGCGTTGAGTCTTGTTACCATTTTCTTTACAATATCCAGCAATATGGCCAAAAACACCACCTGCAAAACCAGTCTTTACGCCATTGGTTGCGGTTCTAGGGTGGTAATCCTGGCGGCATCTCCACTTATGGTGGAAACCCGGTTGACTACACCAATTGTGTTTTTTTTAGGATAAGAGTACAACAAAACATGCCCCTCCCCCGACCATGCGTTTTCTTTGTTAGAGTCCCCAAAATGGCCGCCAACTATTCGAAACGGAAGCAGGAAGTACAGGCTAAATTTATAGGTCCTAAATATGTTTGTAAACTCCCAGAGACACTGATTACCTTTTGTACAACTATGAAATAATTGTACCAGGTATTTTGGCAGAAATGTCTCGTACCGGCAGTGAATCCCACCGAATTAACAATCACTCGGTAACCAACAAAGTTAATCACATTTAATAAAACATTAATTAGCTAAAGCAAATAAGACATATATACAAGCATTAACCGGATGCCGACGAAGGACGAGCCCTGAGCCGGCAACCGTTGTATGACACGTGCTCCCGACTCGAGCCCACGTCATACCGGCCGGCCCCCAGCGGATTCCTGTAGCTGGGGGCCGGCGTTAATAGCCGACATGCGGTAATTGCCACGGCCGGCTATTAACCGTTTAGATCGCCGCTGTCAAAGTTGACAGTGGCGTCTAAAGGGACAATCAAACGCTCCCTGGTGGCCCAGTGGGGTGGATTGCTCCCCTCCCTTGCAGCGCGATCGCGGGGGGATCCACTTCTGAGGTAGCCGGAGGGCTTACCTCTCCTTCCGGGTCTGCTACTGCGCTGTGAATGATAAAGACTGGCAGGACAAGGCTTTATCAATCGAGCGCAGATAACACAGATCAATGTGGTTTTATACAACCACATTGATCTGTATGAGAAATCAAATGATTCCTCCTAAAAGTCCCTTAAAGGGGTACTCCCGTGGAAAACTTTTTTTTTTTTAAATCAACTGGTGCCAGAAAGTGAAACAGATTTGTAAATCACTTCTATAAAAAAAAAATCTTAATCCTTCCAGTACTTTTTAGGGGCTGTATACTAAAGAGAAATCCAAAAAAGAAATGCATTTCCTCTGATGTCATGACCACAGTGCTCTCTGCTGACCTCTGCTGACCTTTTTGGATTTCTCTTTAGTATACAGCCCCTAAAAAGTACTGGAAGGATTAAGGTTTTTTTTTAATAGAAGTGATTTACAAATCTGTTTAACTTTCTGACATCAGTTGATTTTAACCCCTTAAGGACGAGCGCCGTAAATGTATGGCGCTGCTAAGAATTACTTAGCGCACAGCGCCGTACATTTACGGCGCAGCTTTCCTGGATCACTGCGTCTCCAGACACGGTGATCGGAACGCCCCCTCCCATAGAATTGCATTGAGGGGACGGGGCGTGATGTCACATGGGGGCGGAGTCCTGACGTCACAGACTTCCGTTCCAGTGGTCGAGACCGAGACCCTCCAGCACTTCCTGACAAGAAACAGGTGGGTGCCACATGCAACATGGCTGGGGTCCCCAACGGCGAGACCCCCGCGGTCAGGCATCTTATCCCCTATCCTATGTCTAGGGTGGGAGTACCCCTTTAAGGGGTTAATACAATAGTACATACTCTATGTTTAGCAAACTACCGTGTTTCCCCGAAAATAAACCCTACCCCGAAAGTAAGCCCTAGCAGGATTATGGGGTAGGGCTGCAATATAAGCCCTACCCCGAAAATAAGACCTAGTTCAGGGGTAATCTGCTGGCCGCCAGTAACGCAGACCCCACATGGCCACCCAGTAATGCCCGCAGACGCCACACACCTCCCCCCCTCACCGGCCGCCACAGTAATGTCCGCAGATCCGACACCGCGCCCGGCCACCACAGTGCGGTAATGCCTGCAGATTCCACATCCCCCCGGCCACCCCATTAATGCCTGCCGACCCCACAGCCCCCCTCGGCCAGCCCCCTGCCTCTTTTGGCTGGTCCCGCGGCACCCGCAACAAGTTAGCTTACCGTAATTCAGCTGGGGCAGGGGCGCTGACGTTCTAAAACGTTGGCGCGTATGCACGGCCGACGTCACGGACGTGTCCCTGCCCCCGGCTGCTAAGCAACAGGCGAAGATCTCGCCGCAGGGTACCGTATGGTAAGAAAGTGAAACGAGTACCGGTGCCCAAGTTTATTATGGCAGAGGGGTGGGGGGCACTGTAGGGCAGTGTTTCCCAACCAGTGTGCCTCCAGCTGTTGCAAAACTACAACTCCCAGCATGCCCGGACAGCCAAAGGCTGTCCGGGCATGCTGGGAGTTGTAGTTTTGCAACAGCTGGAGGATATTGGTTGGGAAACACTGCTGTAGGGTATGGTAGGAGTGTGGATAACGACAGGGGAAGTGGAGGATGGGGGGCTGAAGGAGTATGGGGGGCTGCAGGAGTGTGGAGGATGCCCCCTATCCTTCACACTCCTGCAGCCCCCCATCCTTCACACTCCTGCAGCCCCCCATCCTCCACACTCCTGCAGCCCCCCATCCTTCACACTCCTGCAGCCCCCATCCTCCACACTCCTGCAGCCCCCATCCTCCACACTCCTGCAGCCCCTCATCCTTCACACTGCTGCAGCCCCCCATCCTTCACACTCCTGCAGCCCCCATCCTCCACACTCCTGCAGCCCCCATCCTCCACACTGCTGCAGCCCCCCATCCTTCACACTCCTGCAGCCCCCCATCCTTCACACTCCTGCAGCCCCCCATCCTTCACACTCCTGCAGCCCCCCATCCTTCACACTCCTGCAGCCCCCATCCTTCACACTCCTGCAGCCCCCATCCTCCACACTGCTGCAGCCCCTCATCCTTCACACTGCTGCAGCCCCCCATCCTTCACACTCCTGCAGCCCCCATCCTCCACACTCCTGCAGCCCCCCATCCTCCACAATCCTGCAGCCCCCCATCCTTCACACTGCTGCAGCCCCCCATCCTTCACACTCCTGCAGCCCCCCATCCTCCACACTCCTGCAGCCCCCCATCCTTCACACTCCTGCAGCCCCCCATCCTTCACACTCCTGCAGCCCCCATCCTCCACACTGCTGCAGCCCCCCATCCTTCACACTCCTGCAGCCCCCATCCTCCACACTGCTGCAGCCCCCCATCCTTCACACTGCTGCAGCCCCCCATCCTTCACACTGCTGCAGCCCCCCATCCTTCACACTCCTGCAGCCCCCCATCCTTCACACTCCTGCAGCCCCCATCCTCCACACTGCTGCAGCCCCCCATCCTTCACACTGCTGCAGCCCCCATCCTCCACACTGCTGCAGCCCCTCATCCTTCACACTGCTGCAGCCCCCCATCCTTCACACTCCTGCAGCCCCCCATCCTTCACACTCCTGCAGCCCCCATCCTCCACACTGCTGCAGCCCCCCATCCTTCACACTGCTGCAGCCCCCATCCTTCACACTCCTGCAGTGATACATGAATATTTAGTGTAGAAATGATACAATCCATGAGGGGCATTTATGAAAACTATCATACGTCTGTGTTTTTTTGGTCAGTTTTTCTTTAACTTGTTTTTGTTGTCGTGCGCCAAATTTACTATATTGTCTCACGGCGTAAGTGTCACACGTTAGCAAAATAAGGATTGTCGCACGTATAAGCAAATTTTTTAGTCAGCTCTATGCTTCTTTCACAGAGCGCTCAACTTAATTCTTCGCTTTTTTGCCCGGGAAAGTTTTATTTCTTTAATTTATAAGACCTCCCTTTGTGCCTTTCCTGGTTTGTTGCCAAACTTACTACCTTAAAATGTCGAGAGCTGGAGGGAAAAGCATCAGCAAACGTTAAGGTTGTAGTTTGGGTTTATGTCAGGTGTGGTAGCCCTTAGGGGGATATAATACAGTGGGGGTGTTGCTTAGGTATATGAGGGGTTAATTTAACCCCTGTCACTCGTGACGCCAGGGTGAGGGCTAATACGCTGAGGTAAATCTTCGGCCACCCTTCCCAGGAATGATAGGTGCGTGCTTAAATGAATGAAGGTCCACAATGGAGATGAACTATAACTGGTATAAATTTTACTAAAGTACTTGCGGTCCATCCAATTACCAGTAACAGTCTCAGTAATACAGTCTCTATACAGCACGGCAGTGATTGACAGATGCTGCGGACCATTGACTTATCCAAGGATTAGCAGAATTAGGATTTATGCAGAGATCCGTCCGGATTTAGGGGTCTGTTTAGGTCCGGTGATCTTGCGAAGTTAACAGGGATTGAGATAACTCACAGTTTTGTATGAATGGCCGTTGCCGCAAGGCTTGGGCCTAGTTATTGCGGAAGATAGCTGCGCAGATCCGTCCTCATCAGTAGTGCAGGAACAAGAGAGCGATTAATGGCCGCCGCTCCCTTATATGGGCAGGGGCAGGGCCGTTTTGGATTGGTCCATGCCAGCTGTCACTCACCGTTACAAGGCATGGTGGGTGAACACGTCACTGGGACCTCCAAAGGTCCTAAAGCAAAACCATAGAGTTTACCTGATCACGTGACCCGCAGGTCCTGCTACGCTCCGCACAGGTAAATAACCAAATATATACATTTCTATACCTATAATGATATAAGTAGAACTGCTATGTAGTTAGTGACTAAGTGAGAGGTGACAAGGGGAAAACTAAACAAGAGGGACCCCGACGTCCTAGGGACTCTGACTATGGGGACCTCTATACAGGTAACGTATAGTCCAAACACCTCAAAGAATGGAGAAATCGGCACTGTATAATGTAGAGCTCACCAGCGGGTGCTCTGCTTCTCAGGTCTTGACCCCAAACCAAGGAAACTCCAGCAAAAAAGTAAAGAAGCGGCACTCCGCTTCTTTACTTTTTTGCAGGTAACGTATAGGATTTGGTACCGGGACACCACACAGGCATTTAAGTAGATATGAAGCGCAAAATATTAATCGGGCTATGTCCCTGGGCAGCCAAAAAATAGTAAGCAAGCTTTAACTTACCTGCCTGTGGTCCCCATTTGCTCTGGTATGTGTCCCTTTCCTCTGGCCATGTTTCTTTTGGGGCTCGGAACCTCAGCCTATCCCCACCTGCAGTGATGTCCCGCCTCAGCCGGTGATAGGCTTACCAACCTGTCCGTTAAAGGAGCTCTGTCCGGGCTTGCTCAGCCTTTCACCGTCCAAGATGCGACATCGCCGGGGTTGACAACACGCTGAGGTTCCCAGCCCATAGGGCACCATTTATGGCTGACCCGGACACTTACCGTAGCAACTGTGAAGCGCTGTCAGTTTAGTTTAAGTTTGCTTTCTATTTTTCGTCTGGCTGGTGCCGTAGACGACTTTAAAATTTGCGCTACATATCTCTTTAAAAAGCTTTGTTCAAAATGCCCCTCAGTATGTTTTGCAATGGAAAAATTACTTAGATCATTCTCACCTTTTAAACTAATTTAACCTTCCAATAAGTAAATTTAACGTATAGGACATCTATATTTTATATTATATTATTATATTATATTATTTTATATTAAACATTTATTACAATAAATCGTACAACCTGAACATTCCCTGTTAAAACATTCACACAACAGAGTAATAGCAGCATGAGTTCAGCAGTCAGGTTCGTAAGCCGTGATTTTGCTGGGGTATATTTAGTCGGTTTTTGAAGGCTTTGCGACTTTTTTGTCGCGGTTGATAAATCCTTGACTAAACCAAGTAAAGTTTACAAACCCGCGTACCGTAGTAAAAAAAAAAACTTGCTCTTCTTGTTCACATAGATGATTGTCGCACGAAAAGTCACGGTGTCGCAGTAGCGAATTTTTTGTGGCAAATTTACACAAAAAAACTCATGTAAAAGGGTTGATAAATGCCCCTCAATACACTCATCCATCCCAGGCTAAGGTGTTGAGGAGCAGATGTTTTAATTTTTATTAGGGGAGGGGCTTGTATATAATTTTAAAAGCATTTTTATTTGACACTTTTTAAGTCCTCATAGGGAACTATTATATGTAATCATTAGATTGTATCCACTGTATATTATGCCTATTGCACAGCATTATACAGTGTGATCTGCCCTCTACTGGCTGCATCATTGGAGCGCCGATCCGGCAGAATGTAAGGCGACCCTCCCCCACCATTGTAGCTCATCGGACCCTAGCTGAGCTAACCAGCATCTATCATTTATACCTTTAGACGCCATAATTGTCATTGATCAAAGGGTCTAATGGGCTAATAATGGGCAGTGGTGGAGTCAATGCCCCCCCCCCCCCATCATCATTAGCTGTGAACCAATAGCAGCCGTCACTCACCGCCAAGGATGCAAGTGCCCTGGTGCATTAAGTCCCAGACAAGGGCTTATCAGTACGTCTGATGTCATCTAATGGAAAATTAGTAAACAAATAAATAAGGTGACAAAATTGTTGAACAATTAAAGGAGTATTCTGACCATAGGTATCTTATCCCCTATCCAAAGAATGAGGGTGCTGCAAGGCGGGCCCCCTGTGATTAGACATCTTATCCCTTATCTTTATCCTTTGGCCATGGATAAGATGGCTATGGCCAGAATACTCCTTTAAGAATGAAAACATATAGATATGCGGTAACTATGTTTCACCTGTAGGTGGCGATAAAGATTCACAGTAGAAAAATAAGGAGAATTTCCTGAGCACGGAGACTGGAAAGTGATCTCTCTAGCTGCAGTAAAGGAGTGATGATCGGACGGCACAGAGCACGGTAAGGGACTTCTGATCATCCTCTTAGCTGAGCAGGACACCGTGAATTCTCTGGCTTTATTAGACAGGTTGCTGGATAAATAAAAACATAACACAGGAACAAACAAAATCCTAGACCGTCCAGTCACTGACTGCACAACCCAGCATGCCCTGACTATCAACTGGAGGGCTTTTCCCTGCCAGTAAAAATACAAGTTTCCTGCAACCTTTTACTCACAGTTCACACACAGCATTTGCAGCCTCTTGCTGTGTGTGACTCCTTGTCTTGTCCACTTCACTGTTGTGGGTGTCACTCACAGTTCCCAACTGTGTGCTCCTCACCAGGACCCCTGCCTCCCCCCTCTACAGCCACCTTGTTGTCTTCCGGGGAGAGCCCAGACTATTGTGTTTCCTTTCCTAATATACAGACTTCCCACATTTCTGCTTGCCTCCTTAAAGGGGTCCTCCGCTGCTCAGCACCTGGAACAAATTGTTCCGAACGCTGGAGCCGGCATCGGGAGCTGGTGACATCATAGCCCCGCTTCCTCATGATGTCCCTCCCATATGCTTGCATTAAGGGGGCAGGGTGTGATGTCATGAAGGGAACGGGGCTATGAGGTCACGAGCTCTCGGCACCAGCTTTAGCATTCGGAATAGTTTATTCCAAACACTGAGCAACGGAGTGCCCCTTTAATTAGGCACCTGATGAACATCTCTGCTAGCTCACCTAGGATAAAGGACTGGGAAAAACACCCTTTCATTGCCCTCAAACCTGTCTCAACACCACACTACCCAGATATTATGATGCAGACACTGCAACCTAAAGGTCTCAATAAGGGGACTGAGGATACAAAATGACTTTCCAGTCTACATCGCTCTGCCTATGGTATACATCACGCCGCTAGCGCCGCCTACAGGTAAAACACACTTATTACATAGTCGCATGTTTGAATCTCAAACATTTGAGGTCTTATTGACTTGTTTACTCATTTTCCATTAACAAAGTGAATATTACCTCACATCATTTCATGTTGTATTGTTGCTCTATTCCAGTGCTTTCCAAACTATGGCCCTGCAGATGTTGAAAAACTACAATTCCCAGCATGCCCCGAGAGCCGATAGCATGCTGGGAGTTTTAGTTTTGCAACATCTGAAAGTGAATAAAAATATAGTAAACCAGTCGTTAAAGGATCGTGCAGAGTGAAAAATGAATAGATAAATAGAAAGAAAAGGATTATTTCTTGTGATCGCTCTGCACTTGCAGGTTGGCGCGGAGCTGCGTCCGACCTCCGGTTAGTGGCTTCGCTGCAGTCAGGGGAAAAAGTCCCAGAATGTCCTGATACAGTTGCCTGTGAGTGCACGTCAGGATCATCAGTCTCTGCGCTCTCTGTTCTTAGATGGACGGGCTGGCTGCTGTTGGCACAGAGCGATGTCCGGCCTGGATGTATACAGTTATAGCAGGTACAGCAGGTAAAACGCAAGCTGGCAGATGGAATGAGCTGGTAGATGGTGTGAGCTGGTAGATGGTATGAGCTGGCAGATGGAATGAGCTGGCAGATGGTATGAGCTGGCAGATGGTATGAGCTGGCAGATGGTATAAGCTGGTAGATGGTGTGAGCTGGCAGATGGTATGAGCTGGTAGATGGTATGAGCTGGAAGATGGTATGAGCTGGTAGATGGTATGAGCTGGTAGATGGTGTGAGCTGGTAGATGGTATGAGCTGGTAGATGGTGTGAGCTGGCAGATGGTATGAGCTGGTAGATGGTGTGAGCTGGTAGATGGTATGAGCTGGTAGATGGTGTGAGCTGGTAGATGGTGTGAGCTGGCAGATGGTGTGAGCTGGTAGATGGTATGAGCTGGAAGATGGTATGAGCTGGTAGATGGTGTGAGCTGGTAGATGGTATGAGCTGGTAGATGGTGTGAGCTGGTAGATGGTATGAGCTGGTAGATGGTGTGAGCTGGTAGATGGTATGAGCTGGTAGATGGTGTGAGCTGGTAGATGGTATGAGCTGGTAGATGGTGTGAGCTGGTAGATGGTATGAGCTGGTAGATGGTGTGAGCTGGTAGATGGTATGAGCTGGTAGATGGTGTGAGCTGGTAGATGGTATGAGCTGGTAGATGGTGTGAGCTGGTAGATGGTATGAGCTGGTAGATGGTGTGAGCTGGTAGATGGTATGAGCTGGTAGATGGTGTGAGCTGGTAGATGGTATGAGCTGGTAGATGGTGTGAGCTGGTAGATGGTATGAGCTGGTAGATGGTGTGAGCTGGTAGATGGTATGAGCTGGTAGATGGTGTGAGCTGGTAGATGGTATGAGCTGGTAGATGGTGTGAGCTGGTAGATGGTATGAGCTGGTAGATGGTGTGAGCTGGTAGATGGTATGAGCTGGTAGATGGTGTGAGCTGGTAGATGGTATGAGCTGGTAGATGGTGTGAGCTGGTAGATGGTATGAGCTGGTAGATGGTGTGAGCTGGTAGATGGTATGAGCTGGTAGATGGTGTGAGCTGGTAGATGGTGTGAGCTGGTAGATGGTATGAGCTGGTAGATGGTGTGAGCTGGCAGATGGTATGAGCTGGTAGATGGTGTGAGCTGGCAGATGGTATGAGCTGGTAGATGGTGTGAGCTGGTAGATGGTATGAGCTGGTAGATGGTGTGAGCTGGTAGATGGTGTGAGCTGGTAGATGGTATGAGCTGGCAGATGGTATGAGCTGGTAGATGGTGTGAGCTGGTAGATGGTGTGAGCTGGTAGATGGTGTGAGCTGGTAGATGGTGTGAGCTGGTAGATGGTGTGAGCTGGTAGATGGTGTGAGCTGGTAGATGGTATGAGCTGGTAGATGGTATGAGCTGGTAGATGGTATGAGCTGGCGGATGGTGTGATCTGGCAGATGGTATAAGCTGGTAGATGGTATGAGCTGGTAGATGGTATGAGCTGCGAGATGGTATGAGCTGGTAGATGGTGTGAGCTGGCAGATGGTATGAGCTGGTAGATGGTGTGAGCTGGTAGATGGCGTGAGCTGGAAGATTGTGTGAGCTGGTAGATGGTATGAGCTGGTAGATGGTATGAGCTGGTAGATGGTATGAGCTGGTAGATGGTATGAGCTGGTAGATGGTATGAGCTGGTAGATGGTATGAGCTGGTAGATGGTGTGAGCTGGTAGATGGTATGAGCTGGTAGATGGTGTGAGCTGGTAGATGGTGTGAGCTGGTAGATGGTATGAGCTGGAAGATGGTATGAGCTGGTAGATGGTGTGAGCTGGTAGATGGTGTGAGCTGGTAGATGGTATGAGCTGGTAGATGGTGTGAGCTGGTAGATGGTGTGAGCTGGTAGATGGTATGAGCTGGTAGATGGTGTGAGCTGGTAGATGGTGTGAGCTGGTAGATGGTATGAGCTGGTAGATGGTGTGAGCTGGTAGATGGTATGAGCTGGCAGATGGTGTGAGCTGGTAGACGGTGTGAGCTGGTAGACGGTGTGAGCTGGTAGATGGTGTGAGCTGGTAGATGGTATGAGCTGGTAGATGGTATGAGCTGGTAGATGGTGTGAGCTGGTAGATGGTGTGAGCTGGTAGATGGTGTGAGCTGGTAGACGGTGTGAGCTGGTAGATGGTATGAGCTGGTAGATGGTGTGAGCTGGTAGATGGTGTGAGCTGGCAGATGGTATGAGCTGGCAGATGGTGTGAGCTGGTAGATGGTGTGAGCTGGCAGATGGTATGAGCTGGTAGATGGTATGAGCTGGTAGATGGTGTGAGCTGGTAGATGGTGTGAGCTGGTAGATGGTGTGAGCTGGCAGATGGTATGAGCTGACAGATGGTGTGAGCTGGTAGATGGCATGAGCTGGAAGATGGTGTGAGCTGGCAGATGGTATGAGCTGGTAGATGGTATGAGCTGGTAGATGGTGTGAGCTGGTAGATGGTGTGAGCTGGTAGATGGTGTGAGCTGATAGATGATGTGAGCTGGTAGATGGTATGAGCTGGTAGATGGTGTGAGCTGGTAGATGGTGTGAGCTGGTAGATGGTATGAGCTGGTAGATGGTGTGAGCTGGTAGATGGTGTGAGCTGGTAGATGGTATGAGCTGGTAGATGGTGTGAGCTGGTAGATGGTATGAGCTGGCAGATGGTGTGAGCTGGTAGACGGTGTGAGCTGGTAGACGGTGTGAGCTGGTAGATGGTATGAGCTGGTAGATGGTGTGAGCTGGTAGATGGTGTGAGCTGGTAGATGGTGTGAGCTGGTAGATGGTATGAGCTGGTAGATGGTATGAGCTGGTAGATGGTGTGAGCTGGTAGATGGTGCGAGCTGGTAGATGGTGTGAGCTGGTAGATGGTGTGAGCTGGTAGATGGTGTGAGCTGGCAGGTGGTGTGAGCTGGTAGACGGTGTGAGCTGGTAGACGGTGTGAGCTGGTAGATGGTATGAGCTGGTAGATGGTGTGAGCTGGTAGATGGTGTGAGCTGGCAGATGGTATGAGCTGGCAGATGGTGTGAGCTGGTAGATGGTATGAGCTGGTAGATGGTATGAGCTGGTAGATGGTGTGAGCTGGTAGATGGTGTGAGCTGGCAGATGGTATGAGCTGGTAGATGGTGTGAGCTGGCAGATGGTGTGAGCTGGTAGATGGCATGAGCTGGAAGATGGTGTGAGCTGGCAGATGGTATGAGCTGGTAGATGGTATGAGCTGGTAGATGGTGTGAGCTGGCAGATGGTATGAGCTGGTAGATGGTATGAGCTGGTAGATGGTGTGAGCTGGTAGATGGTGTGAGCTGGTAGATGGTGTGAGCTGGCAGATGGTATGAGCTGGTAGATGGTGTGAGCTGGCAGATGGTGTGAGCTGGTAGATGGCATGAGCTGGAAGATGGTGTGAGCTGGCAGATGGTATGAGCTGGCAGATGGTATGAGCTGGTAGATGGTATGAGCTGGTAGATGGTATGAGCTGGTAGATGGTATGAGCTGGTAGATGGTATGAGCTGGTAGATGGTATGAGCTGGTAGATGGTGTGAGCTGGTAGATGGTATGAGCTGGTAGATGGTATGAGCTGGTAGATGGTGTGAGCTGGTAGATGGTATGAGCTGGCAGATGGTATGAGCTGGTAGATGGTATGAGCTGGTAGATGGTATGAGCTGGTAGATGGTATGAGCTGGTAGATGGTGTGAGCTGGTAGATGGTATGAGCTGGTAGATGGTGTGAGCTGGTAGATGGTATGAGCTGGTAGATGGTATGAGCTGGTAGATGGTGTGAGCTGGTAGATGGTATGAGCTGGCAGATGGTATGAGCTGGTAGATGGTATGAGCTGGTAGATGGTATGAGCTGGTAGATGGTATGAGCTGGTAGATGGTATGAGCTGGTAGATGGTATGAGCTGGTAGATGGTGTGAGCTGGCAGATGGTGTGAGCTGGTAGATGGTATGAGCTGGTAGATGGTGTGAGCTGGTAGATGGTGTGAGCTGGTAGATGGTATGAGCTGGTAGATGGTATGAGCTGGTAGATGGTATGAGCTGGTAGATGGTGTGAGCTGGTAGATGGTATGAGCTGGTAGATGGTGTGAGCTGGTAGATGGTGTGAGCTGGTAGATGGTATGAGCTGGTAGATGGTATGAGCTGGAAGATGGTATGACCTGGTAGATAATGTGAGCTGGTAGATGGTTTGAGCTGGCAGATGGTATGAGCTGGTAGATGGTATGAGCTGGTAGATGGTATGAGCTGGTAGATAATGTGAGCTGGTAAATGGTGTGAGCTGGCAGATGGTATGAGCTGGTAGATGGTGTGAGCTGGTAGATGGTGTGAGCTGGTAGATGGTGTGAGCTGGTAGATGGTATGAGCTGGTAGATGGTATGAGCTGGAAGATGGTATGAGCTGGAAGATGGTATGAGCTGGTAGATAATGTGAGCTGGTAGATGGTGTGAGCTGGTAGATGGTATGAGCTGGTAGATGGTATGAGCTGGTAGATGGTATGAGCTGGAAGATGGTATGAGCTGGTAGATAATGTGAGCTGGTAGATGGTGTGAGCTGGCAGATGGTATGAGCTGGTAGATGGTATGAGCTGGTAGATGGTGTGAGCTGGTAGATGGTGTGAGCTGGTAGATGGTGTGAGCTGGTAGATGGTATGAGCTGGTAGATGGTATGAGCTGGTAGATGGTATGAGCTGGTAGATGGTGTGAGCTGGTAGATGGTGTGAGCTGGTAGATGGTGTGAGCTGGTAGATGGTGTGAGCTGGTAGATGGTATGAGCTGGTAGATGGTGTGAGCTGGTAGATGGTGTGAGCTGGTAGATGGTGTGAGCTGGTAGATGGTATGAGCTGGTAGATGGTATGAGCTGGTAGATGGTATGAGCTGGTAGATGGTATGAACTGGTAGATGGTGTGAGCTGGTAGATGGTATGAGCTGGTAGATGGTATGAGCTGGTAGATGGTATGAGCTGATAGATGGTATGAACTGGTAGATGGTGTGAGCTGGTAGATGGTATGAGCTGGTAGATGGTATGAGCTGGTAGATGATGTGAGCTGGTAGATGGTATGAGCTGGTAGATGGTATGAGCTGGTAGATGGTATGAGCTGGTAGATGGTGTGAGCTGGTAGATGGTGTGAGCTGGTAGATGGTATGAGCTGGTAGATGGTGTGAGCTGGTAGATGGTGTGAGCTGGTAGATGGTATGAGCTGGTAGATAATGTGAGCTGGTAGATGGTATGAGCTGGTAGATGGTACCCTGCCACACATGTGGGGTGTTAAAGGCTCACTGGACCCCTTGTTACATGCCTTGAGGGGTGTAGTTTCCAAAATGGTATGCCATGTGGGGGGTTTCTGCTGTTCTGGCACCATAGGGGTTTCCTAAATGTGACATGCCCCCCAAAAACCATTTCTGAAAAACTCACTCTCCAAAATCCCATTGTCGCTCCTTCCCTTCTGAGCCCTCTACTGCGCCCGCCGAACACTAGACATCCACATATGGGGTATTTCCTTACTCGAGAGGAATTGGGTTACAAATTTTGAGAGGATTTGTCTCCTTTTACCTCTTGTAAAAATTCAAAAACTGGGTCTACAAGAACATGCGAGTGTAAAAAATGAAGATTTTTCTCCTTTATTTTGCTGTTATTCCTGTGAAACATCTAAAGAGTTAACACACTTTCTGAATGTCATTTTGAATACTTTGGGGGGTGTAGTTTTTATAATGGGGTCATTTATGGGGTATTTCTAATATGAAGACCCTTCAAATCCACTTCAAACCTGAACTGGTCCATCAAAAATTCCGATTTTGTAAAATTTTGTGAAAAAGTGGAAAACTGCTGCTGAACTTTGAAGCCTCTGATGTCTCCAAAAGTAAAAACATCTCAACTTTATGATGGAAACATAATATATTGTATATAATAATATAATAATATAAAGATATCTCCTGTATGATGGGGACATAATATATTGTATATAATATAATAATATAAAGATATCTCCTGTATGATGGTGACATAATATATTGTATATAATAATATAAAGATATCTCCTGTATGATGGTGACATAATATATTGTATATAATAATATAAAGATATCTCCTGTATGATGGGGACATAATATATTGTATATAATAATATAAAGATATCTCCTGTATGATGGGGACATAATATATTGTATATAATAATATAAAGATATCTCCTGTATGATGGGGACATAATATATTGTATATAATATAATAATATAAAGATATCTCCTGTATGATGGTGACATAATATATTGTATATAATAATATAAAGATATCTCCTGTATGATGGTGACATAATATATTGTATATAATAATATAAAGATATCTCCTGTATGATGGGGACATAATATATTGTATATAATATAATAATATAAAGATATCTCCTGTATGATGGTGACATAATATATTGTATATAATAATATAAAGATATCTCCTGTATGATGGGGACATAATATATTGTATATAATAATATAATAATATAAAGATATCTCCTGTATGATGGGGACATAATATATTGTATATAATAATATAAAGATATCTCCTGTATGATGGGGACATAATATATTGTATATAATAATATAAAGATATCTCCTGTATGATGGTAACATAATATATTGTATATAATAATATAAAGATATCTCCTGTATGATGGTGACATAATATATTGTATATAATAATATAAAGATATCTCCTGTATGATGGTGACATAATATATTGTATATAATAATATAAAGATATCTTCTGTATGATGGTGACATAATATATTGTATATAATAATATAAAGATATCTCCTGTATGATGGGGACATAATATATTGTATATAATAATATAAAGATATCTCCTGTATGATGGGGACATAATATATTGTATATAATATAATAATATAAAGATGTCTCCTGTATGATGGGGACATAATATATTGTATATAATAATATAAAGATATTGTCACGATGCCGGCTGGCAGGTAGTGGATCCTCTGTGCCAGAGAGGGATTGGCGTGGACCGTGCTAGTGGACCGGTTCTAAGCCACTACTGGTTTTCACCAGAGCCCGCCGCAAAGCGGGATGGTCTTGCTGCGGCGGTAGTGACCAGGTCGTATCCACTAGCAACGGCTCACCTCTCTGGCTGCTGAAGATAGGCGCGGTACAAGGGAGTAGGCAGAAGCAAGGTCGGACGTAGCAGAAGGTCGGGGCAGGCAGCAAGGATCGTAGTCAGGGGCAACGGCAGAAGGTCTGGAAACACAGGCAAGGAACACACAAGGAACGCTTTCACTGGCACTAAGGCAACAAGATCCGGCAAGGGAGTGCAGGGGAAGTGAGGTGATATAGGGAAGTGCACAGGTGAACACACTAATTGGAACCACTGCGCCAATCAGCGGCGCAGTGGCCCTTTAAATCGCAGAGACCCGGCGCGCGCGCGCCCTAGGGAGCGGGGCCGCGCGCGCCGGGACAGAACAGACGGAGAGCGAGTCAGGTAGGGGAGCCGGGGTGCGCATCGCGAGCGGGCGCTACCCGCATCGCGAATCGCATCCCGGCTGGCAGCGGAATCGCAGCGCCCCGGGTCAGAGGACGAGACCGGAGCGCTGCAGCGGAGAGAGTGAAGCGAGCGCTCCGGGGAGGAGCGGGGACCCGGAGCGCTCGGCGTAACAGTACCCCCCCCCTTGGGTCTCCCCCTCTTCTTGGAGCCTGAGAACCTGAGGAGCAGACTTTTGTCAAGGATGTTGTCCTCAGGTTCCCAGGATCTCTCTTCAGGACCACAACCCTCCCAGTCTACTAAAAAAAAATTTTTCCCTCTGACCTTTTTGGCAGCCAAAATTTCCTTGACCGAGAAGACGTCCGAGGAGCCGGAAACAGGAGTGGGAGGAACAGATTTGGGAGAAAAACGGTTGAGGATGAGTGGTTTGAGAAGAGAGACGTGAAAGGCATTAG
Source organism: Hyla sarda (assembly GCF_029499605.1). Lineage (NCBI taxonomy): Eukaryota > Metazoa > Chordata > Amphibia > Anura > Hylidae > Hyla > Hyla sarda. The sequence continues at coordinate 4,407,326 of NC_079191.1, forward strand.
GGATACGAAGAGAAGGAGGAAGAAGAAGTTTATAAGAGACAGGATTAATTTGACACAAAATTTTGAAAGGACCAAGATAGCGTGGTCCCAACTTGTAGCTAGGGACACGGAAGCGGACATATTTTGCGGAGAGCCATACCTTGTCTCCAGGGGAAAAAACGGGGGGAGCTCTTCTTTTCTTATCCGCGAACCTCTTCATGCGTGAAGAAGCCTGTAAGAGAGAATTTTGGGTCTCTCTCCATATAATGGAAAGGTCACGAGAAATCTCATCCACAGCGGGCAGACCAGAGGGCAAGGGGGTAGGGAGGGGGGGAAGAGGGTGACGGCCGTACACCACGAAAAATGGGGATTTGGAGGAAGATTCAGAGACCCTGAAGTTATACGAGAATTCGGCCCATGGAAGGAGATCTGCCCAGTCATCCTGGCGGGAGGAAACAAAATGTCGCAAATAATCACCCAAGATCTGGTTAATTCTTTCTACTTGTCCATTGGACTGGGGATGATATGCAGAGGAAAAATTTAATTTAATCTTGAGTTGTTTACAGAGAGCCCTCCAGAATTTAGACACGAATTGGACACCTCTATCCGAGACAATCTGCGTAGGCAACCCGTGAAGACGAAAAATGTGTACAAAAAATTGTTTAGCCAACTGAGGCGCAGAAGGAAGACCAGGAAGAGGGATGAAATGTGCCATTTTGGAGAATCGATCAACGACCACCCAAATAACAGTGTTGCCACGGGAAGGGGGTAAATCAGTAATAAAATCCATACCAATCAGAGACCAAGGCTGTTCGGGGACAGGCAGAGGATGAAGAAAACCAGCGGGCTTCTGGCGAGGAGTCTTATCCCGGGCACAGATAGTGCAGGCTCGCACAAAGTCCCCAACATCCGTCTCCAGAGTCGGCCACCAATAGAAGCGGGAGATGAGTTGCACAGATTTCTTGATGCCCGCATGACCTGCGAGATGGGAGGAGTGACCCCATTTGAGGATTCCGAGGCGTTGGCGTGGAGAAACAAAGGTCTTTCCTGGAGGAGTCTGCCTGATGGAGGCAGGAGAAGTGGAGATCAGGCAGTCAGGTGGAATGATGTGTTGCGGAGGGAGATCAACTTCTGAGGCATCCGAGGAACGAGAGAGAGCATCGGCCCTAATGTTCTTATCGGCAGGACGAAAGTGAATCTCAAAATTAAATCGGGCAAAGAACAGAGACCACCGGGCCTGGCGAGGATTCAGCCGTTGGGCAGACTGGAGGTAGGAGAGGTTCTTGTGGTCGGTGTAGATAATAACAGGAAATCTTGATCCCTCCAGCAGATGCCTCCATTCCTCAAGTGCTAATTTAATGGCTAGAAGCTCTCGATCCCCGATGGAGTAGTTCCTCTCCGCTGGAGAGAAGGTCCTAGAGAAAAAACCACAAGTGACAGCATGCCCGGAAGAATTTTTTTGTAGAAGAACAGCTCCAGCTCCCACTGAGGAGGCATCAACCTCCAATAGGAAGGGTTTGGAAGGGTCAGGTCTGGAGAGCACGGGAGCCGAAGAAAAGGCAGACTTGAGTCGTTTAAAGGCGTCTTCTGCTTGAGGAGGCCAGGACTTGGGATCAGCATTTTTTTTGGTTAAAGCCACGATAGGAGCCACAATGGTAGAAAAATGTGGAATAAATTGCCTGTAATAATTGGCGAACCCCAAAAAGCGTTGGATAGCACGGAGTCCGGAGGGGCGTGGCCAATCTAAGACGGCAGAGAGTTTGTCTGGATCCATCTGTAGTCCCTGGCCAGAGACCAAATATCCTAGAAAAGGAAGAGATTGGCATTCAAACAGACATTTCTCAATTTTGGCATAGAGTTGGTTGTCACGAAGTCTCTGAAGAACCATACGGACATGCTGGCGGTGTTCTTCTAGATTGGCAGAAAAAATTAGGATATCGTCCAGATATACAACAACACAGGAGTATAACAGATCACGAAAAATTTCATTGACAAAGTCTTGGAAGACGGCAGGGGCATTGCACAGTCCAAAGGGCATGACCAGATACTCAAAGTGTCCATCTCTGGTGTTAAATGCCGTTTTCCACTCGTCCCCCTCTCTGATGCGGATGAGGTTATAGGCGCCTCTTAAGTCCAATTTAGTGAAGATGTGGGCACCTTGGAGGCGATCAAAGAGTTCAGAGATGAGGGGTAAGGGGTAGCGGTTCTTAACCGTGATTTTATTAAGACCGCGGTAGTCAATGCAAGGACGTAGGGAGCCATCTTTTTTGGACACAAAGAAAAATCCGGCTCCGGCAGGAGAGGAGGATTTACGGATAAAGCCCTTTTTTAGATTCTCCTGGACGTATTCGGACATGGCAAGAGTCTCTGGGGCAGAGAGAGGATAAATTCTGCCCCGGGGTGGAGTAGTGCCCGGGAGGAGGTCGATAGGGCAATCATAAGGCCTGTGAGGAGGTAGAGTCTCAGCTTGTTTTTTGCAGAAAACATCCGCGAAGTCCATATAGGCCTTAGGGAGACCGGTTACTGGAGGAACCACAGAGTTACGGCAAGGGTTACTGGGAACCGGTTTTAGACAGTTCTTGGAACAAGAGGACCCCCAACTCTTGATCTCCCCAGTGGACCAATCCAGGGTTGGGGAATGAAGTTGAAGCCAGGGAAGTCCAAGGAGAATTTCCGAGGTGCAATTGGGGAGGACCAAAAGTTCAATCCTCTCATGATGAGATCCGATGCTCATAAGAAGGGGCTCCGTGCGGAAACGTATGGTACAGTCCAATCTTTCATTATTTACACAATTGATGTAGAGGGGTCTGGCGAGACTGGTCACCGGGATGTTGAACCTGTTGACGAGAGAGGCCAAAATAAAATTTCCTGCAGATCCAGAGTCCAAGAAGGCCACAGCAGGGAAGGAGAAGGCAGAGGCAGACATCCGCACAGGCACTGTAAGACGTGGAGAAGCAGAGTAGACATCAAGGACTGTCTCACCTTTGTGCGGAGTCAGCGTACGTCTTTCCAGGCGGGGAGGACGGATAGGACAATCCCTCAGGAAGTGTTCGGTACTAGCACAGTACAGGCAGAGGTTCTCCATACGGCGTCGTGTCCTCTCTTGAGGTGTCAGGCGAGACCGGTCGACCTGCATAGCCTCCACGGCGGAAGGCACAAGAACAGATTGCAGGGGACCAGAGGAGAGAGGAGCCGAGGAGGAGAAACGCCTCGTGCGAACAGAGTCCATATCTTGGCGGAGTTCCTGACGCCTTTCGGAAAAACGCATGTCAATGCGAGTGGCTAGGTGAATAAGTTCATGTAGATTAGCAGGAATTTCTCGTGCGGCCAGAACATCTTTAATGTTGCTGGATAGGCCTTTTTTGAAGGTCGCGCAGAGGGCCTCATTATTCCAGGACAATTCTGAAGCAAGAGTACGGAATTGTACGGCATACTCGCCAACGGAAGAATTACCCTGGACCAGGTTCAACAGGGCAGTCTCAGCAGAAGAGGCTCGGGCAGGTTCCTCAAAGACACTTCGGATTTCCGAGAAGAAGGAGTGTACAGAGGCAGTGACGGGGTCATTGCGGTCCCAGAGCGGTGTGGCCCATGACAGGGCTTTTCCGGACAGAAGGCTGACTACGAAAGCCACCTTAGACCTTTCAGTGGGAAACAGGTCCGACATCATCTCCAGATGCAGGGAACATTGGGAAAGAAAGCCACGGCAAAACTTAGAGTCCCCATCAAATTTATCCGGCAAGGATAGGCGTAGCCCAGGAGCGGCCACTCGCTGCGGAGGAGGTGCAGGAGCTGGCGGCGGAGATGAGTGCTGAAGCTGTGGTAGTAACTGTTGTAGCATAACGGTCAGTTGAGACAGCTGTTGGCCTTGTTGCGCTATCTGTTGTGACTGCTGGGCGACCACCGTGGTGAGGTCAGCGACAACTGGCAGAGGAACTTCAGCGGGATCCATGGCCGGATCTACTGTCACGATGCCGGCTGGCAGGTAGTGGATCCTCTGTGCCAGAGAGGGATTGGCGTGGACCGTGCTAGTGGACCGGTTCTAAGCCACTACTGGTTTTCACCAGAGCCCGCCGCAAAGCGGGATGGTCTTGCTGCGGCGGTAGTGACCAGGTCGTATCCACTAGCAACGGCTCACCTCTCTGGCTGCTGAAGATAGGCGCGGTACAAGGGAGTAGGCAGAAGCAAGGTCGGACGTAGCAGAAGGTCGGGGCAGGCAGCAAGGATCGTAGTCAGGGGCAACGGCAGAAGGTCTGGAAACACAGGCAAGGAACACACAAGGAACGCTTTCACTGGCACTAAGGCAACAAGATCCGGCAAGGGAGTGCAGGGGAAGTGAGGTGATATAGGGAAGTGCACAGGTGAACACACTAATTGGAACCACTGCGCCAATCAGCGGCGCAGTGGCCCTTTAAATCGCAGAGACCCGGCGCGCGCGCGCCCTAGGGAGCGGGGCCGCGCGCGCCGGGACAGAACAGACGGAGAGCGAGTCAGGTAGGGGAGCCGGGGTGCGCATCGCGAGCGGGCGCTACCCGCATCGCGAATCGCATCCCGGCTGGCAGCGGAATCGCAGCGCCCCGGGTCAGAGGACGAGACCGGAGCGCTGCAGCGGAGAGAGTGAAGCGAGCGCTCCGGGGAGGAGCGGGGACCCGGAGCGCTCGGCGTAACAGATATCTCCTGTATGATGGGGACATAATATATTGTATATAATAATATAAAGATATCTCCTGTATGATGGGGACATAATATATTGTATATAATATAATAATATAAAGATGTCTCCTGTATGATGGGGACATAATATATTGTATATAATATAATAATATAAAGATATCTCCTGTATGATGGTGACATAATATATTGTATATAATATAATAATATAAAGATATCTCCTGTATGATGGGGACATAATATATTGTATATAATAATATAAAGATATCTCCTGTATGATGGTGACATAATATATTGTATATAATAATATAAAGATATCTCCTGTATGATGGTGACATAATATATTGTATATAATAATATAAAGATATCTCCTGTATGATGGTGACATAATATATTGTATATAATATAATAATATAAAGATATCTCCTGTATGATGGTGACATAATATATTGTATATAATATAATAATATAAAGATATCTCCTGTATGATGGGGACATAATATATTGTATATAATAATATAAAGATATCTCCTGTATGATGGTGACATAATATATTGTATATAATAATATAAAGATATCTCCTGTGAGGGGCGTGGCTTGGCACGCTGGAGACAGGCAGCAGTGTGTGAGAGCTCCGGGCCGGGCCGAATCTTAACAGGCTAAAATCGGGCTATGGGAGGCAGATCCAGAGCCAGAAAAGCACACTCGGCTCCCTCACACCACAGTGCTCCTACTGGCCGAATACCGGCTTATTTTGTACCGGTACCGCCGACCGCGGCCCTGACAGTGCAAGGACCGCGGCCATTACGGGAGAAACCTCCGGCTCCTCCAAACTCCTGCCCAACGGCAATTGAACTCCCCGCAGCGAGTAAGGGACTGACAAGATCATCTCCACAGTCACCTGCAACCGGAGGCCGTCACCCCGAGACCCACACCGGATCCCCAGCAGCGCTGAATAGGGTGCGCACGCGAGACCTGCCGGCTCCGGAGCGTGCAGGACTCCACAGACAGCAGAAGGAGGCCTTCCCTGAGCCCCGACCATCGGGTGAGTGGACCGTCCTACCCATGCAACAACCGCAGATGATGACCCTAACAAATGATAGGGGGGCCCAGAAGATGGACACCCAGACCCCTGTTGGTGCTGCGGCACCTCCCTATGCCACAATGGAGGACATTTCACCTCTTCCCCCAGCTGAGACACTGCTAAACCACCACCCTGCTGCCTTGGAGAAAGATTCAGATCCCGGACCTGCACTTAACCCTTCCTCTCCCAGTATTGCAGGAGCTTGTTCTGCACCATCTCTCTCAACATCCCCTGCAGTAATTGATAAGACTGTGTCTGTCCACATGGCCCCTGTACCAGGCCCACCAGCACAAGTGGTCACTGACTGGGCAGCGGAAATGGACTCTGATGATACTAGGTCTGCTCAGAGCTCACAGGACTCCTCAGAGGGTAGTGATTCGCCTGGTTTCTGGGAAGATAGCCCCCCTGCTAAGAAGAAGCTCTTTAAGACACCACTGAAGTACCCTGCTCACCGGGACCCTGATACTCTAAGATCGTCCTCGGATGATTTACAGAAACGTACTAGATCTGAGAAGCGTCACTCCTCTACACACAAACCGAGAGTCGCTCCTATGGGACCTCAAGAACCTGTGCGAATGTCCCCAGAGCCCATCCTGCCATCTCCTGAAATGGCGGCTAATACCTTGAAAAGCTTTCCTGAATTGAAAGCTCTATTGGCTTTTTTACCTTCCAAGAACGATCTACTCTCTATGGCGTCTGACTTAAAATCGGCGTGGCAACAAGACCTCCAGCCGGTCAAGACCGATGTCTCTGAATTGCAGACCAAAGTGAAGGAACTTGAGATCTTCCGCACCACAATCTCTTCTCAAATCCAAGCCCTGCAGCAAACCACAAAATCGCTCTCTGACCAACAGGCTGCTACCATTGAACACATGGACGATATAGATAACCGAAACAGAAGAAACAATATTAGAATCAAAGGACTAATGGAAACTGTCCCCCCTCAGGAGATTTCTCATTGCTTACAGAAACTCTTTAACCAAATACTTCAAAAACCACCTGATAACCCAATCGAAATGGACAGGGCTCACAGGGCTCTCAAAGCTAAAGATCCAGACCCCAAGCGCCCTCGAGATGTGATCTGTAGAATACATCACTTTCAGCAGAAAGAAGAGATTATGCGCAAAGCGCGTTCCCTGAAGACAATTGCCTATAATGGTTCCGAAGTCCGGCTGTATCCTGATCTATCACTCCGCACCCTCAGACTTAGGGCGACTCTGAGACCTCTCCTGCAATTACTCCTGAACGCTCAAATAACCTACAGATGGGGGTTTCCATTCGCTCTGATTGCAAGACACGGATCGACGACAGCTGTTCTTTGCAGACCTGAAGATCTCCAGGGATTCCTGATGACCTTCCGCCTCCCTCCCGTACACCTACCTGAATGGGACAGCATGTTCCGACTGCCTATGATGCCTCCATTGACATCACAACCATACCGCACTCTGGCGGAGGGTGTTGAAGATGCCAGCCTACCAAGATCGCTACCACAGCGACAGAAGAAGAAGACCTGACTCTGTTATGGACTCTAAGTATACTTTTTCTCTTTAAACCCTGTCCTGATGACTTGACCCCCTTATGGCGCGTTTGTCCTGGGGCCAACTCAGACGGAGTTGTTCAATGTCGGTAGAGATGTTGTTCTTTTTTGTATTACCTGAATGTGTTCTACCGTTATCGGGATAATACCCGTAGGGTTCAGATGTCATCCCTAATTTTCTACTCTGATATTACATTTGGATCGCTGTTCCCACTTCTCTTTCTCACCCACCAGTTGTGTGCTATATCTTTTGTTTACACATAGTTTACTGCCTCCCATCCACTGATAGTCAGAGGGCGCTTTAGCCCCCTTTATTTTTTCATTAGCCCACCTTAATTAGAGCCTTCATGCCCACATGGGTGTGGAGACTTCCTTTATATGCCTAATGGCCCTTATGTTCCCTGCTACATGTTATTGATAGTTTTCTTTATGTCTATCCTGTACTGGCTTGCCGTGAAGCAGCTTGCTTCCTGGCGTGCCTTCTGCGTATCCCCCACTAGGTCACAGGTCGGACTGGTTCCGATCATAGTGCTGGCCCTTATGGCCATATCTCTTAGCTCCCTTGCTCCCATGTCTATATGGTTGCTCTCTTACTCACTGCATCTTTCCTCTCTCCTCATTCACTCTCCCTTTCTTGTCTTTAGCAGGCCTCTCCTACCCAGTACACCTGAACCTCGTGGGCTGGGCGCTCCGGTGACCTCCAGATCGTGTGGTAAGTGTAGATCCATGTTCTCATATCCACATGGCAGCTGAGATAAACATAGCCTCATTCAATGTGAAGGGATTCAACACCCCAGAAAAAAGGGCACAGATACTATATTCCTTACACAGACAAAAGGTTCAGATTATAGCACTACAAGAAACCCACTTCAAGGAGGGTCATCTTCCACGAATCGCTGATAGATATTACTCACAATGGTTACACAGCACTAACCCTGAAGCAAGGACGAAGGGTGTCTCGCTCGCATTTCATAGGTCCTTGCCGGTTATTATACATTCATCACTCATAGATTCGGAGGCGAGGTACGTGTTCGCTAATTGTGAGATAGCTGGTCGCAGACTAACGGTAGCCTCAATTTACGCTCCCAACCAGGGACAGATCCCCTTTCTCATAAAGACCATTGACAGATTGGCATCCTTTGCCACAGGCCCGATGTTTCTTTGTGGAGACTTCAACCTGCCCCTCTTTCCCTCTGTTGACACATCTTCAGGATGCTCCCATATTTCACATGCCAAACTTCGTGCCCTCAGACGTAAATTACACTCCCTCCAGCTTAGTGACATCTGGAGATCACTCCGGCCCCAAGATAGGGACTACACATTCTACTCCCACCCCCAACGGTCCTACAGTAGGATAGATTATATATTTTGCCCCCACAATTACTTACCCTCAGTCTTATCTGTCAATATTGGAGTAGTTACGCACTCGGATCACGCCCCTGTGTTCTGCACCTTCACCCTTCCCTCTTATGACAAACCTCAACCTAGTTGGAAACTGAATGAGTCTCTCCTTCTTGACGCCTTGTGTCTCAAGAACTTGAAAGACTCGGTATCTCACTTCATGCAAGATCATGAAAATGACCCCTCATCACCTATGGTGAAATGGGAAGCCCTTAAATGTGTATTAAGAGGTGTTTTAATGACCCATGGGGCAAGACTTAAGAGGGAAAAGGCGACTAAATTCCAGGAACTTATTCGAACCCTACAGACACTGGAAACCCAACACAAACAGACCCAACTAGAGAGCACTTTTCGGGAACTGATAAAAGTACGCCATGATCTACTTTCCCACCTCAATGACAGATACCGCTACTATAGACAGATCACGGGGAAAACATTTTATGAATGGGGTAATAGAGCGGGTCGACTATTAGCTACTGCCCTTAAAGCGAAAAAGTCCACATTATTCATCCCAGCGATTCGCACTCCTGTGGGCTCCACCTCTTTTCTTACACCAGACATTCTCTCTGCTTTCCGTTCTTACTATTCTGCTCTTTACAACTTGCCAAAACCTCAGGTCCCGACCTCTTCTGCAGAGGCTTCTCCCTCTTTAGAGCAATACATAGCATCAACGGCACTTCCTGAACTTCCCCAGGAAGTGACCCAGTCACTAGAATCTCCATTCTCCTCAGAGGAACTGATGGGGGCGATATCTTCCTTAGCGGCCGGTAAGAGCCCGGGACCTGATGGTTACACTGCCAAGTTCTACAAAATACTAGGTACTGACCTCTCTCCCACATTACTCTCAGCTTTTAACTCCATTTCAGGAGACACCCCACCCCCTGCCTCCTTCCTGCGCGCCTTCATTACTGTCATCCCAAAAGAGGGTAAGGATCCTTTGCTCTGCCCCAGCTACCGACCCATTTCTCTAATTAACAGTGATGCTAAGCTGTTTGCAAAACTTATTGCGAATAGGTTGGCGGATCACATGCAATCCCTCGTCCACCCTGATCAAGTAGGTTTTATAAGGGGGAGGGAGGCCAGAGACAATACCCTAAGGGTGTTCTCGGTTCTCCACGGTGCACGATCACATGATATCCCATTGTGTCTGCTCTCTTTAGATGCAGAAAAAGCCTTCGATCGGGTGGACTGGGGATTCCTACATGCCACCCTCTCCCAAATTGGACTGGGTGCAGTCATGAAGTCGCGCATAATGGCACTTTACTCCCACCCTCAGGCCCAAATTAAGATAAATGGTCATCTGTCGTCTCCCTTTGACATTGGCAATGGCACGAGACAGGGGTGTCCTCTTTCTCCACTTCTATTCGTGCTTTGTATGGAGCATCTCCTTGTAGATATTAGACAGAATCCGAACATCACAGGCCTCTCACTATCCTCGGGCCATTGCAAATGCTCGGCATACGCAGATGATCTTCTTCTCTTTCTCTCCTCACCTGTCACCTCTCTCCCTTCTCTACTCGCTTCTATACGCAGATTCTCTGCCTACAGCAATTATAAACTGAATACTTCCAAAAGTGAGGCCCTTAGTGTGAACCTCCCCCCTATGACGGATAAGACACTACGGGACTCCTATTCCTTTCAATGGCAATCGAAATCCCTAAAATATCTAGGCATTCGTGTCCCAGCTAACCCTGCTGACATCTACACTCTCAACTTTCCCCCCTTACTATGCGCCCTGAAGTCGGACCTGTCGAGGTGGGATAAAACTGATATCTCATGGTTAGGTAGAATTAACATATTTAAAATGAATGTACTCCCACGACTCCTCTACCTGTTCGCGGGTATACCCACTCATATCCCTCGAACCTTCTTCCAGGCATTGTCCTCCCTACAAACTAGATATGTATGGGCGAATAAACATCCCAGATTAGCTAGACGCATACTTATTAGACGTAAGAAAGACGGAGGACTGGCTCTTCCTGACTTCCTTTCATACTACCTTGCGGCGATCCTTTCTAGAGTGTTGGACTCGTTCCGTACAACTGATAGGAAACAATGGGTTTCCCTAGAAAGTGCTCTATCTGGCAGAGATATTAGAGCTATCTTATGGACGAATACACACATGACCTCCCCCCTCCCTAGACCCCCCATATATGCCTCCATTATACGTGCCCGCTTGACTTACCTAAGACGCTCTCCCTTTTTCTCTTCTGACGGACCGCTCACTCCGCTCTTTGGTAATGCAGCATTCCCACCAGCTTTTAGAGCTCGTACCTTTCTGACCCTACCTCGCTCTGAAGGCACAACCTTTCATACTCTCACGCGTGATGGGGATCTGAAAACCTTTAGTGAACTTTGCCCAAATAGCCCGACTACACCATTATATCAGTTCCAATACGCCCAGCTATCTCACTTTTACCACACCAATAAACAAAGCTTGGCTCTCAATCGTCCCTTGACATCGTTCGAGCGCCTTTGTGCTGAATCGCACCCTTCCAGGGGTCAAATTAAGATGCTATACGCCCTCTTTTTAGACAGCTTTGCCTCTCCCCCGCTTAGATTTAGGTCCTCATGGGAATCTGAACTGGGACACACGATTAGCGATACAGACTGGAACAGGGCGATATCAGTTTGTCACAAAATGACGATTTCCTGTAGAACGCAAGAGACCAACTACAAATTGCTGACCAAATGGTATAGAGTCCCATCCTTGTTGGCCCATATATATCCTGGGGTCTCGGAGATGTGTTGGAGATGTGGAGTTAACAGAGGTAATATGAGCCATATTTGGTTCACCTGCCCATCACTTGACTCCTATTGGACGGGCACATTAAAACTCATGTCCAAGCTAACTTCCCACACATTCCCCAAGACCCCGGAACTGACTTTATTATCCATCCTGCCCCCATCGCTCCCTAAACATTCGACCCGCCTTCTACACTACGTATTGATGGCTGCCAGATCGGTGATCCCCAGGCTATGGAGATCTCCCAGACCTCCAACCCTCTCGTCCTTGCTCCAAGAAATATCACATATTTGTAGAATGGAGGAACTGATGGCAGTATCGGAACAACAGATTGACAAATACCAGCATATCTGGGGTCCTTGGCTTGCCTTTATGTCATCTGGGGAATTTGAGTCCTTTCACTTGGAGGCATAATGTGATACATCTGTGCTCAGCTGCCAATCTCTTCAGTACTACCCTGGTGGCCGCGGATCTGGAGGTGACCGGACCTGCCAGACTCATGAGGTACGTCCTTCCCTAGCTCGCCTGCTTCCCTATTCCTTCTTTTCTCTCTAACATTCATCTCACATTCTTGTTCTTGTTCTACTTTGATCCATCCCCCCCCTCCCCCTTTTTCCTTTCTCTTCTCTCTCTTCTCTCTTGATCTATGTGACTGTGCTCATATCCTCCATAACTTGACGGCCCTTACCTACACCTGGCCTACACCCTTATTGAGATTTACATTCCAGTTACTGTGTTTATTCTCATGTTCTCTCTGAATTGCACTGTTATATTGAATTGAATTAACCATTGTCATGCTGTAAGAAGCACCTCTATGATATTGAACTGGCCGTCCCGTGAGCATATCGAAGAGAGTCACTCATATCATCCTTTCTCCCTGTAAGATGCTCTTGTTGTTTTTAGTGTCTTGTCTGCTATTTTTGAAAATAAAAAAAAATTTTACTTTGAAAAAAAAAAAAAAAAGATATCTCCTGTATGATGGGGACATAATATATTGTATATAATAATATAAAGATATCTCCTGTATGATGGGGACATAATATATTGTATATAATAATATAAAGATATCTCCTATATGATGGTGACATAATATATTGTATATAATAATATAATAATATAAAGATATCTCCTGTATGATGGGGACATAATATATTGTATATAATAATATAAAGATATCTCCTATATGATGGTGACATAATATATTGTATATAATAATATAAAGATGTCTCCTGTATGATGGTGACATAATATATTGTATATAATAATATAAAGATATCTCCTGTATGATGGGGACATAATATATTGTATATAATAATATAAAGATATCTCCTGTATGATGGGGACATAATATATTGTATATAATAATATAAAGATATCTCCTGTATGATGGTGACATAATATATTTTATATAATAATATAAAGATATCTCCTGTATGATGGGGACATAATATATTGTATATAATAATATAAAGATATCTCCTGTATGATGGGGACATAATATATTGTATATAATAATATAAAGATATCTCCTGTATGATGGAGACATAATATATTGTATATAATAATATAAAGATATCTCCTGTATGATGGTGACATAATATATTGTATATAATAATATAAAGATATCTCCTGTATGATGGGGACATAATATATTGTATATAATATAATAATATAAAGATATCTCCTGTATGATGGGGACATAATATATTGTATATAATAATATAAAGATATCTCCTGTATGATGGGGACATAATATATTGTATATAATAATATAAAGATATCTCCTATATGATGGTGACATAATATATTGTATATAATAATATAATAATATAAAGATATCTCCTGTATGATGGGGACATAATATATTGTATATAATAATATAAAGATATCTCCTATATGATGGTGACATAATATATTGTATATAATAATATAAAGATGTCTCCTGTATGATGGTGACATAATATATTGTATATAATAATATAAAGATATCTCCTGTATGATGGGGACATAATATATTGTATATAATAATATAAAGATATCTCCTGTATGATGGGGACATAATATATTGTATATAATAATATAAAGATATCTCCTGTATGATGGTGACATAATATATTTTATATAATAATATAAAGATATCTCCTGTATGATGGGGACATAATATATTGTATATAATAATATAAAGATATCTCCTGTATGATGGGGACATAATATATTGTATATAATAATATAAAGATATCTCCTGTATGATGGAGACATAATATATTGTATATAATAATATAAAGATATCTCCTGTATGATGGTGACATAATATATTGTATATAATAATATAAAGATATCTCCTGTATGATGGGGACATAATATATTGTATATAATATAATAATATAAAGATATCTCCTGTATGATGGTGACATAATATATTGTATATAATAATATAAAGATATCTCCTGTATGATGGGGACATAATATATTGTATATAATAATATAAAGATATCTCCTGTATGATGGGGACATAATATATTGTATATAATATAATAATATAAAGATATCTCCTGTATGATGGGGACATAATATATTGTATATAATAATATAAAGATATCTCCTGTATGATGGTGACATAATATATTGTATATAATAATATAAAGATATCTCCTGTATGATGGTGACATAATATATTGTATATAATATAAAGATATCTCCTGTATGATGGGGACATAATATATTGTATATAATAATATAAAGATATCTCCTGTATGATGGTGACATAATATACTGTATATAATAATATAAAGATATCTCCTGTATGATGGTGACATAATATATTGTATATAATATAAAGATATCTCCTGTATGATGGGGACATAATATATTGTATATAATAATATAAAGATATCTCCTGTATGATGGTGACATAATATATTGTATATAATATAATAATATAAAGATATCACCTGTATGATGGTGATATAATATATTGTATATAATAATATAAAGATATCTCCTGTATGATGGTGACATAATATATTGTATATAATAATATAAAGATATCTCCTGTATGATGGGGACATAATATATTGTATATAATAATATAAAGATATCTCCTGTATGATGGTGACATAATATATTGTATATAATAATATAAAGATATCTCCTGTATGATGGGGACATAATATATTGTATATAATAATATAAAGATATCTCCTGTATGATGGGGACATAATATATTGTATATAATAATATAAAGATATCTCCTGTATGATGGGGACATAATATATTGTATATAATATAATAATATAAAGATATCTCCTGTATGATGGTGACATAATATATTGTATATAATATAAAGATATCTCCTGTATGATGGGGACATAATATATTGTATATAATAATATAAAGATATCTCCTGTATGATGGTGACATAATATACTGTATATAATAATATAAAGATATCTCCTGTATGATGGTGACATAATATATTGTATATAATAATATAAAGATATCTCCTGTATGATGGGGACATAATATATTGTATATAATAATATAAAGATATCTCCTGTATGATGGGGACATAATATATTGTATATAATATAATAATATAAAGATAACTCCTGTATGATGGGGACATAATATATTGTATATAATAATATAAAGATATCTCCTGTATGATGGTGACATAATATATTGTATATAATATAATAATATAAAGATATCTCCTGTATGATGAGGACATAATATATTGTATATAATAATATAAAGATATCTCCTGTATGATGGTGACATAATATACTGTATATAATAATATAAAGATATCTCCTGTATGATGGTGACATAATATATTGTATATAATAATATAAAGATATCTCCTGTATGATGGGGACATAATATATTGTATATAATAATATAAAGATATCTCCTGTATGATGGGGACATAATATATTGTATATAATAATATATAGATATCTCCTGTATGATGGGGACATAATATATTGTATATAATATAATAATATAAAGATATCTCCTGTATGATGGGGACATAATATATTGTATATAATATAATAATATAAAGATATCTCCTGTATGATGGGGACATAATATATTGTATATAATAATATAAAGATATCTCCTGTATGATGTGGACATAATATATTGTATATAATAATATAAAGATATCTCCTGTATGATGGGGACATAATATATTGTATATAATATAATAATATAAAGATGTCTCCTGTATGATGCAAATATAAAGTAGACATATTGTATATGTGAATCAATATATCATTTATTTGGAATATCCTTTTTCCTGATAAGCAGAGAGCTTCAAAGTTAGAAAAATGCAACATTTTTTATTTTGTCATCAAATTTTGGAATTTTTCACCAAGAAATGATACAAGTATCGACAAAATTTACCACTAACATAAAGTAGAATATGTCACGAAAAAACAATCTCGGAATCAGAATGAAAGGTAAAAGCATCAGAGTTATTAATGCTTAAAGTGACAGTGGTCAGATGTGCAAAAAACGCTCTGGTCCTACAGTGAAAATTAAGGGGTTAAGGACTGGTTTACTATATTTTTATTAGATTTTAGGTCTATTTAGGGTTTGGATTACGCCAGTTAACCTTGGGAAGGTTCTTATGCTTTAGTGAGCGTCACCGCCTCTTTAACCCCTTAACGACGCAGGACGTATATTTACGTCCTGCGCCGGCTCCCGCGGTATGAAGCGGGATCGCGCCGCGATCCTGCATCATATCGCGTCGGTCCCGGCGCTCATCAATGGCCGGGACTCGCGGCTAATACCACACATCGCCGATTGCGGCGATGTGCGGTATTAACCCTTTAGAAGCGGCGGTCAAAGCTGACCGCCGCTTCTAAAGCGAAAGTGACCCGGCTGCTCAGTCGGGCTGTTCGGGACCGCCGCGGTGAAATCGCGGCGTCCCAAACAGCTGACAGGACACCTGGAGGGCCCTTACCTGCCTCCTCGGTGTCCGATCGGCAAATGACTGCTCCGTGCCTGAGATCCAGACAGGAGCAGTCAAGCGCTGATAACACTGATCACAGGCATGTTAATACACGCCAGTGATCAGCATAGGAGATCAGTGTGTGGAGTGTTATAGGTCCCTCTGGGATAACAATGATCAGCATGAGAGATCAGTGTGTGCAGTGTTATAGGTCCCTATGGGATAATAATGATCAGTATAAGAGATCAGTGTGTGCAGTGTTATAGGTCCCTATGGGATAACAATGATCAGTATAAGAGATCAGTGTGTGCAGTGTTATAGGTCCCTATGGGATAATAATGATCAGTATAAGAGATCAGTGTGTGCAGTGTTATAGGTCCCTATGGGATAATAATGATCAGTATAAGAGGTCAGTGTGTGCAGTGTTATAGGTCCCTATGGGATAAAAATGATCAGTATAAGAGATCAGTGTGTGCAGTGTTATAGGTCCCTATGGGATAACAATGATCAGTATAAGAGATCAGTGTGTGCAGTGTTATAGGTCCCTATGGGATAACAATGATCAGTATAAGAGATCAGTGTGTGCAGTGTTATAGGTCCCTATGGGATAACAATGATCAGTATAAGAGATCAGTGTGTGCAGTGTTATAGGTCCCTATGGGATAATAATGATCAGTATAAGAGATCAGTGTGTGCAGTGTTATAGGTCCCTATGGGATAACAATGATCAGTATAAGAGATCAGTGTGTGCAGTTGTTACGCCTAGCGCTCCGGGTCCCCGCTCCTCCCCGGAGCGCTCACGGCGTCTTTCTCCCTGCAGCTCCCCGGTCAGTCCCGCTGACCGGGAGCGCTGCACTGTCATGGCCGTTGGGGATGCGATTCGCACAGCGGGACGCGCCCGCTCGCGAATCGCATCCCAGGTCACTTACCCGTTCCCGTCTCCTGCGGTCATGTGCTGGCGCGCGCGGCTCCGCTCTCTAGGGCGCGCGCGCGCCAGCTCCCTGAGACTTAAAGGGCCAGTGCACCAATGATTGGTGCCTGGCCCAATTAGCTTAATTA
Organism: Hyla sarda; assembly: GCF_029499605.1. Taxonomy (NCBI): domain Eukaryota; kingdom Metazoa; phylum Chordata; class Amphibia; order Anura; family Hylidae; genus Hyla; species Hyla sarda. Next base: position 4,424,760 of record NC_079191.1, read on the forward strand.
GTTCCCACCTGTTCCCTGGCTTTATCTAGTCTCCTCCCTTGCACTCCCTTGCCGGATCTTGTTGCCCTTGTGCCTAGAGAAAGCGTTTTGTGTGTTTATACCCTGTGTACCAGAACTTCTGCTATTTCCCCTGACTACGAACCTTGCCGCCTGCCCCCGACCTTCTGCTACGTCCGACTTTGCTTCTGCCTACTCCCTTGTACCTCGCCTATCTTCAGCAGCCAGAGAGGTGAGCCGTTGCTAGTGGATACGACCTGGTCACTACCGCCGCAGCAAGACCATCCCGCTTTGCGGCGGGCTCTGGTGAAAACCAGTAGTGTCTTAGAACCGGTCCACTAGCACGGTCCTCGCTATCCCTCTCTGGCACAGAGGATCCACCTCCTGCCAGCCGGCATCGTGACAGTAGATCCGGCCATGGATCCCGCTGAAGTTCCTCTGCCAGCTGCCGCCGACCTCCCTACATTGGTCGCCCGACAAGAGCACCAGCTGTCGTACTTGACCACCATGACACAGCAACTCCAGTCGCAGCTACAGCAGCTCCAGTCACAGCAACAGCAGCAACAGTCACAGCTACAGCAAGTTCAGTCTCAGCTACAGCAGCAACAACCATCTCCTCCGCCAGCTCCTGCACCCCTTCCGCAGCGAGTGGCCACTCCTAGCCTCCGCCTGTCTTTGCCGGACAAATTTAATGGGGACTCTAAGTTTTGCCGTGGCTTTCTTTCCCAATGTTCCCTGCATCTGGAGATGATGTCGGACCTGTTTCCCACTGAAAGGTCTAAGGTGGCTTTCGTAGTCAGCCTTCTGTCCGGAAAAGCCCTGTCATGGGCCACACCACTCTGGGACCGCAATGACCCCGTCACTGCCTCTGTACACTCCTTCTTCTCGGAAATCCGAAGTGTCTTTGAGGAACCTGCCCGAGCCTCTTCTGCTGAGACTGCCCTGTTGAACCTGGTCCAGGGTAATTCTTCCGTTGGCGAGTATGCCGTACAATTCCGTACTCTTGCTTCAGAATTGTCCTGGAATAATGAGGCTCTCTGCGCGACCTTTAAAAAAGGCCTATCCAGCAACATTAAAGATGTTCTGGCCGCACGAGAGACTCCTGCTAGCCTGCATGAACTCATTCATCTAGCCACTCGCATTGACATGCGTTTTTCTGAGAGGCATCAAGAGCTCCGCCAGGAAAAAGACTTAGATCTCTGGACACCTCTCCCACAGTCTCCACTGCAATCTGCGCCTAGGCCTCCCGCCGAGGAGGCCATGCAAGTGGATCGGTCTCGCCTGACCCTGGAAGAGAGGAATCGCCGTAAGGAGGAGAATCTTTGTCTGTACTGTGCCAGTACTGAACATTTTTTGGTGGATTGCCCAATCCGTCCTCCACGCCTGGGAAACGCACGCTCGCACTCAGCTCTCGTGGGTGTGGCGTCTCTTGATGCTAAGTCGGCTTCTCCACGTCTCACGGTGCCTGTTCGGATTTCTACTTCAGCCAGCTCTCCCCTCTCAGCCGTGGCCTGCCTGGACTCTGGAGCTTCTGGGAATTTTATTCGGGAGTCCTTAGTGAATAAATTCCGCATTCCGGTGACCCGTCTTGTCAAGCCACTCCACATTTCCGCGGTCAACGGAGCCAGGTTGGATTGCACCGTGCGTTACCGCACGGAGCCCCTCCTAATGTGCATCGGACCTCATCACGAGGAAATTAAATTTTTTGTCCTTCCTAATTGCACTTCCGAAATTCTCCTTGGACTACCCTGGCTTCAACACCATTCCCCAACCCTGGATTGGTCCACTGGGGAGATCAAGAGTTGGGGTCCCTCTTGTCCCAAGGACTGCCTTCAACCGGTTCCCAGTAATCCCTGCCGTGACCCTGTGGTTCCTCCTGTATCCGCTCCCCCTAAGGTCATTAAGGACTCTGCCTGCCTCAGGAAATGCCTCTCCCCCCCTCCCAGTCCCATCAGGCAAACCTCTGTGTCCCCTCTTGGCCCTCGTCCTGGTGTCACACTGCCCCGTGCCAGGTCTCGCCCTCTGCCCTCCCTCCCCATTCCTACTCCTGCTGTACTGCCTGCCATTGAGGAAACCATCCATTCCTTCCCGGTGTCCTCATCCCAGGGGAGGCAGTCACCCGACAAAAAAAAGGGGAGACCTAAGGGGGGGGGTACTGTTACGCCTAGCGCTCCGGGTCCCCGCTCCTCCCCGGAGCGCTCACGGCGTCTTTCTCCCTGCAGCTTCCCGGTCAGTCCCGCTGACCGGGAGCGCTGCTCTGCCATGGCCGTTGGGGATGCGATTCGCACAGCGGGACGCGCCCGCTCGCGAATCGCATCCCAGGTCACTTACCCGTTCCCGTCTCCTGCGGTCATGTGCTGGCGCGCGCGGCTCCGCTCTCTAGGGCGCGCGCGCGCCAGCTCCCTGAGACTTAAAGGGCCAGTGCACCAATGATTGGTGCCTGGCCCAATTAGCTTAATTAGTTCCCACCTGTTCCCTGGCTTTATCTAGTCTCCTCCCTTGCACTCCCTTGCCGGATCTTGTTGCCCTTGTGCCTAGAGAAAGCGTTTTGTGTGTTTATACCCTGTGTACCAGAACTTCTGCTATTTCCCCTGACTACGAACCTTGCCGCCTGCCCCCGACCTTCTGCTACGTCCGACTTTGCTTCTGCCTACTCCCTTGTACCTCGCCTATCTTCAGCAGCCAGAGAGGTGAGCCGTTGCTAGTGGATACGACCTGGTCACTACCGCCGCAGCAAGACCATCCCGCTTTGCGGCGGGCTCTGGTGAAAACCAGTAGTGTCTTAGAACCGGTCCACTAGCACGGTCCTCGCTATCCCTCTCTGGCACAGAGGATCCACCTCCTGCCAGCCGGCATCGTGACAGCAGTGTTATAGGTCCCTATGGGATAACAATGATCAGTATAAGAGATCAGTGTGTGCAGTGTTATAGGTCCCTATGCGACCTATAACACTGCAAAAAAAAGTAAAAAAAAGTGTTAATAAAGGTCATTTAACCCCTTTCCTAATAAAAGTTTGAATCACCCCCCTTTTCCCATAAAAAAATAAAACAGTGTAAAAAAAAAAAAAATAAACATATGTGGTATCGCCGGGTGCGTAAATGTCCGAACTATAAAAATATATCATTAATTAAACCGCACGGTCAATGGCGTACGCGCAAAAAAATTCCAAAGTCAAAAAAAACGCATTTTTGGTCACTTTTTATATCATTAAAAAATGAATAAAAAGTGATCAAAAAGTCCGATCAAAACAAAAATCATACCGATAAAAACTTCAGATCACGGTGCAAAAAATTTGTCCTCATACCGCCCTGTACGTGGGAAAATAAAAAGTTATAGGGGTCAGAAGATGACATTTTTAAACGTATACATTTTCCTGCATGTAGTTATGATTTTTTCCAGAAGTGCGACAAAATCACCTATATAAGTAGGGGATCATTTTAACTGTATGGAGCTACCGAATAATGATAAGGTGTAATTTTTACCGAAATATGCACTGCGTAGAAACGGAAGCCCCCAAAAGTTACAAAATGGCGTTTTTTCTTCGATTTTGTCACATAATGATTTTTTTTTTCCATTTCGCCGTGCATTTTTGGGGTAAAATGACTGATGTCACTGCAAAGTAGAATTGGCGACGCAAAAAATAAGCCATAATATGGATTTTTAGGTGGAAAATTGAAAGGGTTATGAGTTTTAAAAGGTAAGGAGGAAAAAACGAAAGTGCAAAAACTGAAAAACCCTGAGTCCTTAAGGGGTTAAACATCTGGAAGGACATTTCTCTATTCATGCCCCACCTTCATTAGTGATTCCTGTATCACGTCATCGCACTTAGACGGAAACCATTGTAGTGTAGACGCGCGGTTCGCCCGGACCTGGTACCTCATGGTAATATCTCTATTGTTATTCCGGTTTCCCTTCCCCCGTTGCACAATACATAGACATATTGTAGATATATATATAAACACCCAGAGTCCTCATGGATTGTGACATTTTTATTGTGTTTTCGTATTGTTCTGTGGTTTGTTGTCTTTTGACCTTCATCAGGTGATCGCGTCCTCCTGACCCGCGGGTCCCCTGGAGGTTATAGAGCTATGTAACCCTTTGTATGCCTACACCTTTATATTGGACCTGATGAAGAAATAACCATCTCTTGTAAAACACGTTGTCCTAAATTATAGAAAAAACAACCTGATTATTCTCCATCGTGTTCATTTATCTTGGGAGGGAACAGTCTCTTCCATCTCCTCAGTCTCTTCATCACTGCAAAACTCCTCCTCACTTTCCTCATCAGCAGAGCATTCCCCCACCAGAGCTGCACTCACTATTCTGCTGTTACATAATCTCTTATCCTCCAGAGCTGCACTCACTATTCTGCTGTTACATCATCTCTTATCCTCCAGAGCTGCACTCACTATTCTGCTGTTACATAATCTCTTATCCTCCAGAGGTGCACTCACTATTCTGCTGTTACATCATCTCTTATCCTCCAGAGCTGCACTCACTATTCTGCTGTTACATCATCTCTTATCCTCCAGAGCTGCACTCACTATTCTGCTGTTACATCATGTCTTCTCCTCCAGAGCTGCACTCACTATTCTGCTGTTACATCATGTCTTATCCTCCAGAGCTGCACTCACTATTCTGCTGTTACATCATGTCTTATCCTCCAGAGCTGCACTCACTATTCTGCTGTTACATCATGTCTTCTCCTCCAGAGCTGCACTCACTATTCTGCTGTTACATCATGTCTTATCCTCCAGAGCTGCACTCACTATTCTGCTGTTACATCATGTCTTATCCTCCAGAGCTGCACTCACTATTCTGCTGTTACATCATGTCTTATCCTCCAGAGCTGCACTCACTATTCTGCTGTTGTATCATGTCTTATCCTCCAGAGCTGCACTCACTATTCTGCTGTTACATCATGTCTTATCCTCCAGAGCTGCACTCACTATTCTGCTGTTGTATCATGTCTTATCCTCCAGAGCTGCACTCACTATTCTGCTGTTACATCATATCTTATCCTCCAGAGCTGCACTCACTATTCTGCTGTTACATCATGTCTTCTCCGCCAGAGCTGCACTCACTATTCTGCTGTTACATCATGTCTTCTCCTCCAGAGCTGCACTCACTATTCTGCTGTTACATCATGTCTTATCCTTGAGAGCTGCACTCACTATTCTGCTGTTACATCATGTCTTCTCCTCCAGTGGTTCTCAGAGATGCAGTCATTATTTTCCCAGATCATCCAGTTATAATCCTATAGTCATGTCCGGAGATGAATCACAAGGTTTGTATAGTTATACAGCTGCATTCTTGGCTCGGGTTCAGTCCTCGGCTTCTTCTCTCGTTCTGCAGGTTTTTCCAGTTTTCTGCGACTCGGATGAAGATCATGATGTTCTGGGGCTCTTCAGCTTTCCTCTTGGTTCTTGTCCTGTTCTCCATGGGAGGTCACGGAGCCGTCGTCTCAGGTATGTGTCCCTGGACCCGGATATCAGAGAGAGGGGGAGAAGGCCTGAGGGTCCAGGATCAGGAGAGGAGGAGGGTGCAGGATCAGGAGAGGAGAGGGTCCAGGATCAGGAGAGGAGAAGGTCAAAGATCAGGAGAGGAGAGGGTCCAGGATCAGGAGAGGAGGAGGTAAAAGATCAGGAGAGGAGAGGGTTCAGGATCAGGAGAGGAGAGGGTCCAAGATCAGGAGAGGAGAGGGTCCAGGATCAGGAGAGGAGGAGGTCCAAGATCAGGAGAGGAGGAGGTACAAGATCAGGAGAGGAGAGGGTCCAGGATCAGGAGAGGAGAGGGTCCAGGATCAGGAGAGGAGAGGGTCCAGGATCAGGAGAGGAGAGGGTCCAAGATCAGGAGAGGAGGAGGTCCAAGATCAGGAGAGGAGGAGGTCCAAGATCAGGAGAGGAGAGGGTCCAGGATCAGGAGAGGAGAGGATCCAGGATCAGGAGAGGGTCCAAGATCAGGAGAGGAGAGGATCCAGGATCAGGAGAAGAAAGGACCCAGGATCAGGAGAGGAGAGGGTCCAGGATCAGGAGAGGAGAGGGTCCAGGATCAGGAGAGGAGAGGGTCCAGGATGAGGAGAAGAGAGGATCCAGGATCAGGAGAGGAGAGGGTCCAGGATCAGGAGAGGAGAGGGTCCAGGATCAGGAGAGGAGAGGGTCCAGGATGTGGAGAGGAGAGGGTCCAGGATCAGGAGAGGAGAGGGTCCAGGATCAGGAGAGGAGAGGGTCCAAGATCAGGAGAGGAGGAGGTCCAAGATCAGGAGAGGAGAGGGTCCAGGATCAGGAGAGGAGAGGGTACAGGACCAGGAGAGGAGAGGGTCCAGGATCAGGAGAGGAGAGGGTACAGGATCAGGAGAGGAGGAGGTCCAAGATCAGGAGAGGAGGAGGTCCAAGATCAGGAGAGGAGAGGGTACAGGATCAGGAGAGGAGAGGGTCCAGGATCAGGAGAGGAGAGGGTCAAAGATCAGGAGAGGAGAGGGTCCAGGATCAGGAGAGGAGGAGGTCCAAGATCAGGAGAGGAGGAGGTACAAGATCAGGAGAGGAGAGGGTCCAGGATCAGGAGAGGAGAGGGTCCAGGATCAGGAGAGGAGAGGGTCCAGGATCAGGAGAGGAGAGGGTCCAAGATCAGGAGAGGAGGAGGTCCAAGATCAGGAGAGGAGAGGGTCCAGGATCAGGAGAGGAGAGGGTCCAGGATCAGGAGAGGAGAGGATCCAGGATCAGGAGAGGGTCCAAGATCAGGAGAGGAGAGGATCCAGGATCAGGAGAAGAGAGGATCCAGGATCAGGAGAGGAGAGGGTCCAGGATCAGGAGAGGAGAGGGTCCAGGATCAGGAGAGGAGAGGGTCCAGGATGAGGAGAAGAGAGGATCCAGGATCAGGAGAGGAGAGGGTCCAGGATCAGGAGAGGAGAGGGTCCAGGATCAGGAGAGGAGAGGGTCCAGGATGTGGAGAGGAGAGGGTCCAGGATCAGGAGAGGGTCCAGGATCAGGAGAGGAGAGGGTCCAGGATCAGGAGAGGAGAGGGTCCAAGATCAGGAGAGGAGGAGGTCCAAGATCAGGAGAGGAGAGGGTCCAGGATCAGGAGAGGAGAGGGTACAGGACCAGGAGAGGAGAGGGTCCAGGATCAGGAGAGGAGAGGGTACAGGATCAGGAGAGGAGGAGGTCCAAGATCAGGAGAGGAGGAGGTCCAAGATCAGGAGAGGAGAGGGTACAGGATCAGGAGAGGAGAGGGTCCAGGATCAGGAGAGGAGAGGGTCCAGAATCAGGAGAGGAGAGGATCCAAGATCAGGAGAGGAGAGGGTCCAGGATCAGGAGAGGAGAGGGTCAAAGATCAGGAGAGAAGGAGGTCCAAAATCAGGAGAGGAGAGGGTCCAGGATCAGGAGAGGAGAGGGTCCAAGATCAGGAGAGGAGAGGAAGAGGATCCAGGATCAGGAGAGGAGAGGATCCAGGATCAGGAGAGGAGAGGGTCCAGGATCAGGAGAGGAGAGAGTCGAGGATCAGGAGAGGAGAGGGTCCAGGATCAGGAGAAGAGAGGGTCCAGGATCAGGAGAGGGTCCAGGATCAGGAGAGGAGAGGGTCCAAGATCAGGAGAGGAGGAGGTCCAAGATCAGGAGAGGAGAGGGTCCAGGATAAGGAGAGGAGAGGGTACAGGATCAGGAGAGGAGAGGGTCCAAGATCAGAAGAGGAGAGGGTCCAGGATCAGGAGAGGAGAGGGTACAGGATCAGAGGAGGAGGAGGTCAGAGATCAGGAGAGGAGGAGGTCCAAGATCAGGAGAGGAGAGGGTCCAGGATCAGGAGAGGAGAGGGTACAGGATCAGGAGAGGAGAGGGTCCAGGATCAGGAGAGGAGAGGGTCCAAGATCAGGAGAGGAGAGGGTCCAGGATCAGGAGAGGAGAGGGTCCAGGATCAGGAGAGGAGAGGGTCCAGGATCAGGAGAGGAGAGGATCCAGGATCAGAAGAGGAGAGGGTCCAAGATCAGGAGAGGAGAGGATCCAGGATCAGGAGAGGAGAGGATCCAGGATCAGGAGAGGAGAGGGTCCAGGATCAGGAGAGGAGAGGGTCCAGGATCAGGAGAGAAGAGGGTTAAGCATCAGGAGAGGAGAGGGTCCAAGATCAGGAGAGGAGGAGGTCCAAGATCAGGAAAGGAGAGGATCCAGGATCAGGAGAGGAGAGGGTCCAGGATCAGGAGAGGAGAGGGTACAGGATTAGGAGAGGAGAGGGTCCAAGATCAGGAGAGGAGAGGGTCCAGGATCAGGAGAGGAGAGGGTACAGGATCAGGAGTGGAGAGGGTCCAGGATCAGGAGAGGAGAGGATCCAGGATCAGAAGAGGAGAGGGTCCAAGATCAGGAGAGGGGAGGATCCAGGATCAGGAGAGGAGAGGATCCAGGATCAGGAGAGGAGAGGGTACAGGATCAGGAGAGGAGAGGGTCCAGGATCAGGAGAGGAGAGGGTCCAAGATCAGGAGAGGAGAGGATCCAGAATCAGGAGAGGAGAGGTTACAGGATCAGGAGAGGATAGGGTCCAGGATCAGGAGAGGAGAGGGTCCAGGATCAGGAGAGGAGAGGGTCCAAGATCAGGAGAGGGGAGGGTCCAGGATCAGGAGAGGAGAGGGTACAGGATCAGGAGAGGAGAGGGTACAGGATCAGGGGAGGAGAGGATCCAGGATCAGGAGAGGAGAGGGTACAGGATCAGGAGAGGAGAGGGTCCAGGATCAGGAGAGGAGAGGGTCCAGGATCAGGAGAGGAGAGGGTCCAAGATCAGGAGAGGGGAGGATCCAGGATCAGGAGAGGATCCAGGATCAGGAGAGGAGAGGGTACAGGATCAGGAGAGGAGAGGGTCCAAGATCAGGAGAGGAGAGGATCCAGGATCAGGAGAGGATCCAGGATCAGGAGAGGAGAGGGTACAGGATCAGGAGAGGAGAGGGTCCAGGATAAGGAGAGGAGAGGGTCCAAGATCAGGAGAGGAGAGGGTCCAGGATCAAGAGAGGAGATGGTCCAGGATCAGGAGAGGAGAGGGTCCAGGATCAGGAGAGGAGAGGGTCCAGGATCAGGAGAGGAGAGGGTCCAGGATCAGGAGAGGAGAGGGTCCAGGATCAGGAGAGGAGAGGGTCCAGGATCAGGAGAGGAGAGGGTCCAAGATCAGAAGAGGAGGAGGTCCAAGATCAGGAGAGGAGAGGGTACAGGATCAGGAGAGGAGAGGGTCCAATTTCAGAAGAGGAGGAGGTCCAAGATCAGGAGAGGAGAGGGTACAGGATCAGGAGAGGAGAGGGTCCAGGATCAGGAGAGGAGAGGGTCCAAGATCAGGAGAGGAGAGGGTCAAGGATTAGGAGAGGAGAGGGTCCAGGATCAGGAGAGGAGAGGGTCCAGGATCAGGAGAGGAGAGGATCCAGGATCAGGAGAGTAGAGGGGCCAAGATCAGGAGAGGAGAGGAAGAGGATCCAGGATCAGGAGAGGAGAGGATCCAGGATCAGGAGAGGACAGGGTCCAGGATCAGGAGAGGAGAGAGTCCAGGATCAGGAGAGGAGAGGGTCCAGGATCAGGAGAAGAGAGGGTCCAGGATCAGGAGAGGGTCCAGGATCAGGAGAGGAGAGGGTCCAAGATCAGGAGAGGAGGAGGTCCAAGATCAGGAGAGGAGAGGGTCCAGGATAAGGAGAGGAGAGGGTACAGGATCAGGAGAGGAGAGGGTCCAGGATCAGGAGAGTAGAGGGTCCAAGATCAGGAGAGGAGAGGAAGAGGATCCAGGATCAGGAGAGGAGAGGATCCAGGATCAGGAGAGAAGAGGGTCCAGGATCAGGAGAGGAGAGAGTCCAGGATCAGGAGAGGAGAGGGTCCAGGATCAGGAGAAGAGAGGGTCCAGGATCAGGAGAGGGTCCAGGATCAGGAGAGGAGAGGGTCCAAGATCAGGAGAGGAGGAGGTCCAAGATCAGGAGAGGAGAGGGTCCAGGATAAGGAGAGGAGAGGGTACAGGATCAGGAGAGGAGAGGGTCCAGGATCAGGAGAGGAGAGGGTCCAAGATCAGAAGAGGAGAGGGTCCAGGATCAGGAGAGGAGAGGGTACAGGATCAGAGGAGGAGGAGGTCAGAGATCAGGAGAGGAGGAGATCCAAGATCAGGAGAGGAGAGGGTCCAGGATCAGGAGAGGAGAGGGTACAGGATCAGGAGAGGAGAGGGTCCAGGATCAGGAGAGGAGAGGGTCCAGGATCAGGAGAGGAGAGGGTCCAAGATCAGGAGAGGAGAGGGTCCAAGATCAGGAGAGGAGAGGGTCCAAGATCAGGAGAGGAGAGGGTCCAGGATCAGGAGAGGAGAGGGTACAGGATCAGGAGAGGAGAGGGTCCAGGATCTGGAGAGGAGAGGGTCCAAGATGAGGAGAGGAGAGGGTCCAGGAATCAGGAGAGGAGAGGGTCCAGGATCAGGAGAGGAGAGAGTCCAGGATCAGGAGAGGAGAGGATCCAGGATCAGAAGAGGAGAGGGTCCAAGATCAGGAGAGGAGAGGATCCAGGGTCAGGAGAGGAGAGGATCCAGGATCAGGAGAGGAGAGGGTCCAGGATCAGGAGAGGAGAGGGTCCAGGATCAGGAGAGGAGAGGGTCCAGGATCAGGAGAGGAGAGGGTCCAGGATCAGGAGAGGAGGAGGTCCAAGATCAGGAGAGGAGAGGATCCAGGATCAGGAGAGGAGAGTGTACAGGATCAGGAGAGGAGAGGGTACAGGATCAGGAGAGGAGAGGGTACAGGATCAGGAGAGGAGGAGGTCCAAGATCAGGAGAGGAGGAGGTCCAAGATCAGGAGAGGAGAGGGTACAGGATCAGGAGAGGAGAGGGTCCAGGATCAGGAGAGGAGAGGGTCAAAGATCAGGAGAGGAGAGGGTCCAGGATCAGGAGAGGAGGAGGTCCAAGATCAGGAGAGGAGGAGGTACAAGATCAGGAGAGGAGAGGGTCCAGGATCAGGAGAGGAGAGGGTCCAGGATCAGGAGAGGAGAGGGTCCAGGATCAGGAGAGGAGAGGGTCCAAGATCAGGAGAGGAGGAGGTCCAAGATCAGGAGAGGAGAGGGTCCAGGATCAGGAGAGGAGAGGGTCCAGGATCAGGAGAGGAGAGGATCCAGGATCAGGAGAGGGTCCAAGATCAGGAGAGGAGAGGATCCAGGATCAGGAGAAGAGAGGATCCAGGATCAGGAGAGGAGAGGGTCCAGGATCAGGAGAGGAGAGGGTCCAGGATCAGGAGAGGAGAGGGTCCAGGATGAGGAGAAGAGAGGATCCAGGATCAGGAGAGGAGAGGGTCCAGGATCAGGAGAGGAGAGGGTCCAGGATCAGGAGAGGAGAGGGTCCAGGATGTGGAGAGGAGAGGGTCCAGGATCAGGAGAGGGTCCAGGATCAGGAGAGGAGAGGGTCCAGGATCAGGAGAGGAGAGGGTCCAAGATCAGGAGAGGAGGAGGTCCAAGATCAGGAGAGGAGAGGGTCCAGGATCAGGAGAGGAGAGGGTACAGGACCAGGAGAGGAGAGGGTCCAGGATCAGGAGAGGAGAGGGTACAGGATCAGGAGAGGAGGAGGTCCAAGATCAGGAGAGGAGGAGGTCCAAGATCAGGAGAGGAGAGGGTACAGGATCAGGAGAGGAGAGGGTCCAGGATCAGGAGAGGAGAGGGTCCAGAATCAGGAGAGGAGAGGATCCAAGATCAGGAGAGGAGAGGGTCCAGGATCAGGAGAGGAGAGGGTCAAAGATCAGGAGAGAAGGAGGTCCAAAATCAGGAGAGGAGAGGGTCCAGGATCAGGAGAGGAGAGGGTCCAAGATCAGGAGAGGAGAGGAAGAGGATCCAGGATCAGGAGAGGAGAGGATCCAGGATCAGGAGAGGAGAGGGTCCAGGATCAGGAGAGGAGAGAGTCCAGGATCAGGAGAGGAGAGGGTCCAGGATCAGGAGAAGAGAGGGTCCAGGATCAGGAGAGGGTCCAGGATCAGGAGAGGAGAGGGTCCAAGATCAGGAGAGGAGGAGGTCCAAGATCAGGAGAGGAGAGGGTCCAGGATAAGGAGAGGAGAGGGTACAGGATCAGGAGAGGAGAGGGTCCAAGATCAGAAGAGGAGAGGGTCCAGGATCAGGAGAGGAGAGGGTACAGGATCAGAGGAGGAGGAGGTCAGAGATCAGGAGAGGAGGAGGTCCAAGATCAGGAGAGGAGAGGGTCCAGGATCAGGAGAGGAGAGGGTACAGGATCAGGAGAGGAGAGGGTCCAGGATCAGGAGAGGAGAGGGTCCAAGATCAGGAGAGGAGAGGGTCCAGGATCAGGAGAGGAGAGGGTCCAGGATCAGGAGAGGAGAGGGTCCAAGGAGAGGATCCAGGATCAGAAGAGGAGAGGGTCCAAGATCAGGAGAGGAGAGGATCCAGGATCAGGAGAGGAGAGGATCCAGGATCAGGAGAGGAGAGGGTCCAGGATCAGGAGAGGAGAGGGTCCAGGATCAGGAGAGAAGAGGGTTAAGCATCAGGAGAGGAGAGGGTCCAAGATCAGGAGAGGAGGAGGTCCAAGATCAGGAAAGGAGAGGATCCAGGATCAGGAGAGGAGAGGGTCCAGGATCAGGAGAGGAGAGGGTACAGGATTAGGAGAGGAGAGGGTCCAAGATCAGGAGAGGAGAGGGTCCAGGATCAGGAGAGGAGAGGGTACAGGATCAGGAGTGGAGAGGGTCCAGGATCAGGAGAGGAGAGGATCCAGGATCAGAAGAGGAGAGGGTCCAAGATCAGGAGAGGGGAGGATCCAGGATCAGGAGAGGAGAGGATCCAGGATCAGGAGAGGAGAGGGTACAGGATCAGGAGAGGAGAGGGTCCAGGATCAGGAGAGGAGAGGGTCCAAGATCAGGAGAGGAGAGGATCCAGAATCAGGAGAGGAGAGGTTACAGGATCAGGAGAGGATAGGGTCCAGGATCAGGAGAGGAGAGGGTCCAGGATCAGGAGAGGAGAGGGTCCAAGATCAGGAGAGGGGAGGGTCCAGGATCAGGAGAGGAGAGGGTACAGGATCAGGAGAGGAGAGGGTACAGGATCAGGGGAGGAGAGGATCCAGGATCAGGAGAGGAGAGGGTACAGGATCAGGAGAGGAGAGGGTCCAGGATCAGGAGAGGAGAGGGTCCAGGATCAGGAGAGGAGAGGGTCCAAGATCAGGAGAGGGGAGGATCCAGGATCAGGAGAGGATCCAGGATCAGGAGAGGAGAGGGTACAGGATCAGGAGAGGAGAGGGTCCAAGATCAGGAGAGGAGAGGATCCAGGATCAGGAGAGGATCCAGGATCAGGAGAGGAGAGGGTACAGGATCAGGAGAGGGGAGGGTCCAGGATAAGGAGAGGAGAGGGTCCAAGATCAGGAGAGGAGAGGGTCCAGGATCAAGAGAGGAGATGGTCCAGGATCAGGAGAGGAGAGGGTCCAGGATCAGGAGAGGAGAGGGTCCAGGATCAGGAGAGGAGAGGGTCCAGGATCAGGAGAGGAGAGGGTCCAGGATCAGGAGAGGAGAGGGTCCAAGATCAGAAGAGGAGGAGGTCCAAGATCAGGAGAGGAGAGGGTACAGGATCAGGAGAGGAGAGGGTCCAATTTCAGAAGAGGAGGAGGTCCAAGATCAGGAGAGGAGAGGGTACAGGATCAGGAGAGGAGAGGGTCCAGGATCAGGAGAGGAGAGGGTCCAAGATCAGGAGAGGAGAGGGTCAAGGATTAGGAGAGGAGAGGGTCCAGGATCAGGAGAGGAGAGGGTCCAGGATCAGGAGAGGAGAGGATCCAGGATCAGGAGAGTAGAGGGTCCAAGATCAGGAGAGGAGAGGAAGAGGATCCAGGATCAGGAGAGGAGAGGATCCAGGATCAGGAGAGGAGAGGATCCAGGATCAGGAGAGAAGAGGGTCCAGGATCAGGAGAGGAGAGAGTCCAGGATCAGGAGAGGAGAGGGTACAGGATCAGGAGAAGAGAGGGTCCAGGATCAGGAGAGGGTCCAGGATCAGGAGAGGAGAGGGTCCAAGATCAGGAGAGGAGGAGGTCCAAGATCAGGAGAGGAGAGGGTCCAGGATAAGGAGAGGAGAGGGTACAGGATCAGGAGAGGAGAGGGTCCAGGATCAGGAGAGGAGAGGGTCCAAGATCAGAAGAGGAGAGGGTCCAGGATCAGGAGAGGAGAGGGTACAGGATCAGAGGAGGAGGAGGTCAGAGATCAGGAGAGGAGGAGATCCAAGATCAGGAGAGGAGAGGGTCCAGGATCAGGAGAGGAGAGGGTACAGGATCAGGAGAGGAGAGGGTCCAGGATCAGGAGAGGAGAGGGTCCAGGATCAGGAGAGGAGAGGGTCCAAGATCAGGAGAGGAGAGGGTCCAAGATCAGGAGAGGAGAGGGTCCAAGATCAGGAGAGGAGAGGGTCCAGGATCAGGAGAGGAGAGGGTACAGGATCAGGAGAGGAGAGGGTCCAGGATCTGGAGAGGAGAGGGTCCAAGATGAGGAGAGGAGAGGGTCCAGGAATCAGGAGAGGAGAGGGTCCAGGATCAGGAGAGGAGAGAGTCCAGGATCAGGAGAGGAGAGGATCCAGGATCAGAAGAGGAGAGGGTCCAAGATCAGGAGAGGAGAGGATCCAGGGTCAGGAGAGGAGAGGATCCAGGATCAGGAGAGGAGAGGGTCCAGGATCAGGAGAGGAGAGGGTCCAGGATCAGGAGAGGAGAGGGTCCAGGATCAGGAGAGGAGAGGGTCCAGGATCAGGAGAGGAGGAGGTCCAAGATCAGGAGAGGAGAGGATCCAGGATCAGGAGAGGAGAGTGTACAGGATCAGGAGAGGAGAGGGTACAGGATCAGGAGAGGAGACGGTCCAGTATCAGGAGAGGAGAGGGTCCAGGATCAGGAGAGGAGAGGATCCAGGATCAGAAGAGGAGAGGGTCCAAGATCAGGAGAGGGGAGGATCCAGGATCAGGAGAGGAGAGGATCCAGGATCAGGAGAGGAGAGGGTACAGGATCAGGAGAGGAGAGGATCCAGGATCAGGAGAGGAGAGGGTACAGGATCAAGAGAGGAGAGGGTCCAAGATCAGGAGAGGGGAGGGTACAGGATCAGGAGAGAAGAGGGTACAGGATCAGGAGAGGAGAGGATCCAGGATCAGGAGAGGAGAGGGTTCAGGATCAGGAGAGGAGAGGGTCCAGGATCAGGAGAGGAGAGGGTCCAGGATCAGGAGAGGAGAGGGTCCAGGATCAGGAGAGGGGAGGATCCAGGATCAGGAGAGGATCCAGGATCAGGAGAGGAGAGGGTACAGGATCAGGAGAGGAGAGGAATGTTAGATCACATCACATTATATTACACTACATGATGTTATATCACATTATATTACACTACATGTTATTATATCCCATTATATTACACTACATTATATTATATCACATTATATTACACTACATTATATTATATCACATTATATTACACTACATGATGTTATATCACATTATATTACACTACATGATATTATATCACATTATATTACACTACATGATGTTACATCCCATTATATTACACTACATGATGTTATATCACATTATATTACACTACACGATGTTATATCACATTATATTACACTACATGATGTTATATCACATTATATTACACTACATGTTATTATATCCCATTATATTACACTGCATGATGTTACATCCCATTATATTACACTACATGATGTTATATCACATTATATTACACTACATGATGTTATATCACATTATATTACACTACATGATGTTATATCACATTATATTACACTACATGATGTTATATCACATTATATTACACTGCATGATGTTATATCACATTATATTACACTACATGATGTTATATCACATTATATTACACTACATGATGTTATATCACATTATATTACACTGCATGATGTTACATCCCATTATATTACACTACATGATGTTATATCACATTATATTACACTACATGATGTTATATCACATTATATTACACTACATGATGTTACATCCCATTATATTACACTACATGATGTTATATCACATTATATTACACTACATGATGTTGTATCACATTATATTACTCTACATGATGTTATATCACATTATATTACACTACATGATGTTATATCACATTATATTACTCTACATGATATTATGTCACATTATATTACACTACATGATATTATATCACATAATATTACACTACATGATATTATATCACATTATATTACACTACATGATATTATATCACATTATATTACACTACATGATGTTATATCACATTATATTACTCTACATGATATTATATCACATTATATTACACTACATTATATTATATCACATTATATTACACTACATGATATTACATCACATAATATTACACTACATGATATTATATCACATTATATTACACTACATGATATTATATCACATTATATTACACTACATGATATTACATCACATAATATTACACTACATGATATTACATCACATTATATTACACTACATGATATTATATCACATTATATTACACTACATGATATTATATCACATTATATTACACTACATGATGTTATATCACATTATATTACACTACATGATGTTATATCACATTATATTACACTACATGATGTTATATCACATTATATTACACTACATGATGTTATATCACATTATATTACACTACATGATGTTATATCACATTATATTACTCTACATGATATTATATCCCATTATATTACACTACATGATGTTATATCACATTATATTACTCTACATGATATTATATCACATTATATTACTCTACATGATGTTATATTACATTATATTACACTACATGATGTTATATTACATAATATCACACTACATGATGTTATATCACATTATATTACACTACATGATGTTATATCACATTATATTACACCACATGATGTTATATCACATTATATTACACTACATGATGTTATATCACATTATATTACTCTATATGATGTTATATCACATTATATTACACTACATGATGTTATATCACATTATATTACTCTACATGATATTATATCACATTATATTACACTACATGATGTTATATCACATTATATAACTCTACATGATGTTATATCACATTATATTACACTACATGATATTATATCCCATTATATTACACTACATGATATTATATCACATTATATTACACTACATATTATATCACATTATATTACACTACACGATGTTATATCACATTATATTACACTACATATTATATCACATTATATTACACTACATGATGTTATATCACATTATATTACACTACATGATGTTATATCACATTATATTACACTACATGATGTTATATCACATTATATTACTCTACATGATATTATAGCACATTATATTACACTACATGATGTTATATCACATTATATTACACTACATGATGTTATATCACATTATATTACACTACATGATGTTATATCACATTATATTACACTACATGATGTTATATCACATTATATTACTCTACATGATATTATATCCCATTATATTACACTAAATGATGTTATATCACATTATATTACACTACATGATATTATATCACATTATATTACACTACATGATATTATATCACATTATATTATACTACATATTATATCACATTATATTACACTACATATTATATCACATTATATTACACTACACGATGTTATATCACATTATATTACACTACATATTATATCACATTATATTACACTACATGATATATTATATCACATTATATTACACTACACGATGTTATATCACATTATATTACACTACATATTATATCACATTATATTACACTACATGATGTTATATCACATTATATTACACTACATGATGTTATATCACATTATATTACTCTTCATGATATTATATCACATTATATTACTCTACATGATTTTATATCACATTATATTACACTACATTATGTTATATCACATTATATTACTCTACATGATGTTATATCACATTATATTACACTACATGATGTTATATCACATTATATTACTCTACATGATATTATATCACATTATATTACACTACATGATGTTATATCACATTATATTACACTACATGATGTTATATCACATTACATTACACTACATGATGTTATATCACATTATATTACACTACATGATGTTATATCACATTATATTACTCTACATGATATTATATCCCATTATATTACACTACATGATGTTATATCACATTATATTACTCTACATGATATTATATCACATTATATTACTCTACATGATGTTATATTACATTATATTACACTACATGATGTTATATTACATTATATCACACTACATGATGTTATATCACATTATATTACACTACATGATGTTATATCACATTATATTACACCACATGATGTTATATCACATTATATTACACTACATGATGTTATATCACATTATATTACTCTACATGATGTTATATCACATTATATTACACTACATGATGTTATATCACATTATATTACACTACATGATGTTATATCACATTATATTACACTACATGATGTTATATCCCATTATATTACACTACATGATATTATATCACATTATATTACACTACATATTATATCACATTATATTACACTACACGATGTTATATCACATTATATTACACTACATATTATATCACATTATATTACACTACATGATGTTTTATCACATTTTATTACACTACATGATGTTATATCACATTATATTACTCTTCATGATATTATATCACATTATATTACTCTACATGATTTTATATCACATTATATTACACTACATTATGTTATATCACATTATATTACTCTACATGATGTTATATCACATTATATTACACTACATGATGTTATATCACATTATATAACTCTACATGATGTTATATCACATTATATTACACTACATGATGTTATATCACATTATATTACACTACATGATGTTATATCACATTATATTACTCTTCATGATATTATATCACATTATATTACTCTACATGATTTTATATCACATTATATTACACTACATTAAGTTATATCACATTATATTACTCTACATGATGTTATATCACATTATATTACACTACATGATGTTATATCACATTATATTACTCTACATGATATTATATCACATTATATTACACTACATGATGTTATATCACATTATATTACACTACATGATGTTATATCACATTATATTACACTACATGATGTTATATCACATTATATTACACTACATGATGTTATATCACATTATATTACTCTACATGATATTATATCCCATTATATTACACTACATGATGTTATATCACATTATATTACACTACATGATATTATATCACATTATATTACACTACATGATATTATATCCCATTATATTACACTACATGATGTTATATCACATTATATTACACTACATGATGTTATATCACATTATATTACTCTACATGATGTTATATCACATTATATTACACTACATGATGTTATATCACATTATATTACTCTACATGATGTTATATCACATTATATTAATCTACATGATGTTATATCACATTATATTACACTACATGATATTATATTCCATTATATTACACTACATGATATTATATCACATTATATTACACTACATATTATATCACATTATATTACACTACACGATGTTATATCACATTATATTACACTACATATTATATCACATTATATTACACTACATGATGTTATATCACATTATATTACACTACATGATGTTATATCACATTATATTACTCTTCATGATATTATATCACATTATATTACTCTACATGATTTTATATCACATTATATTACACTACATTATGTTATATCACATTATATTACTCTACATGATGTTATATCACATTATATTACACTACATGATGTTATATCACATTATATTACTCTACATGATATTATATCACATTATATTACACTACATGATGTTATATCACATTATATTACACTACATGATGTTATATCACATTATATTACACTACATGATGTTATATCACATTATATTACACTACATGATGTTATATTACATTATATTACTCTACATGATATTATATCCCATTATATTACACTACATGATGTTATATCACATTATATTACTCTACATGATATTATATCACATTATATTACTCTACATGATGTTATATTACATTATATTACACTACATGATGTTATATTACATTATATCACACTACATGATGTTATATCACATTATATTACACTACATGATGTTATATCACATTATATTACACCACATGATGTTATATCACATTATATTACACTACATGATGTTATATCACATTATATTACTCTACATGATGTTATATCACATTATATTACACTACATGATGTTATATCACATTATATTACACTACATGATGTTATATCACATTATATTACACTTCATGATATTATATCCCATTATATTACACTACATGATATTATATCACATTATATTACACTACATATTATATCACATTATATTACACTACACGATGTTATATCACATTATATTACACTACATATTATATCACATTATATTACACTACATGATGTTTTATCACATTTTATTACACTACATGATGTTATATCACATTATATTACACTACATGATGTTATATCACATTATATTACTCTTCATGATATTATATCACATTATATTACTCTACATGATTTTATATCACATTATATTACACTACATTATATTATATCACATTATATTACTCTACATGATGTTATATCACATTATATTACACTACATGATGTTATATCACATTATATTACTCTACATGATATTATATCACATTATATTACACTACATATTATATCACATTATATTACACTACATGATGTTATATCACATTATATTACACTACATGATGTTATATCACATTATATTACTCTACATGATATTATATCACATTATATTACACTACATATTATATCACATTATATTACACTACATGATATTATAACCCATTATATTACACTACATGATATTACATCACATTATATTACATTACATGATATTATATCACATTATATTACACTACATGATATTATATCACATTATATTACACTACATGATATTATATCACATTATATTACACTACATGACGTTATATCTCATTATATTACACTACATGATGTTATATCACATTATATTACACTACACGATGTTATATCACATTATATTACACTACATATTATATCACATTATATTACACTACATGATGTTATATCACATTATATTACACTACATGATGTTATATCACAATATGTTATATTATATTACACTACATATTATATCACATTATATTACACTACATATTATATCACATTATATTACACTACATGATATTTTATCACATTATATTACACTACACGATATTATATTACATTATATTACACTACATGATGTTATATCACATTATATTACACTACATGATGTTATATCACATTATATTACACTACATGATATTATATCACATTATATTACACTACATGATGTTATATCCCATTATATTACACTACATGATGTTATATCACTTTATGTTATATTATATTATACTGTGTGTGATTATTTCTGTGCTGACGCTATACTCCGGGGTCAGAGACATCTTATATGATTGATGACATAGACTCCAGGACTCAGCGTCTGACTCTTCTTCATTACATGGGGGGAGGGATCACACATATATTATAATGTCCTCACTGTTCACCCTGTTATATATATTAGGGATGAAGCCGTCTTGGTCAGAGGACTGCGGATCCTTCTGGATCTGAATCTGCATTGTCTGAATATTCCACATTGTTGGTCCCAATATATTTATTAGACCTGTTACTGAACTGAGTGTATTTCCCAAGCCGACAATTAGGGGTCTGGAGAAGAATCGGTGATTATAGGGGCGTTCGTCATCGTGTAGATGAAGCATTTTTTTGTCCACCTTTTTTGTGTGCTGACAATGTGCACAAAATGTGTTAAATGGTCGCAGGACATTTGATACATTTTGTGCAGGTCACTTTTTAGAAATTTCACTCTTCAAATATACCAAAAAGCCAAGTCTGGGCTGGTGAATTTTTGCGACTTTTTGGTGGATCTTGTGCAAAAATGTACGACTTTTTAATAACAGTCGCAGTTGATTAAATTCTTGACCTCTACATAAGACTATCCTTAACAGCTGCACCGTACACACAAACCAAAAAGTCACAAAAAATATCCCGAGGTGATGAGCTGCACCAAATATATACACAAAAAAGCTCTAAAAACAATATTAATGCCCCCGTGTTACTTTCCTTCCTCGGCCACTGAGCAGAGCCAGGAGGGCGACCAACATGCTTTATGACTATAGAATGAGACGGGTCCCACGTGGTTGACGTCACCTTTTGTGACATCAGGTTAACACACACAGGTTTAGGATGAGCTTTGGGGCCCAGACAAATAAATTCTACTTAAAAGGATCAAAATAAATTAGGATCTCTATACCTAGTCCTCTCTAACCTTCTCCTGATGATCCCTAAATCCCATTAACCCCTTGTTGTTCTTCTCCTAGATCTGGACGACCATTGTGAGAGAACCGGAGGGATGTGTCTGGGGACGTGTTCTTCACCCCTGTGGCCGAGGGGATCCTGCTCCAATGGGACGTGCTGCTCACCGCTGCTGGGATAGGACGTCCCCACCTCAGAGGGGCACGGGACTTATCTCAGAGGGGCACAGGACTTATCCCAGAGGGGCACGGGACTTATCACAGAGGGGCACGGGACTTATCACAGAGGGGCACAGGACTTATCAGAGAGGGGCACGGGACTTATCTCAGAGGGGCACGGGACTTATCACAGAGGGGCACGGGACTTATCACAGAGGGGCACAGGACTTATCAGAGAGGGGCACGGGACTTATCACAGAGGGGCACGGGACTTATCTCAGAGGGGCACGGGACTCTTCAGAGAGGGGCACGGGACTTATCACAGAGGGGCACGGGACTTATCTCAGAGGGACACAGGACTTATCTCAGAGGGGCACGGGACTTATCTCAGAGGAGCACGGGACTTATCTCAGAGGGGCACGGGACTTATCTCAGAGGGGCACGGGACTTATCTCAGAGGGGCACGAGACTTATCTCAGAGGGGCACGGGACTTATCTCAGAGGGGCACAGGACTTATCTCAGAGAGGCACGAGACTTATCACAGAGGGGCACGGGACTTATCTCAGAGGGGCACGGGACTTATCTCAGAGGGGCACGGGACTTATCTCAGAGGGGCACGGGACTTATCTCAGAGGGGCACGGGACTTATCACAGAGGGGCACGGGACTTATCTCAGAGGGACACTGGACTTATCTCAGAGGGGCACGGGACTTATCTCAGAGGGGCACGGGACTTATCTCAGAGGGGCACGGGACTTATCTCAGAGGGACACGGGACTTATCTCAGAGGGGCACGGGACTTATCTCAGAGGGGCACGGGACTTATCTCAGAGGGGCACGGGACTTATCTCAGAGGGGCACGGGACTTATCTCAGAGGGGCACGGGACTTATCTCAGAGGGGCACGGGACTTATCTCAGAGGGGCACGGGACTTATCTCAGAGGGGCACGGGACTTATCTCAGAGGGGCACGGGACTTATCTCAGAGGGGCACAGGACTTATCTCAGAGGGGCACGGGACTTATCTCAGAGGGACACGGGACTTATCTCAGAGGGGCACAGGACTTATCTCAGAGGGGCACGGGACTTATCTCAGAGGGGCACGGGACTTATCTCAGAGGGGCACGGGACTTATTTCAGAGAGGCACGAGACTTATCACAGAGGGGCACGGGACTTATCTCAGAGGGGCACGGGACTTATCAGAGAGGGGCACGGGACTTATCACAGAGGGGCACGGGACTTATCTCAGAGGGACACGGGACTTATCTCAGAGGGGCACGGGACTTATCTCAGAGGGGCACGGGACTTATCTCAGAGGGGCACGGGACTTATCTCAGAGGGACACGGGACTTATCTCAGAGGGGCACGGGACTTATCTCAGAGGGGCACGGGACTTATCTCAGAGGGGCACGGGACTTATCTCAGAGGGGCACGGGACTTATCTCAGAGCACGGTCAATAAATACAGATACTAATAAAGTGGTTGTCATGTTCCCCTTTCCCTTGCATGTGACTGGAGTTTGGCTTCAGGGGGTTGATCTATCTGCACTCACTCAATCTTGCTTACTTTCCTAAAGACAGTGGAGGGTGTGGAGTCTGATCACTGCACCTTGTCATCTAATTAGGCTGCTGGTGCTGGGGTTCATCCAGACGAACTGATTAGACCAACGTGTCCAAAGCAGTGTGCCTCCAGCTGTTGCAAAACTACAACTCCCAACATTTGGAGTCAGCCTCATCCTTACCCCACAGATTTCTTTCTCTTCCTTACAGAACCCTCCCCCCCCCCCCAGACTCCTTTGCCCTTATCCAAACCCTACAAACTCCTCCCCCCCCACACCCATCTCTCCACACCCCTATATCACACCTTTACAGACTCCCCTGTCCCCCTCCCACTCTTGTCTCCCCCTTACAGAATCCTCTGTCCCCCCCTCTCTTGTCTCCCCCTTACAGACTCCTCTGTCCTCCCGCTATTATCTCCCCCTTACAGACTCCTCTGTCGTCCCCCCCGCTTTTGTCTCCTCCTTACAGACTCCTCTGTCCCCCCCGCTCTTGTCTCCCCCTTACAAACTCCTCTGTCCCCTCACGCTCTTTTTTCCCCTTACAGACTCCTCTGTCCTCCCAAACTTTTGTCTTCCCCTTACAGACTCCTCTGTCCCCCCACACTCTTGTCTTCCCCTTACAGACTCCTCTGTTCCCCCCACACTCTTGTCTCCCCCTTACAGACTCCTCTGTCCCCCCACGCTCTTGTCTCCCCCTTACAGACTCCTCTGCCCCCCCCCCTCTATTCTCCCCCTGACAGACTCCTCTGTCTCTCCCCACTCTTGTCTTCCCCTTACAGATTCCTCTGCCCCCCTGCTCTTGTCTCCCCCTTACAGACACCTCTGTTCCCCCCCCTCTTGTCTCCACCTTACAGACTCCTCTGTCCCCCCTGCTCTTGTCTCCCCCTTAAACACTCCTCTGTCCCCCCTCTCTTGTTTCCCACTTAAAAACTCCTCTGTCCCCCCACGCTCTCGTCTCCCCCTTACAGACTCCTCTGTCCCCCCGCTCTTGTCTTCCCCTTACAGACTCCTCTGTCCTCCCCCACACTCTTGTCTCCCCCTTACAGTCTCCTCTGCCCCCCCCACACCCTTGTCTTCCCATTACAGATTCCTCTGCCCCCCTGCTCTTGTCTCCCCCTTACAGACTCCTCTGTCCCCCCTCTCTTGTCTCCCCCTTACAGACTCCTCTGTCCCCCCATGCTCTTGTCTCCTCCTTACAGATTCCTCTGTCCCACCCCCCACTCTTGTCTCTCCCTTAAAGACTCCTCTGTCCCCCCCACGCTCTCGTCTCCTCCTTACAGACTCCTCTGTCCCACCCCTCACTCTCGTCTCCTCCTTACAGACTCCTCTGTCCCCCCCTCTCTTGTCTTCCCCTTACATACTCCTCTTGTCTTACCCTTACAGACTCCTCTGTCCCCCCCCCCACACTCTTGTCTTCCCCTTACAGACTCCTCTGTCCCCCGCCTCACTCTTGTCTCCCCCTTACAGACTCCTCTGTCCCCCCACACTCTTGTCTCCCCCTTACAGACTCCTCTGTCCCCCCCACGCTCTCGTCTCCTCCTTACAGACTTCTCTGTCCCACCCCTCACTCTCGTCTCCTTCTTACAGACTCCTCTGTCCCCCCCCCTCTCTTGTCTTCCCCTTACAGGCTCCTCTGTCCCCCCCTCACTCTTGTCTCCCCCTTACAGACTCCTCTGTTCCCCCATTCACTCGTATCCCCCTTACAGACTACTCTGTCCCCCCGCTCTTGTCTCCACCTTACAGACTTCTCTGTCAGCCCCCCTGCTCTTGTCTCCTCCTTACAGACTCCTCTTTCCCCCCCTACTCGTATCTCCTCCTTACAGACTCCTCTGTCCCCCCGCTCTTGTCCCCCCCCTCTTGTCTCCCCCTTACAAACTCCTTTGTCCCCCCACACTCTAGTCTTCCCCTTACAGACTCCTCTGTCCCCGCACGCTCTCGTCTCCTCCTTACAGACTCCTCTGTCCCCCCACACTCTTGTCTTCCCCTTACAGACTCCTCTGTCCCCCCCAAACTTTTGTCTTCCCCTTACAGACTCCTCTGTCCCCCCACGCTCTTGTCTCCCCCTTACAGACTCCTCTGTCCCCCCCCACTCTTGTCTACCCTTACAGACTCCTCTGTTCCCCCTTCACTCGTATTCCCCTTACAGACTCCTCTGTCTCTCCCCACTCTTGTCTTCCCCTTACAGATTCCTCTGCCTTCCCTGCTCTTGTCTCCCCCTTACAGGCTCATCTGTCCTATGCCTCACTCTTGTCTTCCCCTTATAGACTTCTCTGTCCCCACACACTCTTATCTTCCCCTTACAGACTCCTCTGTCCCCCCACACTCTTGTCTCCCCCTTACAGACTCCTCTGTCCCCCCCACGCTCTCGTCTCCTCCTTACAGACTCCTCTGTCCCACCCCTCACTCTCGTCTCCTCCTTACAGACTCCTCTGTCCCCCCCTCTCTTGTCTTCCCCTTACATACTCCTCTTGTCTTACCCTTACAGACTCCTCTGTCCCCCCCCCCACACTCTTGTCTTCCCCTTACAGACTCCTCTGTCCCCCGCCTCACTCTTGTCTCCCCCTTACAGACTCCTCTGTCCCCCCACACTCTTGTCTCCCCCTTACAGACTCCTCTGTCCCCCCCACGCTCTCGTCTCCTCCTTACAGACTTCTCTGTCCCACCCCTCACTCTCGTCTCCTTCTTACAGACTCCTCTGTCCCCCCCCCCACACTCTTGTCTTCCCCTTACAGGCTCCTCTGTCCCCCCCTCACTCTTGTCTCCCCCTTACAGACTCCTCTGTTCCCCCATTCACTCGTATCCCCCTTACAGACTACTCTGTCCCCCCGCTCTTGTCTCCACCTTACAGACTTCTCTGTCAGCCGCCCCCCTGCTCTTGTCTTCCCCTTACAGACTCCTCTGTCCCCCCACACTCTTGTCTCCCCCTTACAGACGCCACTGTCCCCCCTCTCTTGTCTCCCCCTAACAGACTCCTCTGTCCCCCGCCTCAATCTTGTCTTCCCCCTACAGACTCCTCTGTCCCCCCACACTCTTGTCTTCCCTTTACAGACTCCTCTGTCCCCCCCGCTCTTGTCTCCCCCTTACAGACTTCTCTGTCCGCCCTCCGCTCTTGTCTTCCCCTTACAGACTCCTCTGTCCCCCCACACTCTTGTCTCCCCCTTACAAACTCTTCTGTCCCCCCGCTCTTGTCTCCACCTTACAGACTTCTCTGTCAGCCCCCCCCTGCTCTTGTCTCCTCCTTACAGACTCCTCTTTCCCCCCCTACTCGTATCTCCTCCTTACAGACTCCTCTGTCCCCCCGCTCTTGTCCCCCCCTCTTGTCTCCCCCTTACAAACTCCTCTGTCCCCCCACACTCTAGTCTTCCCCTTACAGACTCCTCTGTCCCCCCACGCTCTCGTCTCCTCCATACAGACTCCTCTGTCCCCCCACACTCTTGTCTTCCCCTTACAGACTCCTCTGTCCCCCCCAAACTTTTGTCTTCCCCTTACAGACTCCTCTGTCCCCCCACGCTCTTGTCTCCCCCTTACAGACTCCTCTGTTCCCCCCTCACTCTTGTCTCCCCCTTACAGACTCCTCTGTCCTCCCCCACACACTTGTCTCCCCCTTACAGACTCCCCTGTCCCCCCACGCTCTTGTCTCCCCCTTACAGACTCCTCTGTCCCCCCCACACTCTTGTCACCCCCTTACAGACTCCCCTGTCCCCCCACGCTCTTGTCTCCCCCTTACAGACTCCTCTGTTCCCCCTCACTCTTGTCTCCCCCTTACAGATTCCTCGGTCCCCCCCACTCTTGTCTTCCCCTTACAGATTCCTCTGCCCCCCTGCTCTTGTCTCCCCCTTACAGACTCCTCTGTCCCCCCCACTCTTGTCTCCTCCTTACAGACTCCTCTGTCCCCCCTGCTCTTGTCCCCCCTGCTCTTGTCCCCCCTTACAGACTTCTCTGTCCCCCCACGCTCTCGTCTCCCCCTTACAGACTCCTCTGTCCCCCCACGTTCTTATCTCCCCCTTACAGACTTCTCTGTCCACCCCCCGTTCTTGTTTCCCCCTTACAAACTCCTCTGTCCCCCCACACTCATCTTCCCCTTACAGACTCCTCTGTTCCCCCCTCACTCTCGTCTTCCTCTGACAGACTGCTCTGTCCCCCCTCACTCTTGTCTCCCCCTTACAGATTCCTCTGCCCCCCTGCTCTTGTCTTCCCCTTACAGACTCCTCTGTCCCCTCCTGCTCTTGTCTCCTCCTTACAGACTCCTCTGTCCCCCCTGCTCTTGTCTCCACCTTACAGACTCCTATGCCCCCCCTCTCTCGTCTCTCTCTTACAGACTCCTCTATCCCCCCACGCTCTCGTCTCCTCCTTACAGACTCCTCTGTCCCACCTCCACTCTCGTCTCCTCCTTACAGACTCCTCTGTCCCACCCCCCACTCTCGTGTCCTCCTTACAGACTCCTCTGTCCCCCCCCTCTTGTCTCTTCCTTACAGACTCCTCTGTTCCCCCCCCCCTCACTCTTGTCTCCCCCTTACAGACTCCTCTGTCCCCCCCACTCTTGTCTTCCCCTTACAGATTCCTCTGCCCCCCTGCTATTGTCTCCCCCTTACAGACTCCTCTGTCCCCCCATGCTCTGGTCTCCTCCTTACAGAAGCCTCTGTCCCACCCCCCACTCTTGTCTCCCCCTTACAGACTCCTCTGTCCCACCCCCCACTCTCGTCTCCTCCTTACAGACTCCTCTGCCCCCCCCCACTCTTGTCTCCCCCTTACAGACTCCTCTGCCCCCTCTCTTGTCTTCCCCTTACAGACTCCTCTGTCCCCCCACACTCTTGTCTTCCCCTTACAGACTCCTCTGTCCCCACACACTCTTGTCTTCCCCTTACAGACTCCTCTGTCCCCCGCCTCACTCTTGTCTCCCCCTTACAGACTCCTCTGTCCCCCCCACACTCTTGTTTTCCCATTACAGACTCCTCTGTCCCCCCCCCCCCCACACTCTTGTCTTCCCATTACAGACCCCTCTGTCGCCACACGCTCTTGTCTTCCCCTTACAGACTTCTCTGCCCCCCTCACTCTTGTCTCCCCCTTACCGACTCCTCTGTTCCCCCCTTCACTCGTCTCCCCCTTACAGACTCCTCTTTCCCTCCCCACTCTTGTCTTCCCCTTACAGATTCCTCTGCCCCCCTGTTCTTGTCTCCCCTTACAGACTCCTCTGTCCCCCCTGCTTTTGTCTCCCCCTTACAGACTCCTCTGTCCCCCCTCTCTTGTCTCCTCCTTACAGACTCCTCTGTCCCCCCTCTCTTATCTCCCCCTTACAGACTCCTCTGCCCCCCTGCTCTTGTCTCCCCCTTACAGACTCCTCTGTCCCCCCATGCTCTGGTCTCCCCCTTACAGACTCCTCTGTCCCCCCACGCTCTCGTCTCCTCCTTACAGAAGCCTCTGTCCCACCCCCCACTCTTGTCTCTCCCTTACAGACTCCTGTGTCCCACCCCCCACTCTCGTCTCCTCATTACAGACTCCTCTGTCCCCCCCCACTCTTGTCTCCCCCTTACAGACTCCTCTGCCCCCTCTCTTGTCTTCCCCTTACAGACTCCTCTGTCCCCCCACACTCTTGTCTTCCCCTTACAGACTCCTCTGTCCCCTGCCTCTCTCTTGTCTCCCCCTTACAGACTCCTCTGCCTGCCCCACACTCTTGTTTTCCCATTACAGACTCCTCTGTCCCCCCCACACTCTTGCCTTCCCATTACAGACCCCTCTGTCGCCACACGCTCTTGTCTTAATCTTACAGACCTTACAGACTCCTCTGTCCCCCCTCACTCTTGTCTCCCCCTTACCGACTTCTCTGTTCCCCCCTTCACTCGTCTCCCCTTACAGACTTCTCTGTCCCTCCCCACTCTTGTCTTCTCCTTACAGATTCCTCTGCCCCCGTGTTCTTGTCTCCCCCTTACAGACTCATCTGTCCCCCCTGCTCTTGTCTCCCCCTTACAGACTCCTCTGTCCCCCCCTCTTGTCTCCTCCTTACAGACTCCTCTGTCCCCCCTCTCTTGTCTCCCCCTTACAGACTCCTCTGCCCCTCCGCTCTTGTCTTCCCCTTACAGACTCCTCTGTCCCCCCCCGCACTCTTTTTTTCCCCTTACAGACTCCTCTGTCCCTCCACACTCTTGTCTTCCCCTTACAGACTCCTCTGTCCCCCCCACACTCTTGTCTTCCCCTTACAGACTCCTCTGTCCCACCCCGACACTCTTGTCTCCCCTTACAGACTCCTGTCCCCCCACACTCTTGTCTCCCCATTACAGACTCCTCTGTTCCCCCTTCACTCGTTTCCCCCTTACAGACTCCTCTGTCCCTCCCCACTCTTGTCTTCCCCTTACAGATTGCTCTGCCCCCCGCTCTTGTCTCCTCCTTTCAGACTCCTCTGTCTCCCCCCTCACTCTTGTTTCCCCCTTACAGACTCCTCTGTTCCTCCTCACTCTTGTCTCCCCCTTACAGACTCCTCTGTCCCCCCCCCCCACTCTTGTCTTCCCCTTACAGACTCCTCTCTCCCCCCTGCTCTTGTCTCCCCCTTACAGACTCCTCTGTCCCCCCTTCTCTTGTTTCCCCCTTACAGACTCCTTTGTCCCCCCTCTCTTGTCTCCCCCTTACAGACTCCTCTGCCCCCCGCTCTTGTCTCCCCCAGACTCCTCTGTCCCCCCACATTCTCGTCTCCTCCTTACAGACTCCTCTGTCCCCCCCACTCTCTTGTCTCCCCCTTACAGACTCCTCTCCCCCCCCACGCTCTTGTCTCCCCCTTACAGACTCCTCTGTCCCTCCACTCTTGTCTCCTCCTTCCAGACTCCTCTGTCCCCCCACACTCTTGTCTCCCCCTTACAGACTCCTCTGTCCCCCCACGCTCTTGTCTCCCCCTTACAGATTCCTCTGCCCCCCTGCTCTTGTCTCCCCCTTACAGACTCCTCTTTCCTTCCAGTCCACATCCCCCCTACCAACACCAATGTTGTAGAGAATCGGAAGTGACTGGACTTCAGCTCCATCTATTTCTTCCTGAATCAGCGCCTGAACTCACAAATGTGACACAAGGTCTCACAAAAGGTCTAAAATATTGTGGAAAACCTTTCCGGAAGTGTGGGGGCTGTGTTATCTAAAAGAAGGGGAAGAAGTCCCCATTAACACCCATGGTTATGGATGATCGGGCTCCTTCTCTCTATGTTGAAGGTTTGGTGTCCTTCCTTCATCTGGATAGTGAAGTGTTACCAACCCAGACCATGTACTGACTACAGTTTGTGGATGTCATTGTATGTACCAGTTCAGTCCTAAAGTGTCCCTGTCATTATATGAAAACTTTACACAGAACTTCAGAAGTTTTCATTGGATGGGTGAGTGGTCAGATCCCTATCAACCACTATTACAGAAGAGTGAAGCACGTGGCAGTGCACTTCATTATCTGACTCGTCGTGATCTCCATCGAGTTGAGAGAGTCAGCTCCAATAACAGTCTACAACGTCGTTTCCTGCAAATGGATGGAGATTGTGGCCAGCTGGGGAGTGTGGCATGCTACCACGCACTTCACCCAGCTACATCTGGATGTCAAATAAATGAACACCGGCTTAAAGAAGCGCTGTGAGAGCGTGAAATAGTCTGTTCTGGTTGTGCTCCCCACCTCCACCTGTGCACGAACTCGTTAACATCATAACGCTTGAATAAAGTTGAGTTGGATGGTGAGTGCGGTCCTGTCTTCTATTCATCTATTTGTTATATCTTTTGCCGGACACTGCACCACCGCTACCAACTTTTACCTGGTCACACTGCTGCAGTCCTCCGCTAGTCACACCTGTTTAGCCCAAATCTTGTTAGTGCCGGACCACTCTGCTTCTCGCCAGTTTATATATCTGGATATCGTTAGGGGTCTGAACAGTAGGATCTGGACCAATCAACTCATTTTCAGTTGGAGTGACCAACCATCTAATATTTATAACGGTCCCTTGACTTTCCTGTGACAGATGAAGATGGGGGAGACAAGGGTCAGGTTGAATTTCTACTGTCTGTTCCTTTGGTTTTTGGAGCGAAGTGGCAGACCCCCAATCACCACTCAGAAGACATGAAAAGCTTGGTTATGTCTGCTGGGATAGGGAGAAGATCAAAGAAAAAAAGATTCATGGTGTTCATAATCCCCAGACCAGGTGGGGGGGGGGGGGGGGGTTGATCTCTAACCCAAAGGCTGAAACATGAAAGGGTCTCATGGGTGTCAGACTCAGGACCTCAGCAGGGATGTAAACTTTCTCGGTAAGTAGGATACAACTGTGTATAGACCCCCAAGCCATGGCCGCCATAAAGACCCCCAGATGGGGCCCAAACTCCTAGGCTGAGTCCTTGGGGATAGTTTAGAGACCTCCAGGTCGGTCAGTATTAGGACAACATAAAAAATTCTCATACACAAAGACTTAATCCAGACCAGAGGCCTCAAGATGATCAAATAACTTTATTCATTCCACTTCCTAATGACAATAATCATTGTAGAAATGGAAAGTGAACTTGGCCAAGTCCTAAGGTTCTCATCATCTTCATCATCATCATCATCCATGGACAACTGTAGGAAGAGGTTAAACTATTTGTTATTTTACAGACAAGAATATTACATCCAACTCATTAAAGGGGTATTCCAGCTTTATACATCTTATCTCCTATCCAAAGGATAAAGAATAAGGTGTAAGACTGCAGGGATCCTGCCGCTGGGGAGCCCGCGATCTTGGTGACGTGTAGTGACCGGTTATATCTGGACACTGTGATGTGACTGGTTATATCTGGACACTGTGATATGATGTGACTGGTTATATCTGGACACTGTGATGTGATGTGACTGGTTATATCTGGACACTGTGATGTGATGTGACTGGTTATATCTGGACACTGTGATGTGACCGGTTATATCTGGACACTGTGATGTTATGTGACTGGTTATATCTGGACACTGTGATGTGATAGGACCCCCATACACCCCATTGTATGAAGACCCCCGTCCTCTCTATTACCTGGCTCCACACATTTCTGTTCGTCCCCAGAAGTGCAGCATTTCTCGTTCGCCCCGCAGTCTGTATCCCGGGAGCATTGTACCGATGAACACTGAAGTTCACTCAACGTTTCTCCATCATTTTTGGGACAAACTCCAGGCGGTTCTGTAAAGAGGCAGAAAACATCAGACGGGCAGAATGTCGGCCTCCGGTCCTGGTGGAGCACAGAGTAGACTATGGCCATGGAGATGTCTTATAATAACTCTACCTGGTGCGGGGTCCCAGCAGTTGTATCCACAGATACTGCAGCACTTCTTTAGCCCTGGGCAGTCGGAGTCTTTGTGACACGTTGGTTTTGGATAGGGCATTCTGCATTTTGCGAATACTAGGGGGCAGCGGCCGGTCTTGACTGTATAGAAGGAGAAGACATTGGGTGACTGAGATGTCCTGGAGGTCACATACATCAGATATTTCCTGTCATGTGACCGGGGTGTTACCTTCCACCGGATCCATGCATTTCCAGCCACAGTTGGAGCAGCAGCATTTCTTTGGGCTTGTACATTGACTGTCGTTGCGGCACTCGGCCCGGCCAGGTTTGGCGAACAGACAGATGGCCGGGTCAAAATATGGACACTCGTATTTCACCTCTAAAAAGATCATAAAATATTGAGATGGATGAAATATCAAAGAAACAAATAACAAAATCCTTATAATGATAAAAGAGATTACGGGGTATTCTGGGATTTTTGTCTCTCTGAATGTAAGACAGGGGGCAGCAGAGTTCGTCTGGTTACTAATATACTTCACTTGTGTTCGGTGGATGGCATCAAATTTCTTTTGTCTTTCTTTGTCCCGGAAGTTTATTTTCTACAGCCTACAAAATGATTGTTGTCTCGGACCTCTCCCAGTTTGCTGTGCGGCCCGAGACA
Source organism: Hyla sarda (assembly GCF_029499605.1). Lineage (NCBI taxonomy): Eukaryota > Metazoa > Chordata > Amphibia > Anura > Hylidae > Hyla > Hyla sarda. The sequence goes on from NC_079191.1 coordinate 4,458,872, forward strand.
ATACATCACAAGTCAGGTGCTTAAAGGGCGCTTGGCTGGTCTGTCTGATGTGTGTGAAGCCCCCTGATGACGTGACCGGCGCACATGGGCATTCATCATCACACAGATCCACAGCTTGTGTATCACGTGATGTCGAGCGAGTCATGTGATCAGAGGGAGCATGGCTGTGCTGCAATGGGTGGGTCTCTATTTAATGTCTCACAGCTGACAATGTACAAAAGAGCATAAACCAAGTCATGAGGTGGAAAGAATTGCCTGTAGAGACAGGATTGTAGAATGAACAACCAGGACACTTCCTAGAGCTGCTGCCCCAACAAACTAGGTAATCGGGGGGCAAGAAGGGCCTTGGTGAGAGAGGAGACCAAGAGCTTCAAAGATCCTGCATGCTGATGGAAGAAACTTCCTGAAGGTTCAGAACCATCACTGCGGCCTCCACAATTTTTGGGATTAAAGGAAGAGTGGTCAGAAAGAAGTCTCTCCGTCTGGAGTTTGCTAAAAGCACCTAAAGGATCATCAGTTGGGTTGACTGACAGATATGTAAGGGCCCATTCACATTACTTTTTCCCAGAGTATTTCTAAAAGGGGTACTCCGCCCCTAGAATTCTTATTCCTCATCCCCCATCCCCATTCATGCGGCACCCCAGACATCTGGTGCCCGGAGTGAACTTCGCTCCGTGCTGGATGACTGGCATCACAATCACGCCCCGCTTGTGCCATCACGCCCCCTCCCATAGACTTGGAATAAGGGGGCGTGGCCGTGAAGTCAGGAGATTATGGCACTGCAACCGAAGCTCTAAATGCTCTGTGATGTGTGACTGGTTATATCTGGACACTGTGATGTGACTGGTTATATCTGGACACTGTGATGTGACTGGTTATATCTGGACACTGTGATGTGACTGGTTATATCTGGACACTGTGATGTGATGTGACTGGTTATATCTGGACACTGTGATGTGATGTGACTGGTTATATCTGGACACTGTGATGTGATGTGAATGGTTATATCTGGACACTGTGATGTGACTGGTTATATCTGGACACTGTGATGTGACTGGTTATATCTGGACACTGTGATGTGACTGGTTATATCTGGACACTGTGATGTGATGTGACTGGTTATATCTGGACACTGTGATGTGATGTGAATGGTTATATCTGGACACTGTGATATGACTGGTTATATCTGGACACTGTGATGTGACTGGTTATATCTGGACACTGTGATGTGATGTGACTGGTTATATCTGGACACTGTGATGTGATGTGACTGGTTATATCTGGACACTGTAATGTGATGTGACTGGTTATATCTGGACACTGTGATGTGATGTGACTGGTTATATCTGGACACTGTGATGTGATGTGACTGGTTATATCTGGACACTGTGATGTGATGTGACTGGTTATATCTGGACACTGTGATGTGATGTGACTGGTTATATCTGGACACTGTGATGTGATTGGTTATATCTGGACACTGTGATGTGACTGGTTATATCTGGACACTGTGATGTGACTGGTTATATCTGGACACTGTGATGTGACTGGTTATATCTGGACACTGTGATGTGATGTGACTGGTTATATCTGGACACTGTGATGTGATGTGAATGGTTATATCTGGACACTGTGATGTGACTGGTTATATCTGGACACTGTGATGTGACTGGTTATATCTGGACACTGTGATGTGACTGGTTATATCTGGACACTGTGATGTGATGTGAATGGTTATATCTGGACACTGTGATATGACTGGTTATATCTGGACACTGTGATGTGACTGGTTATATCTGGACACTGTGATGTGATGTGACTGGTTATATCTAGACACTGTGATGTGATGTGACTGGTTATATCTGGACACTGTGATGTGATGTGACTGGTTATATCTGGACACTGTGATGTGATGTGACTGGTTATATCTGGACACTGTGATGTGACTGCTTATATCTGGACACTGTGATGTGACTGGTTATATCTGGACACTGTGATGTGACTGGTTATATCTGGACACTGTGATGTGACTGGATATATCTGGACACTGTGATGTGATAGGACCCCCAGGCCTCCTCATAGATCCCATTGTATGAAGACCCCCATCCTCTCTATTACCTGGCTCCACACATTTCTGTTCGCCCCCAGAAGTGCAGCATTTCTCGTTCGCCCTGCAGTCTGTATCCCGGGAGCATTGTACCGATGAACACTGAAGTTCACTCAACGTTTCTCCATCATTTTTGGGACAAACTCCAGGCGGTTCTGTAAAGAGGCAGAAAACATCAGACGGGCAGAATGTCGGCCTCCGGTCCTGGTGGAGCACAGAGTAGACTATGGCCATGGAGATGTCTTATAATAACTCTACCTGGTGCGGGGTCCCAGCAGTTGTATCCACAGATACTGCAGCACTTCTTTAGCCCTGGGCAGTCGGAGTCTTTGTGACACGTTGGTTTTGGATAGGGCATTCTGCATTTTGCGAATACTAGGGGGCAGCGGCCGGTCTTGACTGTATAGAAGGAGAAGACATTGGGTGACTGAGATGTCCTGGAGGTCACATACATCAATAGTGAGAAATATGGCACTCTCCTATTTTCTCGGTGCACGAGTAGGTTCCCAGGCCATCAATAGTAGAGAAAATGACTCGGCACTCAAGTAGAAGTGAGTATTATTCATATTTTATTTTGCAATCAGTAAGAATCTGACGTTTCGGTCCAATCCCTTCCTCAGAGTTAGATTGCTGCGGAGGTGTGATGAATATGTAGTACGGCTTCGGTGTATGGAACGCAGCCTGGAGCAGCTAACAGAAGACTGTCACCTGTTAGCTGCTCCAGGCTGCGTTCCATACACCTCTTTCCTGGCTGGAAGCCATACTGCATATTCATCACACCTCCGCAGCAATCTAACTCTGAGGAAGTTCCAAGGATTGAACCGAAACGTCAGATTCTTACTGATTGCAAAATAAAATACGCATAATACTCACTTCTACTTGGTCTCATACATCAGATATTTCCTGTCATGTGACCGGGGTGTTACCTTTCACCGGATCCATGCATTTCCAGCCACAGTTGGAGCAGCAGCATTTCTTGGGGCTTGTACATTGACTGTCGTTGCGGCACTCGGCCCGGCCAGGTTTGGCGAACAGACAGATGGACGGGTCAAAAGATGGACACTCGTATTTCACCACTAAAAAGATCATAAAATATTGAGATAGAAATATCAAAGAAACAAATAACAAAATCCTTAAGAGGGTACTCCACCTCTAGACATCTTATCCCCTACCCAAAGAATAGGGGATAAGATGTCTGACCGCGTGGGACCCCCGTAATCTTGCATTCAGCACCCACCTTGGGGAGCTGCAAGCCGTGCTGCCAGCTCAGAATCTGCCGTGTAATTACCACGGGGCCGGAGTATCGTGATGTCATGACTCCGCCCCCGTGTAATGTCACACCCTGCCCCCGCTATGCAAGTCTATGGGACGGGGCGTGACGTACCCCTTTAATATGATAAAAGAGATTGAAGGGGTATTCTGGGATTTTTGTCTCTCTGAATGTAAGACAGGGGGCAGCAGAGTTCGTCTGGTTACTAATATACTTCACTTGTGTTCGGTGGATGGCATCGAATTTCTTTTGTCTTTCTTTGTCCCGGAAGTTTATTTTCTACAGCCTACAAAATGAGTGTTGTCTCGGACATTTCCCAGTTTGCTGTGCGGCCCGAGACAATACATCACAAGTCAGGTGCTTAAAGGGCGCTTGGCTGCTCTGTCTGATTTGTGTGAAGCCCCCTGATGATGTGACCGGTGCACATGGGCATTCATCATCACACAGATCCACAGCTTGTGTGTCACGTGATGTCGAGCGAGTCATGTGATCAGAGGGAGCATGGCTGTGCTGCAATGGGTGGGTCTCTATTTAATGTCTCACAGCTGACAATGTACAAAAGAGCATAAACCAAGTCATGAGGTGGAAAGAATTGCCTGTAGAGACAGGATTGTAGAAGGAACAACCAGGACACTTCCTAGAGCTGCTGCCCCAACAAACTAGGTAATCGGGGGGCGAGAAGGGCCTTGGTGAGAGAGGAGACCAAGAGCTTCAAAGATCCTGCATGCTGATGGAAGAAACTTCCAGAAGGTTCAGAACCATCACTGCGGCCTCCACAAAATGAACGCCGGGAGCAGCAGCGGGGAGATCCTTTAGATAGGGGAAAAGATGTCTAGGGGCGGAGGACCACTTTAAAGAAAGTAGCCCCACTGGTATTTTATTACCACCTTGTTCCATTTTATTAGCTCCCTTGTTCCATTTCATTAGCCCCCTTGTTCCATTTCATTAGCCCCCTTGTTCCATTTCATAAGCCCCCTAGTACCATTTAATCGCCCCCTTGTTCGATTTCATCGCACCCTTGTTTCATTTCATTAGCCCCCTTGTTCCATTTCATAAGCCCCCTAGTACCATTTAATCGCCCCCTTGTTCCATTTCATCGCACCCTTGTTTCATTTCATTGCCCCCTTGTTCAATTTCATTAGCCCCCTTGTTCCATTTTATTAGCTCCCTTGTTCCATTTTATTAGCCCCCTGGTACCATTTCATCACCCCTTGTTTCATTTCATCGCCCCCTTGTTCAATTTCATTAGCCCCCTTGTTTCATTTCATCGCCCCCTTGTTTCATTTCATTAGCCCCCTTGTTCAATTTCATTAGACCCCTTGTACCATTTCATTAGCCCCCTTGTTTCATGTCATTAGCTCCCTTGTTCCATTTCATTAGCCCCCTTGTTTCATTTCATCGTCCCCTTGTTCCATTTCAATAGCCCCCTTGTTCCATTTCATCGCCCCCTTGTTCCATTTCATTAGCCCCCTTGTTCCATTTCATTAGCCCCCTTGTTCCATTTCATTAGCCCCCTTGTACCATTTCATTAGCCCCCTTGTACCATTTCATCGCACCCTTGTTTCATGACATTAGCCCCCTTGTTCCATTTCATTAGCCCCCTTGTTCCATGTCATTAGCCCCCTTGTTCCATGTCATTAGCCCCCTTGTTCCATGTCATTAGCCCCCTTGTTCCATGTCATTAGCCCCCTTGTTTCATGACATTAGCCCCCTTGTTCCATTTCATTAGCCCCCTTGTTCCATGTCATTAGCCCCCTTGTTCCATGTCATTAGCCCCCTTGTTTCATGTCATTAGCCCCCTTGTTTCATGTCATTAGCCCCCTTGTTCCATTTCATTAGCCCCCTTGTTCCATTTCATTAGCCCCCTTGTTTCATGTCATTAACCCCCTTGTTTCATGTCATTAGCCCCCTTGTTTCATGTCATTAACCCCCTTGTTTCATGTCATTAACCCCCTTGTTTCATGTCATTAACCCCCTTGTTTCATGTCATTAGCCCCCTTGTTCCATGTCATTAGCCCCCTTGTTCCATGTCATTAGCCCCCTTGTTTCATGTCATTAGCCCCCTTGTTTCATGTCATTAGCCCCCTTGTTCCATTTCATTAGCCCCCTTGTTCCATTTCATTAGCCCCCTTGTTCCATGTCATTAGCCCCCTTGTTTCATGTCATTAACCCCCTTGTTTCATGTCATTAGCCCCCTTGTTTCATGTCATTAGCCCCCTTGTTCCATTTCATTAGCCCCCTTGTTCCATTTCATTAGCCCCCTTGTTCCATGTCATTAGCCCCCTTGTTTCATGTCATTAACCCCCTTGTTTCATGTCATTAACCCCCTTGTTTCATGTCATTAACCCCCTTGTTTCATGTCATTAGCCCCCTTGTTTTCAGGACTTTGTGAGACACGCTGCTCCCGGGGTGAATAAGTTCTCGGGGTGAACGCTCCTCTTTCCTAAATGTTTTCTTAATGTAAAATAATTTCTTTATATCATTTATTGGCAAAAAAAGTTTCATGTATCCCATACAATTTACCCAAAAAGAGGCCAGGACCCCGAAACAGTCGTCTCCTTTAGGTTAAGATCAAGCGTAGTATCTGTGGTCAATGCCAAGGAGACAGGATACGTACACATGGAGTTCATATGGGAGCTCCAAGAAATGACGAAAGGGCCCGAACCTCCAGATCTGACCACTAGGTGGGGGTAGGGAGTGGTGACTCCAGGGCGCAAAACTGACTGGCACTGGGATCCCACAGAGGCACAGCACTGCCCACACTCTCATGTCCTGGCCTTCTGGTCACTATGAGGTATAACGCCGCTCACAATTTATTCTTTTTGTCACTGTGCTTCCTGATGTACTCGTCACAAGGATCTTTCAGGAGGAAGTGCTCTTTTGGGATGTCGCTCCTCGAGGATCAGGTTAAGTACTGTATATGTGGCCATCAGGTTTCTCACCTCCCCGGGAATCCTCGGTAGACACTGAGGTGGGAACCATGGTTGAAGCCGAGAGCAGTTTTGGTTTCAGCTTCGGGGGGACATTGATCCTAAACCCTTGCAGGTGCCTTTTGGTCCGGAAGAGAAGGTTCGTAGACATTTTGGAGGAGATTTATCAAAACCTGTGCAGTTGCCCATAGCAACCAATCAGATCGCTTCTTTCATTTTTAACAAGGCCTCTGCAAAAGGAAAGAAGCGATCTGATTGGTTGCTATGGGCAACTGGGCACTTTTTCCTTTGCACACGTTTTGATAAATCTCCCCCTTTATGTTACAAGTTCTTTATGCACTTTATTAGAGCCTGCGCCCCAGCTATTTAAAAAGTCTTGACCAGAAAACCCCTTTAATTCTTACAACCAGAGATTGGTTTGGCATAATTGCCCCTTTAAGAAGAAATACAGACACATACAGTGGTCCCTCAACATATGATGGTAATCCGCTCCAAATGGACCATCGTTTGGTGAAACCATCGTATGTTGAGGGATCCGTGCAATGTAAAGTATAGGACAGTGGTCTACAACCTGCGGACCTCCAGATGTTGCAAAACTACAACACCCAGCATGCCCGGACAGCCAACGCCTGCAACATCTGGAGGTCTGCAGGTTGTAGACCACTGGTAGAGGAAGTTGTACTCACCTGTCCCCGCCGCTCCGGACCGTCACCGCTCGTCACCACTGCCCGGGATGTCGCCGTCCATCTCTGTCGCCGTGTCCCCGGGGTGTCCCCGACGCTCCGCCAAAGCCTCTGCTTCCCCGGGATCATCGCTCTCCGTCGCCGCCATCACGTCGCTACGCACGCCGCTCCTATTGGATGACGGGACGACGTGCGCAGCGACGTGATGACTACGATGGAGAGCGCCGACGATGAAGGGGATCCCGAAGAGGACACGCCGGAGCCCCGAGGACAGGTAAGTGATCGTCAGCGGAGCACACGGGGCACCGTAAACGGCTATCAGGGGGCAGCAGAAGGAGTCTGCGCTGCAGGATAGCCATTTATGCGATGGTCCCGACATACAAAAGCATCATATGTTGTAATGATCGTATGTCGGGGCCATCGTAGGTCGGGGGGGTCACTGTATATATATATGGTATGTCGGGGCCATCGTAGGTCGGGGGGTCACTGTATATATATGGTATGTCGGGGCCATCGTAGGTCGGGGGGGTCACTGTATATATATGGTATGTCGGGGCCATCGTAGGTCGGGGGGGTCACTGTATATATATGGTATGTCGGGGCCATCGTAGGTCGGGGGGTCACTGTATATATATATAGTATGTCGGGGCCATCGTAGGTCAGGGGGTCACTGTATATATGGTATGTCGGGGCCATCGTAGGTCGGGGGGTCACTGTATATATATGGTATGTCGGGGCCATCGTAGGTCGGGGGGGTCACTGTATATATATGGTATGTCGGGGCCATTGTAGGTCGGGGGGGTCACTGTATATATATTGTATGTCGGGCCATCGTAGGTCGGGGGGTCACTGTATATATATTGTATGTCGGGGCCATCGTAGGTCGGGGGGGTCACTGTATATATATGGTATGTCGGGGCCATCGTAGGTCGGGGGGTCACTGTATATATATGGTATGTCGGGGCCATCGTAGGTCAGGGGGGTCACTATATATATATGGTATGTCGGGGCCATTGTAGATCGGGGGGGTCACTGTATATATATTGTATGTCGGGCCATCGTAGGTCGGGGGGTCACTGTATATATATGGTATGTCGGGGCCATCGTAGGTCGAGGGGTCACTGTATATATATGTTATGTCGGGGCCATCGTAGGTCGGGGGTTCACTGTATATATATATATATGGTATGTCGGGGCCATCGTAGGTCGGGGGGGTCACTGTATATATATGGTATGTCGGGGCCATCGTAGGTCAGGGGGTCACTGTATATATATGGTATGTCGGGGCCATCGTAGGTCGGGGGGTCACTGTATATATATATGGTATGTCGGGGCCATCGTAGGTCAGGGGGTCACTGTAATGATAAATGGTGTTTATTGTTCGTATTGTCACCCATGTGGCTTCAACAATATAGGGTTAAAAGTTCTGGATGTTTAGGGACAGGCACATAAGCTGTCATCAGACACCATTGGTACCAGCTGATCTCCTGAGGGAACAAAGGATCGGGCAAGATGGAGCCCAACCTTCTTACCCCCCCACATCTCCCCTCAGACAACATTCCTGTAAAGGATAAGTCCCTTGTAGACATCTGCCCCATCTATATCCTCAGGACATCCCCCACCACACATCCCATCATCCTCCTCTACTGACCTGCAGCCGATATATATCCGGCACACACCGAGCCGAGGACAACGACCAGGAGGACGGATCGAGCAGACGCTTCCATCTCCCCGGATCACAATGTGGAGAGATCCCTGAGACCATATATGTGGCATGTGACATCCTGGTCACACCCACACATTGTCCTGGTGACACAACCGCACGAACAGCATTGTATTAAGGATTTTTTTTTTTTTTCAAAGTAAAGCTTTATTGGATTTTAAAGAAAAGGTAACACTGAAATACAAACTTAGGTACTAGAGAATGAAATACAACAATCTGTAAATTGTCTCGCAACGTCAGTTCAGAACGATAAACATGAGTACCGGTGAGGCCGAGAGTGGAAACCTAATGATACGCTGATAAAATTGGTCTAGTCACATGACACAATTGTCAGAGTGCTGAGGTGCATGTATATCACTGAAAAACCAGGGGCTACCGTGTAGAATGCAACCAGATAACAGAAGAAAAAGAATAGAAGAGGTAAAGGGGGTGAGGATAGCCAAAAGTATGTGAACTAGCAGGAAGATAAGGGACTGGACTTACCTCTCGATGCGGAACAAGCCAAGAAACTCCAGGGCACAGGAGCGAGAATGTTAGCAGAGATAGGATATTCTCGCCTATGAGAGCGAGCATCAGATGTGTATTAAGGATTTTATTACCACATACATCATTGCTATTTAGCAATCAATTAACCCATCCAGTGCCACTAAACATGAGTAAGCTAATAACCGTGACTGCTTTATACTGCCCCCGGTGGTCCCACTAGTAACATACTGGGGAAACACTGCTGCCTGTACCTACTGTGGGAGAACTCTGCTGCTGCCAATACCTACTGTTTGGGAACTCTGCTGCTGCCTATACCTACTGTGAGGGCACTCTGCTGCCACCTATAGATACTGTGGGGAACTCTGGTGCTGCATGTACCTACTGTGGGAGAACTCTGCTGCTGCTGCTGCCTGTATCTACTGTGTGGGAACTCTGCTGCTGCCTATACCTACTGTGGGGGAAATCTGCTGCCGCCTATACCTACTGTGGGGGAACTCTGCTGCAGGCTTTAGCTACTGTGGGGCAACTCTGCTACCTGTACCTACTGGTGGGGAACTCTGCTGCCTATACCTACTTTGGGGGAACTGTGCAGCCTATGCTTGCTGTTGGGGGAACTTTGCTGCCTGTACCTACTGTGGGGGAACTCTGCTGAATATACCTACTGTGGAGGAAATCTGCTGCTCGCTTTACCTACTGTTGGGGGAACTCTGATAACTGTACCTACTGTTAGGGGAAGTCTGCTGCCTGTACCTACTGTGGGGGAACTCTGCTACCTATACCTACTGTGGGGGAACTCTGCTGCCTGTAGCTACTGTGGGGGAACTCTGCTGCTGCCTATACCTACTGTGGGGTGTTGGGGGGGTATCTGCTGCCTGTACCTATTGTGGTAGAACTCTGCTGCCTGTACCTACTGTTAGGGGAAATCTGCTGTCTGTACCTACTGTTGGAGGAACTCTGGTGCATGTACCTACTGTGGGGGAACTCTGCTGCCTGTACCTACTGTGGGGGAACTCTGCTACCTATACCTAATGTGGGGCAACTGCTGCAGCCTATACCTAAAGTGGGGGAACTGCTGACTACCGAATTTGGGGGACTTCTGCTGCCTAGGGCTACCTACATGGGGGGTTTTCATACAGGGACCCGCTATCTGGGGGATTTCCCTACAGAGGGCATGACTACCTACCTGGGGGCATGACCTACTAGGGGCCACTACCTCATGGGGACACTGCCTACCTGAGGGCATTATCTACCTGTAACTTCTGGAAGCAACACCTTATTTTCTGCCCGCTAACACAAAATATTCTGATAGTACCCCTCCCAAAACTAGACTCTGGATCCGCCACTGGCTACCTGGCTACTAACTTTATACCTGGATGCCTAACTACGTACCTACATACCTGGCTATCTAACTATAGAAATAGTGTGGTACTGACCACTGCATAGGTTAGGTCTCCCAAAATTGATTAGAAAGAATAATAGTAAAGGGAACCTTTAAAATATTGATTTTAATTTTTATCCTTGAAAAACGTACAAAAAACAAAATAATAAATAGTAATTATTCTTGACCGCCACCAGTGTGTATAATACTTTTAGTTCAAACAAAGTTCATAATTCCGTAATGATTCTGAAAGTTCAAACAATGTTCATAAGTTCCTGTGTGTTAAAGGTCTATTGATCAATCTCAGTATAGGGGCCTATTCACATAGGTGGCCGCTGTGCTTGCGTTATTCGCCTTTTCTTATTTCAGTGTGTAGTAGACGCATCCATATTGAAATACCAGTGCTGTACAACACCAATTCCGTCATATATTGCTCGTAATGCTGTGCTTAATTGCAATTATTCCAACATAATACTATACGCTTGTTCACATCCATGCCGGTTGCGATACATTTTTTTTGTACTCCAAATAGATTTGTTCATTAGTACACAGGGTTAATCGCCGTCCCGGGCGTATATCCAACACCCTATGTGTGTGCTTGTTCACACTCCTACTAGTTAATCGCCAACCATGTGCTTATTCACACTGCTGCCGGTTGATTGCCGTTCTGGGCGTATATCCAACTCCTCACGTTGGTGCTTATTCACACTCCTGCCGGTTGCGATATATTAATAATTTTCAGATTGGGGTTCTTCAATAAATTGCAATTTCGTCGGCTTAGGCGTATATCCTCCACAATATAACACTCTCCGATTGTAATTAATTTAAATCCCATATAAACATATACGGACCTCGTTATTCGTCCTCGTATTTGTTTTATTTTTGTAGCTTTAATATCCACTCTGCGTTATTAGATTTTAGCTCCATATTCACATTATTGTGTTCATGTCTCAACCTCTTTTCTCTCCTTGAGACGTTCACAGTCACCGCAGCATCTCATTCATACAGTGTTACCTGTTCATTATTATTATACTAAGGTGTATATATTCACTGCACTGACCTCTATATAGTGACTATTCAGGGTGTAATTCATACAGTGTTATCTGTACATTATTATTATACTGAGGTGTATATATTCACTGCACTGACCTCTATATAGTGACTATTCAGGATGTAATTCATACAGTGTTATCTGTACATTATTATTATACTGAGGTGTATATATTCACTGCACTGACCTCTATATAGTGACTATTCAGGGTGTAATTCATACAGTGTTATCTGTACATTATTATTATACTGAGGTGTATATATTCACTGCACTGACCTCTATATAGTGACTATTCAGGGTGTAATTCATACAGTGTTATCTGTACATTATTATTATACTGAGGTGTATATATTCACTGCACTGACCTCTATATAGTGACTATTCAGGATGTAATTCATACAGTGTTATCTGTACATTATTATTATACTGAGGTGTATATATTCACTGCACTGACCTCTATATAGTGACTATTCAGGGTGTAATTCATACAGTGTTATCTGTACATTATTATTATACTGAGGTGTATATATTCACTGCACTGAGCTCTATATAGTGAATATTCAGGGTGTAATTCATACAGTGTTATCTGTACATTATTATTATACTGAGGTGTATATACTCACTGCACTGACCTCTATATAGTGACTATTCAGGGTGTAATTCATACAGTGTTATCTGTACATTATTATTATACTGAGGTGTATATATTCACTGCACTGACCTCTATATAGTGACTATTCAGGGTGTAATTCATACAGTGTTATCTGTTCATTATTATTATACTGAGGTGTATATATTCACTGCACTGACCTCTATATAGTGACTATTCAGGGTGTAATTCATACAGTGTTACCTGTTCATTATTATTATACTGAGGTGTATATATTCACTGCACTGAGCTCTATATAGTGACTATTCAGGGTGTAATTCATACAGTGTTATCTGTTCATTAATATTATACTGAGGTGTATATATTCACTGCACTGACCTCTATATAGTGACTATTCAGGGTGTAATTCATACAGTGTTATCTGTTCATTATTATTATACTGAGGTGTATATATTCACTGCACTGAGCTGTATATAGTGACTATTCAGGGTGTAATTCATACAGTGTTATCTGTACATTATTATTATACTGAGGTGTATATATTCACTGCACTGACCTCTATATAGTGACTATTCAGGGTGTAATTCATACAGTGTTATCTGTACATTATTATTATACTGAGGTGTATATACTCACTGCACTGAGCTCTATATAGTGAGTATTCAGGGTGTAATTCATACAGTGTTATCTGTACATTATTATTATACTGAGGTGTATATACTCACTGCACTGACCTCTATATAGTGACTATTCAAGGTGTAATTCATACAGTGTTATCTGTACATTATTATTATACTGAGGTGTATATACTCACTGCACTGACCTCTATATAGTGACTATTCAGGGTGTAATTCATACAGTGTTATCTGTACATTATTATTATACTGAGGTGTATATATTCACTGCACTGACCTCTATATAGTGACTATTCAGGGTGTAATTCATACAGTGTTATCTGTACATTATTATTATACTGAGGTGTATATATTCACTGCACTGACCTCTATATAGTGACTATTCAGGGTGTAATTCATACAGTGTTACCTGTTCATTAATATTATACTGAGGTGTATATATTCACTGCACTGACCTCTATATAGTGACTATTCAGGGTGTAATTCATACAATGTTATCTGTACATTATTATTATACTGAGGTGTATATATTCACTGCACTGACCTCTATATAGTGACTATTCAGGGTGTAATTCATACAGTGTTATCTGTACATTATTATTATACTGAGGTGTATATACTCACTGCACTGACCTCTATATAGGGAATATTCAGGGTGTAATTCATACACCTCGATTCTTCACCATTACTTATAGTGAGTATATTACTATGTATGTGAACACATCAACCATCACAATACCAATAAATCACCACATGTATATTTCACACAGTTTGTAGCCTTATTGTTATTCATACATAAATAGGTTATTAAATATTTTCAGATGTGACCGGGTGATTGTATATAAACCTCTGAGTACGTAAAGACTCTGTTCACATTGTATTGCGGTCACACATATTATTCAGCGCGTATGGAGCCAAGTGCAGATGTAAGGATATTGTCCGGTTTAAATATTTATATAGTAGATTTATAATTATGCGAAATATGTGAGGTTCAAGCGTTGGTAATCAATGATTATAGTTATATTTGCTATGCACAGTCTATAATGCGATTGTCAGCAACTTATGACCTTTATCATATTGGTATATTTAAATATGCAGGGCAGATAAGACACTGGCTGCAGTGCTACCCGAAGATCCCTCTATAACATATCGAAGAGGTAGGAATTTGAAATATAGACTTATAAGAAGCAATTTTGAACCAGAAAGAAGCCAGGAGACCTGGTTAAAAACGGGAGCAAAAGGTACCTATCCGTGTAGTGGATGCACTGTATGTTTACATATTAAAAGGGGTAATCATTGTGAAAGTGCCACCAATCAAAAGTTATTCCCCCTGAAACATTGGGCAAATTGCAATACGAAAGGGGTGGTCTATGTGTTGAGTTGTCCATGCCCGGTCAACTATGTAGGCAAAACATTTAGAACATTGAAAAATAGGGTACAGGAACATCTAGCTGATATAAGGCATCGGAGAGACACCCCAGTGGGAAATCACTTCTCATGTAGTCACGACGGTGACCCTAGAGAACTAAAGGTACAAGTACTGGAAGTGGTTAAGCCCCCAGTGAGAGGGGGAACTGGGATAAAATTCTCCTACAAGTAGAAGCTAAATGGACATTTCTTATGGATTCAGTCAAACCCAAGGGATTGAATGAATTCATAGCATTTTCAAGTTTCATATAAAGTAGAAAAATCAAACAATCTTTTCCCCTCGCGTCCCTGATATACTCCTCACAAAATAATAAAGTTAAATAAAATAAAATAAATAATAATAAAAAAACATTTTTTCATAGCTATATATCTGATCGGCTAATAAATTTGCAGCGCTTCAATAATAAGAATGTATATTTTTCGTATTAATATATCACTGCAGCCTCATTATTTCCACTTAAACAGAAACTGACAGATTGGTTAGAATGTGTGTTACTGCCCTAACCCTGACCATTATACACTCCCCCATACACCTGGTCCTAATACACACCTTCTCTGCACATAGACACGCCAGGTAACTGACGTAGCAAGCAGTGATAGGTAGAACCAGAAAGGAAGGAGGGTGGAGTGGGATTGACGTCCTATTTAAAGAAGATACAATGGCGGCATTTGGTGCTGACCGCCATCAGTGTCGGACATCAAACAACCTGGCTCTATATGTCTGATAAAAGAAAATGGCCTAATATGGTTCCTGAAGACCTGGCAAAAGAAATGCGTCGAACCCTGACAATGTGAACTGCATCCTTGATCTACACCAGGTTTTTCTTATGATCTACACTTTTTTCTATTGACCTTTCAAGACATATAAGGCAATGCATGCATGTAAAGTGTAAATGGATTCTTGTGAGAAAAGAAACATAATACTAAGTGAATAACAATTACGGAACACTTGTATCAAATATACCAAATATGCAAATGGATAACAAAAAGAAATAAGTGCATATTTAAATATACCAATATGATAAAGGTCTTAAGTTGCTGACAATCGCATTATAGACTGTGCATAGCAAATATAACTATAATCATTGATTACCAACGCTTGAACCTCACATATTTCGCATAATTATAAATCTACTATATAAATATTTAAACCGGACAATATCCTTACATCTGCACTTGGCTCCATACGCGCTGAATAATATGTGTGACCGCAATACAATGTGAACAGAGTCTTTACGTACTCAGAGGTTTATATACAATCACCCGGTCACATCTGAATATATATAATAACCTATTTATGTATGAATAACAATAAGGCTACAAACTGTGTGAAATATACATGTGGTGATTTATTGGTATTGTGATGATTGATGTGTTCACATACATAGTAATATACTCACTATAAGTAATGGTGAAGAATCGAGGTGTATGAATTACACCCTGAATAGTCACTATATAGAGGTCAGTGCAGTGAGTATATACACCTCAGTATAATAATAATGTACAGATAACACTGTATGAATTACACCCTGAATAGTCACTATATAGAGGTCAGTGCAGTGTATATATACACCTCAGTATAATAATAATGTACAGATAACACTGTATGAATTACACCCTGAATATTCCCTATATAGAGGTCAGTGCAGTGAATATATACACCTCAGTATAATAATAATGTACAGATAACACTGTATGAATTACACCCTGAATAGTCACTATATAGAGGTCAGTGCAGTGAGTATATACACCTCAGTATAATAATAATGTACAGATAACACTGTATGAATTACACCCTGAATAGTCACTATATAGAGGTCAGTGCAGTGTATATATACACCTCAGTATAATAATAATGTACAGATAACACTGTATGAATTACACCCTGAATAGTCACTATATAGAGGTCAGTGCAGTGAATATATACACCTCAGTATAATAATAATGTACAGATAACACTGTATGAATTACACCTTGAATAGTCACTATATAGAGCTCAGTGCAGTGAATATATACACCTCAGTATAATAATAATGTACAGATAACACTGTATGAATTACACCCTGAATATTTCCTATATAGAGCTCAGTGCAGTGAATATATACACCTCAGTATAATAATAATGTACAGATAACACTGTATGAATTACACCCTGAATAGTCACTATATAGAGGTCAGTGCAGTGAGTATATACACCTCAGTATAATAATAATGTACAGGTAACACTGTATGAATTACACCCTGAATAGTCACTATATAGAGGTCAGTACAGTGAGTACATACACCTCAGTATAATAATAATGTACAGATAACACTGTATGAATTACACCCTGAATAGTCACTATATAGAGCTCAGTACAGTGAGTATATACACCTCAGTATAATAATAATGTACAGATAACACTGTATGAATTACACCCTGAATAGTCACTATATAGAGGTCAGTGCAGTGAGTATATACACCTCAGTATAATAATAATGTACAGATAACACTGTATGAATTACACCCTGAATAGTCACTATATAGAGGTCAGTGCAGTGAATATATACACCTCAGTATAATAATAATGTACAGATAACACTGTATGAATTACACCCTGAATAGTCACTATATAGAGGTCAGTGCAGTGAATATATACACCTCAGTATAATAATAATGTACAGATAACACTGTATGAATTACACCCTGAATATTCACTATATAGAGCTCAGTGCAGTGAATATATACACCTCAGTATAATAATAATGTACAGATAACACTGTATGAATTACACCCTGAATAGTCACTATATAGAGGTCAGTGCAGTGAATATATACACCTCAGTATAATAATAATGAACAGATAACACTGTATGAATTACACCCTGAATAGTCACTATATAGAGGTCAGTGCAGTGAATATATACACCTCAGTATAATATTAATGAACAGATAACACTGTATGAATTACACCCTGAATAGTCACTATATAGAGCTCAGTGCAGTGAATATATACACCTCAGTATAATAATAATGAACAGATAACACTGTATGAATTACATCCTGAATATTCACTATATAGAGGTCAGTGCAGTGAGTATATACACCTCAGTATAATAATAATGAACAGGTAACACTGTATGAATTACACCCTGAATAGTCACTATATAGAGGTCAGTGCAGTGAGTATATACACCTCAGTATAATAATAATGTACAGATAACACTGTATGAATTACACCCTGAATAGTCACTATATAGAGGTCAGTGCAGTGAATATATACACATCAGTATAATAATAATGTACAGATAACACTGTATGAATTACACCCTGAATATTCCCTATATAGAGCTCAGTGCAGTGAATATATACACCTCAGTATAATAATAATGTACAGATAACACTGTATGAATTACACCCTGAATAGTCACTATATAGAGGTCAGTGCAGTGAATATATACACCTTAGTATAATAATAATGTACAGATAACACTGTATGAATTACACCCTGAATAGTCACTATATAGAGGTCAGTGCAGTGAATATATACACCTCAGTATAATATTAATGAACAGTTAACACTGTATGAATTACACCCTGAATAGTCACTATATAGAGGTCAGTGCAGTGAATATATACACATCAGTATAATAATAATGTACAGATAACACTGTATGAATTACACCCTGAATATTCACTATATAGAGGTCAGTGCAGTGAATATATACACCTCAGTATAATAATAATGTACAGATAACACTGTATGAATTACACCCTGAATAGTCACTATATAGAGCTCAGTACAGTGAATATATACACCTCAGTATAATAATAATGAACAGGTAACACTGTATGAATTACACCCTGAATAGTCACTATATAGAGGTCAGTGCAGTGAGTATATACACCTCAGTATAATAATAATGTACAGATAACACTGTATGAATTACACCCTGAATAGTCACTATATAGAGGTCAGTGCAGTGAGTATATACACCTCAGTATAATAATAATGTACAGATAACACTGTATGAATTACACCCTGAATATTCACTATATAGAGGTCAGTGCAGTGAGTATATACACCTCAGTATAATAATAATGTACAGATAACACTGTATGAATTACACCCTGAATAGTCACTATATAGAGGTCAGTGCAGTGAATATATACACCTCAGTATAATAATAATGTACAGATAACACTGTATGAATTACACCCTGAATATTCACTATATAGAGGTCAGTGCAGTGAGTATATACACCTCAGTATAATATTAATGAACAGGTAACACTGTATGAATTACACCCTGAATAGTCACTATATAGAGCTCAGTGCAGTGAATATATACACCTCAGTATAATAATAATGAACAGGTAACACTGTATGAATTACACCCTGAATATTCCCTATATAGAGCTCAGTGCAGTGAATATATACACCTCAGTATAATAATAATGAACAGGTAACACTGTATGAATGAGATGCTGCGGTGACTGTGAACGTCTCAAGGAGAGAAAAGAGGTTGAGACATGAACACAATAATGTGAATATGGAGCTAAAATCTAATAACGCAGAGTGGATATTAAAGCTACAAAAATAAAACAAATACGAGGACGAATAACGAGGTCCGTATATGTTTATATGGGATTTAAATTAATTACAATCGGAGAGTGTTATATTGTGGAGGATATACGCCTAAGCCGACGAAATTGCGATTTATTGAAGAACCCTAATCTGAAAATTATTAATATATCGCAACCAGCAGGAGTGTGAATAAGCACCAACGTGAGGAGTTGGATATACGCCCAGAACGGCAATCAACCGGCAGCAGTGTGAATAAGCACATGGTTGGCGATTAACTAGTAGGAGTGTGAACAAGCACACACATAGGGTGTTGGATATACGCCCGGGACGGCGATTAACCCTGTGTACTAATGAACAAATCTATTTGGAGTACAAAAAAAATGTATCGCAACCGGCATGGATGTGAACAAGCGTATAGTATTATGTTGGAATAATTGCAATTAAGCACAGCATTACGAGCAATATATGACGGAATTGGTGTTGTACAGCACTGGTATTTCAATATGGATGCGTCTACTACACACTGAAATAAGAAAAGGCGAATAACGCAAGCACAGCGGCCACCTATGTGAATAGGCCCCTATACTGAGATTGATCAATAGACCTTTAACACACAGGAACTTATGAACATTGTTTGAACTTTCAGAATCATTACGGAATTATGAACTTTGTTTGAACTAAAAGTATTATACACACTGGTGGCGGTCAAGAATAATTACTATTTATTATTTTGTTTTTTGGACGTTTTTTAAGGATAAAAATTAAAATCAATATTTTAAAGGTTCCCTTTACTATTATTCTGGCTATCTAACTACCTACATACCTGGCTGCCTAACTACCTGCCTACATATCTTGCTACCTACCTACATACCTGGCTAATTAACTATGTACATACCTGGCCTTCATACATGGGTAGTCACCTACCTGCATATCTGGCTACCTGATCTACCTACCTAGTTACCTACCTACCTGGCTGCCTACCTACTTGCCCATTTACTGTGCAGGACACCATGGAGGGCCTTAATACAGTTTGTGGGTCTATAGATGGGAAGATTGTATAGAGGAGGGATTATATAGAGGAGAGAAAAATCCAACATGCTTGTCCTGCAGAGGTTAAGAGATTAACATGGTGGTTGGATCGAGATGGAGAAAAAAAGGAAAGAGCCCCCGATCAGAAAAGACGTAATTGTGAGTCCGTAGATGTCACTGTAATCACTTCTATGGTATACAGATCCTGTGTACAGCTGGTATCTACTTCTATATGGTCCTGTGTATAATCATTTATATGGTATACAGATCTCTGTACTGCTGGTATCTACCTCTCTATGGTCCTGTATATAATCACTTATATGGTATACAGATCCTGTGTACAGCTGGTATCTACCTCTATATGGTCCTGTGTATAATCACTTAAATGGTATACAGATCCTGTGTATAGCTGATATCTATTGCCATATGGTCCTGCATATAATCACTTATATGGTATACAGATCCTGTGTACAGCTGGTATCTACTGCCATATGGTACTGTATGTAATCACATATTGTACACCAATCTCTGTACAGCTGCTATATGGGCACTATATTTAATCACTTAGATAGTATACGGATCCTGTATAGTTGTGCCAGTCCTGAACACTTCCTTAAAGAGTGTACTCCACAGCGTCCAGGAAACGCTTGCACCTAGGGCACGTAGGAGAGGTGTCCCTGGGTGTGAATAGTACCTCTCCTCGTTTGATCATGCCTGTTCAAGTTCATACTCCTACTAAGTCTTCATTCTTCGCTTCTGCCTTCCTGGACTCTGGTTCTGCGGGAAACTTTATTGACGCTACCCTGGTTCAAAAGCATCGGTTGCCGGTGTCCCGGCTAGAAAAGTCTCTGTATATCTGTTCAGTTAACAGAGAAAACCTCAGGGGTATGGTCCTTTACCGTACTGAACCTCTTTCTATACAAGTCGGAGTGTTGCATAAGGAGAAGATACAGTTCTTTGTGTTACCACATTGTACTTCTGAAATTCTTCTAGGACTTCTTTGGCTTCAGCGTCATTCTCCTTAATTTGATTGGAATTCTGAAGAGGTTTCTCATTGGGGAACCTACTGTCATGGTTACTGTCTGGAGTCCTATCTGCAAAAGGCAAATTAATTACCACTCGCTAAGTCAGTATACCTTCCCCTTACCATGACTTTGCTGATGAATTCTGCGAAAAACAAGCAGAGACTCTTCCTCCACGATTGTCCCCAGTGGTGTTGCGACCCGGGTGCGGGGGGTGCGGCCCGCACCGGGTGACACCAACCTAATGGGGTGACACCAAGATGCTCCGCAGCACCCACACCCCCTCCCCAGCTACACTGACACCCCCCTATGTGCCCGACCGGCGACCGGCCTCCCATCCGTCAGCATCCCCCCCCCCCTGCCTGAGCTGTGTGTGCGGTGCGCCCGTCCGTTAGCAACCCCCCCTTTCAGTGCGCCCGTCCGTCATCACGCCCCACCCCCCCCTCACCTTCACCAGTACTGTGCCCGGCCTCCGCTCCCACGTCTGCGCCGACCTGACGTCACACCGCATGGCCGCGCAGGGGGACGTCAGTTACGTCACTCGCACGGCGCCCGGTGAGAAGGATCGCTGCGCTGGATGGGTGAGTGTGTGTGTCTGTCTCTATCTATGTTTGTGTGACTCTGTGTATTTGTGTGACTCTGTGTGTGACTCTGTGTGTGACTCTGTGTGTGTGTGACTGTGTGACTCTGTGTGTCTGTGTGTGACTGTGTGTTTGTGTGACTCTGTGTGTGTGTGTGTGTGTGACTCTGTGTGTGTGTGTGACTCTGTGTGTGACTGTGTGTGTGTGACTCTGTGTGTGACTCTGTGTGTGTGTGTGACTCTGTGTGTGACTCTGTGTGTGTGTGTGACTCTGTGTGTCTGTCTGTGAGTGTGCGTCTCTCTGACTGTGGGTTTGTGTGTGTGTCTCTCTGTGTTGTATGTGTTTTTTTTTTTGTGTGTGTGTGTGTGTGGGGAGACTTTGACGCATTGTGGGGAACCTGTGGCCTAATGTGGGGAGTCTATGCTACCTAATGTGGGGAGTCTATGCTACCTAATGTGGGGAGTCTATGCTACCTAATGTGCGGAGTCTATGCTACCTAATGTGTGGAGTCTATGCTACCTAATGTGCGGAGTCTATGCTAGCTAATGTGGGGAATCTGTGCTACCGAATGTGGGGAAACTGCTACCTAATGTGGGGAATCTGTGCTACCTAATGTGGGGAAATTGCTACCTAATGTGGGGTAACTGGTACCTACTTAATGTGGGGAAACTGGTACCAAATGTGGGGAATCTATGCTGCCTAATGTGGGGAAAAGATGCTACCTAATGTGGGGAAACTGCTACCTACCTAATGTGGGGGAACTGCTGCCTACCTAATGCTCCCCCCCTGGCAGTAGCACCCTCATCATCCGCCAGCAACTACCCCCCCCCCCCCCAGCAGCAGCACCTCCATCAGCAGATCCTGATGGTGGATGATGGAGGTGCTCCTGCCAGGAGGATGATCCTACTGATGGATGATGGGGGTGATACTGCCAGGGGGGGTGGCCAGTAGCACCCTCATCATCCTTCAGCAACACCCCCCCAGTAGTAGCACCCCCATCATCCACTAGCAACACCACCAATACCCCCCTCCCGTGGTAATAGCATTAGCTAACGGATGTTGAGGGGTGTTACTGCGGTTGTGGTATTATATTCAGACGGTGCACTGTATGGCAACGTTATATTCAGAGGGCACAGTTTGTGGTAGTGTTATATTCAGAGGGCACAGTGGGTGGTAGTATTATATTCAGAGGGCGCAGTGGGTGGTAGTATTATATTCAGAGGGCGCAGTTTGTGGTAGTATTATATTCAGAGGGCGCAGTTTGTGATAGTATTATTAGAGATGAGCGAACTTACAGTAAATTCGATTCGTCACAAACTTCTCGGCTCAGCAGTTGATGACTTATCCTGCGTAAATTAATTCAGCCTTCAGGTGCTCCGGTGGGCTGGAAAAGGTGGATACATTCATAGGAAAGATTCTCCTAGGACAAAATCCACCTTTTCCAGCCCACGGGAGCACCTGAAAGCTGAACTACTTTATGCAGGAAAAGCCATCAACTGCCGAGCCGAGAAGTTTGTGACGAGTTGAATTTACTGTAGTTTGCTCATCTCTAAGTATTATATTCAGAGGGCGCAGTGGGTGGTAGTAATATATTCAGAGTGTACAGTATGTGTTGGTGTTATATTCAGAATGTACAGTGTGTGGTAGTATTATATTCAGTGGGTACAGTGTGTGGCGGTATATTCAGAGGTACAGTATGTGGCAGATTTATATTCAGAGTGTACAGTATGTGATGGTATAATATTCAGAATGTACAGTGTGTGGTAGTATTATATTCAGTGGGTACGGTGTATGGAAGGTTTATAATCAAAGAGTATAGTGTATAGTAGTATTATATTTAGAGGATATAGTGTCTGGCAGGTTTATAATAATACTTGTTTTCATATAGAGGAAGAGAATGCACTGACATAGTGAGGAGACGTCTGGGCTTCACATTCTGCAGAGAGAAGTTTTAGCTGGACCAGGCGGTATGTACCATCTGAATTAGATAAGGGAAGACTATAGAGAAGACGTCACCTGTAGTCACTGATATCATTGTGTATTCTCCTCACTATAGAGAAGATGTCACCTGCAGTCACTGATATCATTATGTATTCTCCTCACTATAGAGAAGACGTCACCTGTAGTCACTGATATCATTGTGTATTCTCCTAACTATAGAGAAGATGTCACCTGTAGTCACTGATATCATTGTATATTCTCCTCACTATAGAGAAGACGTCACCTGTAGTCACTGATATCATTGTACATTCTCCTCACTATAGAGAAGACGTCACCTGTAGTCACTGATATCATTGTATATTCTCCTCACTATAGAGAAGACGTCACCTGTAATCACTGATATCATTATGTATTCTCCTCACTATAGAGAAGACGTCACCTGTAGTCACTGATATTATTGTACATTCTCCTCACTATAGAGAAGACGTCACCTGTAGTCACTGATATCATTGTGTATTCTCCTCACTATAGAGAAGACGTCACCTGTAGTCACTGATATCATTGTACATTCTCCTGACTATAGAGAAGACGTCACCTGTAATCACTGATATCATTGTACATTCTCCTCACTATAGAGAAGACGTCACCTGTAGTCACTGGTATCATTGTGTATTCTCCTCACTATAGAGAAGACGTCACCTGTAGTCACTGATGTCATTGTGTATTCTCCTCACTATAGAGAAGACGTCACCTGTAATCACTAATATCATTGTGTATTCTCCTCACTATAGAGAAGACGTCACCTGTAGTCACTGATGTCATTGTGTATTCTCCTCACTATAGAGAAGCTGTCACCTGTAGTCACTGATATCATTGTGTATTCTCCTCACTATAGAGAAGACGTCACCTGTAGTCACTGATATCATTGTATATTCTCCTCACTATAGAGAAGACCTCACCTGTAGTCACTGATATCATTGTGTATTCTCCTCACTATAGAGAAGACGTCACCTGTAGTCACTGATATCATTGTGTATTCTCCTCACTATAGAGAAGACGTCACCTGTAGTCACTGATGTCATTGTGTATTCTCCTCACTATAGAGAAGACGTCACCTGTAATCACTGATATCATTGTGTATTCTCCTCACTATAGAGAAGACGTCACCTGTAGTCACTGATATCATTGTGTATTCTCCTCACTATAGAGAAGACGTCACCTGTAGTCACTGATATCATTGTGTATTCTCCTCACTATAGAGAAGACGTCACCTGTAGTCACTGATATCATTGTACATTATCCTCACTATAGAGAAGACGTCACCTGTAGTCACTGATATCATTGTGTATTCTCCTCACTATAGAGAAGACGTCACCTGTAGTCACTGATATCATTGTACATTCTCCTCTCTATGTCCTATCAGAGCTGTAGTCGCTTGTCAGTTCTACAGTTATGGTCAGTGAAACTACAACTCCCAGCATAACCTCACCACTGCTCAAAGGGGTACTCTACTGGAAAACATTTTTTTTTAATCAACTGGTGCTACAAAGTTAAACAGATTTGTAAATTACTTCTATTTAAAAATCTTAATCCTTCCAGTACTTATTAGCTGCTGTATAAGCGATTCAAAGGAAGTTATTTTCTTTTTTAATTTCTTTTCTGTCTGACCACAGTGCTCTGTGCTGACACCTCTGTCCATGTCAAGAACTGTCCATAGTAGGAGCAAATCCCCATAGCAAACCTATCCTGCTCTGGACAGTTCCTGACATGGACAGAGGTGTCAGAAAATAGCACTGTGGTCAGATTGGAAAGAACTACACAACTTCCTGTGGAGCATACACCAGCTTATAAGTACTGTAAGTATTAAGATTTTAAATAGAAGTAATTTAAAAATCTGTTTAACTTTCTGGCACCAGTTGATATAAAAGTAAATGTTTTCCAGTGGAGTACCCCTTTAAGTAATTCTGGGAGCTGTATATTTAAATGGTGAAAACTTCTTTAACACTTTCCCATTCTGTGGCAACTGGTATATCTGATTATTATACTGGAATTTCTCACAATGCGCTACAACAGTGGTGTCTGTCACAACAGGCTAAAAACGTACTGGGGGGAGGGGGGAGGTATGGGGGTGACACCATTTTCTACCGCACCGGGTGACACCAACCCTAGCAACGCCACTGATTGTCCCATTGATCTTCAACCAGGAACTACATCTCCTCGGGGAAGAATTTATCCATTATCTGTTCCAGAGACTCAAGCTATGGAAAAATATATTCAAGAAAGTCTACAAAAGGGGTTCATCCGAAAATCGACCTGTCCTGCCGGAGCAGGATTCTTCTTTAAAGGAAAAGAGATGGTACTCTGCATCCTTGCATTGACTATAGTGGACTCAATAAAATAACAATCACAAATCACTACCCTTTAACACCCGAGATGGCCATTTTGAATACCTAGTGATGCCATTCAGTCTCTGCAATGCTCCAGCAGTCTTCCAAGAATTTGTTAATGGCATCTTACGTGATTTACTGTATACCTGTATGGTGGTCTATCTGGACGATATCCTGGTCTTTGCTTCAAATTCTCTTTCATCATGCTCTTGTCCGCCAAGTCCTACTGCGTCTACAGGAAAATCGTCTATTTGCCAAGCTGGAGAAATGTCTCTGAGAGAACGAGCCTTCCTTTCTTGGGTTACATTGTCTCTCATCAAGGTCTTCAGATGGATCCTGCTAAGTATTCTGCTGTTTTGGACTGGCCACGTCCTTCAGGGAATTCAACGTTTTGGGGGGTTTGCCAACTACTAACGTCGGTTTATTCCTCATTTTTCTTCCCTGGTAGCCTCAATTGTTGCCCTTACCGAAAAGAAGAATAACTACAAAAATTGGTCTCCCGAGGCTGAACAGGCCTTTTTTCAGTTGAAATCTGCCTGTGCTACAGCACCTCTTCTCTCAAGACCTGATCCTGAAAACCGTTCTGTTTGGAGGTAGACGCATCTTCTGTTGGAGCTGGCGTAGTTCTTACCCAAGAGTCTTTTAAAGGAAAGAACATCACTTGCGGTTATTTATCCAAGACCTTTTCTCCTGCAGAGAGAAACTACCGTATTTTTTGCCGTACAAGATGCACTTTTTCTTCCCCAAAACTGGGGGGGAAAAGTTGGTGCGTCTTATATGGCAGACACACATTAAAACCCTTTCCTATCGCGACGGTTCCTGCAGCCATCAACGGCCGGGACCTGCAGCTAATACAGGACATCACCGATCGCAGTGATGGCCTGTATTAACCCTTCAAACACGGCGATCAAAGCTGACCGCCGTGTCTGAAGCGAAAGTGACACTAACCTGGCTGTTCAGTCGGGCTGTTCAGGACCGCCGCAGTGAAATCGCAGCTTCCCGAACAGCTTACAGGACACCGGAAGGGACCTTACCTGCCTCCTTGGTGTCTGCTCCGTGCCGGGATCCCCTGCATGGCCGGTGCTCTCCTTCTTCGTCATCACATTGTCACGCACGCCGTCCCATCGTCCAATAGGAGCGGCGTGCGTAGCGACATGATGGCGGCGATGGAGAGCGAGGACACCGGGCAGCAGAGACATTCCAGAGGGACGGGGACACCCCGGGGACACCCCGGGGACACGGCGACAGCGATGGAGGGCGACGTCCAGGGCAGCGGTGATGAGCAGCGACGGGTCCGAAGCGGCGGGGACACGTGAGTATAACCTCCTATACCAGTGGTCTTCAACCTGCGGACCTCCAGATGTTGCAAAACTACAACTCCCATTCAACGGCTGTCCGGGCATGCTGGGGGTTGTAGTTTTTCAATATCTGGAGGTCTGCAGGTTGAAGATCACTGTCCTATACTTTACATTGTATTTGGTTCAGAATCTTTTTTTTCTAGATTTTCATCCTTTAAAATTGGGTGCGTCTTATATGCCAGAGCGTCTTATATGGCGAAAAATACAGGATTCTATTGGTGACCGGGAACTCCTCGCCATTAAACTTGCCTTAGAAGAATGGTGTCATTGTTTAGAAGGCTCTAAACATCCAATCAGCATTTTCAGTGATCACAAGAACCTTTTATTTCTGCTCAGCGCTTTAATCCCCGTCAGGCAAGATGGTCGCTCTTCTTCTCTCGATTCAACTTCTTCATTCATTTTCGTTGTGCAGAGATAATGTTAAAGAGTTCTTTCTCTTTCTCATTCCTCTTATGTTGTTGCTCAGGATATCTCTCCTCACCATATCATTCCTCCTGAGTGTCTAATTACTGCAGCTCCAGCTTCTCTTCTTCATGTTCCACCTGGGAAGACGTTCATGCCTCCTTGCATTAGACTTCGTGTCCTCAGTTGGGGACACTCCTCGTTGTTGGCCGGTCACTCTGGGATCAAGAAATCTTTTCTATTAATCTCTTAACACTATTGGTGGCCTCATCTCAAACAGGATGTCACAGATTTTGTTAATTCTTGTATTACCTGTGCTCGAAACAAGACTCCTCACTTAAGACCTGCTGGACGCTTACAGCCCTTGCCTATTCCGGATGCCCCTTGGACTAATATAGCCATGGATTTCATCACCCATCTTCCTCCTTCTGGTAACAATACCGTCATCTGGGTGGTCATTGATCGGTTTTCCAAGATGGCACATTTTATTCCTTTACCCAGACTTCCATCAGCACCTCAGTTGGTCAAACATTTTCTCCAACAAATTTTTCATCTTCATGGTCTTCCTTCCCATATTGTCTCCAAATTCTGGCGTGCCCTTTGTTCTCATTTAAAGATTAATCTGGACTTTTCTTCCGCCTACCACCCTCAATCCAATGGGCAAGTGGAGATAGTTAATCAGGTCCTGGAGGGCTGCTTGTGACATTTTGTTTCTGCCCAGCAGGACAATTGGGTTGATCCTGTGCCTTGGGCTGAATTTTCTTACAACCAAACAGATTCTGAGTCCACGAAGACTTCTCCATTTTTTGTCAACTACAGTCCACCTCTTCCTCTACCTGATTCCTCTGGAGTGCCGGCTGTGGATACCCTAATCAGAAATGTTGTGTCCATTTGGCAGAAGACTCGACGCTCGTTACTATCTGCTTCCTCCCTAATGAAGTTTCAAGCGGACAAGAGAAGAAGACCTCCGCCATCTTTTTGTCCTGGTGACAGGGTCTGGCTCTCCTCCAAGTATATATGCTTTCAAATTCTGAGTTACTAGTTTGGTCCTCGTTACCTGGGTCCATTTGTGATTCTTCAAAAAATCAACACTGTTTCTTAGCAGTTATGTCTGCCCTCCTCCCTCCGCATTCTAAATTCCTTCCTTGTCTCTTTGCTTAAGCCCTTGGTCATTAATCGTTTCTCTTAAAATACTGTTGCTCCCACTCCTTTCTCTGGTTCTTCAGACATTTTTGAGGTTAAGGAGATCCTTGCTACTAAAACTATTAGAGGAAAATGTTATTTTCTTGTAGACTGGAAGGGGATTGGTCCAGAAGAGAGGTTTTGGGAACCAGAGGAGAATATTTTTGATTGCAGTCTGGTTCAAGACTTTCTTAGACCAAAAAGAAGGGGAGACCCAAGGGGGGGTGGGTACTGTTAGGGGCAGCGCTCCGGCCATTTATCCTGGCAGTGAGCGTTCCCCCTTCTCTGCCCGACCCGGGACTCATGGTGTGGGACACACCCGCACGCGTGTCCTGGGCATTGCTAGGGGCACATTCCGGCCATTCCGGCCGGCCATGAGCGCTCCCCATCTTGTGCCCCCGGCAGCTCTGGCACTCGCTAGGCGGGACACGCCTTTCTCCAAGTCCCGAGAGTCCACTCACCTGCTTGCTCCTCTGCTCCCTGTGTCCGCCGACATTTGTGCCCCAGCCTCCTACTGTGCGTGCTGGCTCTGTAAAATTTAAAGGGCAAGTGCACCATTAATTGGTGCTAGTGTAATTTGACATTATTTAACCCCGCACCTTTAACCCTTGCTGGATCTTTGTGCTTAGTGCCCTAGAGAAAGCTTTTCTGAGTTTGTGCCGTAATAGTGTTTTGACCTCCAGTTTGTGACCTGACTTTGCTCCTTTGTCGCTTGCCTCCTGACCTTGTACCTGTGACCTGACTACGCTTCTTTGCTGCCTGCCTTCTGACCCTTGCTATGTCTGACTATGCTTCTTCTCCATGCCATGTTCATCTGGGCATCCTGTGTGGATGGATCGTGCCAGGGGTAGCAACCTGGGTGCCGCCTGCTGCAGCGAGACCATCCCGCTTTGCGTCTGGCACCTTAGACTCCGCTCCCTGGTGCGGTTCAGCCATTGTCCACACAGGTCAGCGGATCCACTTTCTAGCCGTCTAAGGTAAGACCGTTACAATAGTATACTGGTCTGTGTATAGTTATTTTATTTAGTACATTATGGCGGTATTATCCAGTTATTGTGTGGTGGTATATATTATATAACCTTGTATACCGGTATTATCCATTTATTGTGTTGTCGTATACATTTACTCCTTGTATACAGTATTATCCATTTATTGTGTGGTGGTATATATTTACTCCTTGTATACAGTATTATCCATTTATTGTGTGGTGGTATATATTTACTCCTTGTAAACGGTATTATCCATTTATTGTGTGGTGGTATATATTTACTCCTTGTAAACGGTATTATCCATTTATTGTGTGGTGGTATATATTTACTCCTTGTATACAGTATTATCCATTTATTGTGTGGTGGTATATATTTACTCCTTGTAAACGGTATTATCCATTTATTGTGTGGTGGTATATATTTACTCCTTGTATACCAGTATTATCCATTTATTGTGTTGTCGTATACATTTACTCCTTGTAAACGGTATT
Organism: Hyla sarda; assembly: GCF_029499605.1. NCBI lineage: Eukaryota > Metazoa > Chordata > Amphibia > Anura > Hylidae > Hyla > Hyla sarda. Next base: position 4,489,121 of record NC_079191.1, read on the forward strand.
ATCCATTTATTGTGTGGTGGTATATATTTACTCCTTGTATACAGTATTATCCATTTATTGTGTGGTGGTATATATTTACTCCTTGTATACGGTATTATCCATTTATTGTGTGGTGGTATATATTTACTCCTTGTAAACGGTATTATCCATTTATTGTGTGGTGGTATATATTTACTCCTTGTATACCAGTATTATCCATTTATTGTGTTGTCGTATACATTTACTCCTTGTATACAGTATTATCCATTTATTGTGTGGTGGTATATATTTACTCCTTGTATACCAGTATTATTGGTCATGAAAATTATTTTACCTATGTTAAAGTGTTTTTTACATACATACATTTTTGTTTATTTAGTGTGTGGGATTTGGGTGGAATAGGGGTGTGGCAGAAGTGTGACCAGCGGCAGAACCTTGCAGGGAGCCCTTGCCTTTTTTCGGTCAAGGGGCTCTGAGTGTTGTAAGTCCATCCCTGTCCGTGTGCACGGATCGTCACACTGCGCTCAGCCTATCACTGGCCTTGGCGGGACATCACTGCAGCTGGTGATAGGCTGAGCGCAGTGTGACGATCCGTGCACACGGAAGAAGGAAGAAAACCGGACCAGAGGGTCGAACAGCTCTAGTGGGGCGCTAAGGGGGAATGGAGGGAGGTGAGTTGAAGATTGTTTTCTTTCTTTTTGCAGTCCAGGCACAACGGACTGAAGATACTTTTCAACAGACTATTCCTTTAACACTTCTAGATACTTACATAGTTACATAGTTAGTACGGTCGAAAAAAGACATATGTCCATCAAGTTCAACCAGGGAATTAAGGGGTAGGGGCGCGGCGCGATATTGGGAAGGGATGAGATTTTATATTTCTTCATAAGCATTAATGTTATTTTGTTCCAGGAATGTATCTAATCCTGTTTTAAAGCTGTAAATTGTTCCAGCTGTGACCAGTTCCTGAGGTAGACCATTCCATAAATTCACAGTCCTCACGGTAAAGAAGGCGTGTCGCCCCTTGAGACTAAACTTTTTCTTCTCCAGACGGAGGGAGTGCCCCCTCGTCCTTTGGGGGGGTTTAACCTGGAACAGTTTTTCTCCATATTTTTTGTATGGGCCATTTATATACTTATATACGTTTATCATATCCCCCCTTATACGTCTCTTCTCAAGACTAAACAATTGTAACTCCTTTAATCGCTCCTCATAGCTAAGATGTTCCAGGCCCCATATTAGTTTAGTCGCGCGTCTCTGCCCCCTTTCCAGCTCTGCAGTGTCCCTTTTATGGACAGGTGCCCAAAACTGACCAGCATATTCCAGGTGAGGCCGTACCAATGCTTTATAAAGGGGGAGTATTATACACTATAGACTGTACCAATGATTTATAAAGGGGGAGTATTATACACTATAGACTGTACCAATGCTTTATAAAGGGGGAGTATTATACACTATAGACTGTACCAATGCTTTATAAAGGGGGAGTATTATACACTATAGACTGTACCAATGCTTTATAAAGGGGGAGTATTATACACTATAGACCGTACCAATGCTTTATAAAGGGGGAGTATTATACACTATAGACTGTACCAATGCTTTATAAAGGGGGAGTATTATACACTATAGACTGTACCAATGCTTTATAAAGGGGGAGTATTATACACTATAGACTGTACCAATGCTTTATAAAGGGGGAGTATTATACACTATAGACTGTACCAATGCTTTATAAAGGGGGAGTATTATACACTATAGACTGTACCAATGCTTTATAAAGGGGGAGTATTATGTCCCTGTCCCTGGAGTCCAGGCCTCTTTTGATACATGACAATATCCTGTCGGCCTTGGAAGCAGCAGCCTGACATTGTGCTATTCTGTAGTCTGTGATCTACAAGTCCCCCAGATCCTTCTCTACCAGTGACTCTGCCAGTTTAATCCCCCCTAAGACATACGACGCTGCAGGTTATTAGTATACACAGCCCCCTCTATATACACAGCCCCCCCTCTATATACACAGCCCCCCCTCTATATACACAGCCCCCCTCTATATACACAGCCATTCCTCTATATACAGAGCCCCCCTCTATATACACAGCCCCCCCTCTATATACACAGCCCCCCTCTATATACACAGCCCCCCTCTATATCCACAGCCCCCCTCTATATACACAGCCCCCCCTCTATATACACAGCCCCCCCTCTATATACACAGCCCCCCCTCTATATACACAGCCCCCCTCTATATACACAGCCCCCCCTCTATATACACAGCCCCCCTCTATATCCACAGCCATTCCTCTATATACAGAGCCCCCCTCTATATACACAGCCCCCCTCAATATACAGAGCCCCCCTCTATATACACAGCCCCCCTCTATATACACAGCCCCCCTCTATATACACAGCCCCCCTCTATATACACAGCCCCCCTCTATATCCACAGCCCCCCCTCTATATCCACAGCCCCCCCTCTATATACAGAGCCCCCCTCTATATCCACAGCCATTCCTCTGTCAAGGCTTCTACTCACCTCTTCATAAAAGCAAATTAGATTGGTGACACCTTCTATCCTTAGTAAACCCATGCCGGCTATCACTTATAATACAATTATCCCCTATGTATTCCTGTATGTAATCCCTTATAAGTCCTTCAAACAATTTACCCACAATGCACGTTAAACTTACCGGTCTATAGTTTCCTGGGGAAGACCTAGAGCCCTTTTTGAAGATTGGTACCACATTCGCCTTGCGCCAGTCCCTTGGCACAATACCAGACACCAGAGAATCTCTAAATATCATGAACAGGGGTACAGATATTACTGAACTTACCTCTCTAAGAACTCTTGGGTGTAGTCCATCCGGCCCTGGAGATTTGCTTACATTTATATTACTTAACTTACCTTGTACCATCTCTACATTAAGCCAGTTCAGTACATTACATGATGTGTTACCAGCACTGACCTGTACATGATGTGTTACCAGCACTGACCTGTACATGATGTGTTACCAGCACTGACCTGTACATGATGTGTTACCAGCACTGACCTGTACATGATGTGTTACCAGCACTGACCTGTACATGATGTGTTACCAGCACTGACCTGGCCAATGTCAGCTCCTTTTTCCATAGTGTATACAGAACTAAAGAACCCATTCAGTAGCTCCGCCTTCTCTTGATCGCCTGTGACAACCTCCCCATTATCATTATTAAGGGGTCCTACATGCTCTGTCCTTGGTTTTTTTTTGCATTTATATATCTAAAAAAAATATTTAGGATTAGTTTTGCTTTCTTCGGCCACCTGTCTCTCATTTTGAATTTTTGCTGTTTTTATTACATTTTTACAGATTTTATTAAGCTCTTTGTACTGTTTAAATGTTATCGCTGACCCATCAGATTTGTATTTTTTGAAGGCTATTTTTTTGTTGTTTATTGCTCTTTTAACATCATGTGTCAGCCATGTAGGATTTAGTTTTAATCGTTTATATTTGTTCCCCTTTGGTATATATTTAGCTGTATAGTTATTTAGAGTTGATATAAAGATGTCCCATTTACCTTCTGTATCAGTATTTGAGAACCCCTCCCCCCAGTCTATGTCCTGTAGTGCAGATCTCAGCCCAGGGAAATTTGCCTTTTTAAAGTTATATGTTTTTGCCTTCCCCGCCTGTCTTTGTTTTCTACATTTTAAGTGAAAAGTAACTATATTGTGGTCGCTATTCCCAAGGTTTTCCCGCACAGTTACATTACCAACCAGCTCTGCGTTGTTGGAAATGATCAGATCCCACAAGGCATCACTTCTTGTTGGGTCCTCCACAAACTGGCCCATAAAATTATCCTGCAATAAATTTAGGAATTGTCGCCCCTTTGTAGTTTTAGCCAACCCCGGCCCCAATCTATATCTGGATAGTTAAAATCTCCCATTATTACCACTGTACCTGCCCGGGCGGCCTCTCTATTTGTTTATGAAGCTGAACTTCTATCTCTTCAGTGATATTAGGGGGTCTGTAGATTACACCAAACATTATTTTCAGTATTTCCCTCCTTTTGTAATTCTACCCACAGTGATTCCACATCCTCAGAATCATCACACACTATGGCATCGTTCACACTGACTTTCATACCACTTCTTACATACAGACAGACTCCACCACCTTTTCTGTTCATTCTATCCTTGCGAAACAATGTAAACCCTGCAGATTAACAGCCCAGTCATGCGAGGAGTCCAGCCATGTCTCAGTGACCCCAACTATATCACCAGCCATGTCTCAGTGACCCCAACTATATCACCAGCCATGTCTCAGTGACCCCAACTATATCACCAGCCATGTCTCAGTGACCCCAAATATATCACCAGCCATGTCTCAGTGACCCCAACTATATCACCAGCCATGTCTCAGTGACCCCAACTATATCACCAGCCATGTCTCAGTGACCCCAAATATATCACCAGCCATGTCTCAGTGACCCCAACTATATCACCAGCCATGTCTCAGTGACCCCAACTATATCACCAGCCATGTCTCAGTGACCCCAACTATATCCCCAGCAATGTCTCAGTGACCCCAACTATATCACCAGCCATGTCTCAGTGACCCCAACTATATCACCAGCCATGTCTCAGTGACCCCAACTATATCACCAGCCATGTCTCAGTGACCCCAACTATATCACCAGCCATGTCTCAGTGACCCCAAATATATCACCAGCCATGTCTCAGTGACCCCAACTATATCACCAGCCATGTCTCAGTGACCCCAACTATATCACCAGCCATGTCTCAGTGACCCCAACTATATCACCAGCCATGTCTCAGTGACCCCAACTATATCACCAGCCATGTCTCAGTGACCCCAAATATATCACAGCCATGTCTCAGCGACCCCAACTATATCACCAGCCATGTCTCAGTGACCCCAACTATATCACCAGCCATGTCTCAGTGACCCCAACTATATCACCAGCCATGTCTCAGTGACCCCAAATATATCACAGCCATGTCTCAGCGACCCCAACTATATCACCAGCCATGTCTCAGTGACCCCAACTATATCAATATGTTCCTCCAGTATCAAGGCCTCAAGCTCCCCCATTTTATTTGCTAGGCTTCTGGCATTTGTGAACATACACTTTACATTTCCATCCTTTATGTTATTGGGGTTAATGGGATTCAAGGGTGTAAGTTTTATTTTCCTATGAAGCTTACTCCTATTAACTATTCTAACCCCTCCCTCCGCTCCACCCCCAGGTACATTTATAATTCCCACCTCTCTATCTACACTATCTTCCCCCTCTTTGCTGTAGGTTCCCTCCCCCCAGTCCCTAGTTTAAACACTCCTCCACCCTTCTAGCCATCTTCTCCCCAAGCAAAGCTGCACCCTCCCCATTGAGGTGCAGCCCGTCCCTACGGTAGAGCCGGTAACCGACAGCGAAGTCAGCCCAGTTCTCCATGAACCCAAACCCTTCCTTCCTACACCAGCTTCTGAGCCACTTGTTTACCTCCCTGATCTCCCGCTGCCTCTCTGGTGCGGCTCGTGGTACAGGGAATATTTCAGAAAAGACTACCTTGGAGGTCCTTGCCTTAAGCTTGCGGCCTAAGTCCCTGAAATCATTTTTAAGGACACTCCACCTACCTCTTACTTTGTCATTGGTGCCAATATGTACCATGACTGCTGGGCCTCTCCAGCCCCGCCCAACAACCTGTCAACCCGATCCGCGATGTGCCGAACTCGTGCGCCAGGCAGACAACACACTGTTCGGCGATCCCGGTCTTTGTGACAGATTGCCCTGTCTGTCCCCCTAATAATTGAGTCCCCCACCACTAGTACCTGTCTGGCCTGCCCTGTACTCCTCCCTCCCTCCTTACTGGAGCAGACACCCCCCTGGCGGTCAGAGGCGGTATCCTGCTGCAGTTCTGCTAGCTCTGTAATGGCATCCCCCTCATCTGCCAAGCGGGCAAACTTGTTGGGGTGTGCCAGTTCAGGACTAGCCTCCCTGACACTTTTTCCCCTACCCCTCTTTCTAACTGTAACCCAGCTAACTGCCTGACTGTCCTGCAACTCCGTCCCACTGTCCTCCCCCACCTCTATTCCCGAGAGTGCCTGCTCAGTGAGCAGGAGACTCCTCTCCATGTTGTTAATGCTTCTCATTGTTGCCAGTCGCCCCTCTAGATGCAGGATCGGGGCTTCCAAACGGACAACTAGCGCACATCTCGCACAACAATCTGCACCTCACACTGCTGGTCAAGGATTGTATACATCGCGCAGGATGTACACCGGACTGCATTTTCCAACATGGAGGCCATCTAGTTATGGGGATTTCACAAATGTATAGGAAAAAACAGACAGTCAAAATTACACTTAAAATTTTTTGTAGACCTTGTGGGTTCAGAAATTAACACTCACAGCAATCTCAACCTCCTGCTTTCAAACTCCAGTTTTTGAAACTCCTCTTTCACGCCCCCTCTTACACAGCAACACTCAGAAAGAGCAAGCTGCTTGGCTCCTACTTGGCTCCACAAAGGTTTAGGATGAGCTTTGGGGTGCTGACAAATAAATTCTACTTAAAGGGATCAAAATAAATTAGGATCTCTATACCTGGTCCTCTCAAACCTTCTCCTGATTGTCCCTAAATCCCATTAACCCCTTGTTGTTCTCCTAGATCCGGACGACCATTGTGAGAGAACCAGTGGGATGTGTCTGGGGACGTGTTCTTCACCCCTGTGGCCGAGGGGATCCTGCTCCAATGGGATGTGCTGCTCACCGCTGCTGGGATAGGATGTCACCATCTCAGAGAGGCACAGGACTTATCTCAGAGGGGCACGGGACTTATCTCAGAGGGGCACGGGACTTATCTCAGAGGGGCACGGGACTTATCTCAGAGGGGCACGGGACTTATCTCAGAGGGGCACGGGACTTATCTCAGAGGGGCACAGGACTTATGCCAGAGGGGCACGAGACTTATGTCAGAGGGGCACTGGACTTATCTCAGAGGGGCACGGGACTTATCTCAGAGCACGGTCAATAAATACAGATACTAATAAAATTGTTGTCATGTTCCCCTTTCCCTTGCATGTGACTGGGGTTTGGCTTCAGGGGGTTGATCTATCTGCACTCACTCGATCTTGCTTCCCCTCCTGAAGACACTGGAAGATGTGAAGTCTGATCACTGCACCTGGTCATCTAATTAGGCTGTTGGTGCTGGGGCTCATCCAGGTGAACTGATGACCAGCGTGTTCAAAGCAGGGTGCCTTCAGCTGTTGCAAAACTACAACTCCCAACATTCGCTGCCAGCCTCCTTTGTCTCTTCCTTACCCCACAGCCTTCTTTCTCTTCCTTACAGACTCCTCTGTCCCCCAACACTCTTGTCTCCCCCTCGTAGACTCCTGTTCCCTCCTCCAGACCCCTGTCCCCCAACACCCTTGTCTCCCCCTTACAGACTAATCTGTCTCCTCCCCCAGACCCCTCTGTCCCCCACGCTCTTGTCTTCCCCTTACAGACTCCTCTGCCCCCCCACGCTCTCGTCTCCCCCTTACAGACTCCTCTGCGCCCCCACGCTCTCGTCTCCCCCTTACAGACTCCTCTGCGCCCCCACGCTCTCGTCTCCCCCTTACAGACTCCTCTGCGTCCCCATGCTCTCGTCTCCCCCTTACAGACTCCTCTGCGCCCCCACGCTCTCGTCTCCCCCTTACAGACTCCTCTGCGCCCCCACGCTCTCGTCTCCCCCTTACAGACTCCTCTGCGCCCCCACGCTCTCGTCTCCCCCTTACAGACTCCATTGCCCCCCCTGCTCTTGTCTCCCCCTTACAGACTCCTTTGCCCCCCCTGCTCTTGTCTCCCCCTTATAGACTCGAATGTCCCTCAAGACCCCATCCCCCGAGCAAAACCAATGTTGTAGAGAAATGGAAGTGCCTGGACTTCAGCTCCATCTATTTCTTCCAATATCAGCGCCTGAACTCACAAACAACAACTTCAGGGGAAACACCCAAAGGGGTACCCTAAACTAGAACCTCCTCAAAAAAAGGAAATTATTAAAATGTAAATTTTATTGAACACTTAAAATACTGGGAACGCGTCTAATGATTAAACTTGACACCATTAGGTGCCAGTATCACAGAAATTAAAAGCATAAGGTACATCTAGCACATCTGCATCGTGTGCTTATGGAAATGCCTCTCAATGTGTGTCCCACTTATATATATACCGTATATACTCGAGTATAAGCCGACCCGAGTATAAGCCGAGACCCCTAATTTCAACCCAAAATCCCAGGAAAAGTTATTGACTCGAGTATAAGCCTAGGGTGGGAAATACCTCATCCCCCCCTGTCATCATCCAGACCCGTCATTAACATCCTCATCATCATCCCCTTGTCATCATCCCCTTATCATCCCACACATCCCCCCTTCATCATCCCCTTATCATCCCACACATCCCCCCTTCATCATCCCCTTATCATCCCACACATCCCCCCTTCATCATCCCCTTATCATCCCGCACATCCCCCCTTCATCATCCCCTTATCATCCCACACATCCCCCCTTCATCATCCCCTTGTCATCATCCCACACATCCCCCCTTCATCATCCCGTTATCATCCCGCACATCCCCCCTTTATCATCCCCTTATCATCCCACACATCCCCCCTTCATCATCCCCTTGTAATCATCCCACACCCCCCCCTTCATCATCCCCACCCCCCTTCATCATCCCACACCCCCCCCCCCCTTCATCATCCTCTTCTCATCATTCGCCCTCAGTGGTCTTCAACCTGCGGACCTCCAGAGGTTTCAAAACTACAACTCCCAGCAAGCCCGGGCAGCCATCGGCTGTCCGGGCTTGCTGGGAGTTGTAGTTTTGAAACCTCCGGAGGTCCGCAGGTTGAAGACCACTGCGGCCTTCAACATCATCCAGCCCCCTCTCACCCCCTTTAGTTCTGAGTACTCACCTCCGCTCGGCGCTGGTCCGGTCCTGCAGGGCTGTCCGGTGAGGAGGTGGTCCGGTGAGGAGGTGGTCCGGGCTGCTATCTTCACCGGGGGCGCCTCTTCTCCGCGCTTCCGGCCCGGAATAGAGGCGTTGCCTTGACAATGACGCAGAAGTACGTTGGCAATGAACGCACCTCTGCGTCGTTGTCACGGCAACGTGACTATTCTGAGGCCGGGCCCGAAGCGCTTAGAAGAGGCGCCCCCGGTGAAGATAGCAGCCCGGAACCACTAACCCACCGGACCACCTCCTCACCGGACAGTCCTGCAGGACCGGACCAGCGCCGAGCGGAGGTGAGTACTCAGAACTAAAGGGGGTGAGAGGGGGCTGGATGATGTTGAAGGCCGCAGTGGTCTTCAACCTGCGGACCTCCGGAGGTTTCAAAACTACAACTCCCAGCAAGCCCGGACAGCCGATGGCTGCCCGGGCTTGCTGGGAGTTGTAGTTTTGAAACCTCTGGAGGTCCGCAGGTTGAAGACCACTGCGGGTGGGGGAGTTCACTCGAGTATAAGCCGAGGGGGGTGTTTTCAGCACGAAAAATCGTGCTGAAAAACTCGGCTTATACTCGAGTATATACGGTATATATATATATATATATATATATATATATATATATATATATATATATATATATATATATATATATATAGTCACTACTGAGGCTATTGGTAGATAGAGGTAATAGTGCTGACTGTAACCACAATTTAAAGTATAACACTAGCCGCCAGTCCTCTGATGAAGCTGGGTTGCCAGCGAAACGTCAGGACACTGGCTGGTGTTATATTTTAAATTGCAGTGGTTACAGTCAGCACTATTACCTCTATCCACCAATAGCCTCAGTAGTGAACATGGGGGAGATATAAAAACCTGTGCAGAGGTAAAGTTGTCCAGTTGCCCATGGCAACCAATCAGATTGCTTCTTTTATTTTTCACCGACCTTCCTAAAAATGAAAGAAGCAAGCTGATTGGTTGCTATGGACAACAGGGCAAGTTTTACTAGCCCCCATGGTCACTACTGAGGCTATTGGTGGATAAAGGTTATTGGTCCAACTAAATGCAAACCGGATGGAATAGCAGCCGCTGCCAGATGCTGTGGTAGCCATACTGGGTCAGTATACCTTCAGAGTAAAAACCCCAACAGTGTCACCAGCAAAGCTCCCCCCACACCATCACACCTCCTCCCCCACACCATCACACCTCCTCCCCCACACCATCACACCTCCTCCCCCACACCATCACACCTCCTCCCCCACACCATCACACCTCCTCCCCCACACCAGCACACCTCCTCCTCCACACCATCACACCTCGTCCCCCACACCATCACACCTCCTCCCCCACACCAGCACACCTCCTCCTCCACACCATCACACCCCCTCCTCCACACCATCACACCTCCTCCTCCTCACCATCACACCTCCTCCCCCACACCAGCTCACCTCCTCCTCCACACCATCACACCTCCTCCCCCACACCATCACACCTCCTCCTCCACACCATCACACCTCCTCCCCCACACCATCACACCTCCTCCCCCACACCATCACACCTCCTCCCCCACACCATCACACCCCCTCCCCCACACCATCACACCTCCTCCCCCACACCAGCACACCTCCTCCTCCACACCATCACACCTCCTCCTCCACACCATCACACCTCCTCCTCCACACCATTACACCTCCTCCCCCACACCAGCACACCTCCTCCTCCACACCAGCACACCTCCTCCTCCACACCATCACACCTCCTCCTCCACACCATCACACCTCCTCCCCCACACCATCACACCTCCTCCTCCACACCAGCACACCTGTGAAATGAAAACCATTTCAGGTGACTACCTCTTGAATCTCAACAAGAGAATGCCAAGAGTGTGCAAAGCAGGAATCAAAGCAAAAGGAAGAACCTAGAATATGACAGATTCTCACACTTTTTTGTTATTTCTATAATTCCACATGTGATAATTCATAGTTTTGATGCCTTCAGTGTGAATCTACAATATTCATAGTCATGAAAATAAAGAAAACTCTGAATGAGAAGGTGTCCAAACTTTTGGTCTGTACTGTATATATAAGTGGGATACACATTGCAGATGTGCTAGATATACCCTGTGCTTTTAATTTGTGTGGTACTGGCACCTAATGGTGTCAAGTTTAATCATTATATGTGTTCCCTGTATTTTAAGTGTTCAATAAGAGTTTTAATCATTTCCTTTTGGGGGGGGGTTCTAGTTTAGGGTAGCCCTTTGGGGGTTTCCCCTAAAGTTGTTGTTTATTGGTAATTTCCCTGTAACCTCCAGGGGTTTTGTTGTTTTCTGAACTCATAAATGTGACACAAGGTCTCACAGAAGGTCTAAAATATTGTGGAAAACCTTTCCGGAAGTGTGGGGGCTGTGTTATCTAAAAGAAGGGGAAGAAATCCCCATTAACAGCCATGATTATGGATGATCGGGCTCCTTCTCTCTATGTTGAAGCTTTGGTGTCCTTCCTTCATCTGGATAGTGAAGTGTTACCAACCCAGACCATGTACTGACTACAGTTTGTGGATGTCATTGTATGTACCAGTTCAGTCCTAAAGTGTCCCTGTCATTATATGAAAACTTTACAGAGAACTTCAGAAGTTTTCATTGGATGGGTGAGTGGTCAGATCCCTATCAACCTCTGACCCAAAGGCTGAAACCTGAAAGGGTCTCATGGGTGACAGACTCAGGACCTCAGTAGGGATGTAAACTTCCTCGGTAAGTAGGATACAACTGTATATAGACCCCCAAGCCATGGCCGCCATGAAGACCCCCTAGGCTGAGTCCTTGGGGATAGTTTAGAGACCTCCAGGTCGGTCAGTATTAGGACAACATAAAAAATTCTCATACACAAAGACTTAATCCAGACCAGAGGCCTCCAGATGATCAAATAACTTTATTCATTCCACTTCTTAATAACAATAATCATTGTAGAAATGAAAAGGTGAACTTGGCCAAGTCCTAAGGTTCTCATTATCATCATCATCATCAACAGACAACTGTAATAAGAGGATAAAATATTTGTTATTTTACAGACAAGAATATTACAGCCATCTCATTAAAGGGGTATTCCAGCTTTATACATCTTATCCCCTATCCAAAGGATAAAGAATAAGGTGTAAGACTTCAGGGATCCTGCCGCTGGGGACCTCGCTATCTCGGTAATGTGTAGTGACCGGTTATATCTGGACACTGTGATGTGATGTGACTGGTTATATCTGGACACTGTGATGTGATGTGACTGGTTATATCTGGACACTGTGATGTGATGTGACTGGTTATATCTGGACACTGTGATGTGATGTGACTGGTTATATCTGGACACTGTGATGTGATGTGACTGATTATATCTGGACACTGTGATGTGATGTGACTGGTTATATCTGGACACTGTGATGTGATGTGACTGGTTATATCTGGACACTGTGATGTGACTGGTTATATCTGGACACTGTGATGTGACTGGTTATATCTGGACACTGTGATGTGACTGGTTATATCTGGACACTGTGATGTGATGTGACTGGTTATATCTGGACACTGTGATGTGACTGGTTATATCTGGACACTGTGATGTGACTGGTTATATCTGGACACTGTGATGTGACTGGTTATATCTGGACACTGTGATGTGACTGGTTATATCTGGACACTGTGATGTGATGTGACTGGTTATATCTGGACACTGTGATGTGATGTGACTGGTTATATCTGGACACTGTGATGTGATGTGACTGGTTATATCTGAACACTGTGATGTGATGTGACTGGTTATATCTGGACACTGTGATGTGATGTGACTGGTTATATCTGGAAACTGTGATGTGACTGGTTATATCTGGACACTGTGATGTGATGTGACCGGTTATATCTGGACACTGTGATGTGATGTGACCGGTTATATCTGGACACTGTGATGTGATGTGACTGGTTATATCTGGACACTGTGATGTGATGTGACTGGTTATATCTGGACACTGTGATGTGACTGGATATATCTGGACACTGATGTGATGTGACTGGTTATATCTGGACACTGTGATGTGACTGGTTATATCTGGACACTGTGATGTGATGTGACTGGTTATATCTGAACACTGTGATGTGATGTGACTGGTTATATCTGGACACTGTGATGTGACTGGTTATATCTGGACACTGTGATGTGATGTGACTGGTTATATCTGGACACTGTGATGTGACTGGTTATATCTGGACACTGTGATGTGATGTGACCGGTTATATCTGGACACTGTGATGTGATGTGACCGGTTATATCTGGACACTGTGATGTGATGTGACCGGTTATATCTGGACACTGTGGTGTAATGTGACTGGTTATATCTGGACACTGTGATGTGATGTGACTGGTTATATCTGGACACTGTGATGTGATGTGACTGGTTATATCTGGACACTGTGATGTGATGTGACTGGTTATATCTGGACACTGTAATGTGACTGGTTATATCTGGACACTGTGATGTGACTGGTCATATCTGGACACTGTGATGTGACTGGTTATATCTGGACACTGTGATGTGATGTGACTGGTTATATCTGGACACTGTGATGTGATTGGTTATATCTGGACACTGTGATGTGATGTGAGTGGTTATATCTGGACACTGTGATGTGATTGGTTATATCTGGACACTGTGATGTGATGTGAGTGGTTATATCTGGACACTGTGATGTGATGTGAGTGGTTATATCTGGACACTGTGATGTGATTGGTTATATCTGGACACTGTGATGTGATGTGAGTGGTTATATCTGGACACTGTAATGTGACTGGTTATATCTGGACACTGTGATGTGATGTGACTGGTTATATCTGGACACTGTGATGTGATGTGACTGGTTATATCTGGACAATGTAATGTGACTGGTTATATCTGGACACTGTGATGTGATGTGACTGGTTATATCTGGACACTGTGATGTGATGTGACTGGTTATATCTGGACACTGTGATGTGATGTGACTGGTTATATCTGGACATGTGATGTGATGTGACTGGTTATATCTGGACACTGTGATGTGACTGGTTATATCTGGACACTGTGATGTGATGTGACTGGTTATATCTGGACACTGTGATGTGATGTGACTGATTATATCTGGACACTGTGATGTGATGTGACTGGTTATATCTGGACACTGTGATGTGATGTGACTGGTTATATCTGGACACTGTGATGTGATGTGACTGGTTATATCTGGACACTGTGATGTGATGTGACCGGTTATATCTGGACACTGTGATGTAATGTGACCGGTTATATCTGGACACTGTGATGTGATGTGACTGGTTATATCTGGACACTGTGATGTGACCGGTTATATCTGGACACTGTGATGTGATGTGACTGGTTATATCTGGACACTGTGATGTGATGTGACTGGTTATATCTGGACACTGTGATGTGATGTGACTGGTTATATCTGGACACTGTGATGTGATGTGACTGGTTATATCTGGACACTGTGATGTGACTGGTTATATCTGGACACTGTGATGTGATGTGACTGGTTATATCTGGACACTGTGATGTGATGTGACTGATTATATCTGGACACTGTGATGTGATGTGACTGGTTATATCTGGACACTGTGATGTGATGTGACTGGTTATATCTGGACACTGTGATGTGATGTGACTGGTTATATCTGGACACTGTGATGTGACTGGTTATATCTGGACACTGTGATGTGATGTGACTGGTTATATCTGGACACTGTGATGTGACTGGTTATATCTGGACACTGTGATGTGATGTGACTGGTTATATCTGGACACTGTGATGTGATGTGACTGGTTATATCTGGACACTGTGATGTGATGTGACTGGTTATATCTGGACACTGTGATGTGATGTGACTGGTTATATCTGGACACTGTGATGTGATGTGACTGGTTATATCTGAACACTGTGATGTGATGTGACTGGTTATATCTGGACACTGTGATGTGACTGGTTATATCTGGACACTGTGATGTGATGTGACTGGTTATATCTGGACACTGTGATGTGACTGGTTATATCTGGACACTGTGATGTGATGTGACCGGTTATATCTGGACACTGTGATGTGATGTGACCGGTTATATCTGGACACTGTGATGTGATGTGACCGGTTATATCTGGACACTGTGATGTGATGTGACTGGTTATATCTGGACACTGTGATGTGATGTGACTGGTTATATCTGGACACTGTGATGTGACTGGATATATCTGGACACTGATGTGATGTGACTGGTTATATCTGGACACTGTGATGTGACTGGTTATATCTGGACACTGTGATGTGATGTGACTGGTTATATCTGAACACTGTGATGTGATGTGACTGGTTATATCTGGACACTGTGATGTGATGTGACTGGTTATATCTGGACACTGTGATGTGACTGGTTATATCTGGACACTGTGATGTGATGTGACCGGTTATATCTGGACACTGTGATGTGATGTGACCGGTTATATCTGGACACTGTGATGTGATGTGACCGGTTATATCTGGACACTGTGGTGTAATGTGACTGGTTATATCTGGACACTGTGATGTGATGTGACTGGTTATATCTGGACACTGTGATGTGATGTGACTGGTTATATCTGGACACTGTAATGTGACTGGTTATATCTGGACACTGTGATGTGACTGGTCATATCTGGACACTGTGATGTGACTGGTTATATCTGGACACTGTGATGTGATGTGACTGGTTATATCTGGACACTGTGATGTGATTGGTTATATCTGGACACTGTGATGTGATGTGAGTGGTTATATCTGGACACTGTGATGTGATTGGTTATATCTGGACACTGTGATGTGATGTGAGTGGTTATATCTGGACACTGTGATGTGATGTGAGTGGTTATATCTGGACACTGTGATGTGATTGGTTATATCTGGACACTGTGATGTGATGTGAGTGGTTATATCTGGACACTGTAATGTGACTGGTTATATCTGGACACTGTGATGTGATGTGACTGGTTATATCTGGACACTGTGATGTGACTGGTTATATCTGGACACTGTGATGTGATGTGACTGGTTATATCTGGACAATGTAATGTGACTGGTTATATCTGGACACTGTGATGTGATGTGACTGGTTATATCTGGACACTGTGATGTGATGTGACTGGTTATATCTGGACACTGTGATGTGATGTGACTGGTTATATCTGGACATGTGATGTGATGTGACTGGTTATATCTGGACACTGTGATGTGACTGGTTATATCTGGACACTGTGATGTGATGTGACTGGTTATATCTGGACACTGTGATGTGACTGGTTATATCTGGACACTGTGATGTGATGTGACTGGTTATATCTGAACACTGTGATGTGATATGACTGGTTATATCTGGACACTGTGATGTGATGTGACTGGTTATATCTGGACACTGTGATGTGACTGGTTATATCTGGACACTGTGATGTGATGTGACTGGTTATATCTGGACACTGTGGTGTAATGTGACTGGTTATATCTGGACACTGTGATGTGATGTGACTGGTTAAATCTGGACACTGTGATGTGACTGGTTATATCTGGACACTGTGATGTGACGGTTGTCATGGTGGATATAACTGGACATAAGATGGACACAGGAAGATGCTGAGCAGAGGAATGTGGATTGACCCTGCTGTGGATTGACACATTGGAGACGCTGGAGATGCCTTCCCTCCCCCCTACAGGAATCCGGGTAGATAAGAAGAGTTGGGTGGGGGACTCTGGGTAGTGTGTGATGTCCCAGAGACAGGAGCTGATGCTAGTACAGAGCCTGCTGGGACCTGTAGTACCCCAATAGCTGAGGAGTCATCTGATGGAGTTGCTGTGATGATCTCTGTGGTGAGAGTTGCTGCCAGTAAAACCTGCCCTGGAGATTATGCCCCAGAATCTGGAGAATTGCTGGGATAGAGGAGCTGAGGCTGAGACCGCCCTCTGGAACAAGGAATCGTGTTGGACTTATCTGTGGACTTAGCTGTGGACCCCTGTGAACTGAGGAGCGGATTTGAGGACCGGACCTCCCAGGGGACTTGAGGGACCACTAGACGTAGAGCTGTTATCTTTGGACTGTGGACAATACATTGGAGTGTGGAGTGTTGGACCCGAAGCTGAATCCCGGGATCTGCAGTTTGTTCCTTCCCCGTTGCCCAGTGACTGTGCCCTTCTGTTGCCCATTGTTTGCCCAGTAACTGTGCCCTTCTGTTGCCCATTGTTTGCCCAGTGACTGTGCCCTTCTGTTGCCCATTGTTTGCCCAGACTCCGGATCACCCCTCATCCTGTGGATTGTGTTTTGTGGTCTCTGCCAATAAACCTGGTGCTGTTCTCCCATCTCCTGCTCTGTTGATTGTGTGACAATCCTTGAGTGTTGAACCCCGTCACAACTGGTGGCAGCGGTGGGATCAACAGAGCGCAGCACCATGGAGAACAGTGCAGGGCATGAGTTCAGGAACTGGACCACACACAGCCTACAGGAATAGGCTCGAGAATTGGGCCTGGGCTACAAAAGGACTTTCTAAGGAACACTTAATTACAGCCCTGAAGCATGCCAACCAGACCACCTCCACCCAGATATCCCCTTGGCGAACCCTAGACCCTGGGGCCCCCACTACTGAAAGTCCATGGGTGGTGTGGTATGAAGAGGAGCTGGTAGTTCTGGGCGCAGAAGCCACCATAGATGACCGGAGAAAAGCTATAGACCGGGCAAACAGGAGGCAGGAGACACGGGAGGCCAGGGAACACCATATAAACATGAGCATACAGGAACCTAGACGGTTTCACCAAAGGACTTTAAGAAGTTTAATGAAGCCTCCGGTGATGTGGTGGGCTTCTTTAAGGACTTTGAGCTGCAGTGCAGTTTGCTGGAGGTGTCCTGCTCGGACTGTGTTTATATACTGGTGCAGCTCCTGGAAGGAGGGGCTGCAGAAGCTTAAAGGACCCTTGACAGGCGGTCAAATAGCAACTATGACACCATCAAACAAATGATCTTGGATTTTTATGCCATCACCCCGGAATCAAACCACATCCAATTCCGGGATCTTCCAGCTGCTACCGGAGGCTCCTTTAGGATGTATGCCCACAATATGTCCTACGCCTGTCAGCGATGGCTGGAAGCGGAAAAGCCAGAGCCCGGGAGTTTATGGAAGGCCAACAGGTGCTTATGGTTGTTGCTTTCCCTGCTAACAAGCTGTAAGCAACCTGGGAAGGACCGTACTGAGGTATAAAGAGGATCAATGATACCAACTATGTGATTGCCCAGGACCCTAGCGGCCTGCGACAGAAAACTGTTTTGGCTATCTGCCACCCCCCAAGTGATAGCACAGCGGAGGACTCTCTTCCAGACCTTCTCCAGAGTGCCCAAGCTGGGGATACTCTGCATCAAGTACCCATGGGTCTGCACCTGTCTGAGGAACAAAAGAGGAGTATTCACATCGTGCTGGGGTCAAGGGCTTCTGCTTTTTCATCAAAGCCAGGCAAGTCACACCTCACCCACCACCATGTGGAGACCCCAGGACAACGCCCCATTCAGCAGGCACCCTACCGAGTTCCAGAAGCTGTTCGGAACATGATCAAGAAAGAACTGGAGGAGATGAAACAGCTGGGAGTCATAAAGCCCTCAAAAAGCCCCTGGGCCTCACCTGTAGTGCTGGTACCGAAGAAGGATGGAACCACCCGGTTCTGTGTAGACTACAGACGCCTCAATGATGCCACCATAAGTGATGCCTACCCCATGCCCAGGATTGATGATCTGCTGGATCGGCTTGCAAGTGCCTGATATGTCACTACATTGGATCTGAGCAAGGGGTATTGGCAGATACCCCTGACTGAGGAAGCTCGGGAACGATCCACTTTCATTACCCCATTTGGATTATTTGAGTTACTCCGAATGCCCTTCGGGATGAAAAACGCCCCGGCCACATTCCAAAGACTGGTAGACAGACTGTTAGAAAACTGTGAGGACTTTGCCTGTGCATTTCTGGATTATATCGCCATTTATAGTGCAACATGGGAGGAACATCTCCAACACGTGGGCCTAGTACTAGATCAAATTCTATCTGCCGGTCTGACTATCCGCCCTGATAAATGCCAGTTGGGGATGGCAGAGGTGCAGTACCTGGGTCATAGAGTGGGAAGAGGAACCCTAAGAACCTGCCAAGGTGGAAGCCATCAGCAACTGGCCTACACCTCAGACTAAGAAGCAAGTGCTAGCCTTTCTAGGAACTGCTGGTTATTATCGAAAATTTGTTCCTCATTTCAGTGCCGTAGCCAAACCCCTGACGGACCTGACCTGCAAGAAGATGCCTAGGATGGTGAAGTGGACACCGGCCTGCGAGGAAGCCTTTACAGAGCTGAAGATGGCTCTCACCACTGCACCTGTCCTGGCTGCTCCCGACTACAAGCGCAGGTTCCTTGTCCAGACCGATGCGTCCACCTACGGGATCGGAGCCGTCCTCAGTCAAGTCAATGCAGCGGGAGAAGAGCACCCAGTCGCCTTCATCAGCCGTAAATTGTTGGATCGGAAAGTGGCTTATGCCACCATTGAAAAGGAGTGCCTCGCTATTGTATGGGCCCTAAATAAACTGCAGCCGTACCTGTATGGCAGAGACTTTACCATTGTAACAGATCAAAACCCCCTCACATGGCTGAACCGAGTGTCAGGAGACAATGGACGTTTGCTGCGGTGGAGCCTGTCCCTGCAGCCATACAACTTCTCCATCCAATACAGACACGGAGGCCAACACCAGAACGCTGATGGACTGTCCCGCCAGGGGGAAATATAAACCTGCCTGTGCCAACCAGGGAATCCGTCAGGATCCCCTGGATGGGCACATTGTTTGGGGGGTGGAGGGGTTGTCATGGTGGATATAACTGGACATAAGATGGACACAGGAAGATGCTGAGCAGAGGAATGTTTGTTGACCCTGCTGTGTATGTCTGTTCTGGGTGGGGCTGGATGGACACAGGAAGATGGGGGGATATTGACCAAAGGAATGAAAATTATTCCTGGTGCCCACCTCAGGTCTGGGGCAGACACCTTGGAGACGCTGGAGATGCTTTCCCTCCCCCTACAGGAATCTGGGTAGATAAGAAGAGCTGGGTGGGGGACTCTGAGTGTAGTGTGTGATGTCCCAGAACAGGAGCTGATGCTAGTACAGAGCCTGCTGGGACCTGTAGTGCCCCGATAGCTGAGGAGTCGTCTGATGGAGTTGCTGAGTTGATTTCTGGGGTGAGAGTTGCTGCCAGTAAAACCTGCCCTGGAGATTGTGCCCCAGAATCTGGAGGATTGCTGGGATACAGGAGCTGAGGCTGAGGTCGCCCTCTGGAACAAGGAATCGCGTAGGACTTATCTGTGGACCCCTGTGAACTGAGGAGCGGATTTGAGGACCGGACCTCCCAGGGGACTTGAGGGACCACTAGACGTGGAGCTGTTATCTGTGGACTGTGGAGCTGAATCCAGGGATCTGCAGTTTGTTCCTTCCCCGTTGCCCAGTGACTGTGCCCTTCTGTTGCCCATTGTTTGCCCAGTGACTGTGCCCTTCTGTTGCCCATTGTTTGCCCAGTGACTGTGCCCTTCTGTTGCCCATTGTTTGCCCAGACTCCGGATCACCCCTCATCGTGTGGATTGTGTTTTGTTTTGTGGTCTCTGCCAATAAACCTGGTGCTGTTCTCCCATCTCCTGCTCTGTTGATTGTGTGACAATCCTTGATTGTTGAACCCCGTCACAGTGACTGGTTATATCTGGACACTGTGATGTGATGTGACCGGTTATATCTGGACACTGTGATGTGATGTGACCGGTTATATCTGGACACTGTGATGTGACTGATTATATCTGGACACTGATGTGATGTGATGTGACTGGTTATATCTGGACACTGTGATGTGATGTGACTGGTTATATCTGGACACTGTGATGGGACTGGTTATATCTGGACACTGTGATGTGATGTGACTGGTTATATCTGGACACTGTGATGTGACTGGTTATATCTGGACACTGTGATGTGATGTGACTGGTTATATCTGGACACTGTGATGGGACTGGTTATATCTGGACACTGTGATGTGATGTGACTGGTTATATCTGGACACTGATGTGACTGGTTATATCTGGACACTGTGATGTGACTGGTTATATCTGAACACTGTGATGTGATGTGACTGGTTATATCTGGACACTGTGATGTGACTAGTTATATCTGGACACTGTGATGTGATGTGACTGGTTATATCTGAACACTGTGATGTGACTGGTTATATCTGGACACTGTGATGTGATGTGACTGGTTATATCTGGACACTGTGATGTGATGTGACCGGTTATATCTGGACACTGTGATGTGATGTGACCGGTTATATCTGGACACTGTGATGTGACTGATTATATCTGGACACTGATGTGATGTGATGTGACTGGTTATATCTGGACACTGTGATGTGATGTGACTGGTTATATCTGGACACTGTGATGGGACTGGTTATATCTGGACACTGTGATGTGATGTGACTGGTTATATCTGGACACTGTGATGTGACTGGTTATATCTGGACACTGTGATGTGATGTGACTGGTTATATCTGGACACTGTGATGGGACTGGTTATATCTGGACACTGTGATGTGATGTGACTGGTTATATCTGGACACTGATGTGACTGGTTATATCTGGACACTGTGATGTGACTGGTTATATCTGAACACTGTGATGTGATGTGACTGGTTATATCTGGACACTGTGATGTGACTAGTTATATCTGGACACTGTGATGTGATGTGACTGGTTATATCTGAACACTGTGATGTGACTGGTTATATCTGGACACTGTGATGTGATGTGACTGGTTATATCTGGACACTGTGATGTGACTGGTTATATCTGGACACTGTGATGTGACTGGTTATATCTGGACACTGATGTGATGTGACTGGTTATATCTGGACACTGTGATGTGACTGGTTATATCTGGACACTGTGATGTGATGTGACTGGTCATATCTGGACACTGTGATGTGATGTGACTGGTTAAATCTGGACACTGTGATGTTATGTGACTGGTTGTATCTGGACACTGTGATGTGTGTGACTGGTTATATCTGGGCACTGTGATGTGTGTGACTGGTTATATCTGGACACTGTGATGTGATGTGACTGGTTATATCTGGACACTGTGATGTGACTAGTTATATCTGGACACTGTGATGTGATGTGACTGGTTATATCTGGGCACTGTGATGTGACTGGTTATATCTGGACACTGTGATGTGATGTGACTGATTATATCTGGGCACTGTGATGTGATTGGTTATATCTGGACACTGTGATGTGATGTGACTGGTTATATCTGGACACTGTGATGTGACTGATTATATCTGGACACTGTGATGTGATGTGACTGGTTATATCTGGACACTGTGATGTGACTGGTTATATCTGGACACTGTGATGTGATGTGACTGGTTATATCTGGACACTGTGATGTGATAGGACCCCCAGGCCTCCTCATAGACCCTGTTGTATGAAGACCCCCCATCCTCTCTATTACCTGGCTCCACACATTTCTGTTCGTCCCCAGAAGTGCAGCATTTCTCGTTCGCCCCGCAGTCTGTATCCCGGGAGCATTGTACCGATGAACACTGAAGTTCACTCAACGTTTCTCCATCATTTTTGGGACAAACTCCAGGCGGTTCTGTAAAGAGGCAGAAAACATCAGACGGGCAGAATGTCGGCCTCCGGTCCTGGTGGAGCACAGAGTAGACTATGGCCATAGAGATGTCTTATAATAACTCTACCTGGTGCAGGGTCCCAGCAGTTGTATCCACAGATACTGCAGCACTTCTTTAGCCCTGGGCAGTCGGAGTCTTTGTGACACGTTGGTTTTGGATAGGGCATTCTGCACTTTGCAAATACTAGGGGGCAGCGGCCGGTCTTGACTGTATAGAAGGAGAAGACATTGGGTGACTGAGATGTCCTGGAGGTCACATATATCAGATATTTCCTGTCATGTGACCGGGGTGTTACCTTCCACCGGATCCATGCATTTCCAGCCACAGTTGGAGCAGCAGCATTTCATGGGGCTTGTACATTGACTGTCGTTGCGGCACTCGGCCCGGCCAGGTTTGGCGTACAGACAGATGGCCGGGTCAAAAGATGGACACTCGTATTTCACCTCTAAAAAGATCATAAAACATTTAGATGGATGAAATATCAAAGAAACATTTAACAAAATCCTTAATATGATAAAAGGGAATGAAGGGGTTGTCATGGTTGATATGTCTAGACATAAGATGGACACAGGAAGATGCTGAGCAAAGGAATGCAAATCACTCCTGCTGCTCACATATGGTCTGGGTGGGGGCTGGATGGACACAGGAATTGGGGGGATACTGACCAAAGGAATGCAAATTATTCCTGCTGAACACCTCAGGTCTGGGGGCAAACACATTGGAGACACTGGCAGTGCCCCCTTCCCCCCTACAGGAATCTGGGAAGATAAGAAGAGCTGGGTGTGGAATTCAGAGGAGTGTGATGTCCCAGAGACAGGACCTGATGTGAGGACAGAGCCTGCAGTTACTGTGATGTCCAGGAGACAGGACTTGATTTGAGGACAGAGCCTGCAGTTACTGTGATGTCCAGGAGACAGGACCTGATGTGAGGACAGAGCCTGCAGTTACTGTGATGTCCAGGAGAAAGGACCTGATGTGAAGACAGAGCCTGCAGTTACTGTGATGATCTCTGGGGTAAGAGTTGCTGCCAGTACAGCACTGCCCTGGAGATTGTGCCCCAGATTCTGGAGAATTGCTGGGATAGAGCAGCCGTGGTTGAGGCCGCCCTCTGGAGAATCATGTTGGAGTTATCTGTGGACTTTGATGTGGACTTTGATGAGGATCAGATGTGAGCACTGGACCTACCAGGGGACTTGAGGTACCATTAGACGTGGAGCTATCTGTGGACAATACATTGGAGTGAGGAGTGTTTGTCCAGTGACTGTGCCCTTCTGTTGCCCATTGTGTGCCCAGTGACCTTGCCCTTCTGTTGCCCATTGTTTGCCCAGTGACTGTGCCCTTCTGTTGCCCATTGTTTACCCAGACTCCAGATCACCCCTCATCGTGTGGATTGTGTTTTGTGATCTCTGCCAATAAACTTGGTTCTGTTCTCCCATCTCTTGCTTTTTTGAGTGACAATCCTTACGTGTTGAACCCCGTCACAACTGGTGGCAGTGTTGGGATCAACACAGCGCAGCTCCATGAAGAACAGCACAGGGCAGGAGTACAGGAACTGGACCACACACAGCCTACAGGAAAAGGCTCGAGAATTGGGCGTGGACTACAAAGGAAATTCTAAGGAACAATTAATTACAGCCCTGAAGCATGCCAGCCAGACCAACTCCTCCCAGATATCCCCTGGGTGAACCCCGGACCCTGGGGCCCCCACTACTGAAAGTCCATGGGTGGTGTGGTCTGAAGAGGAGCTGGCAGTTCTGGATGCAGAGGCCACCATGGATAATGGGAGAAAAGCTATAGATCGGGCAAACAGGAGGCAGGAGACACAGGAGACCAGGGAACACCATATAAACATGAGCTTACAGGAACATAGATGGGTCTCACCAAAGGACTTTAAGAAGTTTAATGAGGCCTCCGGTGATGTGGAGGGCTTCGTTAAGGACTTTGAGCTGCAGTGCAGTTTGCAGGAGGTGTCCTGCTCGGACTGTGTTTGTGTACTGGTGCAGCTCCTGGAAGGAGGAGTGGCTAAAGCTCATAGGACCCTTGACAGGCGGTCAAATCGCAACTATGAAATCATCAAACAAACGATCTTGGATTTTTATGCCGTCACCCCGGAATCATACCGCATCCAATTCCGGATCTTCTAGCAGCTACCGGAGGCTCCTTTTGGATGTATGCCCACAAGATGTCCTATGCCTGTCAGCGATGGCTGGAAGCGGAAAAGGCCGAGTCCAAGGAGGCTTTTCTACAGCTCATTCTGAAAGAGCAGTTTTATGCTAAGTGCCCCGCAGAGATACGGGAGTGGATCCGAGAGAGAAATCCACCTTCTCTGGATAGAGCCGCTGCCCTGGCGGATGAGGTGCCTACCATTAAGCCTCAGTGGAAGAGACCGCTGGAGAAAAAACCTCTGCCTGCTCCAGCACAAGGACCCCCACCAGTAACACCAGCCCCTCAAACCATCCGCAGGGCCAACCCAACCCCCTACAACCAGCCTGGGATCCCCACAACCTGCTCTCGACCTGGAGGAATCACAGAGAGTAGGTGCTATGGGTGTGGTCAGCCGGGCCACTTACAGTCCACCTACCAAGCAAGGAATTAGAGAGAACATCAGCCACTGCCCCCTCGCCCTGTACATCTTGTGCACTCCTATGCATCAGAGGAGGATTTACCACTACCCCCACCAGAGTGGATTAATGGGCCCTGCTCTACGGGAACTCCTCCTGGGGTATATGGAGTAAGGCCGCTGGCCCAGAGCTACCCTGAGCAAATACAGCATCATCTGCAGGATGTCCTCATTGACGGCCACAAGGTGTTAGGCTTTCGGGACACAGGGGCATTTCAGACCATTGCTGATCCCAGCGTGGTCTGTCCAGAAGCCATTTATCAAGGTCCAGGGTTCTCTATAGAACTTGCAGGAGGTACACACAGATACATACCAAAAGCTTCTGTACATTTGGATTATGGCCAGGGAGAAAGCTGTGCTGGATTGGAGTAATAAGCGGCCTTCCTGCTGATGTTTTGCTGGGGAACGACCTTGGGGAGTTACAGAGCTAATTTGTGGGAGCCATCACCCAACAACAAGCCGCCCAAGCCCAGAGAGAGCCGTATATTACCAAGTATCAGCCCCAGCCGCCCCCATGACCATCATCAGAACCGGTAAGCCCTGCATCCACCACTGCTACCATGGGAGGAAGCTGGGACAAGGATGAATTCAAGCAGGCACTAGAAAATGACCCTACCCTGGCAGCCATTAGATTAAGGCAAGAAAATGGACAGATGGGTGAGTATGGGGACATCATAACCAGGGAGAAAGGATTATACTATCGTGTAGTGAAGACCTGTGACAAGGGCGTCCCCATAGCACCTACCAGACCTCTTATCGTCCCCCAAATTTACCAACTACAGCTCCTGGAGCTGGCCCATGACATCCCCTTGGTTGGGCAGCAAGGGAGGAAACGGACTGAGAAAAGACTCATACAGAACTTTTACTGGCATGGTATCTCGCAGTCTGTTGCCCAATACTGTCGTACTTGTGATGGGTGCCAACGAATGAGGCATCCAAGAGCCCATTCCAAAGTACCATTGCAACCCCTGCCCATCATCGAGGAACCGTTCCAACGTGTTGCTGTGGACATTATAGGGCATCTGGTTCAGCCTAGCCGATCGGGAAAGAAAAACATCCTGAGAATGGTGGACTATGCTACCCGCTATCCTGAAGCCGTGGCCCTGTCCAGCATTACAGCCCCAAAGGTAGCAGAGGCTCTGGTTACGGTCTTCACCTGAGTAGAGTTCCCCAGTGAGATCCTATGAGATCAAGGGACTCAGTTCATGTCAAATCTGGTCCAGTCTCTCTGGCGCACCTGTGGTGTTCAAGCTATTCGCACACCCCATACCACCCTCAAACCAATGGACTGTGTAAACGCTTTAATGGGAACCTCAGAAATATGCTATGGGCTTTTACAGAGACTGTGAAGGACTGGGAGTGATACTTGTCACATCTCCTCTTCGCCTACTGGGAGGTGCCTGAAGAGTCCACAGGATTCTCCCCATTTGAGCTTCTATATGGCCGAACGATCCGGGACTTCTAAGTCTTGTGAAGGAATACTGGGAGGGAGACATTACAGATACCGGAGTCTCTGATGTCCCTTATGTTTAAGAGTTCCGTAACCGTCTCTCTCAGCTAGCTACCCTGACCAAAGAGCATCTACAGACTGCCCAAACTCGCCAAAAGACCTGGTAAGACCGTAAAGCCCGAGCCCGGGAGTTTATGCAGGGTCAACAAGTGCTCATGGTCATTGCTTTCCCTGCTAACAAGCTGCAAGCAACCTGGGAAGGACCGTACCGAGTTATAAAGATGATCAATGACACCAACTATCTGATCGCCCTGGACCCCAGCGGCCAGCGACAGAAAACTGTTCATATAAACATGCTGAAAGAGTATCATGACCATTCCCTTCCTGTTTTGGCCATCTGCCAATCCCCGAGTGATAGCACAGCGGATGACTCTCTTCCAGACCTTCTTCAGAGTGTCCAAGCTGGGGATACTCTGCACCAAGTGCTCATGGGTCCACACCTGTCGGAGGAACAAAAGAGGAGTATTCACACCATGTTTGGGTCAAGGGCTTCCACTTTTTCATCAAAGCCAGGGCAGACACCTCTGACCCACCACCATGTGGAGACCCCAGGACAACGGCCCATTCAGCAGGCACCCTACCGAGTTCTGAAAGCCGTTTGGAACATGATCAAGAAAGAACTGGAGAAGATGAAACAACTGGATCTGAGCAAGGGATACTGGCAGATACCCCTGACCAAGGATGCTAAGAAACAAGTGCTAGCCTTTCTAGGAACTGCTGGTTATTGCAGAAAAATTGTTCCTCATTTCAGTGCCCTGGCCAAACCCCTGATGGACCTAACCTGCAAGAAGATGCCTAGGATGGTGACGTGGACACCGGCCTGCGAGGAAGCCTTCACAGCGCTGAAGACGGCTCTCACCACCGCACCTGTCCTGGCCTCCCCAGACAACAAGCGCAGGTTTCTTGTCCAGACCAATGCGTCCACCTATGGGATTAAAGCCATCCTCAGCCAAGTCAATGGAGAAGAGCACCCAGTCGCCTTCATCAGTCGTAAATTGTTGGATCGGGAAGTGGCATATGCCACCATCGAAAAGGAGTGCCTCACTATTGTATGGGCCCTAAAGAAACTCCAGCCGTACCTGTATGGTTTACCATTGTAACAGATCACGACCCCCTCACATGGCTGAACCGAGTGTCAGGAGACAATGGACGATTGCTGCGGTGGAGCCTGTCCCTGCAGCCATACAACTTCTCCATCCAAAACAGATGCAGAGGCCAACACCAGAATGCTGATGGACTGTCCTGCCAGGGGGAAATGTAAATCTGTCTGTGCCAAACAAGGAATCCTGCAGGATCCCCTGGTTGGGCACAATGTTTGGGGGGCGGAGGGGTTGTCATGGTTGATATGTCTAGACATAGGATGGACACAGGAAGATGGGGGGATACTGACCAAAGGAATGCAAATTATTCCTGCTGACCACCTCAGGTCTGGGGGCAGACATTTTGGAGACGCTGGCATTGCCCCCCTCGCCCTACACGAATCTGGGAAGATAAGAAGAGCTGGGTGTGGGATTCAGAGGAGTGTGTGATGTCCCAGAGACAGGACCTGATGTGAGGACAGAGCCTGCCTGGACATGTAGTACCCCAATAGTTGGGGAGTCTTGTGCTCCAGTTGCTGTGATGATCTCTGGGGTAAGAATTGCTGGGATAGAGGAGCCAAGGCTGAGGCCACCCTCTGGAACAAAGAATCGTGTTGGAGTTATCTGTGGACTTAGATGTGGACCCCTGTGATCTGAGGAGCAGATGTGAGGACCGGACCTCCCAAGGGACTTGAGGTACCAATAGACGTGGAGCTGTTATCTGTGGACAATACATTGGTGTGTGGAGTGTTGGACCCAGAGCTGAATCCCGGGATTTGCAGTTTATTCCTTCCCTGGTGCCCAGTGACTGTGCCCTTCAGTTGCCCATTGTTTGCCCAGTGACTGTGCCCTTCTGATGCCCAGACTCCGGATCACCCTTCATCCTGTGGATTGTGTTTTGTTTTGTGATCTCTGCCAATAAACCTGGTGATGTTCTCCCGTCTCTATGTGACAATACCTACGTGTTGAACCCGATCACAGGGGTATTCTAGGATTTTTGTCTCTTTGAATGTAAGAGCAGAGTTCGTCTGGTTACTAATATACTTCACTTGTGTTCGGTGGCTGGCATCAAATTTCTTTTGTCTTTCTTTACCCTAGAAGTTTGTTTTCTACAGCCTACAAAATGAATGTAGTCTTGCACCTTTCCCAGCTTCCTGTGCGGCCCGAGACAATACATCACAAGTCAAGTGCTTAAAGGGTGCTTGGCTGCTTCCTCATAAAATACTGTGTACAGTACTGGTCAGACCACACATAGAATACTGTGTACAGTACTGGTCAGACCACACATAGAATACTGTGTACACTACTGGTCAGACCACACATAGAATACTGTGTACAGTACTGGTCAGACCACACATAGAATACTGTGTATAGTACTGGTCAGACCACACATAGAATACTGTGTACAGTACTGGTCATACCACACATAGAATACTGTGTACAGTACTGGTCAGACCACACATGGAATACTGTGTACAGTACTGATCAGACCACACATAGAATACTGTGTACAGTACTGGTCAGACCACACAGAATACTGTGTATAGATCTGGTTAGACCACACATGGAATACTGAGTACAATACTGGTCAGACCACACATAGAATACTGTGTACAGTACTGGTCAGACCACACATAGAATACTGTGTACAGTACTTGTCAGACCACACATAGAATACTGTGTACAGTACTGGTCAGACCACACATAGAATACTGTGTACAGTACTGGTCAGACCACACATAGAATACTGTGTACAGTACTGGTCAGACCACACATAGAATACTGTGTACAGTACTGGTCAGACCACACATAGAATACTGTGTACAGTACTGGTCAGACCACACATAGAATACTGTGTACAGTACTGGTCAGACCACACATGGAATACTGTGTACAGTACTGGTCAGACCACACATGGAATACTGTGTACAGTACTGGTCAGACCACACATGGAATACTGTGTACAGTACTGGTCAGACCACACATAGAATACTGTGTACAGTACTGGTCAGACCACACATAGAATACTGTGTACAGTACTGGTCAGACCACACATAGAATACTGTGTACAGTACTGGTCAGACCACACATAGAATACTGTGTACAGTACTAGTCAGACCACACATAGAATACTGTGTACAGTACTGGTCAGACCACACATGGAATACTGTGTACAGTACTGGTCAGACCACACATAGAATACTGTGTACAGTACTGGTCAGACCACACATAGAATACTGTGTACAGTACTGGTCAGACCACACATAGAATGCTGTGTACAGTACTGGTCAGACCACACATGGAATACTGTATACAATACTGGTCAGACCACACATAGAATACTGTGTACAGTACTCGTCAGACCACATATAGAATACAGTGTACAGTACTGGTCAGACCACACATAGAATACTGTGTACAGTACTGGTCAGACCACACAGAATACTGTGTATAGATCTGGTTAGACCACACATGGAATACTGAGTACAATACTGGTCAGACCACACATAGAATACTGTGTACAGTACTGGTCAGACCACACATAGAATACTGTGTACAGTACTCGTCAGACCACACATAGAATACTGTGTACAGTACTGGTCAGACCACACATAGAATACTGTGTACAGTACTGGTCAGACCACACATGGAATACTGTGTACAGTACTGGTCAGACCACACATGGAATACTGTGTACAGTACTGGTCAGACCACACATAGAATACTGTGTACAGTACTGGTCAGACCACACATAGAATACTGTGTACAGTACTGGTCAGACCACACATAGAATACTGTGTACAGTACTGGTCAGACCACACATAGAATACTGTGTACAGTACTAGTCAGACCACACATAGAATACTGTGTACAGTACTGGTCAGACCACACATGGAATACTGTGTACAGTACTGGTCAGACCACACATAGAATACTGTGTACAGTACTGGTCAGACCACACATAGAATACTGTGTACAGTACTGGTCAGACCACACATAGAATGCTGTGTACAGTACTGGTCAGACCACACATAGAATACTGTGTGCAGTACTGGTCAGACCACAAATGGAATCCTGTGTACAGTACTGGTCAGACCACACATAGAATACTGTGTACAGTACTGGTCTGACCACACATAGAATACTGTGTACAGTACTGGTCAGACCACACATAGAATACAGTGTACAGTACTGGTCAGACCACACATAGAATACTGTGTACAGTACTGGTCAGACCACACATAGAATACTGTGTACAGTACTGGTCAGACCACACATAGAATACTGTGTACAGTACTGGTCAGACCACACATAGAATACTGTGTACAGTACTGGTCAGACCACATATAGAATACTGTGTACAGTACTGATCAGACCACACATAGAATACTGTGTACAGTACTGGTCAGACCACACATAGAATACTGTGTATAGATCTGGTTAGACCACACATGGAATACTGTGTACAGTACTGGTCAGATCACACATAGAATACTGTGTACAGTACTGGTCAGACCACACATGGAATACTGTGTACAGTACTGGTCAGACCACACATGGAATACTGTGTACAGTACTGGTCAGATCGCACATGGAATACTGTGTACAGTACTGGTCAGACCGCACATAGAATACTGTGTACAGTACTGGTCAGACCACACATAGAATACTGTGTACAGTACTGGTCAGACCACACATGGAATACTGTGTACAGTACTGGTCAGACCACACATAGAATACTGTGTACAGTACTGGTCAGACCACACATAGAATACTGTGTACAGTACTGGTCAGACCACACATAGAATGCTGTGTACAGTACTGGTCAGACCACACATGGAATGCTGTATACAATACTGGTCAGACCACACATAGAATACTGTGTACAGTACTGGTCAGACCACACATGGAATACTGTGTACAGTACTGATCAGACCACACATAGAATACTGTGTACAGTACTGGTCGGACTACACATAGAATACTGTGTACAGTACTGGTCAGACCACACATAGAATACTGTGTACAGTACTGGTCAGACCACACATAGAATACTGTGTACAGTACTGGTCAGACCACACATAGAATCCTGTGTACAGTGCTGGTCAGACCACACATAGAATACTGTGTACAGTACTGGTCAGACCACACATGGAATACTGTGTACAGTACTGGTCAGACCACACATGGAATACTGTGTACAGTACTGGGCACCAGTGTACAAGAAAGATATAGTGGAGCTGGAGAGGGTTCAAAGACGGGCAACCAGAGTAATACGGGGAATGGGAGGACTACAGTACCCAGAAAGATCAGCAGAATTGGGGTAATTTAGTTTAGAAAAAAGAAGGTTTGGAGGCGACCTAATAACTATGTATAAATATATCAGGGGACAAAACAGAGATCTCTCCATGATCTATTCATACCCAGGACTGTATATATAACAAGGAGGTGACCTAATAATATATATAATATATCAGGACAGTACAGAGATCTCTCCATGATCTATTTATACCCAGGACTGTATATATAACAAAGGGGCATTGTCACGATTCGGCAGGCTGGAGGTGGATCCTCTGTGCCAGAGAGGGATTGGCGTGGACCGTGCTAGTGGACCGGTTCTAAGCTGCTACTGGTTTTCACCAGAGCCCGCCGCAAAGCGGGATGGTCTTGCAGCGGCGGTAGCAACCAGGTCGTATCCACTAGCAACGGCTCAACCTCTCTGACTGCTGAAGATAGGCGCGGTACAAGGGAGTAGACAAGAGCAAGGTCGGACGTAGCAGAAGGTCGGGGCAGGCAGCAAGAATCGTAGTCAATATGGCAATAGCAGGAAGTCAAGTACACAGTATGGACAAACACAGTAAACGCTTTCTCTAGGCACTAAGGCAACAAGATCCGGCAGGGGAGTGCAAGGGCAGTGATCAGATATAGTCTGGGAGCAGGTGGAAGCCAATTAAGCTAATTGGGCCAGGCACCAATCATTGGTGCACTGGCCCTTTAAATCTCAGAGAGCTGGCGCGCGCGCGCCCTAGAGAGCGGAGCCGCGCGCGCCAGCACATGACAGCAGGGGACCGGGACGGGTAAGTGACCTGGGATGCGATTCGCGAGCGGGCGCGTCCCGCTGTGCGAATCGCATCCCCGACGGCCATGACAGTGCAGCGCTCCCGGTCAGCGGGACTGACCGGGGCGCTGCGGAGAGAGAGGCGCCGTGAGCGCTCCGGGGAGGAGCGGGGACCCGGAGCGCTAGGCGTAACAGTACCCCCCCCCCTTAGGTCTCCCCTTTTCTTTGTCCGGTAACTGCCTCCCCTGGGATGAGGACACCGGGAAAGAGTGGAGGGTTTCCTCAACGGCAGGCAGTACAGCAGGAGTGGGAATGGGGAGGGAGGGCAGAGGGCGAAGCCTGGCACGGGGCAGTGTGACACCAGGACGGGGGCCATGAGGAGGCACTGAGGCCTGCCTGACGGGACTGGGAGGGGGGGAGAGGCACTTCCTATGGCAGGCAGAGCCCCAGTTCTTGATCTCTCCTGTGGACCAATCAAGGGTTGGGGAATGGCGTTGAAGCCATGGTAGTCCAAGGAGAATTTCGGAAGTGCAATTGGAGAGGACCAAAAACTAAATTTTTTCGTGATGAGGTCCGATGCACATTAGGAGGGGCTTCGTGCGGTAACGCACGGTGCAATCCAACCTGACTCCGTTGACCGCGGAAATGTAGAGTGGCTTGACGAGACGGGTGACCGGGATGCGGAATTTATTCACCAAGGAATCCAGAATAAAATTCCCAGAGGCACCGGAGTCCAAGCAGGCCACGGCTGAGAGGGAGGAGTTGGCTGAAGGAGAAATCCGCACGGGCACCGTGAGACGTGGAGAAGCCGACTCAGAATCAAGAGACGCCACACCCACGAGAGCTGGGTGCGAGCGTGCGTTTCCCAGACGTGGAGGACGAATAGGGCAATCCACCAAGAAATGTTCGGTATTGGCACAGTACAGACAAAGATTTTCTTCCCTACGGCGATTCCTCTCTTCCTGGGTCAGGCGAGACCGATCCACTTGCATGGCCTCCTCGGCGGGAGGCCCAGGCGTAGATTGCAACGGAGACTGTGGGAGAGGTGCCCAGAGATCTAAGTCTTTTTCCTGGCGGAGCTCTTGATGTCTCTCAGAAAAACGCATGTCAATGCGGGTGGCCAAATGGATAAGTTCTTGCAGGTTGGCAGGAATCTCTCGTGCGGCCAGCACATCCTTGATGCGACTGGATAGGCCTTTTTTAAAGGTCGCGCAGAGAGCCTCATTATTCCAGGATAATTCGGAAGCAAGAGTACGGAATTGGATGGCGTACTCGCCAACAGAAGAATTACCCTGGACCAGGTTCAGCAGGGCAGTCTCAGCAGAAGAGGCTTGGGCAGGTTCCTCAAAGACACTTCGAATTTCCGAGAAGAAGGAGTGTACAGAGGCAGTGACGGGGTCATTGCGGTCCCAGAGCGGTGTGGCCCATGACAGAGCTTTCCCAGACAGAAGGCTGACTACGAAAGCCACCTTAGACCTTTCAGTAGGAAACTGGTCCAACATCATCTCCAAGTGCAGGGAACATTGCGAAAGAAAGCCACGGCAAAACTTAGAGTCCCCATCAAATTTGTCCGGCAGGGACAAGCGGAGGCTAGGAGTGGCCACTCGCTGCGGAAGAGGTGCAGGAGCCGGCGGAGGAGATGGTTGTTGCTGCTGTAGCTGTGACTGAAATTGCTGTAGCTGTGACTGAAGCTGCTGTAGTTGCGACTGAAGTTGCTGTGTCATGGTGGTCAAGTACGACAGCTGGTGATCTTGTTGGGCGATCTGTCGGGCTTGCTGGGCGACCAGCGTAGTGAGGTCAGAGACAACTGGCAGGGGGATCCATGGCCGGATCTACTGTCACGATTCGGCAGGCTGGAGGTGGATCCTCTGTGCCAGAGAGGGATTGGCGTGGACCGTGCTAGTGGACCGGTTCTAAGCTGCTACTGGTTTTCACCAGAGCCCGCCG
Source organism: Hyla sarda (assembly GCF_029499605.1). NCBI lineage: Eukaryota > Metazoa > Chordata > Amphibia > Anura > Hylidae > Hyla > Hyla sarda. The sequence continues at coordinate 4,524,083 of NC_079191.1, forward strand.
CAAAGCGGGATGGTCTTGCAGCGGCGGTAGCAACCAGGTCGTATCCACTAGCAACGGCTCAACCTCTCTGACTGCTGAAGATAGGCGCGGTACAAGGGAGTAGACAAGAGCAAGGTCGGACGTAGCAGAAGGTCGGGGCAGGCAGCAAGAATCGTAGTCAATATGGCAATAGCAGGAGGTCAAGTACACAGTATGGACAAACACAGTAAACGCTTTCTCTAGGCACTAAGGCAACAAGATCCGGCAGGGGAGTGCAAGGGCAGTGATCAGATATAGTCTGGGAGCAGGTGGAAGCCAATTAAGCTAATTGGGCCAGGCACCAATCATTGGTGCACTGGCCCTTTAAATCTCAGAGAGCTGGCGCGCGCGCGCCCTAGAGAGCGGAGCCGCGCGCGCCAGCACATGACAGCAGGGGACCGGGACGGGTAAGTGACCTGGGATGCGATTCGCGAGCGGGCGCGTCCCGCTGTGCGAATCGCATCCCCGACGGCCATGACAGTGCAGCGCTCCCGGTCAGCGGGACTGACCGGGGCGCTGCGGAGAGAGAGGCGCCGTGAGCGCTCCGGGGAGGAGCGGGGACCCGGAGCGCTAGGCGTAACAGGCATCCTCTACGTCTACAGGAAAGAAGGTTTCTACAGCAGCACAGACGGGGTTCTTTACTGTAAGAGCAGTGAGACTGTGGAATTCTCTCCCGGAGGAGGTGTCATGGGGAACTCTGTCAAAGAATTCAAAACGGGTCTGGATGCATTTTTGGAGAGTAATAACATCGCTGGTTATGGATATTAGATTTATAGGGACAGAACGTTGATCCAGGGATTTATTCTGATATTTGGAGTCGGGTTTTGAATTTTTTACCTCTAGTGTGAGGGATTTTTGCCTCCTCTGGATCAGTAGAGACTCATTAGGGTCATAGGTTGAACTTGATGGATTTTGGTCTTTATTCAGCCTTATGAACTATGTTACTATTGATCCTAAACCCTTGCAGGTGCCTTTTGGTCTGGAGGGGAAGAGAAGGTTTGTGGACATTTAATGTAACAAGTTATTTATGCACTTTTTTAGAGCATGTGCCTCAGCTATTTAAAAAGTTGTGCCCAGAAAACCCCTTTAACCCCTTAAGGACAGTAGGCATATGGGTACACCCGTGGGAATTTCGGTCCCCACCGCTAGCCGGTTGGGGACCAGACCGGGATGCCTGCTAAAATCATTCAGCAGGCATCCTGGAACATCGCCCAGGGGGGTCCTGAGACCCCTCCATGTCGGCAATCGCCGCAAATCGCCAGTCAATTCAGACAGGCAATCTGCGGCGATTCCTGGTCATACGGGTCTCCGGTGACACAGAAAATAAGAGGGATCGAGGATGTCCAAGACACCCCCGGTCCCCCTGAAGGAATAGGAGTGAGGTGGCAGGGGTGCCACCCCTCCAATCCCTGCTATTGGTCGATCTGGAGCGACCAACCAATAGCAGATTGGGGGCAAAGGGGGGGGGGGGGGTTAAAGTTTAGTTCCCCCGTCCTGCCCACCCACAGTAGTCCAGGCAGAATGGGGGAACCGACGGTGACCAGCACCGGAGGTCCACTTACCATTGGCGGCGGCGATCGGCAACGGGCGGCAATGACGTGCGGCTGGCTCCCTGGTGCGGCGTGCTGCAGACTATGGAAGCCGGTGAGTTGTCTAGCAACATCTGGAGGGCTACAGTTTGGAGATCACTATATAGTGGTCTCTAAACTATAGCCCTCCAGATGTTGCAAAACTACAACTCCCAGCATTCCCAGACAGCTGTTTGCTGTCTGGGCAGGCTGGGATTGTAGTTTTGCAACAGCTGGAGGGCTACAGTTTAGAGATCACTGTGCAGTGGTCTCTAAACTGTGGCCCTCTAGATCTTGCAAAACTGCAACTCCCAGCATGCAAGATCAGCAAACTGCTGTCTCGCCATGCTGGGAGTTGTAGTTGCGTACCTCCAGCGGTTGTATTACTACATCTCCCAACATTCCCTTCGGCGATCAGTACATGCTGGGAGTTGTAGTTTGGCAACAGCTGGACGCACACTGGTTGGAAAATACTGAGATAGGTAACAAAACCTAAGTGAAGGTTTTCCAACCAGTGTGCCTCCAGCTGTTGCAAAACTACAACTCCCAGCATGTACGCTCTGTAAGTGCATGCTGGGAGTTGTAGTTTTGAAACAGCTGGAGGTGTGCCCCCCCATGTGAATGTACAGGGTACAGGGTACATTCACACGGGCGAGTTTACAGTGAGTTTCCTGCTTCAAGTTTGAGCTGCTTCAAATTTTCCACCGCAGCTCAAACTCCTAGCTGGAAACTCACTGTAACCCCCCCCCCCCCCCCATGTGAATGTACCCTAAAAACAATACACTACACGAACACATAATAAAGGGTAAAACACTACATATACACCCCCTTACACTGCCCCCCCCCCCAATAAAAATGAAAAACGTATTGCACGGCAGTGTTTCCAAAACGGAGCCTCCAGCTGTTGTAAAACAACAACTCCCAGCATTTCCGGACAACCACTGACTGTCCAGGCATGCTGGGAGTTTAGCAACAGCTGGAGACACCCTGTTTGGGAATCACTGGCATAGAATACCCCTATGTCCACCCCTATGCAATCCCTATTTTACTCCTCAAATGCACATGGCGCTCTCTCACTTCGGAGCCCTGTTATATTTCAAGGAAACAGTTTAGGGCCACATATGGGGTATTTCCGTACTCGGGAGCAATTGAGTTACAAATTTTGGGGGGCATTTTTTTTCCTTTTACCCCTTATGAAAAGGAAAAGTTGGGGCCTACACCAGCCTGTTAGTGTAAAAAAAAAAAAATGTTTACACTAACATGCTGGTGTTGCCCCATACTTTTTATTTTCACAAGAGGTAAAAGGAAAAAAAGACAAGGGGTATAGTGAGCCTTAACACCCCACAGGTGTTTGACAAATTTGCGTTAAAGTTGGATGGGAAAATGAAAAAAATGTTTTTTTACTAAAATGCTGTTGTTACCCTAAATTATTCGTTTTCACAAGGGAAAATAGGAAAAAATGCCCCTTAAAATTTGTAACCCCATTTCTTCTGAGTAAGAAACATACCCCATATATGGATGTAATGTGCTCTGCTGGCGAACTACAATGCTCAGAAGAGAAGGAGCACCATTGGGCTTTTAGAGAGAAAATTTGTCTGGAATTGAAGGCCATGTGCGTTTACAAAGTCCCAATAGTGCCAGAACATTGGACCCCCCACCCCCACATGTGACCCCATTTTGGAAACTATACCCCTCACGTAATGTAATAAGGGGTACAGTGAGCATTTACACACAACAGGTGTCTGACAGATATTTGGAACAGGGGTCCGTGAAAATGAAAAAAATAATTTTCTGGTGTTTAAGTGGGGTGTAAATAATCACTGCACCCCTTATTAAATTCTGGGACCACAAGGGGCTTTGTAAATGCTCGTGGCCCCCGACTTCCATTCCAAACAAATTCTCTCTCCAAAAGCCCAATAGCGCTCCTTCTCTTCTGAGCATTGTAGTTCATCTGCAGAGCACTTGACGTCCACACATGGGGTATTTCCATACTCAAAAGAAATGGGGTTACAAATTTTGGGGGGCATTTTCTCCTATTACCCCTTGTAATTTGTGGAAAAAAACTGCATTTTAGTGAAAAAAAATTTTCATGTACACATCCGACTTTAACGAAAAGTCGTCAAACACCTGTGGGGTGTTAAGGCTCACTGTACCCCTTGTTATGTTCCTTGAGAGGTTTAGTTTCCAAAATAGTATGCCATGTGTTTTTTTTTTTTTTTTTTTAGTTCTGGCACCATAGGGGCTTCCTAAATGCGACATGCCCCCCAAAAACCATTTCAGCAAAAGTTGCTTTCCAAAAGCCAAATGTGACTCCTTCTCTTCTGAGCATTGTAGTTCGCCCGCAGAGCCTTTTATGTCCTAACATGGAGTATTTCCATACTCAGAAGAAATGGGGTTACAAATTTTGGGGGGCATTATCTCCTATTACCCCTTGTAAAAATTTGAAATTTGGGGGAAAAAACTGCATCTTAGTGAAAAAAAATTATTTTCATTTACACATCCGACTTTAACAAAAAGTCGTCAAACACCTGTGGGGTGTTAAGGCTCACTGGACCCCTTGTTAGATTCCTTGAGGGGTGTAGTTTCCAAAATAGTATGCCATGTGTTTTTTTTTCTTTTTTACTGTTCTGGCACCATAGGGGCTTCCTAAATGTGACATGCCCCCCAAAAACCATTTCATCAAAATTTACTCTCCAAAATCCCATTGTTGCTCCTTCCCTTCTGAGCCCTCTAGTTCACCCACAGAACACTTTACATCCACCTATGAGGTATTTCCTTACTTGAGAGAAATGGTATTACAAATTAAGGGAAGATTTCTCTCCTTTTACCCCTTGTAAAAATAAAAAAAATGGTTCTGCAAGAACATGCGAGTGTAAAAAATGAAGATTTAGAATTTTCTCCTTCACTTTGCTGCTATTCCTGTCAAACACCTAAAGGGTTAAAAAACTTTCTGAATATCATTTTAGATACTTCGAGGGGTGCAGTTTTTATAATGGGGTCATTTGTGGGGTATTTCTAACATGAAAGCCCCTCAAATCCACTTCAAAAACTGAACTGGTCCCTGAAAAATTACGAGTTTGAAATTTTTGGTAAAAATTTGATAATTGCTGCTGAACTTTGAAGCGTCTGATGTCTCCAAAAGTAAAAACATCTCAACTTTATGATGCCAACATAAAGAAGACATATTGTATATGTGTATATATATATATATATATATATATATAGTCAATATATAATTTATTTGGAATGTCCATTTTCCTTACAAGCAGAGAGCTTCAAAGTTATAAAAATACAAAATTTTCTAAATTTTCATGAAATTCAGGGATTTTTCACCAAGAAAGGATGCAAGTACTGATGAAAATTTACCACCAAAATAAATTAGAATATGTCATGAAAAAACAATCTCGGAATCAGAATAATCGGTAAAAGCATCAGAGTTATTAATGCATGAAGTGATCGTGGTCAGAATTGCAAAAAAGGGCTCAGTCCTCAGGTGAAAAAGGGCTCAGTCCTTAAAGGGGTACTCCGCCCCTAGACATCTTATCCCCTATCCAAAGGATAGGGGATAAGATGTTAGATCGCCACGGTGCCGCTGCTGGGGACCCTCGGGATCACCGCTGCGGCACCGCGCTATTATTACAGCACAGAGCGAGTTCGCTCTGTGCGTAATGACGGGCGATACGGGGGACGGAGCAGCGTGACGTCATGGCGCCGCCCCTCGTGACATCACGGCCTGTTCCCTTAATGCAAGTCTATGGGAGGGGGCGTGACGACTGCCACGCCCCCTCCCATAGACTTGTATTGAAAGGGGCGGACCGTGACATCACGAGGGGCGGAGCCGTGACATAACGATGCTCCGGCCTCTGTACTGCCCATCATTACGTGCAGAGCAATCTCGCTCTGTGCTGTAATGATAGCGCGGTGCCGCAGCGGGGATCCCAGGGGTCCCCAGCAGTGGGACCGCGGCGTACTGACATCTTATCCCCTATCCTTTGGATAGGGGATAAGATGTCTAGGGGCGGAATACCCCTTTAAGGGGTTAATTTTTACAACCAGAGATTGGTTTGGCATAATTGCCCCTTTAAAGGAAATCTGTCATCAGAATCACCCGCACTAAAACTGTTACACGGGCTTGTAGTGCGGGTGATCCTGATTAAAACGCTCCTTACCTGGTTAAAAATGGTTCAGCGCTTCTTAAGATATCTTTATTTTTAGTTTTCTGTTATTCCCTGACTTGGGACTCGGTGGGAGGTCTTATCATCTGGGACTCGGCCACACGTCATTCTAGCTGGGCGGAGCTGCAGCCCGGCTCATGAATATTCATGAACTTATCCTCTTGGTCTAATTCTTTTTTCTCGGTCTGTTTGTGAATAAATACACCCTCCGTCCCTCCCTTCCTCCTACCCCCGGCTTTTCACTTATGCAGCCCGTCTTCTTACTTGTATTGGGCCGCAGCTTGAGTGAAGCCGGGGGGAGAACGCCGCTTCCGGGTGTACGGAACGCGGCCCTCCACACCAGACCGAGAAAGAAGAATTAGACCAGGAGGATAAGTTCATGAATATTCATGAGCCGGGCTGCAGCTCCGCCCAGATAGAATGACGTGTGGCCGAGTCCCAGATGATAAGACCTCCCACCGAGTCCCAAGTCAGGGAATAACAGAAAACTAAAAATATAGATATCTTAAGAAGCGCTGAACCATTTTTAACCAGGTAAGGAGCGTTTTAATCAGGATCACCCGCACTACAAGCCCGTGTAACAGTTTTAGTGCGGGTGATTCTGATGACAGATTTCCTTTAAGAAGAAATATGGAAGGAAATTATCAACAGGTTAAGAGCCTTTTTTTGGTGCAGAAAACTCACAGAAATGTCTCTGTTGCACATCATTTGTGTGACTTTTTTCTAGTCATTCAGTGTTGTACTGATGTCATCTGTTTTTTTGCTTTCTTGCTCCTAATTAATGATCTCCCCTGCGATACTATGATAAATATGCCACATGTAAGCAAAACCAAAGCAAAAGTGAATTACTTCAAAACTCACTTTCTACAGACACATAATGATAAATGGTGTTTATTGTTCGTATTGTCACCCACGTGGCTTCAACAATATAGGGTTAAATGTTCTGGATGTTTAGGGACAGGCACATAAGCTGTCATCAGACACCATTGGTACCAGCTGATCTCCTGAGGGAACAAAGGATCGGGCAAGATGGAGCCCAACCTTCTTACCCCCCCACATCTCCCCTCAGACAACATTCCTGTAAAGGATAAGTCCCTTGTAGACATCTGCCCCATCTATATCCTCAGGACATCCCCCACCACACATCCCATCATCCTCCTCTACTGACCTGCAGCCGATATATATTCGGCACACACCGAGCCGAGGACAACGACCAGGAGGACGGATCGAGCAGACGCTTCCATCTCCCAGGATCACAATGTGGACAGATGCCTGAGACCTGGCTGAGTGTCATATATATATATATACACGGACCATGTGACATCCTGATCACACCCACACATTGTCCTGGTGACACAACTGCACAAACAGCAATGTATTAAGCATGTTATTACCACATACATCATTGTTATTTAGCAATGAATTAACCCATCCAGTGCCACTGAACATTCCATGAGTAAGCTAATCACTGTGACTTCTTTATACTGCCCCCGGTGGTCCCACTAGTAAATATATCTATATACCATACTGCCTCATGTACTCCAAAAGTAACTAAGACCCCTTATAATACTGCCCCCTGTGGTCTCCACTAATGTGACTGTTTAAATACTGTCCCCAGTGGTCCCCACTAATGTGACCCCTAAAATAATGTCCCCTGTGGTCCCCGCTAGTGTGACCCCTAAAATAAAGTTCTCTGTGGTCTCCACTTGTAAGCGTGACCTCCTATAATACTGCCCCATGTTTTTCGTCAGTAATTACAACCCCTTACAATACGGTCACCGGTGTTCGCTGCTGCTGTGCTATGGTTAATATGTCTGCTGAAGATACAGTACAGCCTCAGACCCACATTGATGATGCCCCCGTTTCTCACAGTTGGGATGGTATTCTTTTTAGGGTGCGTTCACACTACGGAATTCTTGCGGAATTCCACGAGCAGAATTCCGCGGTGTGAACTTAAGATTAGTGTAAATGGGTCTCCGCGAGACCTGTTCACACTGCGAAATTGTTCCACGCAAAGAAAGAACATGTTAATTCTTTGCACGGATTCCTCGAGCACTGCATAGCCGTCAATGGTTGACGGCTCAGTGCCCCAAGGCCCTAGCGCCGAAGCACCTTCAGCGGCGGCTGCTAGGCGGAATCTCCTCTCGTGGAATTCAGCCGCGAGAATTCCGTAGTGTGAACAGGGACTTAGGCTTCCAAACTTTTACCTTTTCCCTCCAAACGTAGTTATGGTCATTATGGCCAAACAGTTCAATTTTAGTTTGGTCAAACCACAGTACGTCTCCAAAAATGTAGGTCTTTGTTCCTGTATACATCTGCAAAAGCATCTGGCTATTCTAGGTTTCCTTTGGAGTAATGGCTTCTTCCTGGCAGAGTGGCCTTTCAGCCCATGTTGGAACAGGATTAATTTCATTGTGGATAATGACACAATCTTACCAGGATCCACCAGCATCTTTACAAGGTCTTTTGCTCTTGTTCTTGGGTTGATATGCACATATCGGACAAAGGCACGTTAACCTCTGAGATGCAGAACCGGTCTTCTTCCTGAGCGACATGATGGGCGGACATTGTTATCTTGTTTGTACTTGTGTATAATTGTTTGTGCAGATGTACGAGGCTCCGGCAGGTATCTGGTAACTGCACCCAAGGATGATCCAGACTTGTGTAAGTCCACAATTCTCTTCCGGATATCTTGGCTGATTTCTTTAGACTTTCCCATGATGTTATACACAGAAGCAGCGTGTTTCTGATGTGCATTAAAATAAATCCGCAAGTGAGTCTCTAATTAACTCAGATGTTGCCAATAAACCTATCAGAAGCTTCCAAAGACATGACATCATCACACGTGCTGTGTCACATTGTTTAAATGCATAGTAATCCTAGTGTATGTAAACTTTTGACTTTGCAGAAAGTAATAAAAATGCCTTAGAAAACTCTCTCTCTCTCTCTCTCGTTATTCCGGCATTTGGGAAATATAAATAATTTTGGTAATCCTAACTGACCTAAAACAAAGAAAAACATGCATGTGTCTTTTTATATCTGGTTTAAACTGTATGTTTTTAAAGCGATAAAAAAAAAAAAAATACCACTAGGTGTCTCTGTTCTGTTCCTTGCATCAAGTCGGATAGTTAGTTTGGTCTCCTCCCCCATCCTAGCAAGAGACCAAACTCAGAAACTGCGAAGCTCTCGCAGGCTTCGGTGACGTTGCGCCTGCTGGGGAACGCCCACTTTCTCCTGCCAGGAGCTCACACACAGTGAGCAAGGGGAAAGGTATGATACACAGCTTTTTAAAGTCTATAATTGAGCCCCGTCTCCTGTAATCAGTTGGACTGTGCCACACATGGGGAGTCATTCAGTTATAACTAATAAATGCAGGGGGACTCAGCATCGAGACCCCGATAGATCATATCTTTTTACACGTCTGTGAGACAAGTCAAATGCCACTGACACTTTAAAAGGGGAGCAAAAACAACAGAAATGTAAGTGCACTCACCACAGGGTACTTGTCACTGCATTCCGGGGTCTGGGTAGCAGGTAGCTGAATCTCAGCATTGACGCATGGTGAGAGCGCTCAGAGAGCGCTCTCACCATGCGTCAACGCTGAGATTCAGCTACCCGCTACCCAGAATGCAGTGACAAGTACCCTCTGGTGAGTGCACTTACTTTTCTGTTGTTTTTGGTTGCTTATACTTTACCTTTAGTATATGCACCCCCCAGGTGTCACTACATTTATTGACCGCTGATCCTACATAGGTGATTATTCCGTCTTGCGTGCCCTACCTATTCTGTCTGGGAGCTATCTCCAACAGGAAGCATTAGAGAGCCAAATGCTACTTTGCATGTTTTGGCAGAACAATAGTCACCGGTTATAGATGGAGGACAGCGTGTGCTGTGTACAAGAGATGAATCAGGAAGAAAAGTTCTACCAGGTCCGCCTCACAACCAGGATATCCTTACCCTGGAGCAAACTATTTCCCAACCGTGACTATTTCCCAACCGTGCCCATCTGTGTCTCACCTGCTGGGGAGTGACAATAACACCAGCATTGTGACAGTGTCCGTGCTCCCCTGCTACTGGAAGGACAACAACTCCCAGTGGACCATCAAGGTTTGATGTTGTTCAGATATCCTCAACACTTTGGGTTTATCCAGGAAAACGAAAAATGGTCTCCGGCTCCCATAAAAATCGACTTTATTCAAAAATGACATTAAAACATATAAGGTGAATCGTGTCAAAAACATAAGCTTCTCGAAAAGCCGACGCGTTTCGATCTGTTAACAGATCTTAGCCATGGCACGAATTACCAACACTGCTGGCAGAATATATACTGAGCAAGTTGCAGGCGCAGGTATACAATTGTCCAACCCACATATATAAGTCATATTCTGTTCTTAAACTATATCACAAACAGTAAATAATAGATGGAAAGGAGAAGACCAGCTCACCCCGCCCTGGAAAGAAGGAGCACGGATCCAGGTGCTGGACAACACCGGTAGACAGGAAAACAAAAACAAAAAAATACAGAATCCAGCTCTTGTGCAAATAAAATCCAAGATTTATTCCAAAAAGACATCACAGGAACACAGGAAGTCACGCGTTTCAAGCGCAGAACTTCCTGTGTTGTCTTATTGGAATAAATCTTGTATTTTATATGCACAAGAGCTGGATTCAATGGGGGAGATTTATCAAAACCGGTGTAGGAGAAGAGTGGCGCAGTTGCCCATGGCAACCAATCAGATCACTTCTTTCATTTTTAAAGATACCAGTGAAAAATGAAAGAAGCGATCTGATTGGTGGCCATGGGCAACTGCACCACTCTTCCCCTACACCGGTTTTGATAAATCTCCCCCATTGAATCCAGCTCTTGTGCAAATAAAATGCAAGATTTATTCCACTAAGACAACACAGGAAGTTACGCGTTTCAAGCGCAGAAAGCGCTCTTAGCGCTTTCTGCGCTTGAAACGCGTAACTTCCTGTGTTCTCTTATTGGAATAAATCTTGGATTTTATTTTGCACAAGAGCTGGATTCTATTTTTTTTTTGTTTTCCAGTAAATAATAGAAAACCATATTAATTATACAAGTGTATGTTACACAAAGATGTTATTGATAATTATATGATGCTTCCAGCGTCTACAGGTCACAATACCATATACCCTGCACATAGCTAAATGCCGATTTCATTTCTCTATACCTCCGCAGCAATCCGGTCCGATGAAGGTCCAATGTGGACCGAAACGTTATAATTTTTGGGATTACAAATAAAGTTACCTTGATTCAATTCAGAAGCGGTGTGCCGAGTTTTATCTACATATTGATAATTACATGTTAGGTCATCAGGAAAAATTCAAACCTGTTTGAGATCGCGTATCCGAGCATAAGATCCAATATGCCTCACGTAAGAAGACCTGCTTACTCCAGTCACCGCCCCTAGGTGGCGCCCGCACCTTCTTGATCCCGGAGGTGCACAAACTTGCAGTGTCTGCCGCATGGACTTCATGGAAGTGTCTAGTAAGTCCCGATAAGGATCTATATGTGTTTTTGTGAGGATCAGGATGTTTAGGTGTTCTGTGGTGTTTAGCGCTAATATTAAAATTGCTAATTTTTACAGCGTTTATCAGCGATTCGCAATTTCGAGAATATTTAGAATATCATGATATATATTGGTAGTGATGAATATTCGTTTTTTTAATGCAATTTTTTATGCAAAATTATGCAAATATCGGCACTTCCACACTGGACACTTATCCCTCCCTTCCTTTAGGTGAAAGATATAATTGCGCATGCGCACTATGCGAATTTCCTTACAAATTTTCGCATGAAAAAGTAATGAATATGCGAATTTCGCCAACATAGGAAGAATATTCGTCCATATATTCACAACATATTGCGAATTTGAATATGGCCCCTGCCATTCCGTAATTCTAACTTTTAATTTCCTAGACGAACATCCGACGTAGTGAATATTGCATGAATTGCATGTAGCTAGGACTGACAATTAATAAAACTTTTTATTTTATATTCAGTTCCTCTCTTGATTTAAAATGGGTATTCCGGGCAAAAACATCTTATCCCCTATGGAAAGGTTAGATGTCTGATCGCGGGGGGCCTGCCGCTGGGACCATCTGCAATCTCCCTGCAGCAGCCCGCATTTTATGCATAGCTGCGTCTGAAGTTTCGGAAACCGCCGGGCTTCCGAGACAGGGACGTGACGTCACGCCACACACCCCTCCATTCATGTCTATGGGAGGGGGCGTTGCAGCAGTTACGCCCCCTCCCATAGAAATGAATGGAGGGGGCGTGGCGTGACATCTTATTCCCTATCCTTTGGATAGGGGATAAGATGTTTTTACCCGGAATACCCCTTTAACTGTCTTATTGTTTTGCATACAGGCACATAAACCCCACACATACGTTTACATAAGACGCTTGATCTGAACATGCTCTTCTAGCTCTTGCAAACTCTCCAATAGGTAATTTGTGAACAACATGTTTGGGGTGACACCTATTGGAATGTCGAAAGCTATTGCCTGCACATGGTTTACGGTACAGTTTGTTTTAAAGGAAAACTGTCAGCTTGCTCCCCCCACACTAATCAGCGCTACTGGCTGGTAGTGCGGGGGACGCTGATCAGTTTGATACCTACCGTGCCCGGATCCGCCACGCTGTTCATCCGAAATCGTTTTTCTGTATATGCTAATTAGTTGCTAACTGGCACAGGCGGCGTAATTGGAACTCTGACATCAGCGCCGCCCAGCTCATCAATATTCCTCTCCTCCCCACTCTGCAATGAAGAGGGAGAGGCAGAGGATGAATATTGATGAGCTGGGTGGCGCTGCGGACGAGCGGCACTGACGTCAGAGTGCCAGTTACACTGCCTGTGTCAGTTAGTACCTAATTAGCATATATATATATATATATATATATATATATATATATATATATATGTATATATATAAACAAAGATTCCGGCCGACTGCGTGGCGGATCTGGGCACGTTAAGCATCAAACTGATCAGCGTGCCCTGCACTACCAGCCAGTACCACTGGTTAGTGCGGGGGGGGAGAGCAAGTGGACAGTTTTTCTTTCATTTCATTGTTTTCTATAGACTCTGTGAGAGTAATGTCCAAAAAATCTATGTGTTCATATTTTAAACATGTAGTAAATGACTCAAATTCATTATTGTTGAGAAAAATCTCAAAAGTGCTTCTGTGTCACTGCCCCTCCACACGAGGAGAATGTCGTCTATGTATCTTCCATACCAGCCAATCGAAGATGTAAAAGGATTGGTTGGTGAATACAAGACGACCTCCTCCCAGTGCCATGTATATGTTCGCCAAGGTTGGTGAGAACTTGGCCCCCATAGGGCAGCCTGTGATCTGAAAGTAAAAAGTGTTGTTAAAGGGGTACTCCGACCCCAAGACATCTTATCCTTTGGATAGGGAATAAGAAGTCTGATCGCGGGGGTCCCGCTGCTGGATGCAGAACCCACCTGTAAGCACTGCAGGAAGCTCTGGAGGCTTTCAGTGTTATGCCTCCCGACCACGGGGTATCATGACGTCCCGCCCCGCCCCCTCAATGCAAGTCTATGGGAGGGGCGTGATGGCCATCACGCCCCCTCCCATAGACTTGCATTGAGGGGGTGGGGCAGGACATCATAAGGGGGCAGAGTCACGATACTCCGTCCCCGTGGTCGGGAGGCATAACACTGATAGCCTCCAGAGCTTCCTGCAGTGCTTACAGGTGGGTGCTGCATGCTAGATTACGGGGGTCCCCAGAAGTGTGACCCCCATGATCAGACATCTTATCCCCTATTCTTTGGATAGGGGATAAAATGTTTCGAGGCCGGAGTACCACTTTAAAACTGAAAAACGTATACAATTATACATCTAAAATGTACGAATGACTAAAGGTTGTAGTAATTGGTCCAGCCATGACCCCAATCTTACTAGACACTTCCATGAAGTCCATGCGGGAGACACTTCAAGTTTGTGCATCTCCGGGAGCAAGAAGGTGGGGCTGCCACCTAGAGGCATTGACTGGAGTAAGCAGGTCTTCTTACGTGAGGCATATTGGATCTTATGTTTAGATACGCGATCTCAAACAGGTTTGAATGTTCGTAATGACTACAGATGAGCGAACTTACAGTAAATTCGATTCGTCACTAACTTCTCGGCTCGGCGGTTGCTGACTTTTCCTGCATAAATTAGTTCAGCTTTCCGGTGCAACTGTGGGCTGGAAAAGATGGATACAGTCCTAGTAAAGAGTCTCCTAGGAGTGTATCCACCTTTTCCAGCCCACCGGAAAGCTGAACTAATTTATGCAGGAAAAGTCATCAACTGCCGAGCCGAGAAGTTCGTGACGAATCAAATTTACTGTAAGTTCGCTCATCTCTAGTAATGACCTAATATGTAATTATCAATAACATCTTTGTGTAACATACACTTTGTGATATAGTTTAAGAACAAGATATGACGTATATGTATGTTGGACAATTGTATACTTGCACCTGCAACTAATTCAGTATATATTCTGCCAGCAGCGTTGGTGATGTGTGCCATGACTAAGATTTGTTAACAGATCGAAACGAGTCGCCGTTTCGAGGAGCATGTTTTTTTTTATCCTCTTTTGATATAATTCACCTTATTTGTTTTAATTATATATTTTTAATAAAGTCGATTTTTATAGGAGCCGGAGACCATTTTTAGTTTTCCTGGATTATCTACACTGTAATGTAAATGTGATCAAAGAAAATAAAAAAAACAAGGTGCCTGGGAATGAATCAGTGCCCCTACATCCCGGTGGCAGCTCACACAAGCTGTAGATGGGAGGGCATACATGAAGGACAGCTCACATAGGCTGTAGATAGGGAGGAGAGCATAAATGAGGGCAGCTCACACAGGCTGTACATAGAGAGGAGAGCATACATGGAGGACAGCTCAAACAGGCTGTAGATTGGGAGGAGACCATATATGGAGTGCAGTTCACTTAGGCTGTAGGTAGGGAGAAGAGCATACATGGAGGACAGCTCACACAGACTGTAGAGAGAACATACATGAGGACAGCCCTCACAGGCTGTAGATAGGGAGGAGAACATACATGGAGGACAGCTCACACAGGCTGTAGAAAGGAGAGAATAGCTCACACAGACTGTAGATAGGAAGGAGAGCATACCTGGAGGACAGCTCACACAGGCTGTAGAGAAAACCTACATGGAGAATAGCTCATACAGACTGTAAGAGCATACATGAAGGACAGCTCACAGACTAAAGAAAGGGAGGAGGGTATACATGGAGGGCAGCTCACACAGGCTGTATATAGGGAGAAGAGCATACATGAAGGGCAGCTAACACAGGCTGTATATAGGGAGGAGAGCATACATGGAGGGCAGCTCACACAGGCTGTAGGTAAGGAGGAGAGCATACATGGAGGACAGCTGCTCACACAGGCTGTATATAGAGAGGAGAGCATACATGGAGGGCAGTTCACTCAGGCTATAGGTAGGGAGGAGAGCATACATGGAGGGCAGCTCACACAGGCTGGAGATAGAGAGAAGAGCATACATCGAGGCTCACATATGCTGGAGAGAAAAAGAGGAAAGCAGAATGCTCGCTCTCATTATTCTGGAATTTAGCAAATGTGATTTTAATAATCCTAATTGACCTAAAATGGGTAATTTCACGTCAGATAGTGAGAAAAAAAAATGCATGTGTATTTTTATATAGTGTATGTAAACTTCTGATTTCAACTGTATATTTTGAATGTGATTGAAAAAATGTCCACTAGGTGGCTCTGTTCTGTTCCCTGTAGCAAGTCAAACAGTTAGCTTGGTCTCCTCCCGGCCTGGCAGGAGACAAAATACAGGAAGTGCGTGCAGGCTTCAGTGATGTTGCACCTTCTTGGGAACGCCTACTTTCTCTTGCTAGGAGCTCACACAATAAGAGCAAGGGGAAAGGTATGATAAAGAGCTTTTAAAAGGAGAACTGTGGCAAAATATTTTGCATTACTCCTGTGCCCAGGCTGCAAAAACAAAACAATAAAACTATAACTCACCTTCCTACGTTCCCCCGTTGCACAGATATCGGCATCCTGGTCCTCCACTGCTGGTCTTCTTCCTGGTTCCTGGGCTCAGTGACTCATACTGGGCTCAGAGTATGGCTGGCCACAGTAATATCCCGCCTCGACTGGTGATAGGCTGAGTGCACTGTCATGTAAGGAGCCTGGGCAGCAGGGAGAAGACGGGGCCCAGGCTTCTTACATGACAGTGCGCTCAGCCTATCACCGGCCGATATGGGACATTGCTGTGGCCGGTGATACGCTGAGCGCAGTATGAGTCACTGAGCCCAGGAACCAGGAAGACCAGCACTGGAGGACCGGGACACCGATATTGGCACAATGGGGGAACGTAGGAAGGTGAGTAAAAGTTTTTATTTTTTTCAGCCTGGGCACAGGAGTAATGAAACGGATGTTAGGAGTAGTTAGGGAACATAATCTTAGTTAGTTTAGAGTCTATAATTGAGCCCCATCTCCTGTAATCAGTTGGACGATGCCAGACATGGAGAGTCACCCAGTTATAACTAAGAAATGCAGGGGGACTCAGCACCGAGACCCTGATTGATCATAACTATTTACATGTCTGTGAGACAAGTCAAATGTCACTGACACTTTAAAAGGTGCTGAGCATTAACTTACAGGGAAGCTACCTCCAAAAGGTAGCATTAGAGAGCCAAATGCTACAGTATGTTTTGGCAGAATAATAGTCACCGGTTATAGATGGAGGATAGTGTGTGCTGTGTACAAGAGGAGTCAGGAAGAAAAGTTCTACCAGGATATCCTTACCCTGGAGCAAACTATTTCCCAACCATGACTATTTCCCAACCGTGCCCATCTGTGTCTCACCTGCTAGGGAGTGACAATAACACCAGCATTGTGACAGTGTCCGTGCTCCCCTGCTACTGGGGGACAACAACTCCCAGTGGTCCATCGAGGTTTGATGTTGTTCAGATATCCTCAACACTTTGGGTTTATGACTCCTGTATGGATGGTCCTTAAGCTAATTTCACAATGGGTGGTAACCGAGAAAATGTCAATGCAAGTCCTAAACCTCTTACATCTGATGGACACATCTCCAGTGACTGGAACCAATCATTGTAGTATTATCCCCCAAAGGATAACTATCCACCTGATAACCTTCTATGAACGGCTTGTGGTTATTATTACAACCTACAGAGTGTAAACCGAGTGGCCCTGGGATTGATGGAGGAGACACCGACACAAGTGCCTGCTCGTCATATCCGGTACAGAACATCCTATAGAAAACCAGAAAAGTTACACATACTCTAGAGATTTAGGGAGACATGACTGACATGCTGCCCGCTGTGCCCGACCATATCTCTTGTCCCTTACCATCCCCCCATCCGTGATTAAATGCCACCCATTGCGCTGTGCCCGACCGCATTTCTTGTCCCCTACAACCCCCCCCCCCATCCGTGATTACATGCCGCTAGATGCCTGTGCACGCCAGGCATGACTGCTCCAATCTCCCTCCTTGCTCTATGCCTTGTGCTCTGCATAACAGGTAGGAGGGGGGATGACAGCCTGCCTGCCGTGATTCTGCCTGTTCTATGTGAGCTCTGGAGCGCACATAGAACAGGGAAGGGCAGAAGTGTTACATGGCAGGCTTCAGCTGACGTCATGCCTGGCGAGAAACGCCTTCTTCAGCCCAGGAAAGCTCACAGGTAGTGAGCAGGGTTTGGAAGCAGTTGATATATGAAATACTGGGCTAAAATGAAAAAGAAAAACAGTGGGGGAAGGTAATGAGGAAGGCAACATAACAGGAGGGTAATTTTAAAAAGTTGAGATGGTAGGTACTCTTTAAAAACAACCACCCGAGGAGATTTTTGTGGTCGCTTTCCTAATCCACAAATAAACATTTTTACATTTTAAAATGCCCTTATAAAATAGTTTATGGGAGCCACATACAACATAGAGGGCAGCTCTCACAGGCTGTAGATAGAGAGAGAGCATACATGGAGGACAGCTCACACAGGCTGTAGATAGAGAGGAGAGCATACATTGAGGACAGCTTACACAGGCTGTAGATAGATAGAGAGGAGAGCATACATAGAGGGCAGCTCACACAGGTTGTAGAAAGAGAGGAGAGCATACATGGAGGACAGCTCACACAGGCTGTAGATAGAGAGGAAAGCATACATAGAGGACAGCTCATACAGGCTGTAGATAGAGAGGAGAGCATACATAGAGCACAGCTCAGAGGCTGTCGATACGGAGGTGAGCACACATGGAGGACAGCTCATTCAGGCTGTAGATAGAGAGGAGAGCATACATAGAGCACAGCTCACAGAGGCTGTAGATACGGAGGAGAGCATACATAGAGGACAGCTCACACAGGTTGCATATAGGGAGGAGAGGATACATGGAGGGCAGCTCACAGGCTGTAGATAGGGAGGAGAGCATACATGGAGGACAGGTCACATAGGCTGTAGATAGGGAGGAGAACATACATGGAGGACAGCTCACACAGGATGTAGATAGGGAGGGGAACATACATGGAGGAAAGCTCACACAGGCTGTATATAGGGAGGAGAGCATACATGGAGGACAGCTCTCACAGGCTGTAGATATAGGTGAACATACATGGAGGACAGCTCACACAGGATGTAGATAGGGAGGGGAACATACATGGAGGAAAGCTCACACAGGCTGTATATAGGGAGGAGAGCATACATGGAGGACAGCTCTCACAGGCTGTAGATATAGGTGAACATACATGGAGGACAGCTCACACAGGCTGTAGATAGAGAGGAAAGCATACATAGAGGACAGCTCACACAGGCTGTAGATAGAGAGGAGAGCATACATAGAGCACAGCTCACAGAGGCTGTAGATACGGAGAAGAGCATACATAGAGGACAGCTCACACAGGTTGCATATAGGGAGGAGAGGATACATGGAGGACAGCTCACAGGCTGTAGACAGGGAGGAGAGCATACATGGAGGACAGGTCACATAGGCTGTAGATAGGGAGGAGAACATACATGGAGGAAAGCTCACACAGGCTGTATATAGGGAGGAGAGCATACATGGAGGACAGCTCTCACAGGCTGTATATATAGGTGAACATACATGGAGGACAGCTCACACAGGCTGTAAATATGGAGAGCATACATGGAGGCTCACACACTCTGCAGAGAAAGAGGGGAGAGTAAAATTATCTCTCATTATTCTGGCATTTGGTAAATAAAAATGAGCAAAAGAAAGTGAGGTAAGGCACAGTGAAGGACTTATAGTCCAGAGTGGGTGCACAAGCTCCAGGGGTCCGACTCGAGATCCCAGATATTGAAGAAAATACGGAAGAAGCGGCACTCCAGGGATTGTAATCCAAAAAAATAGTTTTTATTCACCCATCAGTGAGATGCAACGTTTCGATCCACAATCCGGATCTTTATCAAGCATAGTAATCAAGTGCAACAACACAGTATTTATATGGTATCCAAATGACATCATATCCTTCAAGGGGTGTGGCCACCCATGTAAACACAAACTAATTCATGATATAGTGCATAATCAACATGACATAATCCATGAACCAACAGATCTAGTGTTAATACAAAGATCCACCCATATAAGTGTATATAATAAGAGTTCTGACCTCCGATATCCAACTGTCCGGTCACCTTCACATACCACCATATCCGATACGTCATTGCCGGAAGCATGCGGCCTGTGTTTGTACACAAACACTCTGCGCAGAAGCGGCCATCCGCTTCTGCGCAGAGTGTTTGTGTACAAACACAGGCCGCATGCTTCCGGCAATGACGTATCGGATATGGTGGTATGTGAAGGTGACCGGACAGTTGGATATCGGAGGTCAGAACTCTTATTATATACACTTATATGGGTGGATCTTTGTATTAACACTAGATCTGTTGGTTCATGGATTATGTCATGTTGATTATGCACTATATCATGAATTAGTTTGTGTTTACATGGGTGGCCACACCCCTTGAAGGATATGATGTCATTTGGATACCATATAAATACTGTGTTGTTGCACTTGATTACTATGCTTGATAAAGATCCGGATTGTGGATCGAAACGTTGCATCTCACTGATGGGTGAATAAAAACTATTTTTTTGGATTACAATCCCTGGAGTGCCGCTTCTTCCGTATTTTCTGGTAAATAAAAATAATTTAGCTAATTCTAATTGACCTAAAACGGGTGAGGTTTAGTCTGATTTCATGTCAGATAGTGAGAAAAACATGCATACATGTCTTTTTATATAGTGAATGTAAAATTCTGGTTTCAACTGTATGTTTTTAATGTGATTGAAAAAATGGCCACTAGATGGCTCTGTTCTGTTCCCTGCAGCAAGTGAAACAGTTAGTTTGGTTTCCCCCGACTGGAAAAAAAAAAAGCCATGCGGCACATGGCGAGGCACAGGCTTCAGTGACTTCACGCCTGCTTGGTAACACCCACTTTCTCCTGCCAGAAGCTCACACAATAACAGCAAGGGGAAAGGTATGATACACAGCTTTTTAAGCTCAGAAATTATTTTAAGAGCAGGAGGGGTGTTAGGAGTAGATAGGGAACATATTTTGACTTAGTTTAGAAAATATGCTAATTTAAAAAAGGTGTTGAGCATTAACTTAGAGGAAGCATTAGAGAGCCAAATGCTACTTTGCATTTTTTGGCAGAATAATAGTCACCGGTTATAGATGGAGGACAGTGTGTGCTGTGTACAAGAGGAGTCAGGAAGAAAACTTCTACCAGGTCCGCCTCACAACCAGGAAATCCTTACCCTGGAGCAAACTATTTCCCAACCATGACTATTTCCCAACCGTGCCCATCTGTGTCTCACCTGCTAGGGAGTGACAATAACACCAGCATTGTGACAGTGTCCGTGCTCCCCTGCTACTGGGGGACAACAACTCCCAGTGGTCCATCGAGGTTTGATGTTGTTCAGATATCCTCAACACTTTGGGTTTATGACTCCTGCAATGAAGGTCCGTAAGCTAATTTCACAATGGGTGGTAACCGAAAAAACATCAATGCAAGTCCTAAACCTCTTACATCTGATGGACACATCTCCAGTGCCTGGAACCAATCATTGTAGTAATATCCCCCAAAGGATAACTATCCACCTGATAACCATCTATGAACGACTTGTGGTTATTATTACAACCTACAGAGTGTAAACCGAGTGGCCCTGGGATTGATGGAGGAGACACCAACACAAGTTCCTGCTCGTCATATCCGGTACAGAAAATCCTCTAGAAAACCATAAAAGTTACACATACTCTGTAGACAGTTTTAAGGAAAGATGACTGACATTGAGCGCAGATCTGGCATTCTTCCTTCAGGTCTTTTTATTGTAGCACTAATGGGACACAGGATCACTCATGAAAATAAAAATCTCACTTTATTTTGGTTCTTTACACCAGAGGACATTGGGAAAGGATCTGTAGAAGTTCACAATGTCCCATTTTGCATCTGGTCTTGGTTTGGGCTTCTTCTCTCAGGTTTTAGTAGTGATCAGAAGTTTCCCCTTCTTCCGTAGCCGTTCTTTCTTACCTCTAAACCATGGAAATCTTTTAGGATTTCCTAAATTCTAGTGATCCCCCACTACTGACTTGGTTAAAGTTGAACTCTAAAGATGGCACCCAAAACCTTTCCCCCAGCCTGGAGCTAAACTCTTGGTAACACAAGTAATGCATGTTCTGTCCCAAAAGACAGAGACCAAATCAGCAACGTAGCAGAAGCTACTGTTCATGACCCACACCACCACAACCCACTGGACTATTGTTACGGGGTCATCATTAGGATAATTCATTCATTGGTCTATAAGTTGCACAGAAAGGTTAATGATCCAATGTGAAGATCAGTGGAACAGTCCATTCTGCAGATCAAAGAGTCATTTTATGGAAGAGTCCATTAACCAAACTGAAGGATAAACACTGGAACTCAAATGCAGATAATTCATTGGCAGTCCACTCCCCTAACTAAAGATATCAGTGGAACAATCCAGATCAGGTCTAGAGACATTAGAAGATATGTTTATTCTTATTAGGTTTATTAATCCTTGGCTATCTACTGGAATAGCATTAGACCAGTCCACCTTAAAAACTAGGGGAATAGCACCGAGTCAAATGGAACAATCCTCTTCCATATAGAGAGGTTATTGGGCGAGTCCATTTCAAGATAAGGATTTAAATAGCTAATGTTACATTATTATAGTGATCACGGTATTAGTACAATTCCATGACTACATAGAGGGGGCACTGGACCAGTCCATTCTAATAACTATATATAGGGAGGTCAATGGATCAGCCCATTCCTAAAAAATATATATGGAGGTAGGAAGAGCAGTTCATTACTATCTAGGAAGGACCATGGATCAACCTATTTACTCAACACTAGAGGGGGCGGGTCGCAGTGCAAACCATTATGGCATTATAATATGAAGGAAACTAGAACAGCACATTCTCGATACTGTTTAGTGTGGTAACTGGATCAGTCCATTTCTGTTAGTAAATAGGGAGGTCACTGGATCAGTCCATTTACATTACTGTATCGGGAGGTCAGCCTATCAGGGGCTGAGGCAGAACATCAAGGTGGCTGGCTGAGCCATAGTATGATCAGTCTACCACAAGAAGCAGGTAGAGGATTGCACCGCAGCGGGATATCGAAAGCACCGGGGAAGAGGCAAGACTGGATCAGTCTATTTCCATTACTGTATAGGGAGGTCCATTATTGTATAATGCGGCCACTGGATCAGTCCATTTTCATTAGTGTATAGGGAGGTGACTGGATAGGTCCATTAGTGTAAAGGGAGGTCACTGGATCAGTCCATTTCCATTACTGTATAGGGAGGTCACTGGATCAGTCCATTTCCATTACTGTATAGGGAGGACACTGGACCGGTCCATTTCCATTACTGTATAGAGAGGTCAATGGATGAGTCTATTTTACTTAACTACATGTAAAGGTTACAAAGTGTTGATAGAGCAACATATTCAGACAAGATGGAAGGATAAACTATGTGCACACGGTGCTTAATGCTATCCATATCAGAATCTGCAAAACAAGACAAGAGGCCATGACAGTTGTATCCAGCAGTGACAGTCCCCCCCCCCCCCCCCCCTCGTGCAGGCGCATTATATCGTTACCCACGTTCCCATACAATTTTATAAGGATCATGCCGTACGACACTTGCTCTCACTGTGTCTCACCTGTCGCTTCTTCAACTACACAGAAATGGTTTCTCCAAGTCCAATCCTGAATGTAAAGGTGTCACTTTGCGTGTGGGGACAGTTTCTACATAAGAAGAAATTATTATAGGGCTGCAGTTATGGGTCCAGGAGCCGATCTCAGGGCGGTCACCTACAGGAGAAGTAGTCCGCAATGATCTGGGCGCGGATGTCGTGAGCATTGCCGGCAGCTGGATCCTCGTGTGGAGCTCCAGGCTTTTCCTCAAAGGTCGGCTCCTCAGTTTTGGGTGAGATGTTGTGGAGGATTGAGATGTTGTGTAGGATGCAGCAGGCCACAATGATGTCGGAGACCTTCGTGGGGTCGTACTGGAGCCCCCCGCCCGACTTGTCCAAGCACTTGAATCGACTTTTTAACATCTTGAAGGTTTTGTCTATGACGGCTCGAGTGGTGGCGTGGGCCTCATTGTAGGAGAACTCTGCGGGGGTCTTGGGGTCTGGGACTGGGGTCATCAGCCAGGGGCGGCAGGCGTATCCTGACCCGCCTACACAAAATAAAGACAAGCCTCTTATACAAAGACACTGAGAAGCATAAAAAAGAAAACAACAGGACGAGCATGGATGGGAAGAAGCTATGCTGGTGGCCATTTTTCCTGTGATGCTGAAATGCTCTGCAGTACTCAGTGCAGAGTATTTTGTTGACGTGAGTTACCACTGAGGATCTCTGCACCTCCAGACAGGCTGCACATCGGACGCCCTATAAACAGATATACTATAGACTGCTAGGGAGAGGCGCATCACTCAAGCCGGTCGGGCAGGGAGCAGCTGTTGTGACCTGCCCTAAGGACTAGTCACCCAGGTCACAGCTAAATTTTTAAACTATGACTACTATGAATCGCCCGAGGGTCTTCAAGTAATATATTGCATGCCAGGATCACCTGCACCAGATTTATGCTGCCCGTGGTTTAGGCAGCATAAAACCAATGACAGGTTCCCTTTAAGCACAAATTCTTGCAAAAAAAAAAATCATTGACCACTAGATGGTGTAATAGAATCTACTGGAGACCTGCAGGATATATACTGTATACAGTGCATCTTGTGATATTCTGTCCTCTCCACCAGGTGGCAGTACCATGGCTGGCCTTATTTTATGTCTTACACCGCCCACCTCCTGCATATTTACACCTGTAATAGCAAAATGACGATGTGGAACACTTAGGAATAGGAAATGGGCGAGTGTCCCTTAGTGTATGGCACAAGGACACTTCTTATACGCAGCTTATATGTAACATGGAGGAATCTTATGAAAACCAGAGGGGAGGGGAGCTCCTCTCACCTAGTCCCATTCTTCGGCCGGCAGCAAAGGCCTCTCCTCTTGATTGAATGGCTGTGTCATTGCTCTTCTCAGTCTGTTCAGTGAGCAGAGTGATGACGCGGCCCGTCAATCAAGCCGAGGGGGCGTGGCTGCCGGACGAAGAACGGGACAAGGTGAGAGGAGCTCCCCACTCAGGGGACTACATACGGCCACGGCAGTGACTAGTTTATAAGTTCATATCCTCACCATCCATGGGGGCAGGAGCGTCCCCCGGGGATGGTGAGACAAAGATTTTATCCTATATATCGCTTTGCCAAGTGTTATATAGGGTAAAATCTGATGATTGGTTCTCTTTAACCCCTTAAGGATCCGGGGTTTTTCCGTTTTTTGCATGTTCGTTTTTTCCTCCTTACCTTTAAAAAAAATCATAACCCTTTCAATTTTGCACCTAGAAATATATATGATTGCTTATTTTTTGCACCAGCAATTCTAGTTTGTAATGATATCAGTCATTTTACCCAAAAATCTACGGCGAAACGGGAAAAAATCATTGAGACAAAATAGAAAAAAAAAAATGCCATTTTGTAACTTTTGGGGGCTTCTGTTTCTACTGGGGATCGACCGATATTGATTTTTCTAGGGCCAATACCGATAATCTGTGAACTTTGAGGCCGATAGCCGATAACTTATACCGATATTCCAGTATAAGTTATCGGCTATTTCAATCCCCCCCCCCCCCCCCCCCCGCGCGCAGAAGCCGCTGCAGATCAATGATTTAAAGCGGGCGCTTTAAATCAATGAACTGCAGTGGCTTTTGCGGGAGAGATTGCCGCCGCCGCCCGCTTTTCTCCTGCTGCCTGTCCTGGGGTCCTCCATAGTCCAACCACCACCACCACCGCTGCCCCCTCCCCCCCTGCCTATCCTCTGGCCAGAGACCGCTGCTGCCCGCTTCTCTCCCCCTGCCGGTCCTGGGGTCCTGAGTCCAATCACCACCGCTGCCCCATTGCCTCCCGCATCCCCGGTTTTATAATTACCTGTTCCCGGGGTCCGCACTACTTCTGGCTCCGGTGGCGTCCTATGCTGTTACTGTGCGCACTGATGACGACGTTGAGTACGTCACTCGTCATTGCGCAGGGCAGCGCACAGTAATAGCGCAGGACGCCGCAGGAGCCAGAAGTAGCGCGGACCCCGGGAACAGGTAATTCTAAAACTGGGGATGGGGGAGGCAATGGGGCAGCGGCGGCGGTCTCTGGCCCGGCGGGGACATTCTCGGCAATGTAACTGCCAATACCGATAACGTCCAAAATCGTGAATATCGGCCGATGATATCGGCCAAACCGATAATCGGTCGATCCCTAGTTTCTACACAGTACATTTTTCGGTAAAAATGACACCTTCTCTTTATTCTGTAGGTCCATACAGTTAAAATGATCCCCGACTTATATAGGTTTGATTTTGTCGTACGTTTGGAAAAAAAATCATAACTACATGCAGGAAAATTTATACGTTAAAAATTCTCATCTTCTGACCCCTATAACTTTCATTTTCCGCGTACAGGGCGATATGAGGGCTCATTTTTTGCGCTGTGATCTGAAGTTTTTAGCGGTACCATTTTTGTATTCGTAGGACTTATTGATCGCTTTTTATTATATAAAAAGTGACCAAAAATACACTATTTGGAACTTTGCGCGTGCGTCATTGACCGTGCGGTTTAATTAACGATATATTTTTATAATTCAGAGATTTCCGAACGGCACGATACCACATGTTTATTTTTATTTACACTGTTTGTTTTTTATGGGAAAAGGGGGGTGATTCAAACTTCTATTAGGGAAGGGGTTAAATGATCTTTATTCCCTTATTTTTTTTTTGCAATGTTATAGCTCCCATAGGAGACTATAACACTGCACACACTGATCTCTTATACTGATCATTATTATCCCATAGGAGACTATAACACTGCACACACTGATCTCTTATACTGATCATTATTATCCCATAGGAGACTATAACACTGCACACACTGATCTCTTATACTGAACACTGTTATCCCATAGGAGACTATAGTACTGCACATACTGATCTCTTATACTGATCATTGTTATCCCATAGGAGACTATAACACTGAAAACACTGATCATTGTTATCCCATATGGGACTATAACACTGCACATACTGATCTCTTATACTGATCATTGTTATCCCATAGGAGACTATAGCACTGCACACACTGATCTCTTATACTGATCATTGTTATCCCATAGGGGGCTATAACACTGCACACACTGATCTTTTACATTGATCAGTGGTTTCTCATAGGAAACCATTGATCAATGATTCTGGTGCTTGACTGCTCATGCCTGGATCTCAGGCATTGATCAGTCATTCGGCGATCGGACACCAGGAGGCAAGGTAAGGGACCCTCCTGCTGTGTCACCGCTGTTCGGGATGCCGCGATTTCGCCGTGGACATCCCAAACAGCCTCCTGAGCTAACCGGCAATTATTTACATTCACTTTAGACGCGGCGTATAACTTTGAACGACGTGTCTAAAGGGTTGCGCGCGACACCGCGATCAGTGCTGGGCACTATTAGCCACGGGTCCCGGCCATTGTTAGAGGACTGGCCCGACCACCGTGGCCCCACGTTATAGAACGGGAGCAGACTCATGACGTACCGGTACATCATGGGTGCTGTAGGGGTTAACGCGAATCTGGCAGCTATTTCATCCACACTAAACCCAGTACACAGACAGGATTATAGTGCGGGTGAACAGCTGTAAAATGAGTCACTTAATAAAAGCCGCTGGTTAGATGGAGAATTATGGTTGTAAATAGTTTTATACCTAATGTGTCCCAGCACGCATTAAAGGCCGGGAGCCGGCTGGCCAAGCTACCCTGCCTTATCTATATTCTGCCCTCAAATTATTCACTCTCACATCACCTCCTCCCACCCTCCTCACAGTAAACTGGGTGTGGGTGAACAAGCTGTCAGAATCACCTTAAAAGGGGTACTCCATCCCTCCCTGAGACATAAGATGTCTCACCGCTGGGGTCCCGCTGCTGGGGACCCCCGCAATCTTGTATTCACCACCCACCTGTTTGGGCTGCACGCCGCGGTGCCAGCTCACAAACAGCCTGGTGGCGACCACGGGGCCGGAGTATCGTGACATCTTGACTCCACCCCCATGTGACGTTACCCCCAACCCCCGCTAAGTCTGGCACTGCGGCGTGCAGCTCAAACAGGTGGGTGGAGAATACAAGATTGCGGGGGTCCCCCGGATTACTCCTTTAATGCACTATTTTAGGTATTGCCTTTGGTCTAACGTATTGATGTATAATCACCCTGGGGGAAATTTACCATTGTATGTGCTATCAGCAGCTGACATCTGCCGGTAACGATGGACATTGGTGATCGTCCCGATGTTCATCATTTAACTGGTTAAATACCATGATCTATACAGGTCACTGCATCTAAACATTCAGTGCTGTTATTCCCTGGTGTCTGGTGTTCCCATCACCCCCCCCCTCCCAAAAGATGTAATCACCGAGAGATGATGGGTTGTTAAGAAAGCCCAGGGAGTTACCTCTGCTCCTCGGGCTTCCCTGACTCGGTGTGATTGCTGAAGGCTACCTTAGGAAGCCCTTAGCAATCAAGCACAGAAAACAATGCATTACACTGATCTATGTAAGCCACCTAATGATGGCTTATGATAGGCCCCTAAGAGAAAAGTAATACCGTATATACTCGAGTATAAGCCAAGTTTTTCAGCACGATTTTTCGTGCTGAAAACACCCCCCTCGGCTTATACTCGAGTGAACTCCCCCACCCGCAGTGGTCTTCAACCTGCGGACTTCCAGAGGTTTCAAAACTACAACTCCCAGCAAGCCAGGGCAGCCATCGGCTGTCCGGGCTTGCTGGGAGTTGTAGTTTTGAAACCTCCGGAGGTCCGCAGGTTGAAGACCACTGCGGCATTCAACATCATCCAGCCCCCTCTCACCCCCTTTAGTTCTGTACAGTACTCACCTCCGCTCGGCGCTGGTCCGGTCCTGCAGGGCTGTCCGGTGAGGAGGTGGTCCGGTGGGATAGTGGTTCCGGGCTGCTATCTTCACCGGGGAGGCCTCTTCTCCGCGCTTCGGGCCCGGCCTCAGAATAGTCACGTTGCCTTGACAACGACGCAGAGGTGCGTTCATTGCCAACGTACTTCTGCGTCGTTGTCAAGGCAACGGCTCTATTCCGGGCCGGAAGCGCGGAGAAGAGGCGCCCCCAGTGAAGATAGCAGCCCGGAACCACTATCCCACCGGACCACCTCCTCACCGGACAGCCCTGCAGGACCGGACCAGCGCCGAGCGGAGGTGAGTACTGTACAGAACTAAAGGGGGTGAGAGGGGGCTGGATGATGTTGAAGGCCGCAGTGTTCTTCAACCTGCGGACCTCCGGAGGTTTCAAAACTACAACTCCCAGCAAGCCCGGACAGCCGATGGCTGCCCGGGCTTGCTGGGAGTTGTAGTTTTGAAACCTCTGGAGGTCCGCAGGTTGAAGACCACTGAGGGCGAATGATGAGAAGAGGATGATGAAGGGGGGGTGTGGGGATGATGAAGGGGGGGTGGGGATGATGACAAGGGGATGATGAATGGGGGGTGTGGGATGATTACAAGGGGATGATGAAGGGGGGGATGTGTGGGATGATAAGGGGATGATGAAGGGGGGATGTGCGGGATGATAAGGGGATGATGAAGGGGGGATGTGTGGGATGATGAAGGGGGGGATGTGTGGGATGATGACAAGGGGATGATGAGGATGTTAATGACGGGTCTGGATGATGACAGGGGGGGATGAGGTATTTCCCACCCTAGGCTTATACTCGAGTCAATAACTTTTCCTGGGATTTTGGGTTGAAATTAGGGGTCTCGGCTTATACTCGGGTCGGCTTATACTCGAGTATATACGGTAAGTGAAAAAAGGTTATTAAAAATATGGAAAAAATACATCACCCCCTAATGAAAAATTTAAACCACCCTCCCTTTCCCATTTTTCAAATAAAACACTGTAAATAAAAAAATAAAACATTTGGTGGTATCGCTGCGTGAGTAACTGTCCAAACTATTAAATTATGATATTACTGATCCTGCACGATAAACCGCATAAATGTAAAGAAATAAAAAATGTAAGCCAAAATTTTTTTTTGGCTGGGTCATGCAAATATTGCAACTTATTCACAAATTTGCACAACGAAAAAAACTAAATCACTAAAATTGCCCTATATATGGGGCTATATGCCCTATATGCGAGGGCTAATTTTGTTTTGCCCCATTATCTGTAGTTTTTATTGGTACCATTTTTGTTTTGATGGGACTTTTTGATTGCTTTTTATTCACACGATACCAAGTCAGTTTATGGTATTGTAACTTTTACGATTATTTTAGTCTTTAGATGCTCTGATCGGCATTGATCACAGCATCTAAAGGCTTCTTGAAGCATCAGCGTGATGGCCAACATCATTCATTAGTGGCGAGTCTTGGCTGCTAATAGTAGCCGTCACTCCCCATCTATGCAGCGAGCACAGCTCCGGAACGCACTTCATACTCCCTGACCACATCTGTGCCATATATACACAACGTAAGTCGGTAAGCTGTCCATACACATTAGACATTTGTTTGCCAATTTTAGTGAGTCCAGAAGGCCATCTAATGTGTATGGGAGCCGCTCAAATCTCACCCAAGTGCAGAGATCAGGAGGTGAGAAGAACTGATTTGTTGGATTATAATGGCTCAATACTTTGGTTCTCTGGGAGATACACTGCCTCCAGGAGGTAATTAATTCTTCCCATACAGAACACATGAAGCCAAGGCGAGCAAACTTGTATCTTTAGACTTTTTGCTGGTGGATACGAGCCACCAATTCAGGAGGATTAATGCCACGAGAAGTGTGACCTACCTAGCAGCCAGCCACCACTGAGCCGACCGCTCTCGAACCCCTCGTAGACTGAAGATTGCCGCAATATAGACGAGTTCTGGGAGCTTCCGGGAAAAGCTGAGAACAAGCTGAGGATCTTACAGTTGCTGTCCACAATCATCTGCACGTTTACAGAGTGGTAGCCTTTCTTATTCCTGTAGATCTCCTCTTGCTCGTGCGGAGCCGACAGAGCTATATGTATACAATCCAACACCCCCATGACATGTGGGATCCCGGCCACTGAGCTGAAGCCGTTTTTCAACTGCTGCCACGTGGCCTTATCAGTGGGGAAGTATATGAAGGTGTGGACGTGCTTCTTCAGGGCCTGAATCACTGGTACCAGGAATCGAGAGAACGTAGACTGAGAGACGCCCCCGATGGCGGACGCCTTGGTCTGGAAAGAGCCTGTGGAAAAGAAGTGCAGGCAGTTCAGCAGCTTCACGATGCCAGGGATGGCGTGGCTCCTCTGCGTCAGCGGGTCGATGTCCACGCGGATCAGCTCATATAGATCTATGATGGAACGTTTGGTGAGCCTGAACCTTTCCATCACCTCTTCATCTGTCAGTCCTTCCATTCCCGTGCGTTCCCGGAAGATACGTGGCCTCCGGATGCCGAGCACTTGAGGTTTCTGCGGTTGAGGCCTCTTTGGTTTTGGTTGTGGCTTTTGCCCAGATGGAGATGGTCTGTGATGTCTTCTCGGTCTTGGATTTGGTTTCTCTTTCTTCTCATCTTCCTCAACCTGTAGCAAGTACAGCATGACGGGGCCAAACGCCTCCATGCCGGCAGCAACATAAAGTCTATGGGTGGGTGGGAGATAGATAGATAATGTCTAGCTAGCACCAAATTCGTTACAGCGCCTCAGTAACTGGGCATTATTACCACATTTGACTCCAGGCTGACGACATTGTCCGTGCGTGATCCAGATAGATGGACGTACGGTAGAAGATGCTGATGCATTTTGAGAGGGCTCGGTTAGGTATCTGAGTAGAGGGCAGCTCTGTCACAAACTCCTATAATGGTGGAAAGAAATTGTCGTACTTGAAATTATCTGAAGCGTCAATGATGGTCACTGGGAAGGTCCAAGCACCAGAACTCTGCAGAAGAGAGAGCATTTATATAAAGATTCCAGCAAACAATACATAAAACAATGCAGCTTTATTTATAATCTGGTGACACGGAGGGGGCACGAACCATTCTACAATCAGTTAAGATGGCAGCCAGAGAAATTCTCCTTACCTCCTATCGCTGCTCTTCTTATGCAGCTTGCCTCAGGCAGACTATACAAGCAGATCCCCAATATCACTGACCAATGCCACTGCATATAACTGAACAGTATAAGCAATTGAAAGATTGCTTAGAATAGTCCCCCATGGGTACTTAAAAAGGGTAAATAAAAATGTAAAGTTTTAAAATAAATAAATAACCCCCTAAAAAATTTAAATCAACTCTCTTTTCCCATTTTTCAAATAAAAAAAAAATGTAAACATGGCTGTATGTGGAAATGTGCAGAGTATTAAAATATAATGTTAAAGAAACCGCATGGTGAACAGTGACTAAATACTAAAAGCCAGAATTGCTGATTTTTGCTCACTTGCTGTATAAAAAAAAAAAATAAAAAAAATTATAAAAAGTGATCAAAAAGTCCCATCTAAACAATGGTTCCGATAAAAAGATCCGGTCACAAAAAATGAGCCATAAAACAGACCCATATAGGAAAAAACTAAAAAACATTATAGTGGTCAGAGTACTACTACAAAATAGGGGACACTCTCGATAGCGGACGCAAACACCCAATACGGGTGCACCGCCTCTACATTGTACACAAGGCTGCTGAAAGGGGGGGGGGGGGATACAGCCGTCAATAACCCAGTAAGGGACCCAGGGGGGTCTGGCCCCCGATGCACCCCCTGTTTAAACATTGGGGTCCTGCTTCTGTACGTCCGCCAGCCATTTCATTCACATAATTTTCCTTTGATCCCTCCCTGACATTTTCGCACACGTCGATACCACATGTTTATTTTTATTTACAATGTTTTTTTTTTCTTTAACG
The DNA here is from genome assembly GCF_029499605.1 of Hyla sarda. Lineage (NCBI taxonomy): Eukaryota > Metazoa > Chordata > Amphibia > Anura > Hylidae > Hyla > Hyla sarda. Next base: position 4,556,391 of record NC_079191.1, read on the forward strand.
GGAAAAAAGGGGGGTGATTCTTACTTTTAGTAGGGAAGGGGTTAAATGATCTTTATTAACTTTTTATTAACTGATCTCTTACACTGATCATTGTTATCCCATAGGAGACTATAACACTCCACACACTGATCTCTTATACTGATCATTATTATCCCATAGGGGGCTATAACACTGCACACACTGATCTCTTATACTGATCATTATTATCCCATAGGAGACTATAACACTGCACACACTGATCTCTTATACTGATGATTGTTATCCCATAGGAGACTATAACACTGCACACACTGATCTCTTATACTGATCATTGTTATCCCATAGGGACCTATAACACTGCACACACTGATCTCTTATACTGATCATTATTATCCCATAGGGACCTATAACACTGCACACACTGATCTCTTATACTGATCATTGTTATCCCATAGGGACCTATAACACTGCACACACTGATCTCTTATACTGATCATTGTTATCCCATAGGGGCCTATAACACTGCACACTCTGATCTCTTATACTGATGATTGTTATCCCATAGGGGCCTATAACACTGCACACACTGATTTCTTATACTGATCATTGTTATCCCATAGGAGACTATAACACTGCACACACTGATATCTTATACTGATCATTGTTATCCCATAGGAGACTATAACACTGCACACACTGATCTCTTATACTGATCATTGTTATCCCATAGGGACCTATAACACTGCACACACTGATCTCTTATACTGATCATTATTATCCCATAGGGACCTATAACACTGCACACTCTGATCTCTTATACTGATCATTGTTATCCCATAGGGACCTATAACACTGCACACACTGATCTCTTATACTGATCATTGTTATCCCATAGGGACCTATAACACTGCACACACTGATCTCTTATACTGATCATTATTATCCCATAGGAGACTATAACACTGCACACACTGATCTCTTATACTGATCATTATTATCCCATAGGGACCTATAACACTGCACACTCTGATCTCTTATACTGATCATTGTTATCCCATAGGGACCTATAACACTGCACACACTGATCATTAGTCTTCATAGGTCTTATTTTCTGGGGATGTCTTATTTTCGGGGAAACATGGTAGCAGCCATTACTCCCCGGCTGTTAAACAAGCATAGCTTCAAAGTCCTACAGCAGATAAATGTACAGCCTGATAGCAGCCGGCACTCACAATCTATAAAGAGAGCGCAGGGCACGAGCTAAATGTACATCCAATGTCGTTAAAGGGGTACTCCGGTAGAAAACTTTTTTTTTTTTATGAACTGGTGCCAGAAAGTTGAACAGATTTGTAAATTACTTCTATTAAAAAATCTTTATCCTTCCAGTACTTATTAGCAGCTGTATGCTACTGAGGAAATTCTTTGCTTTTTGAATCTTTTTTTGTCTTGTCCACAGTGCTCTCTGCTGACACCTGATGCCCGTATCAGGAACTGTCCAGAGCAGCATAAGTTTGCTATGAGGATTTTCTCCTGCATCGGACAGTTCCTGATACGTACAGAGGTGTCAGCAGAGAGCACTGTGGACAAGACAAAAAAGAAATTCAAAAAGAAAAGAATTTCCTCTGTAGCATACAGCTGCTAAGAAGTACTGGAAGGATAAAGATTTCTTAATAGAAGTAATTTACAAATCTGCTTAACTTTCTGGCACCAGTTGATTTAAAAAAAATAAAGTTTTCCACCGGAGTACCCCTTTAACGACGCAGGACGTATATTTACGTCCTGCGCCGGCTCCTGCGTCGAGCTGCAACCCCGCATCACATCGTGTCGGTCCCGGCGCTCATCAACGCCCGGGACCCGCGGCTAATACCACACATCGCCGATCGCGGCAATGTGCGGTATTAACCCTTTAGAAGCGGCGGTCAAAGCTGACCGCCGCTTCTAGAGCGAAAGTGAAAGTATCCCGGCTAGTCAGTCGGGCTGTTCGGGACCGCCGCGGTGAAATTGCAGCGTCCCAAACAGCTTACAGGACACCGGGAGGGCCCTTACCTGCCTCCTCGGTGTCCGATCAGCGAATGACTGCTCCGTGCCTGAGATCCAGGCAGGAGCAATCAAGCGCCAATAACGCTGATCACAGGCGTGTTAATACATAGCATAGACCAGTGTGTGCAGTATTATAGTCTCCTATGGGATAATAATGATCAGAATAAGAGATCAGTGTGTGCAGTATTATAGTCTCCTATGGGATAACAATGATCAGTATAAGAGATCAGTGTGTGCAGTGTTTTAGTCTCCTATGGGATAACAATGATCAGTATAAGAGATCAGTGTGTGCAGTGTTATAGGTCCCTATGGGATAATAATGATCAGTATAAGAGATCAGTGTGTGCAGTGTTTTAGTCTCCTATGGGATAACAATGATCAGTATAAGAGATCAGTGTGTGCAGTGTTATAGGTCCCTATGGGATAACAATGATCAGTATAAGAGATCAGTGTGTGCAGTGTTTTAGTCTCCTATGGGATAATAATGATCAGTATAAGAGATCAGTGTGTGCAGTGTTATAGGTCCCTATGGGATAACAATGATCAGTATAAGAGATCAGTGTATGCAGTGTTATAGTATCCTATGGGATAACAATCATCAGTATACGAGATCAGTGTGTGAAGTGTTATAGTCTCCTATGGGATAACAATGATCAGTATAAGAGATCAGTGTGTGCAGTGTTATAGCCCCCTATAGGATAACAATGATCAGTATAAGAGATCAGTGTATGCAGTGTTATAGGTCCCTATGGGATAACAATCATCAGTATAAGAGATCAGTGTGTGCAGTGTTTTAGTCTCCTATGAGATAATAATGATCAGTATAAGAGATCAGTGTGTGCAGTGTTATAGGTCCCTATGGGATAACAATGATCAGTATAAGAGATCAGTGTATGCAGTGTTATAGTATCCTATGGGATAACAATCATCAGTATACGAGATCAGTGTGTGCAGTGTTATAGTCTCCTATGGGATAACAATGATCAGTATAAGAGATCAGTGTGTGCAGTGTTATAGTCTCCTATGGGATAACAATGATCAGTATAAGAGATAAGTGTGTGCAGTGTTATAGTCTCCTATGGGACCTATAACATTGCAAAAAAAAAACCTTCCCTAATAAAAGTTTGAATCACCCCCCTTTTCCCATGAAAAAAATAAAACAGTGTAAATAAAAATAAACATATGTGGTATCGCCGCGTGCGTAAATGTTCGCACTATAAAAATATATCATTAATTAAACCGCACGGTCAATGGCATACGCGCAAAAAAATTCCAAAGTCAAAAAAAGCGCATTTTGGTCACTTTTTATACCATTAAAAAATGAATAAAAAGTGATCAAAAAGTCCGATCAAAACAAAAATCATACCGATAAAAACTTCAGATCACGGCGCAAAAAATGAGTCCTCATACCGCCCCGTACGTGGAAAAATAAAAAAGTTATAGGGGTCAGAAGAGGACATTTTTTAAACGTATAAATTTTCCTGCATGAAGTTATGATTTTTTCCAGAAGTGCGACAAAATCACCTATATAAGTAGGGGATCATTTTAATCGTATGGACCTACAGAATAATGATAAGTAGAGATGAGCGAACTTACAGTAAATTCGATTCGTCACAAACTTCTCGGCTCGGCAGTTGATGACTTTTCCTGCATAAATTAGTTCAGCTTTCCGATGCTCCAGTGGGCTGGAAAAGGTGGATACAGTCCTAGAAGACTCTTTCCTAGGAGACTATCCACCTTTTCCAGCCCACGGGAGAACCTGAAGGCTGAACTAATTTATGCAGGAAAAGCCATCAACTGCCGAGCCGAGAAGTTCGTGACGAATCGAATTTACTGTAAGTTCGCTCATCTCTAATGATAAGGTGTCATTTTATCCAAATATGCACTGCGTAGAAACGGAAGCCCCCAAAAGTTACAAAATGGCGTTTTTTCTTCGATTTTGTCGCACAATGATTTTTTTTCCGTTTCGCCGTGCATTTTTGGGTAAAATGACTGATGTCACTGCAAAGTAGAATTAGTGACACAAAAAATAAGCCATAATATGGATTTTTAGGTGGAAAATTGAAAGGGTTATGATTTTTAAAAAGTAACGAAGAAAAAACGAAAGTGCAAAAACGGAAAAACCCTGAGTCCTTAAGGGGTTAAAGGGTTATTTCAGCCATAGACATCTTATCCCCTATCCAAAGGCGTGACCCTGTCCGCTCCATGCCGGATGACTGGCGACTACAGCCACCACGCCCACTCCATTCACGTCTATGGGATGGGGCGTGACGGCTACTACGTAGCCGTCACGCCCCCCTCCCATAGACATGAATGGAGGGGGCGTGGTATGACGTCACGAACGCGTAAGCTAGAAGCTTCCGAGTTCCGGACGCTGCCGGAGCTTCCGCGTTCGTGACATCACACCACGCCCCCTCCATTCATGTCCTTTAGATAGAGGATACGATGTTTTTCGGCGGAGTACCCCTTTAAGGACGCAGTAATTTTTCACGTTAGATTTTTTGTTTTTTCCTCCTCACCTTCTAATAATCATAACACTTTCAGTTTCCGCCCTACAGACCCATACGGGGCCTTTTGTTATTTTTTGCGCCAATCGTACTTTGTAGTGACATCGCTCATTTTCATCGCTCAAATCTACAGCGGAAAAAAAAAATTATAATTTGTGGGGCAAAATAAAAAAATAAAAAAACTAAAACCCGCCATTTTGCTACATTTCGGGGGCTTCCGTTTCAACACCGCGCACTTTGACACCTGATCTTTATGCAGTAGATCCACAGGGTTACAATCATCCCCGATTTATACAGGTTTTTATTATTTTACTACTGTATATAAATGATAACTTTTTGTACAATAATTAATTTAATATCCTTCTCTTCTGACGCCTTTAAACACTTTCACTTTTCCGTATTCGCGGCCGTGTGAGGGCGATTTTATTGCGCAGTGATCTGTAGTTTATACATTTTGTTTGGACTTTCTAATCACAATTTTTTTTTCTGGTACATGAAGTGACCAAAAAATAAGCAATTCTGAACTTTGGTATTTTTGCTCAGACAGACTCCAGCCAATCAGAGTGCCTCCAGCTGTTGCAAAACTACAAGTGCCAGCATACCCGGACAGCGTTCGCCCACTATTTCCCGACCAGAGTGCCTCCAGCTGTTGGAAAACTACAACTCCCAGCATGCCCCGAGAGCCTTCAGCCACTATTTCGCAACCAGAGTGCCTCCAGCTGTTGCAAAACTACAACTCCCAGAATGCCCGGACAGCCTTCGCCCACTATTTCCCAACCAAAGTGCCTCCAGCTGTTGCAAAACTACAACTCCCAGCATGTCCGGACAGTGTTCGCCCACTATTTCCCAGAGTGCCTCCAGCTGTTGCAAAGCTACAGCTCCCAGCATGCCCGAACAGCCTTCGCCCACTATTTCCCAACCAGAGTGACTCCAGCTGTTGCAAAACTACAACTCCCAGCATGTCCGGACAGCGTTCGCCCACTATTTCCCAGAGTGCCTCCAGCTGTTGCAAAACTACAACTCCCAGCATGCCCGGACAGCCAACGGCCACTATTTCCCAACCAGAGTGCCTCCAGCTGTTGCAAAACTACCACTCCCAGCATACCCAGACAGTGTTCGCCCACTATTTCCTAGAGTTCCCCCAGCTGTTGCAAAACTACAACTGCCAGCATGTTCGGACAGCCTTCGGCCACTATTTCCCAGAGTGCCTCCAGCTGTTGCAAAACTACAACTCCCATCCGGACATGCTGGGAGTTGTAGTTTTGCAACAGCTGAAGGCACCCTGGTAGTGAAACATTGCACTAAGTTCACATAAAGCTGCTGGACACTGGTGAACAATGGCGGCACTGCAGAGGTGTGTAATGCCGCCGCCCCCTCCCTAAACTACCACCTTAGGCGCTGGTGACATCACATGACTGCGACATATCCGTTTTTTTTTTCTTTTTTGCAAAAACAATAGCGCAGTCTGTTACTTGTTGCATACGTCTAAATTAAACAGACGGTAACGGAAAGAGCAGTACAAGCGAAGGGCGAAGGCGCGATGCGTACGACTTCACGGCGCTCCCTGCTGGGCATGCTGGGAGTTGTAGTGTCCCAATACCTGGAGATCACTGATATAGATGATGGTCATTGTTTGCTACAGCACTAAACCATATAAAAGGATAAGGCTGCCATCATGTGACCGGTCACGTGATCAATACGATTATTAACATATTTGTCGCGGTTTTAGGCGCTAAGGGACTTTTTTTTCCTCCAAAAATAGAGCAAGAAAAATAGAAAATAATAGAAGAGATGACGTCACTCCACACCTGAGAATAAATTGTCAACACACCTGTACAAGTGGGCGGGGCTTATCAGCGAGGAGGCGGGGCCTAGTGACGCTACATTATAATAACGGGACTATAGTAATGATGGCGGGTCCCCGCTCCCCTCCCCCGGTCTATACACTGGAGACACCCGTGAGGGGGAGGAGCCCTGCCGCCTGCGCTCCGGTATATACAGGCGCCACAGCCGACTCTACACTCACCTCAGCGAACAAAGACGGCCCCGCCGACTGCACCGCGCATGCGCCTGTACCACAGCGCGATAAACGACTAGCGCGCAGGCGCCGAGGACGGAGTGCGCATGACCCTACATCACACTCAGTGTGGACAGACGCGCATGCGCACACACGCGTTGTCCTGGAGAAGCGTAAAAATGCGCGCCAAATGTACTGCGCATGCGTTGTAGAGCTGTATGTGGTTGTGAAGGGACAAAGCGGCCTGAGGAGAAAGAGGGTTATTATCCCTTATATTATTATTATTATTTTATTATTATTATTTATATTATCCCTTATATTATTATTATCCTTTATCATTATTATGTATATTATCACCTATATCCTTTTTTTACATTATTATTGGTCATTTATTATAATTTCTAGTCATAATAGTATCTAGTTCCTAGGTGGCGCTGTTCATGGGTTATTTTTGTCACGGCGAGGTGCGAATCCGGTTATTTCCTGCGCGTCGTGCGTTCACGATTCGCTTGTTCTCTTTTGGTATAAAAGAAATTTAAACTCTTATTATAAGGGTGCTCCGGGGAAAAACATCTTGTCCCCTATCCTTCACTTTACGGCTGGACATCACTTTACGGTAAAATGTACAGCAAAAATTATCTTTATTCTGCGGGTCAGTACGATAACAGCCATAATGCATTTATATCGGTCTTGTCTAGGGATCGGCCGATTATCGCTTTGGCCGATATTATTGGCCGATATTCACGATTTTGGACATTATCGGTATCGGCAATCACCTTGCTGATAATGCCCTGCCCCAGCCAGAGACCACCACCGCCGCGGCCCCATTGCCATTGCATCGCTACTTGCTGTGCAGCGCAGGACGAGTGACGTCCTCAACGCGATGTCACCGTCAGTGCGCACAGTGACAGCTCAGGACACCGCCGGAGCCAGAATTAGCGCGGGCCCCGGGAACAGGTAATTATAAAACCGGGGATAGGGGAGGCAATGGGGCAACGGCGGTGGTGGTTGGACTATGGAGGACCCCAGGACAGGCAGGGGGAGAGAAGCTGGCCCATAGGGACCTATAACACTGCACACACTGATCTCTTATACTGATCATTGTTATCCCATAGGGACCTATAACACTGCACACACTGATCTCTTATACTGATCATTGTTATCCCATAGGGACCTATAACACTGCACACACTGATCTCTTATACTGATCATTGTTATCCCATAGGGACCTATAACACTGCACACACTGAACTCTTATACTGATCATTGTTATCCCATAGGGACCTATAACACTGCACACACTGATCTCTTATACTGATCATTGTTATCCCATAGGGACCTATAACACTGTACACACTGAACTCTTATACTGATCATTGTTATCCCATAGGGACCTATAACACTGCACACACTGAACTCTTATACTGATCATTGTTATCCCATAGGGACCTGTAACACTGCACACACTGATCTCTTATACTGATCATTGTTATCCCATAGGGACCTATAACACTGCACACACTGATCTCTTATACTGATCATTGTTATCCCATAGGGACCTATAACACTGCACACACTGAACTCTTATACTGATCATTGTTATCCCATAGGGACCTATAACACTGCACACACTGATCTCTTATACTGATCATTGTTATCCCATAGGGACCTATAACACTGTACACACTGAACTCTTATACTGATCATTGTTATCCCATAGGGACCTATAACACTGCACACACTGAACTCTTATACTGATCATTGTTATCCCATAGGGACCTATAACACTGCACACACTGATCTCTTATACTGATCATTGTTATCCCATAGGGACCTATAACACTGCACACACTGATCTCTTATACTGATCATTGTTATCCCATAGGGACCTATAACACTGCACACACTGATCTCTTATACTGATCATTATTATCCCATAGGGACCTATAACACTGCACACACTGATCTCTTATACTGATCATTGTTATCCCATAGGAACCTATAACAGTGCACACACTGATCTCCTATGCTGATCACTGGCATGTATTAACACGCCTGTGATCAGCGTTATTGGCGCTTGATTGCTCCTGCCTGGATCTCAGGCATGGAACAGTCATTTGTCGATTGGACACCGAGGAGGCAGGTAAGGGCCCTCCCGGTGTCCTGCAAGCTGTTCGGGACGCCGCAATTTCACCGCTGCGGTCCCGAACAGCCCGACTGACTAGCCGGGATACTTTCGCTTCAGAAGCGGCCGTCAGCTTTGACCGCCGCTTCTAAAGGGTTAATACCGCACATCGCCGCGATCGGCGATGTGTGGTATTAGCCGCGGGTCCCGGCCGTTGATGAGCGCCGGGACCGACGCGATGTGATGCGGGGTCGCAGCACGACCCCGCTTCATATCGCAGGAGCCGGCGCAGGACGTAAATATACGTCCTGCGTCGTTAAAGGGTTAAATCATTGATCTGCAGCGGCCTCTGCGGGGGTGGGGGGGTTTGGTGGTGGTTTAATAGCCTATAACTTATACCGAAATATCGGTATAAGTAATCTGCAATCGGACTGAAAGGTCACAGATTATCGGTATCGGCCCTAAAAAATCGATATCGGCCAATCCCTAGTCTTGCCTAGTATTACCGCAACAATTACATCGCCCTGTTCTGAGCGCTATGACTTTTTATTTTATCATCTACGGAGCATGCGGGCTCGTGTTTTGTTCTGTAATCTGTACTATTTAGCGGTAACAAACCGTAAAAAAAAAAGCATTCCATCATATACCATGGTGTACAGTGGCAGGTCTGTCCACTTTAACCCCTTATCACAGACCGCCATATGTGTTTAGTGGCTGCGTTCTGACGACGTGGCGAGGTCAGGAGCCGAGCTCACTTTATAGATGGCGAATGCTGTCAATGGCCGATATCACTGATCTTCCTACTTTGGCGGACGCCCCTGTAGTCAGAGATTGGCTGAACGGGCTGTCACTGCTGAGACAAGTCCGCTCACCGCTAATGATGGACGTCAGCGATCATTGTGATGTTTGTCAGTTAACCATTTAGATGCTGTGATCAATGTCGATCATTGACAGGTGCCATAATGACAGGTGTTGGGGTTTTGGGGGCACTTATCAGGCAATGCGTTAAGATGGTGGCTGGAGGCTTTCTGCATACCTCCGTGCCAGCCACAGATCCTCTACTCACAGAGGGGGAGATTTATCAAAACCTGTCCAATCAGATCGCTTCTTTCATTTTTAACAAGGCTTCTGCAAAATGAAAGAATCGATCTGATTGGTTGCTATGGGCAACTGAGCAACTTTTTCATTGCACAGGTTTTGATAAATTTCCCCAAGAGTGACTATTTTACCGTCCAGTGCTAATCTAGTGATTGCTTATTATAGTCCCCCACTTCTGTGAATTAAATGGGTACTCCGCCACTAGACATCTTAACCCCTATCCAAAGGATAGGGGATAAGATGTTCAATTGAGTGGGTCCAGCCCGATCTCGGCTGCGGCACCCCAGACATCAGGTGCACGGAGCGAACTTCGCTCTGTGCCGGATGACTGTCGATGCAGGGCAGAGGCTCATGACGTCGCAGTTACGCCACGCTCATGATGTCACGGCCGTGCCCCCTCAATGCATGTCTATAGGAGGGGGGCACTTGGCATTCGTATAGAATGCTGGGAGTGGGCGGCAGGGGTCGTGACATCACAGCCGCGCCCCTCATGACATCACATCACACACCCTCAATGCAAGTCTATGAGAGGGGGTGTGGCGGCATTCATGCCTCCTCTCAGACTTGCATTGAGGAGGCGTGGTGTGATGAGGGGCGTGGCTGTGTAGTCACGACCCCCGCCACCCTGCTCCAAGTGTTTGGAACAAAATGTACCGAGTGCTTGGGCAGTGGAGTACCCCTTTAACCCTTTGTAAAATCCGCTCCAGAGGGGGACAATAAAATAAATCAACCTCTCTCTTACTTTCCTTGCTGCCACCTGAATCACGGTCCTCGATTCACGGTGTCCATGGCTTCCTGGTTTGGGTGACATGAAGTCACATGGTAGGTTGACCAACTAGCAGCTGAGGAGGGACAATAATTGAATAAGCAGTCGTGTGATGTCACCCTAACCCAGAAGTGTCAGACCATGTCTGCCAAGTTCCGTGATTTCGCTGGCAGTGCCGGAACGAGGAAGGTAAGAGAGGGTGTTTAGTTTTTTGGGGGGTTTTTTCACTGTCCCCTCTAGGGATCGACCGATATCGGTTTTTTAGGGCCGATACCGATAATCGGTGGAGGTTAGGGCCGATAGCCGATAACTTATACCGATATTCCGGTACAAGTTATCGGCTATTTATCCCCCCGCGACACCGCTGCAGATCATTGATTTAAAGCGGGCACTTTAAATCAATGCACTTCAGTGGCTTTTGCAGTGCCATAGGCCGCCGCCGCCACCCGCTTCTCTCCCCCTGCCTGTCCGGGGGTCCTGAGTCCTATCACTGCCCCCGCGAGCAAAACCACCCCCCCCCCCCGACCCGCCACACCGCGAACGCCCCCCCCCCCCCCCGCACCGCCCCCGCGACCCGCCGCACCGCCCCAGCCCCATTGCCTCCCCCATCCCCGGTTTTATAATTACCTGTTCCCGGGGTCCACTCTACATCTGGCTCCGGTGGCGTCCTCCTGAGCTGTCACTGTGCGCACTGACGGTGACGTCACGTCGCGCACGTCACGTCACTCGTTATTGCGCACAGCGTAACGCAGGACGCCACCGGACCCAGAAGTAGCGCGGGCCTCGGGAACAGGTAATTATAAAACCAGGGATGGGGGAGGCAATGGGGCCGGGGTGGTGCGGTGGGGGGTGCGACGCGGTGCGGCAGGTCGGGGGGGGGGGGGGCGGAGGGACGGTCGCGGCGGGTCGGGGTGGTGGCGGGGCGGGGCGGTGCGGGGGCAGGGCATTATCGGCTTATCGGCAAGGTAATTGCCGATACCGATAATGCCCAAAATCGTGATTATTGGCCGATAATCAGTCGATCCCTAGTCCCCTCCCAAAGCAGATTTTACACTGTTTTAATTCCATGAAGTACCCATTCAAAAAGAGTAAAAAATATGTTTTTAAAAATTCTTATTTTTGGCCATTTCATATATCATAAAAAAATGTATAAAAAGTCCCATCAAAGATGAAACCAATAAAAACTATAGATCACGGTACAAAAATTGAGCCATCATACATCCCCCTATATACAGAAATATATATAAAAAAAACTTATAGGGGTCAGAGAGGAGGATTCTTAACCCCTCTCTGTGATTTAACCCCTTCCCTAATAAAAGTTTAAATCACCCCCCCTTTCCCATGAAAAAAATATGGAAACAAAATTAATCATGAATATATGTGGTATCGCCGTATGCGCAAATGTCTGAACTATAAAAATATCATTTTAATTATACCACACAGTCAATGGCGCAAGCATGAAAAAATACCAAAGTCTTAAAATTGTGTATTTTTGTATACCCTAATAAAATTGATTAAAAAAAAGTGATCAAAAAGTCCCATCAAAACAAAAAATGGTACGGATAAAAGCCACAGACCATGGCACAAACAATGAGCCCTCATATAGCCCCGTATACAGAAAAACACATACGTTTTATAGGGGTCAGGACAGGACATTTTTAAACATGCAAATGTTTGTACAAAAAGTTAAAAAATGTATAAAAGTAGTAAAACAAAGTAAAACCTATATAAATTAGGTATCATTGGTTTTGCCATAGATTTTGTGAGTGATGTTATTACAAAGTACAATTGGTGGTGCAAAAAACAAGCCTCATGTTGGTCTGTAGGTGGAAAATTAAATGCGTTATGATTTTCATTTTTCAAGTGAAACAAAACTTACAGTATATAAATTGGTGTTGTTGTAATCATAGGTCCTACAGCTTAAAGAGAATGTGTCATTGTACTGTAAAGTGGGCTGTGTAAAAACTAAACCCCCTAAAGATTGCGGGGATTTTTTTTTATTATTATTATGATTTTTTTAATCAATTTCACTCCACAAATAATTTATATTTAATTTTGCCATACATTTGGTGGTCAATTGAGTGATGTTGGTCAAGCATAAAACAAGCCTCATATGGGTCTGTAGGTGGAAAATTGGAAGAGTTCTGGATTTTAAAAGGCCAGGAAAAGAAGAAAATGATAAAATGAAAATGTGCTGCGTCATCAAGGGGTTAAAGGGGTACTCCGGGGAGCTAAAACCATAGCCCATCCTTTCCCTCTCACCAACCTATGTATTTGTCTAAATATCATTCATTAGCTATATAGAGAAGTTTCCCTCTATCAGCTGTCACTTACAAGCAGGGAGTGAGGAAATGACATCATTATCAGACCCACCTTGTCTTTCTGTAAAGCCCTCACTGAGACAATCCCCCACCCTCCTGGTAGACAAATACCAGGTGATTTCTGTCTTCACAGGCACACCTCCCCTGCCCCTCCCCTCCCTGTGTGAGGCTCTTGCCAGTGTCTCCTGTGAAGATTCTCAGTCACAACTCAGCACATAACACTGCTCTTTTCTTTATCACTGACTGCTGCTATTAAGAGTATATCATGATTTATTGATAAGGGAAAGGAAAATAAAAGACATGTACAATGTGTGCTGCTGACTGTGTTTACAACAACACAGCATGCACAGATAGTAAAAGCAATTGACCAGCAGCCATTACACAGAACTGCCCTGACTGCTGGGAGTTGTAGTCTGGGCTGCAAGTAAGGAAAAAGAATATAAAGGAGACAACAGGGGACACAGGAGCTGGCAAAATCACAAAGATAACTACAGGGAACACAGAATAAGTATTGTGGTGGCTTAGGGGCATTTTTATTAACTTACCTGGAGCACCCCTTTAACTCCTTGGGGTCGGAGGGCATACCTATACGCCCTCAGCCCACTCCCTTTCTGGTCCCGCGGTGCCGCGCTATTAACACTTTAGACGCAGAGTTTAAAGTTGAACGCCGCGTCTAAAGTGAAAGCAAAGCACTGCCGGTTAGCTCAGGGGGCTGTTCGGGATCGCCACGATGAAATCGCGGCATCCCGACAGCTGTCAGGACAGCAGGAGGGTCCCTACTAGGGATCGACCGATTATTGGTATGGCCGATATTATTGGGCGATAATCACGATTTTGGGCATTATCGGTATCGGCAAGTACCTTGCCGATAAGCCGATAATGCCTCGCCCCCCGCACCGCAACCACCCCTCCCCCGACCCGGACCGCACCACGACCGGCCCCCCAACCCGCACCACGACGCTCCGCGTCGCACCCCCCACCGCACCGCCCCCATTGCCTCCCCCATCCCCGGTTTTATAATTACCTGTTCCCGGAGCCCACGCTACTTCTTGCTCCTGCTGCGTCCTGCGTTACGCTGTGCGCAATGACGAGTGACGTCCGCGACATGACGTCACCGTCAGTGTGCACAGTGACAGTTCAGGAGGATGCCACCGGAGCCAAATGTGGAGTGGACCCCGGGAACAGGTAATTATAAAACCGGGGATGGGGGAGGCAATGGGGCTGGTGCTGTGCGGGGGGGTCGGTCTTGGTGCGGCGGGTCGGGGGCGCGGTCGTGGGTGCGGTGCGGCGGCGCTCGCGGTGTGGTGCGGCGGGGGGAGCGGTGGCTGTGATCGGTCTCAGGACCCCTGGACAGGCAGGGGGAGAGAAGCGGGTGGCGGCGGCGGCCTATGGTCCCTACCTAGTCCCTACCTTCCTCCATGCTGTCCGATCGCCGAATGACTGCTCAGTGCCTGAGATCCAGGCATGAGCACTCAAGTGGCAGAATCATCGATCACTGGTTTCCTATGAGAAAATGAGCAACTGTGGCATTGTGTGTTTGGGAATTTCCACTTGTGGTTATACCAATTACCGGTATGTGCTTATAACTTTAATTAGAAAAGGGGATTTTAAAAAAAATATACATGTTTACAAACATTTCTATTTTTATTATATTTTTAGGGGACTTTAAAATGCTTGATCACCTTACGTGGAACCACTGTAATGCCCTAAGAATAGCGGATAAAATCTAGTAAGTGATTTAGAATTTGAGTCAAATGAGTGAAATCCTGATTTATTAGATCGTATCCTGGGGGCTTGAGTCGACTCTGCCTCTAGCTCTGATTATTATATGGTGATTATAACCTTTTGGCCATTAAATGTTGCTGTATATCGGAACAGGTAGAAGCTTCTGTCATATTAGTTGTTCTTTTTGCCCTTACAAACTCTCCTTTGGTAAGTTACGTATGATATAGCTGGGATGTAAAGCTTGGTCCCTACACAATCAGCTTTCCTCAAGTATATATCAGAAGGTATCTAATACCCGTAACTGGTAATCCAATAAAGTCTATTACAAATGCAATCTATCTAGATGTGCAAGTACATGACAAATTCTCCTACCTAAGTCTGCTGTCACAAAGAAATAATTTAACCGCTTAACCCCTTAAGGACCAAGCCCATATTGGCCTTAAGGACCGGAGCGTTTTTTGCACATCTGACCACTGTCACTTTAAACATTAATAACTCTGATGCTTTTAGTTATCATTCTGATTCTGAGATTGTTTTTTCGTGACATATTCTACTTTAACTTAGTGGTAAAATTTTATGGTAACTTGCATCCTTTCTTGGTGAAAAATCCCCAAATTTGATGAAAAATTAGAAAATTTTGCATTTTTCTAACTTTGAAGCTCTCTGCTTGTAAGGAAAATGTATATTACACATTTTTTTTTTGATTCACATATACAATATGTCTACTTTATGTTTGCATCATAAAATTGATGAATTTTGACTTTTGGAGACACCAGAGGGTTCAAAGTTCAGCAGCAATTTTCCAATTTTTCACAACATTTTCAAACTCACTATTTTTCAGGGACCAGTTCAGGTTTGAAGTAGATTTGAAGGGTCTTCATATTAGAAATACCCCATAAATGACCCCATTATAAAAACTGCACCCCTCAAAGTATTCAAAATAACATTCAGTCAGTGTTTTAACCCTTTAGGTGTTTCACAGGAATAGCAGCAAAGTGAAGGAGAAAATTCAAAATCTTCATTTTTTACACTCACATGTTCTTGTAGACCCAATTTTAGAATTTTTGCATGTGGTAAAAGGAGAACATTTCTCTCGAGTAAGGACATACCTCATATGTCTATGTAAATTGTTCGGCGGGCGCAGTAGAGGGCTCAGAAGGGAAGGAGCGACAAGGGGATTTTGGAGAGAACATTTTTCTGAAATGGTTTTTGGGGGGCATGTTGCATTTAGGAAGCCCCTATGGTGCCAGGACAGCAAAAAAAAAAACCCACATGGCATACCATTTTGGAAACGAGACCCCTCGGGGAATGTAACAAGGGGTAAAGTGAACCTTAATACCCCACAGGTGTTTCATGACTTTTGCAAATGTAAAAAAAAAAAAAAAAATTTACCTAAAATGCTTGTTTTCCCAAAAATTTTACATTTTTAAAAAGGGTAATAGCAGAAAATAGCCCCCAAAATTTGAAGCCCAATTTCTCCCGATTCAGAAAACACCCCATATGGGGGTGAAAAGTGCTCTGCTGGCGCACTACAGGTCTCAGAAGAGAAGGAGTCACATTTGGCTTTTTGGAAGCAAATTTTGCTCTGGGGGCATGCCGCATTTAGGAAGCCCCTATGGTGCCAGAACAGCAAAAAAAAAAACACATGGCATACCATTTTGGAAACTAGACCCCTCGGGGAACGTAACAAGGGGGTAAGTGAACCTTTATTCCTAAAATGCTTGTTTTCCCAAAAATTTAACATTTTTAAAAAGGGTAAAAGCAGAAAATAGCCCCCAAAATTTGTAACACAATTTCTCCCGAGTACGGCGATACCCCATATGTGACCCTAAACTGTTGCCTTGAGATACGACAGGGCTCCAAAGTGAGAGCGCCATGCCCATTTGAGGCCTACATTAGGGATTTGCATAGGGGTGGACATAGGGGAATTCTACGTCAGTGATTCCCAAACAGGGTGCCTCCAGCTGTTGTAAAACTCCCAGCATGCCTGGACAGTCAGTGGCTATCTGGTAATACTGGGAGTAGTTGTTTTGTAACAGCTGGAGGCTCCGTTTTGGAAACAGTGGCGTACCAGACGTTTTTCATTTTTATTGGGGAGGGGGGCTGTGTAGGGGTATGTGTATATGTAGTGTTTTTTTACTTTTTATTTTATTTTTTGTTAGTGTAGTGTAGTGTTTTTAGGGTACAGTCACACGGGCGGGGGTTCACAGTAGTTTCTCGCTGGCAGTTTGAGCTGCGGCAGAAAATTTGCCGCAGCTCAAACATGCAGCCGGATACTTACTGTAAACCTCCGCCCATGTGAGTGTACCCTGTACTTTCACATTGGGGGTGGGGGTGGGGGGGGGACATCCAGCTGTTGCAAAACTACAACTCCCAGCATGCGCTGACGGACTGTACATGCTGAGAGTTTTAGTTTTGCAACAGCTGTAGGCTCCAGCTGTAACTCAGTGTTTCATAACCAGTGTGCCTCCAGCTGTTGCAAAACTACAACTCCCAGCATGTACGGTGCATGGTGTACGGTGACTGCTGAGAGTTGTAGTTTGCAACAGCTGGAGGCGCACCGGTCGTGAAACACTGAGTTAGGTAAAAAAAAAACTGAGTTTTACAACCATTGTGCCTTCAGCTGTTGCAAAACTACAACTCTCAGCAGTCACCGACAGCCAATGGGCATGCTGGGAGTTGTAGTTATGCAACCAGCAGATGCACCACTACAACTCCCAGCATGCACTTTAGCTGTTTGTGCAAGCTGGGAGTTGTAGTTATACAACAGCTGAAGGTACATTTTTCCATTGAAAAAATGTGCCTCCAGCTGTTGCAAAACTATAAGTCCCAGCATGCCCATAAGGGAATGCTGGGAGTTGTGGTTGTCTGCCTCCTACTGTTGCATAACTACAGCTCCCAGGATGCCCTTTTTGCATGCTGGGAGCTGTTGCTAAGCAACAGCAGGAGGCTGTCACTCACCTTCTACTGCTGCTACGGGACACAGGTCAGTCCCTCGCCGCCACCACCGCTGTTCCTGGGGCCCCGATCCCAACATTGACGCCGGGGATCGGGGTCCCCAGCTCCCGGGGTCTTTTTCCCGCACCCGTTCACGTCCTCCGGAAGAGCGGGTTGCGGGAGTGACACCCACATCAGGTGCCCTGATTGGTCGACGAATCAGGGCGATCGTGAGGTGGCACCAGTGCCACCTCACCCCTGCTGGCTATGGCTGTTCGGGGCCGTCTCTGACTGTCACTGGAGACCCGATTGACCCGGAATCCCCACAGATCACTGGGCTGAATTGTCCAGCGATCTGCGGCCATCGCCGACATGGGGGGGGCATAATGACCCCCCTGGGCGATATGCCGTGATGCCTGCTGAACAATTTCAGCAGGCATCCGGCTCCGGTCCCCAACCGGCGTATGGATACGCCCTCGGTCCTTAAGGACTCGGAATGCAGGGTGTCTCCATACGCCCTATGTCCTGAAGAGGTTAAGGACCCAGCCAATTTTCAGTGTAGGACACGGCCATTTTTTGCACATCTAACCACTGTCACTTTAAACATTAATAACTCTGATGCTTTTACCTTTCATTCTGATTCCGAGATTTGTTTTTTCGTGACATATTCTACTTTATGTTAGTGGTAAAATTTTGTCGATACTTTTATCATTTCTTGGTGAAAAATTCCAAAATTTTGCATTTTATTTTTTTACTTTGAAGCTCTCTGCTTATACGAAAAATGAATATTCCAAATAAATTTTATATATATATATATATATATATATATATATATATATATATACACACATATACAATATGTCTACTTTTATGTTGGCATCATAAAGATGTCATGTTTTTACTTTTGGAGACATCAGAGGCTTCAAAGTTCAGCAGCAATTTTGCAACTTTTCACAAAATTTTCAAAATTGAAATTTTTCAGGGACCAGTTCTGTTTTGAAGTGGATTTGAAGGGCCTTCATATTAGAAATATCCCACAATTGACCCCATTATAAAAATTGCACCCCTTAAAGTATTCAAAATTACATTCAGAAGGTTTGTTAACCCTTTAGGTGTTTCACAGGAATAGCAGCAAATTTAAGGAGAAAATTCAAAATCTTCATTTTTTACACTCGCATGTTCTTGTAGACCCAGTTATTGATTTTTTACAAGGGGTAAAAGGAGAGAAATCTTCCTAAAATGTGTAACCCAATTTCTCTTGAGTAAGGAAATACCTCATATGTGGATGTCAAGTGTTCGGCGGGCGCAGTAGAGGGCACAGAAGGGATGGAGCGACAATTGGATTTTACATAGTGAGTTTTTTTAAATGGTTTTTGGGGGGCATGTCACATTTAGGAAGCCCCTATGGTGCCATAACAGCAGAAAACCCACCACATGGCACACTATTTTGGATACTACATCCCTCAAGGCATGTAACAAGGGGTCCAGTGAACCTTAACACCTCACAGGTGTTTGACGACTTTTCGTTAAAGTCGGATGTGTAAATTATTTTTTTTTTTCACTAATATGCTAGTTTTCCCCAAAATTTTTAATTTTTACAAGGGTTAATAGGAAAGAATGCCCCCCAAAATTTGTTACCCCATCTCTTCTGAGTATGGAAATACCTCATTTGTGCACGTCAAGTGCTCTGCTGGTGCACTACAATGCTCAGAAGAGAAGGAGTCACATTTGGCTTTTGCAAAGTAAATTTTGCTGCAATGGTTTTTGGGGGCATGTCCCATTTAGGAAGCCCCTATGGTGCCAGGACAGCAAAAAAAAAACAAAAAAAAAAAAACACATGGCATACTATTTTGGAAACTACACCCCTCAAGGAACGTAACAAGGGGTACAGTGAGCCTTAACACCCCACTGGTGTTTGACGACTCTTCCTTAAAATTGGATGTGTAAATTATAATTTTTTTCACTAAAATGCTGGTTTTCCCTAAAATTTTACATTTTTACAAGAGGTAATAGGAGAAAATGACCCCCAAAAAAAAAATTGTAACCCCATCTCTTCTGAGTATGGAAAAACCCCATGTGTGGATGTAAAGTGCACTGCGGGCGCACTACAATGCTCAGAAGAGAAGGAGTCACATTTGCAAATTTTGCTGAAATGGGGGGGGGGGGCATATCACATTTAGGAAGCCCCTATGATGCCAGGAGAGCAAAAAAAAAACACATGATGTCCTATTTTAGAAACTACACCCCTCAAGGAATGTAACAAGGGGTACAGTGAGCCTTAACACCCCACAGGTGTTTGATAAATATTCATGAAGTGGGATGGGAAAATGAAAAATTGGATTTTTTTACACTAAAATGCTGGGGTTATCCCAAATTTTTCATTTTCACAAGTGGTAAAAGGAGAAAATGTCATTGTAAATGTGTAAATACATTTCTTTGGAGTAAGGACATACCTCATGTCTGGGCGTATACGGCATGCACACCGGTCTCAGAGGTGCCGGAGATCAGTCAGGGTCCTTGAGCTTTGGCTTTCTCCTACGGAGCCAGAACAGTGGGACCCCCCCTCAAGGGGCACTACATGGGGTAAATAACTGGGGTACACTAATAACTAAAATGGTGTACAGTGGGACATAAAATTATAAATTATGTTCCCAGAATGATGACCCAGAGCATAGCCAAAACTAAAAAATATGCCCACCCCAAACCCCATGCTCTGAATCATCATTCTGGGAATGTGATGTGTGTGGCCGTCCCTGACTTGTTGCCTCAAATGCGCACCCCGCACAGGTGGAGAGAGAGCGCTGCGCATTTGAGGCAACATAAAAAGTCCCCGATGATAGTGACTCAGTGACCCATGACCCATTTTTTGTAAAAAATACCCCCAGAGGTCTTATCAGTTTTTTTGTTTTTTTTTTCAGATGAAAAAATTTAGTACTGCATGGAAGTGTGATACTCCCTGAAGCAATCCTTAATGCAGAGGCCCAGATGATCGGGGCAAGTGTCACATTGAGTGGTGGTGTCCTTCCGGATCCCCCTCCTGTCCTTCTGAATCCCCCTCTTGTGACACACTCTGCATCTTTTCTGGGTTCGTCCCTTCTTTCCAGTGTGGGGGACTTCACCTGGAAAGTGTTGGCCTGGGACGATCCTGGCACCTATAACTCCAGTTCCTTGGGAAGTCCGGCCTGCTCTTTCCCAGTCTCCAAAGATCAGGACCTTTAGGAATTCTTCTTTGAACTGGAGGAATGTCCCTGTGTTGCCAGCTTGCTGGGACAGTACAAAAGAGTTGTTCATGGCAACCTGTACCAAGTAGACCGCAACTTTTTTGTACAATACGCGTGTTGTGCGCAATGCCATGTATGGCTTGAGGACTTGATCAGAAAGATCAACTCCCCCCATATACCGATTGTAGTCCAGAATACAATCGGGCTTGAGGATCGGTGTTGTGGTACCTCGCACAGGGACAGGTGAGCTACCGTTACCATGAATAGTGGTCAGCATAAGGACATCCCTCTTATCCTTATACTTGACCAACAACAGGTTTTCATGGGCAAGGGCACGGGACTCAGCCTTGGGAATAGGTGTCTGGATCAAATTTAGAGGGAGGCATCTCTGGTTTCTCCGCACGGTCCCACAAGCGGACGTCGATCTGGCGGCAAGGGATGTGAAGAGAGGGATGCTGGTATAAAAGTTGTCCACGTACACGTGGTAACCCTTATCCAGCAATGGGTGCACAAGCTCCCAAACGAGTTTCCTGCTAACACCCAGAGTGGGGGAACAATCTGGGGGTTCAATACGGGAATCTCGTCCCTCATATACTCTAAACTTGTAAGTGTACCAGGAGGTACTCTCACAAAGTTTATAGAGCTTCACGCCATATCGCGCCCGCTTCGAGGGAATATACTGGCGGAAGATGAGTCTCCCCTTAAAACTGATAAGAGACTCATCTACCGAGAGGTCCCTGAGCGGTACGTAGGCCTCCAAAAATTTGGCCCCAAAGTGATCGATGACCGGCCTCACTTTGTAAAGCCGGTCATAGGTGGGATCACTTCGAGGTGGACATGCCTCATTATTTGCATAATGAAGGCATTTCCGAATGGCCTCGAGCCGCTTCCGTGTCATGGCCATATTGTAAAGCGGGGACTTGTATAGGACGTCCCCGCTCCAGTAGTGCCTGACACTAGGCTTTTTGTCCTGGCCCATATGCAGCAAGAGGCCCCAAAATGTCCTCATCTCTGCTGCATCAATGGCACGCCATTCATTGGGCCTGGCCAAAAAAGAATCAGGGTGGTGGGCGATGAACTGCCTGGCGTACAGATTCGTCTGCTTCACCATTAGATTGACCAGGCAGTCACTGAAAAAATAACTGAAATAGTAAATTTCAGTGAACCCGGCCATGTCAATCCGGATTCCGGAGTTGCCAACAAACTCCGGAACCCGTGGCTGATGACCCTCTGGGGGTCTCCAGACAGGTTCACCGGAAGGGGGCTCCGGTAAACTTGTCTGGGGGGTCGGACTCCTAGTACCAGCGGCATTGTCGCTTGTACTAGTGCCGGCCACTGGGCCACTATCATGGGGGGTGCGTGGCCTCGCCTGGCGGCGTCTCCGCCGCCGTACAGGGGACTCATCATCAGTACTAGATGATGAGGAGGACGATGAAGAACACAGGAATGTTGGACCTTCATCGTCCTCACTGGCAGATACGGAATCGGAGGCAAGAAAAGCGTATGCCTCCGCTGCCGAAAATGCTTGGCGAGCCATCGCCTTTTTCTACGGTGGCATGGGGTGGTGGTGTCGGGGGGGGAGTGTTGGGGGGGGGGGGTATGTACTGTGTGTGATTGGTGTAACTATAAACTGTGGGGGGGGAAGCCCTAATAGGATCGGGGTCACACTGAAAAATTGCGGCGGACCCTTGGGGACCTATTAGGGGGGCGGGGGGGGGGGGGGTTACTTTTTTTAACTTGTATTTAACTTTTTTCCCTACCTTTCCCTGGATTGTATTCATTCCCTGTTCTATGGGGGCTTCTTTTCTTCTGTGGGGGCTCCAATCTCAGCAGAGGGGGGGGGGGGGGCGGTCTTCCTCCAGCAGCTCTGACCGCTGACTGAACCCAGCCAGCCGTCGGAGCTGCAGGAGGATACGGTTAACCCCTCCCCTGCCGGCTGCTATTGGCTGGATGATCGTCCAGCCAATAGCAGCGCGAAATTGCCACCTCCCCATAGATACGGGAGGTGATCGGGGGTGTATCCTACACCCCCGATCACCTTGTATCTCCGGGTCAGCGGGTCACCAGTGACCCGCATCACCAGAATCACAGCGATTCACAAGTGTGAATTCGCTTGCGTTTTTTGCAATCGCCGACATGGGGCGGTCTAATGACCCCCCTGGGCGTTTGCAGGGGATGCCTGCTGAATGATTTCAGCAGGCATCCCGGTCCGATTCCCGCCCGTCGGGGACTGGAATTGTGCTCCAGTGCGCATTGCACTCCATATTCCTCCATCGTCCCCACCCCCTTCATTGTTATGATTATGAATGCTACGGGTGAGCACTCTGCTCTTTGTGCGCTCACCCCTGGCATATATTGGCATATTTATGAAAGGGGTGAGGCTGACAAGGGAATACGGAGAAGGCATGGGGAGCTGGGGGAGCCGGGTGATTCTACCTTCCCACAAGGAAACAACTGATACTATCAATCAGCAATGAAATTGCAGATATTCTATGACACCTTACTCCATAGCCTCAATGTGTATTCCTAAGAACTACAATAATCCTCAATGTCTACTGTATAGCAGTGTTATTGGGTGGCTTTGGACTAAAGGAAAGAGAGTAAAAAGTACAAATTTACAGTAAGTAAAAATGTCACTTTCTTTTACATCCTGCAGCAGCAGCACCAATGGGGATATAGCCACTAACCATTAAAGGGGTTATCCAGGAATTGAAAAACAGAGCTAATTTCTTATAAAAAAAAAGGTGTGATATTATAACCTTCAATGGAACTAACTGTTGAACCACACCCAACCCCGAGACACACGGGGAGCGATGTTTGAAAGAAATTAGCTCTGTTTTTATATTCCTAGATAACCCCTTTTAAGGGAGTAGTTTTCCACTGTGTTCTGTACAGTAGTACCACTCTACTGAATGCTAGTTGTTCTGGTTCTCTGTTAGGCTGGGTTCACATCACGTTTTCCCCATACGGGAGCGCATACGGCAGGGGGAGATAAAACCTCGCGCTCCCGTATGCCTTCATATGCTCTACCGTATGTAATTCATTTCAATGAGCCGGCCTGAGTGAAACGTTCGGTCCGGTCGGCTCATTTTTGCGCCTTATGCGCTTTTTCCCCGGACCTAAAACTGTGGTCGACAACGGTTTGAGGTCCAGTTGTAAAAGTGCATACGGCGCAAAAATGAGCAGAACGGACCGAACGTTTCACTCCGGCCGGCTCATTGAAAGGAATTACATACGGGAGCGCATACGAAGGCATACGGGAGCGCGAGGTTTTTGCTCCCCCCTGCCGTATGTGCTCCCGTATGGGAGAAAACGTAGTGGGAACCCAGCCTTCTCCATCCGGCAGTAGTTCACAAACATGTGGAACTGTCTTTGGGTCTTTGTCTCAAAAGTCTAGACAGTAGGGATACATTTCTGTGCACACGAGGTAGACGCTTTTGTGGATTATCTCTCTGTTGTGCTGCTTGTAACAGTTTGTATATATAGTAAAAGAAATGTTCTCACTTTTCCATTTGGATAAAGCAGATAATTTCAGACTCTTGTTCTTTCCTAAGAAAGAATAAACAAGAGATGCTCTTACTTTAATATCTCTTCGGCGCGCTTCACATTGGTATTTAGGGCTCAGGCCCATGTCTAGAGAGTGAAGACCCTTCTCTTCAGTAGAAAGATCAGAAAAAAAGCTGAGTAATTCAATCTGGTTGTTAATGTTGTTGAATATGAGGCTAAGTGCACATCTGTGTTGGAGCGCCATCAGGCTATGTTCACACGATGGAATGTCCGCACGGAACAACAGACTGCAGAACATACCAGCGCTAGGACCGCTCAGAAATAATTTCATAGACGGCAGTGCATTTCCGTGTGGACTCCACATATGGAGTAGACATGTATATTCTTTTTGCGGACACCGGAATTTTTTCTGTACGAACAGTGCCACATTCCATTGAATTCCATTGAAATCAATGAAACTCTGCTGCGGAATCTCTGTGCAGAATTTTAATGCTGAATTCCGCACTGAAATTTCATCATGTGAACATACCCTCACAGTCTCTTTCCCTGAGATGGACGGTCTGTTGCACAATGGACACCAACAGACCCCATTGACTTTAAAGGGGTACTCCGGTGGGAAACAATTTTTTTTTCTTATTTGTAATCAATTGGCTCCAGAAAGTTAAACAGATTAAAAAATCTTAATCCTTCCAGAATTTATCAGCTGCTGTATGCTCCACAGGAAGTTATTTTCTTTTTTAATTTCTTTCTGACCCAGTGCTCTCTGCTGACACCTCTGTCCATGTCAGGAACTGTCCAGAGTAGGAGCAAATCCCCATAGCAAACCTTTCCTTTTCTGGACAGTTCCTGACATGGACAGAGGTGTCAGCAGATAGCATTGTGGTCAGACTTGAAAGAACTACACAACGTCCTCTGTAGTATACAGCAGCTGATAAGTACTGGAAGGATAAAGATTTTTAAATAGAAGTAATTTACAAATCTGTTTAACTTTCTAGCACCAGTTGATTTTAACAAAAATAGTTTTCCACTGGAGCACCCCTTTAATGGGATTTGTCTGGTGTTCCATTTATTTGCAGGATTTAAGAGGAATAAAATCAAAGTCCAAGAATTGGGTAAGAGTCAATAGCTGCTAAAGCCTGCTTCTTACTAATGCATTTTACAGAGATTTATAGACACAATAAAGCAGAACAATAAATGCTTTAAAGGGGTACTCCACTGCCCCAGCGTACGGAACATTTAGTTCTGAACATTGGGTGCGGGCAGCAGGGATCGTGATGTCACCGCCACGCCCCCTCGTGATGTCACACCACACCCCCTCAATGCAAGTCTATGGGAGGGGGCTTGACAGCCGTCACGCCCCCTCCTATTGATATGCATTGGGGGGGGGGGGGTGGCGTGACGTCACGACCCCTGCAGTCTGCACCCATCGTTCGGAACTAAATGTTCCGGACGCTGGGGCAGTGGAGTGCCCCTTTTAAGTCTGAAGAAGAAGCTCAGATGAGGCTTTACAGAGTTGCTCTAGAACAAGACAAAGGTCCCATTTAGGAACTGGATCCAAAACTACTGGGTGAATCATAGGAACCGCCTTAAGTCTCTGTTGTATTGTCTTCTGCAAAAGCCTTTTCCCTAGAGCTGATTACAAAGCCAGAATTTACACTTTAAGGGTAGGTTCGCCCGGAGCGCATCCACAGCGTATTTCACCCTGCAGATGCACCAAGGCAGTCACAAGAGCGAGGACTGCCATTGGCGCATTCGCAGGTGCGGATCTAGCACTATAAAGGTAGAGTCACTTAGAGTGCATCCGCAGTGTATTTTAGGAATAGTATATCAGAGATAATTTCTTCCACAAAAAATGCCCAATACTTACCCTCCATTAACTTCAATGGAACTGAACTGCAAAACCCAACTCCCGAGCCCATGCCATCTTCCGTCACCCGTCCCATGACAACCTGGTATTTTGATGAGTATTTAGTCTTTTCTTCTTTTCTTTTTTATGACATCCCCCACCATTATATTACACCTAAGGGTAATAAGAGGTCTCCTACTATCTCATATAGCTACAGACTCTGACACATACCTGCATTGTCTTACTGCTCTACCTATAGCGCCATTCTGTGGGGTGTTATCAAAAGAAAAGGTGAAGTGTTTTTCAGTTGATTTCTTTCTGCAATTTCTGCACAACAATCAAATCCTGTCCCTACTCAGTTTTATCAGAGTTATATACGTGTGATGTATTATAATTTTCTCTTATCCATACTATGAGTTCTTCTGCTTGTTGTCTTTATGTTGTTTCTCTACTGTTAATTTAAGTCAAATTAACTGTTCCTCCGATACGAACTGTTCCTCTGATACGAACTGTTCCTCTGATACGAACTGTTCCTCCGATACGAACTGTTCCTCCGATACGAACTCTTCCTCCGATACGAACTCTTCCTCCGATACGAACTCTTCCTCCGATACGAACTCTTCCTCCGATACGAACTCTTCCTCCGATACGAACTCTTCCTCCGATACAAACTGTTCCTCCAATAAGAACTGTTCCTCCTATACGAACTGTTCCTCCAATAAGAACTGTTCCTCCCAACCAGGGTGTCTCCAACAGTTGCATAACCCTTGCATTTTTTTTCCTCTGGTCTGTAGCACACCTGGGGGAAGGGTTAATTGATTAACTGCTCTCAGGTGTATAAAACTAACTGGGATACTCTCTTGAGCCTTGCTCTGGCTGAGTCTCTCTGAAGCTTTGGTTTGTATTCTAAAGTGTTTCATCTGAAAAGTTTTATACACAGAAGTTTAAAAAGCAGGAGTTGTAAGCAGGACCCACTGTAACTGTAAGTATTACACTCCCTTGATAAAAGTAGTTTTTCTTAATAGTTAATAACAGCTGTTTGTCACCAAGGATATGGACAGCAGGATTGGAGGTTTTCTTCAGTGCACATTGTGCCACATGTATACATCTCTGCAGCTTCAGGGTGAATACCGCTGTGACAAATGTCAGCATGTCGCCCACCTGGAAGCTCGTATTAGAGATCTAGAGGAGCAAAATGCAACATGAGGGCGATTGACAATCTTACAGAGCAAGCAGTTAGTGGGGTAGAAATGGAGGATGCAGAAACCAGCCAGGAGGCCCAAGTAGGGAGCTGGGTTAATGTAGTTAGAGGAACTGGAAAGGGGGCAAGGAAAAGGAAGGCCACTTCTGCTTCTGATCTCCCAAGTAAAATTGCCAAGTTGGGCAATGATGCGAGGGCCTCAGTATCAGAGATGGCAACCCTAGTGGATACTGGTCTCCCTAACAGCCGGGGGAACAGCTCAACTAGTAGTGTGGGGGATGGTAACGCAGGTAGGCCAAGACAGTTAGTTGTGGTAGGGGATTCTATAATCAGGAAGACGGATAGAATAATTTGTCGCCAAGACCATCTCAACCAAATGGTTTGCTGTCTCCCTGGTGCCAGGGTTCGGCATGTGGTGGAAAGGGTGGACAAATTACTAGGGGGGGCTGGGAATGACCCAGTTGTCGTGGTCCATGTGGGAACCAACGACAGAATACATGGTAGGTGGAGGTCCTTGAAGAACAATTACAAGGACCTAGGTGCCAGGCTGAAGGGAAGGACCTCTAAGGTTGTGTTCTCTGGAATACGTCCTGTGCAATGCGCATCGCAGGAAAGACAGCAGGAGCTTAGGGAGTTAAATGCATGGCTTAAGTCGTGGTGTAAGGGGAAAGGGTTTGGGTTTTTAGAGCACTGGGCTGACTTTTCATTGGGGTACAAACTCTATTCTACGGATAATTTGCACCTGAATGGAAGGGGGTCCTCTGTGCTGGGGGAGAGAATCCTGGAAGGGGTGGCTGAGTATTTAAACTAGGTGAGTGGGGGGAGGATAATAAAGCAAAGAAAGCAGACAGTGGGATGGATAGGTTAGAGAGGGGTCAGGACATAATGGTGGGTGGAGAGGAGTCCTGTGGGGGGAGGTTAAGAGCAGTGGATAAGGAGATCCATGGGTTACAAACCAGCTGTAAAAATAAATGTAGCCCGAAAAACTTTAACCCAAATAATTCAAAAAATTCCATTAGCCCCAATAACTCAATAACTACAATTAGCCCCAATAACTTAAATAGTACAATTAGCCCTTATAACTCAAATAATAACATTAACCCCAATAACTCAGAAAATCCCATTAGTGAGACTATATGTGTAAAACTTAATGGAAATGTAAAGTGTATGTTCACAAATGCCAGAAGCCTAGCAAATAAAATGGGGGAGCTAGAGGCCTTGATACTGGAGGAACATATTGATATAGTTGGGGTCACTGAGACATGGCTGGTGATATAGTTGGGGTCACTGAGACATGGCTGGTGATATAGTTGGGGTCACTGAGACATGGCTGGGGATATAGATGGGGTCACTGAGACATGGCTGGTGATATAGTTGGGGTCACTGAGACATGGCTGGTGATATAGTTGGGGTCACTGAGACATGGCTGGACTCATCACATGACTGGGCCGTTAATCTGCAGGGTTTACATTGTTTCGCAAGAATAGAATGAACAGAAAAGGTGGTGGAGTCTGTCTGTATGTAAGAAGTGGTATGAAAGTCAGTGTGAACGATGCCATAGTGTGTGATGATTCTGAGGAGGTGGAATCACTGTGGGTAGAATTACAAAAGGAGGGAAATACTGAAAAAATAATATTTGGTGTAATCCACAGACCCCCTAATATCACTGAATAGATAGAAGGTCGGCTGTATAAACAAATAAAGAGGGCCGCCCGGGCAGGTACAGTGGTAATAATGGGAGATTTTAACTATCCAGATATAGATTGGGGTCCGGGGTTGGCTAAAACTACAAAGGGGAGAAAATTCCTAAATTTATTGCAGGATAATTTTATGGGCCAGTTTGTGGAGGACCCAACAAGAAGTGATGCCTTGTGGGATCTGATCATTTCCAACAACGCAGAGCTGGTTGGTGATGTAACTGTGCGGGAAAACCTTGGGAATAGCGACCACAATATAGTTACTTTTCACTTAAAATGTAGAAAACAAAGACAGACGGGGAAAGCAAAAACATATAACTTTAAAAAGGCAAATTTCCCAGGGCTGAGGGCTGCACTACAGGACATAGACTGGGGGAGGGGTTCTCAAATACTGATACAGAAGGTAAATGGGACATCTTTATATCAACTCTAAATAACTATACAGCTAAATATATACCAAAGGGGAACAAATATAAACCATTAAAACTAAATCCTACATGGCTGACAAATGAGGTTAAAAGAGCAATAAACAACAAAAAAATAGCCTTCAAAAAATTCAAATCTGATGGGTCAGCAATAACATTTAAACAGTACAAAGAGCTTAATAAAATCTGTAAAAATGTAATAAAAACAGCAAAAATTCAAAACGAGAGACAGGTGGCCAAAGAAAGCAAAACTAATCCTAAATATTTTTTTAGATATATAAATACAAAAAAAACAAGGACAGAGCATGTAGGACCCCTTAATAATGATAATGGGGAGGTTGTCACAGGCGATAAAGAGAAGGCGGAGCTACTGAATGGGTTCTTTAGTTCTGTACATACTATGGAAGAAGGAGCTGACATTGGCCAGGTCAGTGCTGGTAACACATCATGTACAGGTCAGTGCTGGTAACACATCATGTACAGGTCAGTGCTGGTAACACATCATGTACAGGTCAGTGCTGGTAACACATCATGTACAGGTCAGTGCTGGTAACACATCATGTAATGTACTGAACTGGCTTAATTTAGAGATGGTACAAGGTAAGTTAAGTAATATAAATGTAAGCAAATCTCCAGGGCCAGATGGACTACACCCAAGAGTTCTTAGAGAGGTTAGTTCAGAAATATCTGTACCCATGTTCATGATATTTAGAGATTCTCTGGTGTCTGGTATTGTGCCAAGGGACTGGCGCAAGGCGAATGTGGTGCCAATCTTCAAAAAGGGCTCTAGGTCTTCCCCAGGAAACTATAGACCGGTAAGTTTAACGTGCATTGTGGGCAAATTGTTCGAAGGACTTATACGGGATTACATACAGGAATACATAGGGGATAATAGTATTATAAGTGATAACCAGCATGGGTTTACTAAGGATAGAAGTTGTCACCAATCTAATTTGCTTTTATGAAGAGGTGAGTAGAAGCCTTGACAGAGGAATGGCTGTGGATATAGAGGGGGGCTCTGTATATAGAGGGGGGGCTGTGGATATAGAGGGGGGCTGTGGATATAGAGGGGGGCTGTGGATATAGAGGGGGGCTGTGGATATAGAGGGGGGCTGTGTATAAAGAGGAATGGCTGTGGATATAGAGGGGGCTCTGTATATAGAGGGGGGCTGTGTATATAGAGGGGGGCTGTGTATATAGAGGAATGGCTGTGGATATAGTGTTTCTGGATTTTGCTAAAGCGTTTGATACTGTCCCTCATAGACGTCTGACAGGTAAGTTAAGGTCTTTGGGTTTGGAAATTTTAGTTTGTAACTGGATTGAACACTGGCTCATGGATCGTACCCAGAGAGTGGTGGTCAATGATTCGTACTCTGATTGGTCCCCGGTAATTAGTGGTGTACCCCAAGGTTCAGTACTGGGCCCGCTGTTGTATAATTTATTTATCAATGATATAGAGGATGGTATTAACAGCTCTGTTTCTATCTTTGCAGATTACACCAAGCTTTGTAGCACGGTACAGTCTATAGAGGATGTGTATAAGTTACAAGATGACTTGGATAGACTAAGTGTCTGGGCATCCACTTTGCAAATGAGGTTCAATGTGGATAAATGTAAAGTTATGCATCTGGGGACTAATAACCTGCAGCATCGTATGTCTTAGGGGGGCTGTGTATATAGAGGAATGGCTGTGTATATAGAGGGGTGGCTGTGTATATAGAGGGGGGCTGTGTATATAGAGGGGGGGCTGTGTATATAAAGGGGGGCTGTGTATACTAATAACCTGCAGCGTCGTATGTCTTAGGGGGGATTAAACTGGCAGAGTCACTGGTAGAGAAGGATCTGGGTGTACTTGTAGATCACAGACTTCAGAATAGCACAATGTCAGGCTGCTGCTTCCAAAGCCAGCAGGATATTGTCATGTATAAAAAGAGGCATGGACTCAAGGGACAGGGACATAATACTCCCCCTTTATAAAGCATTGGTACGGCCTCACCTGGCATATGCTGTTCAGTTTTGGTCGCCTGTCCATAAAAGGGACACTGCGGAGCTGGAAAGGGTGTAGAGACGCGCGACTAAACTAATATGGGGCATGAAACATTTTAGCTACGAGGAACGATTAAAGGAGTTACAATTGTTTAGTCTTGAGAAGAGACGTTTAAGGGGGGATATGATAAACGTATATAAGTATATTAATGGTCCATACAAAAAATATGGAGAAAAACTGTTCCAGGTTAAACCCCCCAAAGGACAAGGGGGCACTCCCTCTGTTTGGAGAAGAAATGGTTTAGTCTCAAGGGGCGACACGCCTTCTTTACCATAAGAACTGTGAACTTATGGAACAATCTACCTCAGGAACTGGTCACAGCAGGAACAATTAATAGCTTTAAAACAGGATTAGATACATTCCTGGAACAAAATAACATTAATGCTTATGCAGAATTATAAAACAACATCCCTTCCCCTTATCCCCTTACACCCTTCACTTAAATTCCCTGGTTGAACTTGATGGGCGTATGTCTTTTTTCAACCATAATAACTATGTAACTATGATGCGAACTGTTCCTCCCATACGAACTGTTCCTCCAATACGAACTGTTCCTCCGATACGAACTCTTCCTCTGATACGAACTCTTCCTCCGATTCGAACTCTTCCTCCGATACGAACTGTTCCTCCGATACGAACTGTTCCTCCGATACGAACTGTTCCTCCGATTCGAACTCTTCCTCCGATACGAACTCTTCCTCCGATACGAACTCTTCCTCCGATACGAACTCTTCCTCCGATTCGAACTCTTCCTCCGATACGAACTCTTCCTCCGATACGAACTCTTCCTCCGATACGAACTCTTCCTCCGATACGAACTCTTCCTCCGATACGAACTCTTCCTCCGATACGATCTCTTCCTCCGATACGATCTCTTCCTCTGATATCCTTTTTTTTTTACATGATTGAGATGTAAATTTTTAAAATGTAAAATACTTTTTATCAATGTTCTTTTCATAGTTGTCTCTAAGATGTTATTTTCAACAAAAACATTAACATCTAATTCTTTGCCTCTAAATTATGACATAAACTTCATATTAATGTTGATGGCAGTATTAAAATCGATAAATAAATTCATCAAAAATCTCTGTGTTACTTCTCCATATGACTAAAATGTCATCCATAAATCAGAGGTAGAGTTTTGAAGAATGTCAGGAAGTATTACTTTGCTGAGAGAATAGTGGATGCATGGAATAGCCTTCCTGCAGAAGGGGTAGCTGCAAGAGTGTGAGTGTAAGCGTGTATGGGATAGGCATAACGCTATCCTTCATATAAGTTAGTGATAGGTATAAGGCTATCCTTCATATAAGATAGTGATAGGCTTAAGGCTATCCTTCATATAAGATAGAGCTAGGTATAAGGCTATCCTTCATATAAGATAGTGATAGGCATAATGCTATCCTTCATATAAGATAGGGATAGTTATAAGGCTATCCTTCATATAAGATAGAGATAGGTATAAGGCTATCCTTCATATAAGATAGAGATAGGTATAAGGCTATCCTTCATATAAGATAGTTATAAGCATAAGGCTATCCTTCATATAAGATAGGGATATGCATAAGGCTATCCTTCATATAAGATAGAGATAGGTATAAGGCTATCCTTCATATAAGATAGTGATAGGCATAAGGCTATCCTTCATATAAGATAGGGATAGGTAAAAGGCTATCCTTCATATAAGATAGGGATAGATATAAGGCTATCCTTCATATAAGATAGGGATAGGCATAAGGCTATCCTTCATTTAAGATAGAGATAGGTATAAGGCTATCCTTCATTTAAGATAGAGATAGGTATAAGGCTATCCTTCATATAAGATAGTGATATGCATAAGGCTATCCTTCATATAAGATAGGGATAGGTATAAGGCTATCCTTCATATAAGATAGTGATAGGCATAAGGCTATCCTTAACCCCTTAAGGACTCAGCCCATTTTGGCCTTAAGGACTCAATTTAATTTTTACGTTTTCATTTTTTCCTCCTCGCCTTCTAAAAATCATAACTCTTTTATATTTTCATCCACAGACTAGTATGAGGGCTTGTTTTTTGCGCGACCAGTTGTCCTTTGTAATGACATCACTCATTATATCATAAAATGTATGGCGCAACCAAAAAACACTATTTTTGTGGGGAAATTAAAACGAAAAACACCATTTTGCTAATTTTGGAAGGTTTTGTTTTCACGCCGTACAATTTCTGGTAAAAATGACGTGTGTTCTTTATTCTGAGGGTCAATACGATTAAAATGATACCCATTATTACATACTTTTATATTATTGTTGCGCTTAAAAAAAATCACAAACTTTTTAACCAAATTAGTACGTTTATAATCCCTTTATTTTGATGACCTCTAACTTTTTTATTTTTCCGTATAAGCGGCGGTATGGGGGCTCATTTTTTGCGCCATGATCTGTACTGTTTTTTTGATACCACATTTGCATATAAAAAACTTTTAATACATTTTTTATAATTTTTTTTAATAAAATGTATTAAAAAAGTAGGAATTTTGTACTTTTTAAATTTTTTTTTCGTTCACGCCGTTCACCGTACGGGATCATTAACATTTTATTTTAATAGTTCGGACATTTACGCACGCGGCGATACCAAATATGTCTATAAAAAATGTTTTTTACGCTTTTTGGGGGTAAAATAGGAAAAAACGGACGTTTTACTTTTTTATTGGGGGAGGGGATTTTTCACTTTTTTTTTACTTTTACTTTTACATTTTTTTACATTTTTTTTTACACTTGAATAGTCCCCATAGGGGACTATTCATAGCAATACCATGATTGCTAATACTGATCTGTTCTATGTATAGGACATAGAACAGATCAGTATTATCGGTCATCTCCTGCTCTGGTCTGCTCGATCACAGACCAGAGCAGGAGATGCCGGGAGCCGCACGGAGGAAGGAGAGGGGACCTCCGTGCGGCGTTATGAATGATCGGATCCCCGCAGCAGCGCTCATGGATCGTACCCAGAGAGTGGTGGTCAATGATTCGTACTCTGATTGGTCCCCGGTAATTAGTGGTGTACCCCAAGGTTCAGTACTGGGCCCGCTGTTGTATAATTTATTTATCAATGATATAGAGGATGGTATTAACAGCTCTGTTTCTATCTTTGCAGATTACACCAAGCTTTGTAGCACGGTACAGTCTATAGAGGATGTGTATAAGTTACAAGATGACTTGGATAGACTAAGTGTCTGGGCATCCACTTTGCAAATGAGGTTCAATGTGGATAAATGTAAAGTTATGCATCTGGGTACTAATAACCTGCATGCGTCGTATGTCTTAGGGGGGCTGTGTATATAGAGGGGGGCTGTGTATATAGAGGGGGGCTGTGTATATAGAGGGGGGGCTGTGTATATAGAGGGGGGCTGTGTATACTAATAACCTGCAGCATCGTATGTCTTAGGGGGGCTGTGTATATAGAGGAATGGCTGTGTATATAGAGGGGTGGCTGTGTATATAGAGGGGGGCTGTGTATATAGAGGGGGGGCTGTGTATATAAAGGGGGGGCTGTGTATATAGAGGGGGGTTGTGTATATAGAGGGGGGGCTGTGTATATAGAGGGGGGCTGTGTATATAGAGGGGGGGCTGTGTATATAGAGGGGGGCTGTGTATATAGAGGGGGGGCTGTGTATATAGAGGGGGGGCTGTGTATATAGAGGGGGGCTGTGTATATAGAGGGGGGCTGTGTATATAGAGGGGGGCTGTGTATATAGAGGGGGCCTCTGTATATAGAGGGGGGCTGTGTATATAGAGGGGGGGCTGTGTATATAAAGGGGGGCTGTGTATACTAATAACCTGCAGCGTCGTATGTCTTAGGGGGGATTAAACTGGCAGAGTCACTGGTAGAGAAGGATCTGGGTGTACTTGTAGATCACAGACTTCAGAATAGCACAATGTCAGGCTGCTGCTTCCAAAGCCAGCAGGATATTGTCATGTATAAAAAGAGGCCTGGACTCCAGGGACAGGGACATAATACTCCCCCTTTATAAAGCATTGGTACGGCCTCACCTGGCATATGCTGTTCAGTTTTGGTCGCCTGTCCAAAAAAGGGACACTGCGGAGCTGGAAAGGGTGTAGAGACGCGCGACTAAACTAATATGGGGCATGAAACATTTTAGCTACGAGGAACGATTAAAGGAGTTACAATTGTTTAGTCTTGAGAAGAGACGTTTAAGGGGGGATATGATAAACGTATATAAGTATATTAATGGTCCATACAAAAAATATGGAGAAAAACTGTTCCAGGTTAAACCCCCCCAAAGGACAAGGGGGCACTCCCTCTGTTTGGAGAAGAAATGGTTTAGTCTCAAGGGGCGACACGCCTTCTTTACCATAAGAACTGTGAACTTATGGAACAATCTACCTCAGGAACTGGTCACAGCAGGAACAATTAATAGCTTTAAAACAGGATTAGATACATTCCTGGAACAAAATAACATTAATGCTTATGCAGAATTATAAAACAACATCCCTTCCCCTTATCCCCTTACACCCTTCACTTAAATTCCCTGGGGGCGATCCGATCGTTCATTTTAATCGCGAACTGCCGCAGATGCCGGGATCTGTATTGATCCCGGCACCTGAGGGGTTAATGGCGGACGCCCGCGAGATCGCGGGCGTCGGCCATTGCCGGCGGGTCCCTGGCTGCGATCAGCAGCCGGGATCAGCCGCGCATGACACGGGCATCGCTCCGATGCCAGCGGTTATGCTTAGGACGTAAATGTACGTCCTGGTGCGTTAAGTACCACCTCACCAGGACGTACATTTACGTCCTGCGTCCTTAAGGGGTTAATATAAGATAGAGATATGTATAAGGCTATCCTTCATATAAGATAGGGATAGTTATAAGGCTATCCTTCATATAAGATAGGGATAGGCATAAGGCTATCCTTCATATAAGATAGAGATAGGTATAAGGCTATCCTTCATATAAGATAGGCATAAGGCTATCCTTCATATAAGATAGGAATAGGTATAAGGCTATCCTTCATATAAGATAGGGATAGGTAATTACTAAATTGCAGTTTTTTCCCAAAATTTTACATTTTTACAATGGGTAATAGGAGAAAATTACCCCCAAAATTTGTAACCCTATTTCTTTTGAGTATGGAAATACCTCATGTGTGGACGTCAAGTGCTCTGCTGGCGCACGACAATGCTCAGTAGAGGAGGAGCACCACTGAGCTTTTGGAGAGGGAATTCGTTTGGAAAGTTTACAAAGCCCCCTGTGGTGCCAGAATTTAATAAGGGGTGCAGTGAGTATCTACACCCCACTGGCGTTTGACAGATCTTTGGAACAGTGGGCTGTGCAAATGAAAAATAGCATTTTTCATTTTCACGGACCACTGTTCCAAAAATCTGTCAGACTCCTGTGGGGCGTCAATGCTCACTGTGCCCCTTATTACATTACATGAGGGGTGTAGTTTCCAAAATGGGGTCACATGTGGGGGGTCCATTGTTCTGGCACTATGGGGGCTTTGTAAACACGTGGCCTTCAATTCCGGACAAATTTTCACTTAAAAATCCCAATGGCGCTCCTTCTCTTCTGAGCATTGTAGTTCGCCTGCAGTGCACTTTACATCCACATATGGAGTATTTTCTTAATCAGAAGAAATGGGGTTACAAATTTGGGGGGGCTTTTTTTTCCTATTTTCCCTTGTGAAAATGGAAACATTTAGGGTGACACCAGCATTTTAGTGACATTTATTATTATTTTTTTTCATTTTCACATCCAACTTTAATGAAAATTCGTCAAACACCTGTGGGGAGTTAAGGCTCACTATACCCCTTGTCACCGTGAGGGGTGTAGTTTCCAAAACAGGGTCATATGTGGGTATTTCTTTTTTTGCGTTTATGTCAGAACCGCTATAAGATCAGCCACCCCTGTGCAAATCACCAATTTAGGCCTCAAATGTACATGGTGCGTTCTCACTCCTGTGCCTTGTTGTGCGCCCACAGACTATTTTGCGCCCACATATGGGGTATTTCCGTACTCAGGAGAATTTGCGTTACAAATTTTGGGGCTCTTTTTCTCCTTTTACCGCTTGTGAAAATAAAAAGTATGGGGCAACACCAGCATGTTAGTGTAAAAATGTTTTATTTTTTTACACTAACAGGCTGGTATAACCCCCAATTTTTCCTTTTCATAAGGGGTAAAAGGAGAAAAAGCCCCAAAATTTGTAGTGCAATTTCTCCCGAGAACGGAAATACTCCATATGTGGCCCTATACTGTTTCCTTGAAATACGCTAGGGCTTCGACAGGGCTAAATTAGGGATTGCATAGCGGTGGACATAGGGGTATTCTACGACAGTGGTTCCCAAACAGGGTGCCTTCAGCTGTTGCTAAACTCCCAGCATGCCTGAACAGTCAGTATAGTGGTCTCAAACTGTAGCCCTCAAGCTGTTGCAAAACTTCATATTCCAGAATGCCCAAACAGCTGTCTGGGCATGCTGCGAGTTGTAGTTTTGCAAAATCTGGAGGGCTACAGGTTAGAGACCACTGTATAGTGCTCTCAGACTGTAGCCCTCTAGATGTTGCTAGGCAACTTACCGGCTTCCGTAGGATCCAGGGAGCCGTCCTCTTCTTCCGCACGACATTGCCGCCCGCCGATCACCGTCACCCGCTGCCCCTGGACAGGTAAGTAGATCTTCTGCACCGGTCCCCATAGTTTTCACCCGTTCTGCTCCGCCTATTGTCGGTGGGCAGGACGTGGAAAACGAAAGTTAACCCCCCACCCCCGATCTGCTATTGGTCGTCGCTTCTGACGACCAATAGCAGGGATAGGAGGGGTGGCATCCCTGCCACCTCACTCCTATCCCTTCAGGGGGATCGTAGGTGTCTTAGACAACCGCGATCCCCCTTATATTCCGGGTCACCGGGTCTCCATAGACCCGGAATAAGCGCAAATCGCAAGTGTGAATTCACTTGCGATATGCGCCGATTGCCGACATGGGGGGGTCTCATGACCCCCTGGGCATTTGCGTGCGGGGGGCCTGCTGATCAATATGAGCAGTCACCCCGGTCTGATCCCCGCCCAGCGCGCGGCGGGGACCGAAATTCCCCCGGGCGTATGGATACGTCCTGGGTCCTTAAGTACCAGGAAGCCAGGGCGTATCCATACGCCCTAGGTCCTTTGGGGTTAAAGATATAATGGATATTTGTCAATATGTATACAATTATGTACAAAGTTGTATAGTATTGTGGTGTCCCGGTACTGCATCTTATACGGTACTTATGTATGTGTGGGTCCCCATAGCCAGAGTCCCTAGGACGCAGGGATCCCTGTGATGTAGTCTACCCCTTGTCGCCTCTATTTCAGCTCATAGACCAGTAATTTATGTAAAGGTAATGTAAATAAAGTAATATATATGTAAATAAATGGTTAATTACCGGTTCCATAGTGTTGCAGGACCTGCGGGTCACATGACTAGGTTAACACTATGGTATTTAGCTTAAGGACCTTTGGAGGCCCTGTGACGTAAGCAATCCCATTACTCTCTGTAATGGTGAGTGACAGATATTCGGGCCAATCGGATTCGCCCCGCCCCCTGCCCATATAAGGGAGCAGCGGCCATCTTTTCGCTCTCTTGTTCCTGTACTCCTGACGTGGAAAGACCTGTACAGCAACTAACGCAGTGAGTTAGGCCCGAGCCTTGCAGGCAACGGCTGAGTAATCCAGAATATAGAGTTGATCAATTCCCAGACACTCTGCAGCATCACCGGACCTAATCTAACCCCTAAATCTGGACGGATCTGCAATATCTACTCTAAATTCAGAGACTGTTTAAATAGCAAGATCTGCAACAACTGTCAGTCACTAATCAATATAAGGACTGTTTGTACGAGACTGTTACTGTGCCTTGGATGTATCGCAAGCACTTAAGTAAAGTTGTTCAAGTTCAATCTCCTTATGGACCTTCAGTCATTTCATGCACCTATCGTTACTGGGAAGGGCGGCGATAGGCTGGAGCATTGCCTCAGCATACCAGCCCTCAGCCTGGCGTCACGAACTATAGGGTTAACATTAACCCCTCATATACCGATACCATACCACAACTACCATACACCCCCCAAGGGCTACCACAAAGCCTTTTTGGCGTTGCACGAACAGGATTCAAGTGTGTGCCTACTATGGCCACTAGTGAAAGTGTACTCCCCCCCCCCCCCCCCAGAAAACGAGCTTTATTTATGTGTTGCAAACCGTGTTACTGTGTACAGGAACGGTGCTTGTGGTGCAACATACAAGGGGGTCAAGAGAAAAGTAAGGGGGGAGGCGAAGATTTGTCTAGGGTGGAAATGTGTAAACTGCGCAATGAGTTCATGCTGCGACCCTCTGGTCCGGTCGGCACAGGCGGAGCCGAACTGCTGCCGGAAAAGCTTGCAAAGAAAGCCCGCGCTGCGCCACGCCCCGCCCCTGGGCGTGGACGCCAGGTTGCTGTATCCCAACTGAAAGGGAACTCAGAGATGCAGGAGTCGTTTCTGGAGGGACCGGAAGTCGGTGCTGCACCGATAGCGTCCTTCCTGCCCAACGCCATTTTAGAGAAGCCTACTATAAAAGACGCCACGCAGAGCAAGCTCTTCAGTCTGCACAGAGAGAGGCGGAGAGCAACGTTCCACGTGGTCAAGTTGGCAAAATGGCGCCGGAAACACGGAAAGTTGTGGCAGTCACAGACCAACTTTTTCAAGAGCTTGCTGACCGTCTGCAGCGGTTGTCATTAGACGAAGAGGGGGCCTGCAATCTTCCCCCACTGCCTGATGATGACGACGATTGGCCAGAGACACCTCCAGCGAACAGTGCAGGGACACCTGGAGGTGCATCACCGGTGAGATTGTCCCCTCACCACAGGACCTGGGGCTCGTGGGCTGAGATTCCGTCAGAGGAGTCTGCTGTGAGTACCCCGCCAGAGGCAGCCTATTCTTCCCCCTCCAGCCCTGAGGTCATTCCTCGATCAAGTTTGCCAAGTGCACGACCGTGCTCACCAAAATTGCCGCAATGGGTGTTCGGAGATGAGCCGGAGCTGATCGAGTACATGCACAGAGTACTTCAACCATCACCATGGAAGCCACTCCCACCAATCCCAACTGCAGAAAGGGAAAGGGCCCGTCAAGAAGCCGAGCTGGCCAAATTGATGGAAAAGCTAAAGGCCCGATACAAAGAACTCTATGCTCCAAAGCACGTACATTTGCCTTATGAAGAAAGAGTGTGGTATCAAGAAAATACCTAAGAAGTGGAGGCATTGTACATCCGTAAATGGGTTCACCCCTGAGAAGGGGAGGAGCCATTAGAAAGGAGAAGAGCAACTGTGGCCAAGTTCGACAAGATCAGAGGTTATGGGACACTCCTTTACTGCCACACTGGGCAGACCATCCTCGTAAATCGGCGAGCAGTGCAAAGGCCATATCTCCATAAGAAATTCTATACCTTAGAGGTGGGTGAAATTGTGGAGTACACCCCCGTCCAGAGCCTTCGTGGAGAATGGGCTGCAGCGGTCACCAGACCAACAGCCCCAACACAGCTTCCTTTCAAATATTTCCCGTCGACGGATTGGGAGTCTGATCCCTTCAACTTGAGGCCGACGAGGTCTGCTCCTAAAGCCTCCACCAGAGTACCCAAGGAGGAGGAGCCTAAAGAGTCAAGTTCATCATCTTCCATGTACAGTAAAGAGTCAAGTTCATCATCTTCTTCATACAGTCGAGAGTCAAGTTCTGCACAGGGTGAAGAAAACAGGCCAAAGTTGCGGCCACCCAAGTCGGTACCTAGACCCTCTCGGAGCAGTGAGAGTTTGTCTAACCCTGGGGTACCCACAGATGTACCAAGGCCCTCTCAGAGCAGTGAGAGTTTGCCAGTTCCTAAGGTACCAACGAAAGGGTCATGGGTTGCTCCTAATTTGGAGATGGTGCTCAAGCCCTATTACCCCACTGTGATCCCGGCTAGTAAGCCTATAACCCCTTCTCAATCTGCTTTCCACCACTCTATCCTCACCAATGCCCCTGATGTTGGCAGATATAGGGGAACCAAGAGAGGCACTACAAGAGTGAAGAAGAACGTCTTCTAAAGAGACTCTAAAGTAATGTCTTATTGTTTTCTGTCTAACCATTTTTGTCTTACAGCAACCAAGTTCAAGAATTGTGCCTAGCAGGACTGTGCTAAGTTTGTTTCAGTTTAAAGTTTAGCAACGTAACCACTAAGCTTGTGCCTGACTATTAAGTCAAGAGACTCCTAGCCTATAGGAGATTCATTAAGGACTGTGCCCAGCTGAATTGTGGTTAAGGCCGTGTTTACCTTTCCCTTCCTATGAACTCCTAGTGTAGGTGGACTGCTGATCCTTACACGCCAATTTGTATATATTCTTTGGACTCCTAGTGTAGGTGGACTGCTGATCCTTACACTCCTGCTTCATGTATATACCACCAGCTTCATAAGAACTCTTATGATAAATGTTGCACTTATTGGGTGAATGCACCTGAAACATGTTGTAGTGTTGATAAATGTATAGTAAATATATATATGGTTCTGTACACAGGAAGGTATCCTCGTGTCTGTGTACATAAGTAGTAAGTAAAGGTTGTACATAAGAAAATAGTCTAATGTCTATGTACATAAAAAGTAAGTCAGAGCTGTACACAGAAAATATTGACATACTGCACGTGTACACTCAACACTGAAAACCTAACTAACTCTTGTACATATAAATGTCTAGAATGCTAAAGGTGTTCTTCACAGGGGACACCTCGGCTCCTCCGAGGGAAGTATTATGTCGCTCATCGCTAGCACCTGTCTCAACAAAAATAGTAGGGAGGATTCCCTCTTGAAATAGTACTTGCACTCATAATACCCTAGATTACTCACTTAAATGTACTACCTCAAAATTTCTCTAGTACATTAATCAAGATAAATATCTCACTTAAAGAAAACACTTAAGGAATTGTAGCATATTGATACCCAATTCCTGCCACTGTTAGGTACACTTCTTCTCTTTCATTGCGTGTGTGAGATGCTCTGCCTGGCCAGTAGGTACTCTTACAAATACAAAAAAATAAACACGTAATCCTAAGAATAACCTAGTAGGTTGTTTTGAAAGTGCTCTAGGGATAAGTAGCGTGTAGTCGATAGACCCTAGCAGCCACCCTTACTGTGACCTAGCTTCCGGCTAGCCAGTATACCTTTCATGTACTAACTAACAGGTAACTTATTGTTGGCGAATAGAATGTGTAAGATAATACAAATGCGTAGTCAGCTTGAAGCTAACTGTATAGAAAGCTGTACTAATGTCTAGTTAGCCTTATGTATAGAAGTATGTGCTAATGTTCTGTTTAGCCTCATAAAAATGTATAGAGAGCTAATA
Source organism: Hyla sarda (assembly GCF_029499605.1). Taxonomy (NCBI): domain Eukaryota; kingdom Metazoa; phylum Chordata; class Amphibia; order Anura; family Hylidae; genus Hyla; species Hyla sarda. Next base: position 4,599,214 of record NC_079191.1, read on the forward strand.
AAGTGCCTTAGGAGATAGCAACTACATGTCAGATAGCTGCCTAATTGTCTAGTAAGCTTCAAATGTATAAGTTTGATAAAGTTGTATAGGAAGCTAGAAACTAAAGTATAGATAGCTTCTTTAAATGTCTAGATAGCTTTAAATGTCTAGATAGCTTTAAATGTCTAGATAGCATTAAATGTCTAGATAGATTTCTAATAGCCTAATCCAGATACTATACTAGGAAATGTATCAAAATAATGTGAATGTGTTTAATCTACTTAGGATGTATAGCAAAAATACAGATCATCCTGTTCTATAGCATCCTGTTCTAGTCCTAGTCCCTCTGTCTCAGGGGACAGACGTTGAGGCCGGCTTATCTTATGTAAGGGGGTTTGTGGTGTCCCGGTACCGCATCCTATATGGTACCTATGTATGTGTGGGTCCCCATAGCCAGAGTCCCTAGAACTTAGGGATCCCTGTGATGTAGTCTACCCCTTGTCGCCTCTATTCCAGCTCATAGACCAGTAATTTATGTAAAGGTAATGTAAATAAAGTAATATATATGTAAATAAATGGTTAATTACCAGTTCTATAGCGTTGCAGGACCTGCGGGTCAAATGACTAGGTAAACTCTATGGTATTTAGCTTAACTCTTTAACATATATTTACGTCCTGCGCCGGCTCCCGCGATATGAAGCGGGGTCGCGCTGCGACCCCGCATCACATCGCCTCGGTCCCGTCGCTCATCAATGGCTAATACCACACATCGCCGATCGCTAGTCTGTCGGGCTATTCGGGACCGCCGCGGTGAAATCGCGGCGTCCCGAACAGCTTGCAGGACACCGGGAGGGCCCTTACCTGCCTCCTCGGTGTCCGATCGACGAATGACTGCTCCGTGCCTGAGATCCAGGCAGGAGCAGTCAAGCGCCGATAACGCTGATCACAGGCGTGTTAATACACGCCAGTGATCAGCATAGGAGATCAGTGTGTGCAGTGTTATAGGTCCCTATGGGACCTATAACACTGCAAAAAAAAAGTTTAAAAAAAGTGTTAATAAAGGTCATTTAAAGGGGTACTCCGGTGAAAACCTTTTTTCTTTTAAATCAACTGGTGGCAGAAAGTTAAACATATTTGTAAATTACTTCTATTAAAAAATCTTAATCCTTCCAGTACTTATTAGCTGAATGAATGCTACAGAGGAAATTCCTTTCTTTTTGGAACACTGATGACATCACAAGCACAGTGCTCTCTGCTGACATCTCTGTCCATTTTAGCAACCATGCATAGCAGATGCATAGCAGATGTATAGTAAGGGCAGCATGGTGGCTCAGTGGTTAGCACTGCTGCCTTGCAGTGCTGTGGACTTGGGTTCAAATCCCACTAAGGACCACAATAAATAAAGTGTTATTATTATTATAATAACGTCAGCAGAGGGAACTGTGCTCGTGATGTCATCAGAGAGGATTCTAAAAAGAAAACAATTTCCTCTGTAGTATTCAGCAGCTGATAACTACAGGAAGGATTAAGATTTTTTAATAGAAGTAATTTACAAATATGTAGAAATTATAAATATAAAATATTTATGTGAACCAGTCCTCAAAAGCACAGGGGAGAGAAAAAGGAAAAGACTAGTGGAGATAGGATCCAAGAAATGGTCTTTATTATATAAAAAGGATATATATGACCAATCGCCTAGCAGGGCCCTTGCTAAAGGCGAATGGAATATACTGGGTAAAAAATAGATATAATTAAAAAATACAGAATATAGTAGGATTAAAATGAAATAAATATGATGGGTAAGTAGCACCAAAGAAAATTCATTAATTAAATATCTGCTGCATATATCAGGAGAAAACGTTCTCAGTCCATATAATTCATAGGGATATTTCAATGAAAAATATTAAATATCTGCTGCATATATCAGGAGAAAACGTTCTCAGTCCATATAATTCATAGGGATATTTCAATGAAAAATATTAAATATCTGCTGCATATATCAGGAGAAAACTTTCTCAGTCCATATAATTCATAGGGATATTTCAATGAAAAATATTAAATATCTGCTGCATATATCAGGAGAAAACTTTCTCAGTCCATATAATTCATAGGGATATTTCAATGAAAAATCCACAAGAAATGTCCAGAATGAAAAGTCACAATTAGTTTGGGTGTGTCTGGAGTAACGGTATATGGTAGTGAGTGTAGCGACAATAGCTACAATAGGAAATTCATGGACAGGTAATGCAGACAATGTGGCAAACACTGTCAGCGATGAAGATGTCAAGTCTCGGTGCACAGCACCACTCACCCTCCTTCGGAGTCCTCAGGTCCGGGCTGGCACGGCTGAGTCCGGCACTCTGGATATCAATGCCCGCCTGGGTGGTATGCTGGGTGAATGGCTGAATCTCCGGGGGTCCGAGTGTCCTGTTCTTTTATCCTAAGTGAGCTACACATATTTTACATTTCCAATTTACAAATATGTTTAACTTTCTGCCACCAGTTGATTTAAAAGAAAAAAGGTTTTCACCGGAGTACCCCTTTAACCCCTTCCCTAATAAAAGTTTGAATCACCCCCCTTTTCCCATAAAAAAAATAACAGTGTAAATAAAAATAAACATATGTGGTATCACCGCGTGCGTAAATGTCCGAACTATAAAAATATATTGTTAATTAAACCGCACGGTCAATGGCGTACGCGCAAAAAAATTCCAAAGTCCAAAAAAGCGTATTTTGGTCACTTTTTATACCATTAAAAAATGAATAGAAAGTGATCAAAAAGTCCGATCAAAACAAAAATCATACCGATAAAAACTTCAGATCACGGTGCAAAAAATGAGTCATCATACCGTCATACCGCCCTGTACGTGGAAAAATAAAAAAAAGTTATAGGGGTCAGAAGATGACATTTTTAAACGTATATGTTACGCCGAGCGCTCCGGGTCCCCGCTCCTCCCCGGAGCGCTCGCTACACTTCCCTCACTGCAGCGCCCCGGTCGGTTCCACGGACCCGGGGCGCTGCGTTACCACCTCCGGCCGGGATGCGATTCGCGATGCGGGTAGCGCCCGCTCGCGATGCGCACCCCGGCTCCCGTACCTGACTCGCTCCCCGTCAGTTCTGTCCCGGCGCGCGCGGCCCCGCTCCCTAGGGCGCGCGCGCGCCGGGTCTTTGCGATTTAAAGGGCCACTGCACCGCTGATTGGTGCAGTGGTTCCAATTAGTGTTTACACCTGTGCACTTCCCTATATCACCTCACTTCCCCTTCACTCCCTCGCCGGATCTTGTTGCCCTAGTGCCAGTGAAAGCGTTCCTTGTGTGTTCCTTGCCTGTGATTCCAGACCTTCTGCCGTTGCCCCTGACTACGATCCTTGCTGCCTGCCCCGACCTTCTGCTACGTCCGACCTTGCTTCTGTCTACTCCCTTGTACCGCGCCTATCTTCAGCAGCCAGAGAGGTTGAGCCGTTGCTAGGGGATACGACCTGGTCACTACCGCCGCAGCAAGACCATCCCGCTTTGCGGCGGGCTCTGGTGAAAACCAGTAGTGACTTAGAACCGATCCTCTAGCACGGTCCACGCCAATCCCTCTCTGGCACAGAGGATCCACCACCTGCCAGCCGGCATCGTGACAGTAGATCCGGCCATGGATCCCGCTGAAGTTCCTCTGCCAGTTGTCGCTGACCTCACCACGGTGGTCGCCCAGCAGTCACAACAGATTGCGCAACAAGGCCAACAGCTGTCTCAACTGACTGTTATGCTACAACAGTTACTACCACAGCTCCAGCAATCATCTCCTCCGCCAGCTCCTGTACCTCCTCCGCAGCGAGTGGCCGCTTCTGGAATACGACTATCCTTGCCGGATAAATTTGATGGGGACTCTAAGTTTTGCCGTGGCTTTCTTTCCCAATGTTCATTACACTTGGAGATGATGTCGGACCAGTTCCCCACTGAAAGGTCTAAGGTGGCTTTCGTAGTCAGCCTGCTGTCTGGAAAAGCCCTGGCTTGGGCCACACCGCTCTGGGACCGCAATGACCCCGTCACTGCCTCTGTACACTCCTTCTTCTCGGAAATTCGAAGTGTCTTTGAGGAACCTGCCCGAGCCTCTTCTGCTGAGACTGCCCTGTTGAACCTGGTCCAGGGTAATTCTTCCGTTGGCGAGTATGCCGTACAGTTCCGTACCCTTGCTTCAGAATTATCCTGGAATAATGAGGCACTCTGCGCGACCTTTAAAAAAGGCCTATCCAGCAACATTAAAGATGTTCTGGCCGCACGAGAAATCCCTGCTAACCTACATGAACTCATCCATCTTGCCACTCGCATTGACATGCGTTTTTCCGAACGGCGTCAGGAGCTCCGCCAGGATATGGACTCTGTTCGCACGAGGCGTTTCTTCTCCCCGGCTCCTCTCTCCTCTGGTCCCCTGCAACCTGTTCCTGTGCCTCCCGCCGTGGAGGCTATGCAGGTCGACCGGTCTCGCCTGACACCCCAAGAGAGGACACGACGCCGCATGGAGAATCTCTGCCTGTACTGTGCTAGTACCGAACACTTCCTGAAGGATTGTCCTATCCGTCCTCCCCGCCTGGAAAGACGTCCGCTGACTCCGCACAAAGGTGAGACAGTCCTTGATGTCTACTCTGCTTCTCCACGTCTTACTGTGCCTGTGCGGATGTCTGCCTCTGCCTTCTCCTTCTCTGCTGTGGCCTTCTTGGACTCTGGATCTGCAGGAAATTTTATCTTGGCCTCTCTCGTCAACAGGTTCAACATCCCGGTGACCAGTCTCGCCAGACCCCTCTACATCAATTGTGTAAACAATGAAAGATTGGACTGTACTATACGTTTCCGCACGGAGCCCCTTCTAATGCGCATCGGATCTCATCACGAGAGGATTGAACTGTTGGTCCTCCCCAATTGCACTTCTGAAATCCTTCTTGGACTTCCCTGGCTTCAACTCCATTCCCCAATCCTGGATTGGTCCACTGGGGAGATCAAGAGTTGGGGGCCCTCTTGTTCCAAGGACTGCTTAAAACCGGTTCCCAGTAAACCTTGCCGTGTCCCTGTGCTTCCTCATGTAACCGGTCTCCCTAAGGCCTATATGGACTTTGCGGACGTTTTTTGCAAAAAACAAGCTGAGACTCTACCTCCTCACAGGCCTTATGATTGTCCCATTGACCTCCTCCCGGGCACTACTCCACCCCGGGGCAGAATCTATCCTCTGTCCGTCCCAGAGACTCTTGCCATGTCTGAATACGTCCAAGAAAATTTAAAAAAGGGCTTTATCCGTAAATCCTCCTCTCCTGCCGGAGCCGGATTTTTCTTTGTGTCCAAAAAAGATGGCTCTCTACGTCCTTGCATTGACTACCGCGGTCTTAATAAAATCACGGTTAAGAACCGCTACCCCCTACCCCTCATCTCTGAACTCTTTGATCGTCTCCAAGGTGCCCATATTTTTACCAAACTGGACTTAAGAGGTGCTTATAATCTCATCCGCATCAGAGAGGGGGATGAATGGAAAACGGCATTTAACACCAGAGATGGACACTTTGAGTATCTGGTCATGCCCTTTGGTCTATGCAACGCCCCTGCCGTCTTCCAAGACTTTGTTAATGAAATTTTTCGTGATCTCCTATACTCCTGTGTTGTTGTATATCTGGACGATATCCTGATTTTTTCTGCCAATCTTGAAGAACACCGCCAGCATGTCCGTATGGTTCTTCAGAGACTTCGTGATAATCAACTCTATGCCAAAATAGAGAAATGTCTGTTTGAATGCCAATCTCTTCCTTTTCTAGGATACTTGGTCTCTGGCCAGGGACTACAAATGGACCCAGATAAACTCTCTGCCGTCTTAGATTGGCCACGCCCCTCCGGACTCCGTGCCATCCAACGTTTTTTGGGGTTCGCCAATTATTACAGGCAATTTATTCCACATTTTTCTACCATTGTGGCTCCTATTGTGGCTTTAACAAAAAAAAATGCCGATCCCAAGTCTTGGCCTCCTCAAGCGGAAGACGCCTTTAAACGACTCAAGTCTGCCTTTTCTTCGGCTCCCGTGCTCTCCAGACCTGACCCATCTAAACCCTTCCTATTGGAGGTTGATGCCTCCTCAGTGGGAGCTGGAGCTGTCCTTCTACAAAAAAACTCTTCCGGGCATGCTGTTACTTGTGGTTTTTTTTCCAGGACCTTCTCTCCGGCGGAGAGGAACTACTCCATCGGGGATCGAGAGCTTCTAGCCATTAAATTAGCACTTGAGGAATGGAGGCATCTGCTGGAGGGATCAAGATTTCCAGTTATTATTTACACCGATCACAAGAACCTCTCCTACCTCCAGTCTGCCCAACGGCTGAATCCTCGTCAGGCCAGGTGGTCTCTGTTCTTTGCCCGATTTAATTTTGAAATTCACTTTCGGCCTGCTGATAAGAACATTAGGGCCGATGCTCTCTCTCGTTCCTCAGATGCCTCTGAAATTGAACTCTCTCCTCAACACATCATTCCTCCTGACTGCCTGATTTCCACTTCTCCAGCCTCCATCAGACAAACTCCTCCAGGAAAGACCTTTGTTTCTCCACGCCAACGCCTTGGGATCCTCAAATGGGGTCACTCCTCCCATCTCGCAGGTCATGCGGGCATTAAGAAATCTGTGCAACTCATCTCTCGCTTCTATTGGTGGCCGACTCTAGAGACTGATGTGGTGGACTTTGTGCGAGCCTGCACTATCTGTGCCCGGGATAAGACTCCTCGCCAGAAGCCCGCTGGTTTTCTTCATCCTCTACCTGTCCCCGAACAACCTTGGTCTCTGATTGGTATGGATTTTATTACTGACTTACCCCCATCCCATGGCAACACTGTTATTTGGGTGGTCGTTGATCGATTCTCCAAAATGGCACATTTCATCCCTCTTCCTGGTCTTCCTTCAGCGCCTCAGTTGGCTAAACAATTTTTTGTACACATTTTTCGTCTTCACGGGTTGCCTACACAGATCGTCTCGGATAGAGGCGTCCAATTTGTGTCTAAATTCTGGAGGGCTCTCTGTAAACAACTCAAGATTAAATTAAATTTTTCTTCTGCATACCATCCTCAATCCAATGGACAAGTAGAGAGAATTAACCAGATCTTGGGTGACTATTTACGACATTTTGTTTCCTCCCGCCAGGATGACTGGGCAGATCTTCTACCTTGGGCCGAATTCTCGTATAATTTCAGAATCTCTGAATCTTCCTCCAAATCTCCGTTTTTCGTGGTGTACGGCCGTCACCCTCTTCCCCCCCTCCCTACCCCCTTGCCCTCTGGTCTGCCCGCTGTGGATGAAATTTCTCGTGATCTTTCCACCATATGGAAAGAGACCCAAAATTCTCTCTTACAGGCTTCTTCTCGCATGAAGAGATTCGCAGATAAGAAAAGAAGAGCTCCTCCCATTTTTTCCCCTGGAGACAAGGTATGGCTCTCCGCTAAATATGTCCGTTTCCGTGTCCCGAGCTATAAGTTGGGACCACGCTATCTTGGTCCTTTTAAAGTTTTGTCTCAAATTAATCCTGTCTCTTACAAACTTCTTCTTCCTCCTTCTCTTCGTATCCCTAATGCCTTTCACGTCTCTCTTCTTAAACCTCTCATCCTCAACCGTTTTTCTCCTAAATCTGTTCCTCCCACTCCTGTTTCCGGCTCCTCGGACATCTTCTCTGTCAAAGAAATCTTGGCCTCTAAAAAAGTCAGAGGAAAAACTTTTTTTTTAGTGGATTGGGAGGGTTGTGGTCCAGAAGAGAGGTCCTGGGAACCTGAGGACAATATCCTGGACAAAAGTCTGATCCTCAGGTTCTCAGGCCCCAAGAAGAGGGGGAGACCCAAGGGGGGGGGTACTGTTACGCCGAGCGCTCCGGGTCCCCGCTCCTCCCCGGAGCGCTCGCTACACTTCCCTCACTGCAGCGCCCCGGTCGGTTCCACGGACCCGGGGCGCTGCGTTACCACCTCCGGCCGGGATGCGATTCGCGATGCGGGTAGCGCCCGCTCGCGATGCGCACCCCGGCTCCCGTACCTGACTCGCTCCCCGTCAGTTCTGTCCCGGCGCGCGCGGCCCCGCTCCCTAGGGCGCGCGCGCGCCGGGTCTTTGCGATTTAAAGGGCCACTGCACCGCTGATTGGTGCAGTGGTTCCAATTAGTGTTTACACCTGTGCACTTCCCTATATCACCTCACTTCCCCTTCACTCCCTCGCCGGATCTTGTTGCCCTAGTGCCAGTGAAAGCGTTCCTTGTGTGTTCCTTGCCTGTGATTCCAGACCTTCTGCCGTTGCCCCTGACTACGATCCTTGCTGCCTGCCCCGACCTTCTGCTACGTCCGACCTTGCTTCTGTCTACTCCCTTGTACCGCGCCTATCTTCAGCAGCCAGAGAGGTTGAGCCGTTGCTAGGGGATACGACCTGGTCACTACCGCCGCAGCAAGACCATCCCGCTTTGCGGCGGGCTCTGGTGAAAACCAGTAGTGACTTAGAACCGATCCTCTAGCACGGTCCACGCCAATCCCTCTCTGGCACAGAGGATCCACCACCTGCCAGCCGGCATCGTGACAGTATACATTTTCCTGCGTGTAGTTATGATTTTTTCCAGAAGTACGACAAAATCAAACCTATATAAGTAGGGTATCATTTTAACCGTATGGACCTACAGAATAATGATAAGGTGTAATTTTTACCGAAATATGCACTGCGTAGAAACGGAAGCCCCCAAAAGTTACAAAATTGCGTTTTTTCTTCGATTTTGTCGCACAATGATTTTTTTTTCCGTTTCGTCGTGAATTTTTGGGTAAAATGACTGATGTCACTGCAAAGTAGAATTGGTGACGCAAAAAATAAGCCATAATATGGATTTTTAGGTGGAAAATTGAAAGGGTTATTATTATTAAAACGTAAGGAGGAAAAAACTAAAGTGCAAAACGGAAAAACCCTGAGTCCTTAAGGGGTTAAGGACCTTTGGAGGCCCTGTGACGTAAGCAATCCCATTACTCTCTGTAATGGTGAGTGACAGATGTTCGGACCAATCGGATTCGCCCCGCCCCCTGCCCATATAGTGGAGCGGCGGCCATCTTTTCGCACTCTTGTTCCTGTACTCCTGACGTGAAAAGACCTGTACAGCAACTAACGCAGTGAGTTAGGCCCGAGCCTTGCGGCAACGGCTAAGTAATCCAGAATATAGAGTGTATCAGTTCCCCGACACTCTTCAGCATCACCGGACCTAATATAACCCCTAAATCCGGACGGATCTGCAATATCTACCCTAAATTCAGAGACTGTTTAAATAGCAAGGTCCGCAACAACTGTCAGTCACTAGTCAATATAAGGACTGTTTGTACGAGACTGTTACTGTGCCTTGGATGTATCCCAAGTACTTAAGTAAAGTTGAAGTTCAAGTTTGTGGACCTTCAGTCATTTCATGCACCTATCGTTACTGGGAAGGGCAGCGATAAGCTGGAGCATTGCCTTAGAATACCAGCCCTCAGCCTGGCGTCACGAACTATAGGGTTAACATTAACCTACATATACCGATACCATACCACCACTACCATACACCGCCCAAGGGCTGCCACAGTAAAATGTGTAGGGCCTTCCGGGTCATGTGATACTGTCATGTGATCTACCCAGAGTTCTCTGGGTTCAGGACCTACAGGCTTTGCAACCAATGGGATTAGTCCAGCCCCCTTAGTATATAAGGGGCTGCAGTCACTAAATTCTCTCTTGGTTCCTGCACTCTCTCTCTTCCTGCTGGACACTAAGCAAACACAATCAGCATATCTCAGTTCATCGTACCTAGGCCAAGGGCTAAAGGAGCAGCAGCCACTAAAACCGTGAGTTACCAAGCTCTATCTACAAATTCCTAGTGACTACTATTCAACTCAAATCCTATAGTTAGTGGCACAGTGGCCTGCTTAACCCCTTAAGGACCAGGCCATTTTACAACTTAAGGACCAGAGCGTTTTTTGCAAATCTGACCACTGTCATTTTAAACATTAATTACTCTGGAATGCTTTTAGTTATCATTCTGATTCCGAGATTGTTTTTTCGTGACATATTCTACTTTAACTTAGTGGTAAAATTTTATGGTAACTTGCATCCTTTCTTTGTGAAAAATCCCCAAATTTGATGAAAAAAATGAAAATTTTGCATTTTTCTAACTTTGAAGCTCTCTGCTTGTAAGGACAATGGATATTCAAAATAATTGTTTTTTTGGGGTTCACATATACAATATGTCTACTTTATGTTTGCTTCATAAAATTGATGAGTTTTTACTTTTGGAGACATCAGAGGCTTCAAAGTTCAGCAGCAATTTTGAAATTTTTCACAAACTTTTCAAACTCACTATTTTTCAGGGACCAGTTCAGGTTTGAAGTGGATTTGAAGGGTCTTCATATTAGAAATACCCCACAAATGACCCCATTATAAAAACTACACCCCCCAAAGTATTCAAAATGACATTCAGTAAGTGTATTAACCCTTTAGGTGTTTCACAGGAATAGCAGCAAAGTGAAGGAGAAAATTCAAAATCTTCATTTTTTACACTTGCATGTTCTTGTAGACCCAATTTTTGAATTTTTGCAAGGGGTAAAAAGGAGAAAAATTTTACTTGTATTTGAAACCCAATTTCTCTCGAGTAAGCACATACCTCATATGTCTATGTTAATTGTTCAGCGGGCGCAGTGGAGGGCTCAGAAGGGAAGGAGCGACAAATGGTTTTTGGAGGGCATGTCACCTTTAGTGCCAGGACAGCAAAAAAAAAAAAAACACATGGCATACCATTTTGGAAAATAGACCCCTCGGGGAACGTAACAAGGGGTAATGTGAACTTTTATACCCCACAGGTGTTTCACGACTTTTGCATATGTAAAAAAATGTTTATTTTTTTTTACCTAAAATGCTTGTTTTCCCAAAAATTTTACATTTTAAAAAGGGTAATAGCAGAAAATACCCCCCAAAATTTGTAACACAATTTCTCCCGAGTACGGCGATACCCCATATGTGACCCTAAACTGTTGCCTTCAAATATGACAGGGCTCCAAAGTGAGAGAGCGCCATGCGCATTTGAGGCCTAAATTAGGGACATAGGGGTATTCTACGCCAGTGATTCCCAAACAGGGTGCCTCCAGCTGTTGTAAAACTCCCAGCATGCCTAGACAGTCAGTGGCTATCTGGCAATACTGGGAGTAGTTGTTTTGCAACAGCTGGAGGCTCCGTTTTGGAAACAGTGGCGTACCAGACGTTTGTCATTTTTATTGGGGAGGGGGGCTGTGTAGGGGTATTGTATATGTAGTATTTTTTACTTTTTATTTTATTTTTTGTTAGTGTAGTGTAGTGTTTTTAGGGTACAGTCGCACGGGCGGGGGTTCACAGTAGTTTCTCGCTGGCAGTTTGAGCTGCGGCAGAAAATTTGCCGCAGCTCAAACTTGCAGCTGGATACTTACTGTAAACCTCCGCCCATGTCAGTTTACCCTGTACGTTCACATTGGGGGGGAGAAACATCCAGCTGTTGCAAAACTACAACTCCCAGCATGTACGGTCTATCAGTGCATGCTGGGAGTTGTAGTTTTGCAACAGCTGGAGGCACACTGGTTGTGAAACACCGAGTTTGGTAACAAACTCAGTGTTTTGCAACCAGTGTGCCTTCAGCTGTTGCAAAAGCTACAACCCCCAGCATGTACGGACAGCGGAAGGGCATTCTGGGTCTTGTAGTTATGCAACAGCTGGAGACATACTGCTTTGGCTGGGGATGCTGGGGATTGTAGTTATGCGACAGCTGGAGACACACTGGTTTGCTACTTAACTCAGTGTGCCTTCAGCTGTTGCAAAACTACAACTCTCAGCAGTCACCGACAGCCAACGGGCATGCTGGGAGTTGTAGTTATGCAACCAGCAGATGCACCACTACAACTCCCAGCATGCACTTTAGCTGATTGTGCAAGCTGGGAGTTGTAGTTATACAACAGCTGAAGGTACACTTTTCCATAGAAAAAATGTGCCTCCAGCTGTTGCAAAACTATAAGTCCCAGCATGCCCATAAGGGAATGCTGGGAGTTGTGGTGGTCTGCCTCCTGCTGTTGCATAACTACAGCTCCCAGCATGCCCTTTTTGCATGCTGGGAGCTGTTGCTAAGCAACAGCAAGAGACTGTCACTCACCTCCTGCTGCTGCTCCGGGACACAGGTCAGTCCCTCGCTGCCGCCGCTGCTCCTGGGGCCCCGATTCCAACATTGACGCCGGAGATCGGGTCCCCAGCTCCCAGGGTCTTCTTCCCGCACCCACTCACGTCCTCCGGAAGAGGGGCGGAGCGGGTTGCGGGAGTGACACCCGCAGCAGGCGCCCTGATTGGTCGGCCGGTAAACCGGCCGACGAATCAGGGCGATCGTGAGGTGGCACCAGTGCCACCTCACCCCTGCTGGCTATGGCTGTTCGGGGCCATCTCTGATGGCCCCGATCAGCCAGTAATTCCGGGTCACTGGAGACCCGATTGACCCGGAATCGCCGCAGATCGCTGGACTGAATTGTCCAGCGATCTGCGGCCATCGCCGACATGGGGGGGCATAATGACCCCCCTGGGCGATATGCCGCGATGCCTGCTGAACGATTTCAGCAGGCAACGGGCACCGGCTTCCCTCCGGCTAGCGGCGGGGGGCCGGGAATGGACAGGACGTACTCCTACGTCCTCGGTCCTTAATGACTCGGAAACGGGGGCTTAGGAGTACGTCCATTGTCCTTAAGGGGTTAAAGCTCAAGACTATTAGTCCCAGCAAAGCCTGTGAGGAACCTGCATCCCGGTTACCTCAGGATAAACTGTATATTTGTAAAGACTGTTTGCTCAAGAAGTTAAGTAAAAGATCCAGTTATCTCATAAATCCTACTGTGGTCATTCCATTTATTCCCTGCCGTTTTTGGTCCGGTTGACGTCGGCATCACGAGAAACCAAGGGTTAATACCACCACACCCTGTAACATCATTGCCTCACCCCGACACCACAAGTCCATTTCAAGCAGTGTTACAGAGCAGGCTACGTTTTGTCACCTCTCATGCTTGACAAAGGCGAAGACAGGTTGCTGAAATATAGCCTGCTCTGTAACACTGTTCGGAATGGGATAAACTCCACCGAATTCTGCACTTCTCGGGAGTGCACTGGAAAAATGCAGAAACTAAGATATTTGCCCTGCAGATGCTGCAGTGATGGGTTTTGGCTGGAAGACGTCATCATGGTGGTCTGAGCCAGAAGGAGAACAGAAGGAAAGAGGACCACGCCGACAGTAAAAGACGTGAATTGTGAGTCAGTTAAGACCCTGCCGCCAACCGTCCCAAAAACAGCAGGGAATAAATGGAATGTCCACAGCAGGATTTATGAGATAACTGGAACTTTTACTTAACTTCATGTATATTATTGTGCAACACGACTGGGGTCTGATCCTGGGGTCTGTATTATGTAAAGGGGGGGGGGGCTGTATTATGGTTGGGTCTGATTCTGGGGTCTGTATTATGTAAAGGGGGGGCTGTATTATGGTGGGTGGTGATTCTGGGGTCTGTATTATGGTGGGTGGTGATTCTGGGGCCTGTATTATGGTGGGTGGTGATTCTGGGGTCTGTATTATGGTGGGTGGTGATTCTGGGGTCTGTATTATGGTGGTGTGTTATTCTGGGGTCTGTATTATGGTGGGTGGTGATTCTGGGGCCTGTATTATGGTGGGTGGTGATTCTGAGGTCTGTATTATGGTGGGTGGTGATTCTGGGGTCTGTATTATGGTGGGTGGTGATTCTGGGGTCTGTATTATGGTGGTGTGTTATTCTGGGGTCTGTATTATGGTGGGTCATGATTCTGGGGTCTGTATTATGGTGGGGGTGATTCTGGGGTCTGTATTATGGTGGGTGGTGATTCTGGGGTCTGTATTATGGTGGGTGGGGGTGATTCTGAGGTCTGTATTATGGTGGGTGGGGATTCTGGGGTCTGTATTATGGCGGGTGGGGATTCTGGGGTCTGTATTATGGTGGGGGTGATTCTGGGGTCTGTATTATGGTGGGTGGTGATTCTGGGGTCTGTATTATGGTGGGTGGGGGTGATTCTGAGGTCTGTATTATGGTGGGTGGGGATTCTGGGGTCTGTATTATGGCGGGTGGGGATTCTGGGGTCTGTATTAAGACAGGTGGAGATTCTGGGGTCTGTATTATGGTGGGTGGTGATTCTAGGGTCTGTATTATGGTGGGTGGTGATTCTGGGGTCTGTATTATAGTGGGTGGGGATTCTGGGGTCTGTATTATGGTGATGATTCTGGGGTCTGTATTATGGTGGGTGATTATTCTGGGGTCTGTATTATGGTGGGTGGGGATTCTGGGGTCTGTATTATGGTGATGATTCTGGGGTCTGTATTATGGTGGGTGGTTATTCTGGGGTCTGTATTATGGTGGGTGGTGATTCTGGGGTCTGTATTATGGTGGGTGGGGATTCTGGGGTCTGTATTATGGTGATGATTCTGGGGTCTGTATTATGGTGGTGTGTTATTCTGGGGTCTGTATTATGGTGGGTGGTGATTCTGGGGTCTGTATTATGGTGGGGTCTGATTCTGGGGTCTGTATTATGGTGGGTGGTGATTCTGGGGTCTGTATTATGGTGGGTGGTGATTCTGGGGTCTGTATTATGGTGGGTGGTGATTCTGGGGTCTGTATTACGGTGGGTGGTGATTCTGGGGTCTGTATTACGGTGGGTGGTGATTCTGGGGTCTGTATTATGGTGGGTGGTGATTCTGGGGTCTGTATTATGGTGGGTGGTGATTCTGGGGTCTGTATTATGGTGGTGATTCTGGGGTCTGTATTATGGTGGTGATTCTGGGGTCTGTATTATGGTGGGTGGTGATTCTGGGGTCTTTATTATGGTGGGTGGTGATTCTGGGGTCTGTATTATGGTGGTGATTCTGGGGTCTGTATTATGGTGGTGATTCTGAGGTCTGTATTATGGTGGGTGGTGATTCTGGGGTCTGTATTATAGTGGTGATATAGTGGTGCTGCAGTGATGGGTTTTGGCTGGAAGACGTCATCATGGTGGTCTGAGCCAGAAGGAGAACAGAAGGAAAGAGGACCACGCCGACAGTAAAAGACGTGAATTGTGAGTCAGTTAAGACCCTGCCGCCAACCGGCCCAAAAACAGCAGGGAATAAATGGAATGTCCACAGCAGGATTTATGAGATAACTGGAACTTTTACTTAACTTCATGTATATTATTGTGCAACACGACTGGGGTCTGATCCTGGGGTCTGTATTATGTAAAGGGGGGGGGGCTGTATTATGGTTGGGTCTGACTCTGGGGTCTGTATTATGTAAAGGGGGGGCTGTATTATGGTGGGTGGTGATTCTGGGGTCTGTATTATGGTGGGTGGTGATTCTGGGGTCTGTATTATGGTGGGTGGTGATTCTGGGGCCTGTATTATGGTGGGTGGTGATTCTGGGGTCTGTATTATGGTGGGTGGTGATTCTGGGGTCTGTATTATGGTGGTGTGTTATTCTGGGGTCTGTATTATGGTGGGTGGTGATTCTGGGACCTGTATTATGGTGGGTGGTGATTCTGAGGTCTGTATTATGGTGGGTGGTGATTCTGGGGTCTGTATTATGGTGGGTGGTGATTCTGGGGTCTGTATTATGGTGGTGTGTTATTCTGGGGTCTGTATTATGGTGGGTCATGATTCTGGGGTCTGTATTATGGTGGGGGTGATTCTGGGGTCTGTATTATGGTGGGTGGTGATTCTGGGGTCTGTATTATGGTGGGTGGGGGTGATTCTGAGGTCTGTATTATGGTGGGTGGGGATTCTGGGGTCTGTATTATGGCGGGTGGGGATTCTGGGGTCTGTATTATGGTGGGGGTGATTCTGGGGTCTGTATTATGGTGGGTGGTGATTCTGGGGTCTGTATTATGGTGGGTGGGGGTGATTCTGAGGTCTGTATTATGGTGGGTGGGGATTCTGGGGTCTGTATTATGGCGGGTGGGGATTCTGGGGTCTGTATTAAGACAGGTGGAGATTCTGGGGTCTGTATTATGGTGGGTGGTGATTCTAGGGTCTGTATTATGGTGGGTGGTGATTCTGGGGTCTGTATTATAGTGGGTGGGGATTCTGGGGTCTGTATTATGGTGATGATTCTGGGGTCTGTATTATGGTGGGTGGTTATTCTGGGGTCTGTATTATGGTGGGTGGGGATTCTGGGGTCTGTATTATGGTGATGATTCTGGGGTCTGTATTATGGTGGGTGGTTATTCTGGGGTCTGTATTATGGTGGGTGGTGATTCTGGGGTCTGTATTATGGTGGGTGGGGATTCTGGGGTCTGTATTATGGTGATGATTCTGGGGTCTGTATTATGGTGGTGTGTTATTCTGGGGTCTGTATTATGGTGGGTGGTGATTCTGGGGTCTGTATTATGGTGGGGTCTGATTCTGGGGTCTGTATTATGGTGGGTGGTGATTCTGGGGTCTGTATTATGGTGGGTGGTGATTCTGGGGTCTGTATTATGGTGGGTGGTGATTCTGGGGTCTGTATTACGGTGGGTGGTGATTCTGGGGTCTGTATTACGGTGGGTGGTGATTCTGGGGTCTGTATTATGGTGGGTGGTGATTCTGGGGTCTGTATTATGGTGGGTGGTGATTCTGGGGTCTGTATTATGGTGGTGATTCTGGGGTCTGTATTATGGTGGGTGGTGATTCTGGGGTCTTTATTATGGTGGGTGGTGATTCTGGGGTCTGTATTATGGTGGTGATTCTGGGGTCTGTATTATGGTGGTGATTCTGAGGTCTGTATTATGGTGGGTGGTGATTCTGGGGTCTGTATTATAGTGGTGATATCTGGGTCTGTATTATGGTGGGTGGTGATTCTGGGGTCTGTATTATGGCGGGTGGTGATTCTGGGGTCTGTATTATGGTGGGTGGTGATTCTGGGGTCTGTATTATGGCGGGTGGTGATTCTGGGGTCTGTATTATGGTGGTGATTCTGAGGTCTGTATTATGGTGGGGTTGACTCTGAGGACTGTATTATGTAGGGGGGGGGGGGTCTGTAGTATACATGTCTGAGTTAAAATGGTTGTTCTCACTGTAAGGTACTCACAGGGAGAACAATATGTAAGGACAATTCTGGAAAAAAAACACCCTGTGACAAGCCACACCCACAACAAGCCACACCCATATTGCCGACACACAAAGCGACTTTGAAAACAATTTGGGCCTAGCACTACCAAAAGGTTGCCTACCCCTGATCTACAGTGTCCTCTGCTGCTGGTCTTCATCACAGACTCCTGGTCATCACGTTGTGTGTGATGTATGACAGAGACTCGGGGACATACTAAACATGTGTATTTTATGTTATTTTTTATAAAGCTGTAGAATAAGAGTCACAGGACAATGATGAGGATGATCCTTTTATTAGATAGTGTAAACACGGCTGTAAATACAGAATTATATAGGACACTGGAGCGGACTATGGATCCTCCTTGGTGCTCATGGCCGATGTTCAGGGCTTTGGTTATACCTGGAAAACAGGATGTTGTGATATAAATATCTAGTTCTCCACCAGTAGTAGACGCACAGCTTAGTGAACCTACCATGGTCACATCACATTCGTGATTTATAAGATATCACTGTCCCCGTACAAGTTCACAACAAAGAAGGTAAAGGGAGCACTCACCAGTTGTCACCAGCAAAATGATTCTAATCAATGTGACCTGGATCTACACAATCTGTGACATTTGGGTCTGAATATTATGTTTTTGAAATTTCCAGTGATACCAATTATATAGTGGTCTGAAAAGCACAATGGCTGCATTCACAAACCTGAGCTCATGGGTGTCCGCAGGAATTTTTTACAGGGGGGGGGGCTGGGGCATAATTTGAATGGGGTACTCAACTATTTTAAAACTTATGGATAGAGGATACGTGTCTGATAGCGGTGGGCCTGACCGCTTAGACTTCCTCCATGAAGTGCTGTACTTTATCTCCTGCGCTCAGATAGATAGATATGAGATAGATAATAGACAGGTGTAACCCGGGCTTCAGCATTTTCTTTTCAGGAGGTGCAGCACATAAAGCATTCCCCCAGGGAACTGGTAGCCATTGGGCCCCATCAAGAACGGCCGTCAAACTCTCAGTCAGTGATCAAAATAATATTTCTCCTCCACCCCTCTGCCAATGTAATTTTCTGATATTTTCCTGATGTTTTCCTAATGAGTAAATATCAAGTATAGTGAATTTAGCAAATTTACTATGGACATTGTTTCACCTTACACAGAACCATCTATTTGGTCACCTTTTCAAATTGATCATCCATCTGTATGTACATGTTTTCAACTCTTAAAGTTGTACTCTTCCCCTACACATCTTATCCCCTAGCAAAAGGATAGGGGATAAGATGTCTGATTGCGGGGATATGGCTGCTGGGACCCCCTGCGAACTCCGGACTGGCACCCCGTAATCTGAATGCTTGGAGTGAACTCAGCTCCGTGCCGGATTACGAGTGACCACAGCCATCACGCTACTCTTCATAGACATAAATGGAGGGGTGTGATGACCAGCAACCGGATACCCTGTGATCATACAACCTTTGGATAGCGGCTAAGATGTCTAGTGGTGGAGTACCCCTTTGATGCTCTCCTAAGATCATAAAAAAACATTTAATAATGCCTGAGACTCTAATGAATGTCCAGGTGAAAGACAGAGGGGGGGATTTATCAAAACCTGTGTAGAGGAAGAGTGGTGCAGTTGCCCATGGCAACCAATCAGATTGCTTCTTTTATTTTTACTGGTCTCTTTAAAAATGAAAGAAGCAATCTGATTGGTTGCTATGGGCAACTGCACCACTCTTCCCCTACACAGGTTTTGATAAATCTGCCTCAGAGAGTTGACTGGTGAGTGCCCTCCGCAGTCAGCACCTCACCTCCCCACAGTCGACCGCTCGCCTACCTACAGCCTGCCTTTTGCCTCGTCGCAGCCTGCCCCTCGTCTCCCCGCAACCTGCCCTTGTCTCCTTGCAGCCTGCCCTTCACCTCCCCGTAGTCTGCAGTCTTCCGCTCACCTCCCTGCACTACCTGCCCACTGTCTGTATGTGTTAGGATTAAATGAAACAAAACAGAATCCTCAGTTGGTGAGTTCTCCAATTACCTTCATGTTGGCTCAAGCATATAGATATTGTATAAATAATTGTCTTTGATTTTGGCTAAACGGGTTTACTTGGAAATGTCTGATTGAATGGATGTGATGGTCACAAGCAGCTGATTGGATGGATGTGATGGTTACAAGCAGCTGATTGGATGAATGTGATGGTTGCAAACAGGTGATTGGATGAATATGATGGTTACAAGCAGGGGATTGGATGGATGTGATGGTTACAAGCAGGGGATTGGATGAATGTGATGGTTACAAGCAGGTGATTGGATGAATGTGATGGTTACAAGCAGGTGATTGGATGAATGTGATGGTTACAAGCAGGGGATTGGATGAATGTGATGGTTACAAGCAGGGGATTGTATGGATGTGATGTTACAAGCAGGGGATTGGATGGATGTGAGGGTTACAAGCAGGGGATTGTATGGATGTGATGTTACAAGCAGGTGATTGTATGGATGTGATGGTTACAAGCAGGGGATTGTATGGATGTGATGTTACAAGCAGGTGATTGTATGGATGTGATGGTTACAAGCAGGTGATTGGATGAATGTGATGGTTACAAGCAGGTGATTGTATGGATGTGATGTTACAAGCAGGTGATTGTATGGATGTGATGTTACAAGCAGGTGATTGTATGGATGTGATGGTTACAAGCAGGTGATTGTATGGATATGATGGTTACAAGCAGGTGACTGGATGAATGTGATGGTTACAAGCAGGTGATTGTATGGATGTGATGTTACAAGCAGGTGATTGTATGGATGTGATGGTTACAAGCAGGTGATTGGATGAATGTGATGGTTACAAGCAGGTGATTGTATGGATGTGATGGTTACAAGCAGGTGACTGGATGAATGTGATGGTTACAAGCAGGTGATTGTATGGATGTGATGTTACAAGCAGGTGATTGTATGGATGTGATGTTACAAGCAGGTGATTGTATGGATGTGATGGTTACAAGCAGGTGATTGTATGGATGTGATGGTTACAAGCAGGTGATTGGATGAATGTGATGGTTACAAGCAGGTGATTGTATGGATGTGATGTTACAAGCAGGTGATTGTATGGATGTGATGGTTACAAGCAGGTGACTGGATGAATGTGATGGTTACAAGCAGGTGATTGTATGGATGTGATGTTACAAGCAGGTGATTGGATAGATGTATGGTAACAAGCAGCTGATTGGATGGATGTGATGGTTACAAGCAGCTGATTGGATGGATGTGATGGTTACAAGCAGCTGATTGGATGGATGTGATGGTTACAAGAAGATGATTGGTTGTATTGAGTGATGGGATTAGATGGTGCTGGGACCTCCTGTTGGGAGAGAGGGAGGGAGAGCTGCTCTATATAGATCTTCTCACATGATGGATAAAACTAGTGATGGAACATGAAAACCTGACAATTATTTATCCCTCCAGTGTGATTGGTTGCAGTACTTACAGGATCGACGCACTGCACCTGACAGGCGTAATTACAGCACTTCTTAGCCTTAGGACAGTCATAGTCATAGTTGCACTTCGGCTTAGGAGCAGGAGTAGAACATTTTACAAGTGTATACACTATAGGACACTTCCCAGGTTTCTCTGCATGTAGAGAAACAAAACACGAGAAAGAGAATGACATTACAGGGAGCAGGTGAAAAAATTATTCCATTGCTTCAAGGAGCCTATTAGCAGCCCAAGCCATCCTAAAAACGAATGTGATCCCATAGATGTCATGTACAGAGCCTACCAGATGTCTCGAGGGGGGGCCCGATAAGTAAATCATACGTGTGGCCCTTTGCAGCTATCAGCGGTTCGCCGCGCATCACCTATTACATGTCTTGCTCATTTGAAGACGGATCTTTGATCATATTACATATGTCAATGTCAGCCAGTCCCAAGTCCAACCCTTCCCTTCTGGGGAAAGAGGTGGATTTAAACTTGTTCTAGTTGGTTGAGGACTTGGCCTTTACCAGTCACGCATGCTTCAGCTAGCTCCTGTCAGCTAGGTCTTCCTCCATATAGGCCATATTTGTACCTTCAGGCGCTATTCTTAGGTCTAGTTACTAGGGGTGTAAGAAAAAAATCGATTCACTCGATTTTCGCGTTTTTTTTATTTGGTGATACGGTATCAATTCAAAATATTTTTGAATCGATCCTTTTTAGGTATGTGGAATTCGTATCTCCTGACGCCCGGGACAGGCAGTTCTGGGCACCAGGCAGGTGAATTTTTCTGGCTCGTGCAAGCAGGACCAGACCTGATAAGCGTGGCGGGGCTCTGGGTGTATGGAGCGGGCTCCCGACTTGTGCCCGCTCCGTACTCTGCGACCACCACTAATAGCCAGCATGTGGCGCTCTGCAGTCTGTATGGAGCGGGCTCCGGACTTCTGGCCGCTCCATACTCTGCAGCCCCCGGCTGATTTCAGTAGCCGGGGGCCGCCGCTAATGCAGCGATCGCCACGGCTGGCTATTAACCCTTTAGATCGCCGCTGTCAAAGCTGTCAGCGGCATCTAAAAGGATCTGTGAATGCTCCCTGGTGGGCTAGTGGGGTGGATCCCCCCCTCGCAGCACGATTGTGGGCAGACGATCCACTATAGAGGTAGCCGGAGGGCTTACCTCTGCTTCCTGCATTCCCGTGGCTCTGTCATTGATAGAGCTTGGCTGGATCAATGGAGTTCAATAGAACTCTATTTATCTGTCTGAGGAATCTAATGATTCCTCCTAAAAGTCTAATAAAGTGTATAAAAAAAATGTTTTAATAAAAGTGTAAAAGACATTGTTTTTGAGACAGCATCGGGATATATCGCAATATATCATCTCGTAAACAGAATCGGGATATATCGGGATATATAGTATGGTCATATGTGTATCGCGATACGTATCGTATTGCCAAATTCTTGCCGATTCACACCCCTACTAGTTACAGTCCACACTGCAAGGATACATTTCTACATTGTCCTCCAAGAGGAAAGTGTTTTCCATAAAGGAGAAGTTGCATAAGGGCCTTTCTGTAAATTGCTGCTCTGTTTCGGGCCTATGGTCGGACCAGTGCCTGCCTGTCTGCAAAGTCAGGGGGACTTCCATGGACAACCCTTTCTGAGTGTTGTGTCGTAGAATATCGCCAAAAGAGTGAGTGAAGTGAAGTCCTATATTGCAGACATATTTCCAGAAGACATTTTCACATATACCTACTAAAAGAATTACATTGTAACTAAGCTTCTACTAAAACACTAGTTCAAGAGACAGTGCCCAAATCTAGTTCTCCAGACTCTCTACTATTTGTATTCCTCTGTACTCCAGAACTCTACTATTTAAAATTGTATTCCCAAATCTTTCTGGAATTGTAAAAGATAAGTAAAGTTTACAGGTTGTTTCACCAGCCCATGTGAAGGGCTTTTCAATTAGAAGGATCTGAGCTGCTAATGGGAAATGATTAAAAATATTATATTAAAAGGGATGCTCTGCCAAAAAATATCTTGTCCCCTATCCAAAGGATAAGGTTTAAGATGTCTGATCGCGGGGGTCCTGCCGCTGGGAAACCCTGTGATCTCCGGACCGACAGCGTCGGCATCCGGAACACAGAAGCTTTGAGCTTCTGTGTTTGGGAAATCACACCACGCCCCCATTCATGTCTATGAATGGAGGGGGCATGGCGGCTGTAATCACCAGTCATCTGGCACAGAGCAGAGTTTGCTTGATGCACGGATGACCGGGCTACGACGCTGGAGATCACGGGGGTCCCCAGCAGCGGGACCCACACGATCAGGCATCTTATCCCCTATCCTTCAGATAGGGAATAAGATGTTTTTTGTCGGGGTACCCCTTTAAAGGGATCCTGTCTTCAGAGATGTTCCTGCAGGGATAGTGAGGATATGAAGTAAGAAAGTGTACCCTTCTGGCTCTGTAAGTAGATCCCTGGGTGAGGAGCTATACTTACCTAGTCCTGTCTTCTCCTGATGTAACCACGCCCTCTCAACTTTATTGACAGCTCTCATCTCCAGGGCAGAGCGTTGACATTGGCCGTGGCAGAGCTGTCAATCACGCTGAATGAGTGTGATTACAGCCAAACTATACGGGACTAGGTGTAGAGTACAGCTCCCCCACCTAGGGGACTACATACGGGGCTGGCAGAGGAGACTTTCTAACCATCCTTCTCACCGTCCCAATAGGAACATCCCTCAGGGATGGTGAGGAAGAGGATTTTACCAAATATATCGTGTTGCCATGTATTATATAAGGTAATATCTCATGACAGGTTCCCTTTTACGTCTTCCTGTGAGGTCCCATCCTTACCCCCATACGATCTCAACTCCAAGTATCTCATACACCCGGTGCCATCTCTTGTCCCATACCGAGCCCTATGACTTGTAGAGATGGGTGGTCATTGACTCACCTGGCCTCATGCATTTCGGTTTACACTCCGGGGCGCAGCATTTCAGTTGTCCATTACAGTCCTTGTCAAATTTACATGATCCTTTTATAAGTGGCATCGCACATTTTGTTTTTGGAATCGGACAGGTTCCCGGTTTTGCTGCAGTTAAAGAGTTTGACAAGAGGTTCAAATCATTTTTATTGAATTTTTTGAGAATTTTTTTTCACAAAACAGAATTGTCCAATAGATAACAAACGCAGCCAAAAGAACAATACAGAAATAAATAGAACAGAATCATACAAATTCTCTATAAATGATCACTCAGTTTAGATACACTTAAAAAAAAATCAGATCCATCGGATATTGTATAAGCATATCCAGAATGTGTTGGAAAAATCTATAAGATTTACCATTAATTAAATGAACAGATAAGGTGGAAGACTCCATCTGTACCGGCTACTGCTGACATTATTGACGCTGTCAAAACCAACTGTTTCTACGAAATAACGTACGCATGGAAGTTGAATACCAGAGCTGACTGCGAGTCTAGATAGTGCAGCTGGACTAAACATTATCCACAGTCCTAACTATTGCAAGTTTCACACTTAAATGGCGTTTCTTGTGTTCCAGTATTCATAGTACCGTTTTGGTGTGTAGACTGTACCAAGGGCTATGTACACATGTACATAGGTCATTACATGATGTATGTTATATTCTCCACATACTTTTTATGGCTGCCTGTGGCGAGAGAGGGGAGGACTGCGGGATCCTGCATAAATTTACTTGCTGATATTTCATCTTGAGAGGAGACTGATTCCAGCCTCCAGGGACCAACCCCAGTCCCAAAGCTGACAAGGACTAGATACATTAGTCAGACTTGGGTGACTGTCCCATCCCTGGCCGGATTTACACCCAGCATACAGGACAGGAGAAGTAGTACTGTGCAGTATATATAGATATATATATATATATATATATATATATATATATATATATATATATACAGTATAAGAGCAGATACTGAGGAACTCTTTTATTTTATATAAAGTACAAAACATAAACCAACACAACATCCATAACAATGATAATCAAATGAACATAAATAAACCTAACACATAACAAATAATAATAAACAAAATCCCTTCTGGTCCAGGACAACTCACACTACATACCTATATACACACTTCATACCTATATACACACACCACAAACCTATATAACTATATACACCACAAACCTATATAACTATATACACCACAACCTATATACACATCACATACCTATACACACACACAGAACATATACCTATACAACATTTTTTTTAAATAGTATAATACACACACAAAAACAATAATCAAGAACAAAATAAGAATTTACTCATAATATCCCCCACCTTCCCTATAACCTACACAAAAATATACACAAAATATAAATCAAATATTATAACCTTATTCATAATACGCTTAATACTCCTATACATATATACAACCCCTATACATATATACAACCCTTATACAATATACAACACCTATACATATATACAACCCTTATACATATATACAGTCCCTGTATATATACAACTCCTATACATATATACAGTCCCTACACCATAACAATAACCTCAAGGGGATCCTAGGGGAATTTAAAAGAGCCAACCCAATCCCTTGATCCTGACCTGGGCAATCCTTGAGGGCCAGTGGTTTCTGGAAATGGCTCAGCAAAACCCTGTTATCGAGGATTTTCCTCGGCAGAGTTCTTACCTCCCACATCCCCCGCCTCCACCTCCTGATGACCTTCAGAACCAATGCAACATAAGTCTGGAGATGCCCGTGTGACGTGCAAAGATCCTTCACTTGACCGCCTCTCTCCCATTCCTGGAAGAAAGGCTGAAACCATCTCCTGCAAGAGACTACCCACGGAGGAGCCCTCTCTGTCCAGAGGTTCGATATATTGGTCTTTAAAAAGGAATTCACTAGAAATACCACCGGGTTGACCATACCCAACCCGCCTAGTCTCCTCGTGTGGTAAGTCACCTCCCTCTTAACTAGTCTATTCAGTCTATTCCCCCACAACATTAGGAAGAACAGACTGTAGACCCGTCTCCAGAGGGGTTCTGGCAAAAGGCTGACACTGCCCAGATAGATTAACAACGGGAGCAAGAAAGACCTGATCAAGAAAACCCTTTCCCTAAAGGTCAAAGAGCAACCTTTCCACTGTTACACTCTCTTGGAGACATCTTCCAGTCTGCTTTCCCAATTTCGTGTGGGGTAATCCCCGGAACCAAATTCGATGCCCAGAATTTTTGCAGATTCCTGGGGCACAGGGAGGGTGTCCGGGAGACAGAACTCAGGGTCTCCACCTCCCAACCAAAGACTTTTGCACTTTTCCCGGTTGATCTTAGACCCGGATGCCTCCGAGTAGCAATCCACCTCCGACATCACCCATTCCGCTTCTCCTTGCGAAGAGACAAAAATGGAGACGTCATCAGCGTATGCCACTACCCTTAAGGCCGAATCCGGCACCGCCGGGTCAATCCTCACCCCCGCCAATGGTCTGCGATCTAGCCTTCGAAGGAAGGGGTCGATCGCGAACACATAAAGCAAAGGGCTTAACGGACAGCCTTGACGCACACCAGACTCCACCCCGAAAGGGCGGCCCACCCAACCGTTTACCAATGGAAAAGTCTCAGCCCCTGCGTACAATGTTCTCAGCCAATCCACAAACCCCCCCGGCAGACCGTATTTCAAAAGAGTGGACCAGAGATACTCGTGATCAACTCGATCAAAAGCCTTTGCTTGGTCCAAGGACAGCAGAAACCCCTTCCAGTGACCAGCCCGACCCTGCTCCACGGCTTCGCGGACACCCAGCACCGCACTAAAAGTGCCAAGACCTGGAACAGAGCAGTGCTGGGACCCCGAAAGGAGCTGGGGTGCAAATTTCACCAACCTGTTGAATAGCACTTTTGTCTTTACCCTTTGACAGGATGATCAGAGCCGACCTCCTCATTGACCTTGGCAGAGTGCCCGAGGATAGACACTCATTTCTTACCTCAGTCAAGAGGGGAACCAAGATGTCCTTAAAGGTCTTATAAAACTCGGGTGTTAAGCCATCCGGCCCTGGCAACTTTTTGAGGGCAAGCCTCTCAATCGCCAGCTTAACTTCCTCTTCTCTGATCTTCTCTGTCAAAACATTAAGAGAGGGGTCTACTCCTGACTGAGGAATGGCATCAGCCAGGAAAGCCGCCATCTTGCCTCGATCTAGATCCCTCTTCCCAAAGAGGTGCGAGTAAAAGGCTCTGATGACCTCTAGGATCCCCGATCTGGACTTGTTCAGAGATCCTGTACTATCAACCAGGCCGGTCACAATCTAACAATCCACTGACACCTTACAGCTCCGGAAAGGGTCGGGCGAGCGGTACTTCCCGAAATCCCTTTCAAAAACCAAAGATGTGTGTCTATCATACTGGCACTTCTTTAGCAAAGATTTCACTCTGGAGATTTCCTCTCGGTCACCTCCAGTCGAGACCAGAACCTCGAGTTTCCTCCTTAGTTCCTGATAGAGACGATCCCTATTCAGACTCCTAAGGTTCGCGGTATGGCGGAAGAATCTCGCAGCCCGTTTTTTGAACATCTCCCACCACTCTGACTTAGTGCTGCATAAGTCCAGTAATGGTACCTGGCTCTGAAGAAACTCCTCACAGGATCGTCTTATCTCCTTGACTTCCAGGAGGGACAAATTCAGCTTCCACAATCCCCTTCCCATCCTGGGGGTCTCTGAAACATTCAAAGAGAACATAATCAAACAGTGGTCGGAGAACTCCACCTCAACAACCTGTAAAGGTGAAGAGACAGACTCCTCCTTCAAAAAAAAAACTATCTATCCTAGACCTGATCTCTCTACCTCTAAAGTAAGTGAACCCACTGTGACCTGGGGTGTGCCGGATGTGGACAGCCACAAGGCGAGACTCACTAGCTATTCTATTCAAGGCGACGCTATCATAATCTAGCCGATCCCTGGAGCCTCCCCTATCACCAGACCTTGTGACAGTATTAAAGTCTCCTCCAAAGATGACCTGCCGGCTAGTAAAAAGTAGGGGCTTAATCCTCATAAAGAGACTTTTCTGGTCCCACCTAGACTGTGGACCATGGATGTTTATAAGCCGGAGCTCTTGTCCCTTCATGAGGACGTCTAATACCAGACATCTCCCCATTTCTAGCTCGATAACACGTCTGCATTCTACCTGAGCGGTTTTAAAAAGAACCGCCACCCCGCTATACGGCTGGGCCGCAAGAGACCAGTGAGAGGGCCCGTGGCGCCACTCACGCTTTGCCTTATGGATAGCGGTTAGATCGGTCAACCTGGTCTCCTGCAAAAATAAAATGTCGGCCTCAATTCGGCCGAGAAAATCAAAGGCTGCAAATCTTGCCGCATCTGACTTTCTGCTGGCGACATTAATACTCGCCAGCGTCAACGGGGAGGGTGCCGCCATCATGTGTGATCAAGCTAGACAGCCCTCTATTTCCCTCACCCTCCCTTTTCCTTAGTGTCATCATCAGAATTACCCACTTTACCCCTTTTTAAGCACAGAGACATATCCATATTTACAGAATTTGCAGAGTTTCCCTCTTTTCCAGAGGTCACCTCCTGCACCCCACCTGGTCCTGGGACAGCCTCCCTCCCCGTTACCAGAGAGGAGGACTTGACGCTCCCAGAAGGCCTCACTTCAGACACCGGCACCTCGTCCCCGGCCTCCTCATCAGAGGAAGAGATGTTATCCCTGAGGACTTGGTACCGGTTAGGGCTATCTACCAGAGGGGAGGCGGTAGATCCTTCCGCTGGTACCTGGACAAGGGTGAGGGGGACTAAATGATCCCACTCCAAAGAAGGGGACTCTTTCTCCTTGCTTCTCTTACTCCTCTTTTTCCTGGCACCCGATTTTCTCTTATTCTTTAGCCACTCTTTGCTCTCCTCATCCATACTCTCTCCTGGAGAGGAGGTAGCAGTGATGGCCCTCTTATCCTCCTCCTCTCTATCCAGTCTCCTGGCCTCCTCCTCCAGCCCACCATCGCTCAGATCTTCAGCAGAATCCACCATCTCAGGGTCAGGTACCTCAGCTGCCACCTGAGGAGCCCCTTCCCTTTCCCTTTGGCGTGCCTCCAAACGCCTCAGCCTAGAAGGTGTCATTCTTTTCTTCCTTGGACCCGTAGTCTCCCCGCCTCCGCCGGTACCCTCCCCAGTGGAGTCAGCATCTCTGCTAACCCCAGCTGGGGATTCCACCGCATTGGCAAAAGAGACCGAACAGCGGCTGAAGGAGTGACCGAGGTCCCCCACACAGATGACAACGAATGTCCCCACAGGTTGCGGCGAGATGTCCTAACCCTCCACACAACGCGCACTTCTGGACCCCACATTGTGCACTGAAGTGTTTCGGGTCACTGCACCTATGGCAGACCTTCGGTTGTCCCTGGTAGAAAACCAGGATCCTGTCCCTCCCCAGAAAAGTGGAGGAGGGAATGTGGGTGACAGAATTACCCGAAACCTTCAACTTGACCATGAAGGTCCAGGCCCCTGACCACATACCGAATTCATCCCTGTTCTTCTGGGGAATGCTGACCACCTCTCCATAACGCCCAATCCAGGTCATGATGTCTATGCAAGAAAGAGATTTGTTACACGTTAATACCGTCACTTTCTTGATGTTATTCTGGCGAGAAATTGCCTGGACAGCAAAGTCTCGCCACTCGGGTGCTATCTTTGCCAGTTTGTACCGAAACCAAAAGAGCTCGAGCCCTTCAGCCCGGACGAAGCTGACTTCGAAAAATGGGGTACCATGAGGATGTATCAGGACAAAGATGTCACCTGCCCTGAAATCCATCTTGAGGAGGAGCTCAACTCCTTTTGTCCTGTTTGGACAGGTATCACTGCCCTTCCACCTAAGACAGACCACATTCCTCCTGGTGACCCCAGACCCGGCTGTGGGGAGTGACCATGACTCCTCTCCTTTGCTCTCGGAAGGCCCCAAGGCCATGCCTCTCTATGCAAAAGGACAGTTCTACCTCTCTACACTCCACAGTGATAGATTTATCCCCCCCTCCGCAAGGCCTCCAGAAAGCGTCTCTGAAGGTCACTATGGCCAGGACCAGAAGGTGCAGGAATCCCATGAGGCCTACTTGCACCGGCAGCAACGCTGGCATAACTCCTAGTGGGCACTGCTGCTGGGGGTTCAGGTGGAACAACATCACTCTCTACAGAAACCATACTCTCCCCCCCTCTCACACTCACATCCCCTCCATCCATCCTGTCATCATCATTCCCATCCTCCCTCACTCCCTCTACCCCATTCACACCTCCATTCAGTCCTGGACCAGACCCCACAGACAGACCCCCCATATGTACATTATTTACAGTATTTACATTATGTACACATGTGACCTCAGCTTCATCGGGTGCTCCTGACCAGTCTTGCTCCGCCCCAATAATAGACTCTGACTGGTCAGGAACCCCATCCACCTCACTGGTCACAGGAAAGTCCTTTGGGACAGGAGGCCGTCTAGCTGCAGAAACAGTTCCTATTTTGTCCATAGACCCTCCAGTCCCCATGGGTTTGAGGACAGTCCCTTTAATGTTCTCCACTGCTTTAGCAGCCGCCATTGCCAGTCCAGCCTTGGCCGGTTTTATTATCCCTGCTGAGGTGCCACCTGCCCCAACCGCAGATGAGGTTCCCCCACGAGAAGCCTCTGCAGGTGACACCCCGACAGCAGACACCACTCCAGCCGCAGACTCCACCGCGGAGCCTACTTTACCACCAAGTGCCTGGTGGCGCCGCTTATCTCCGCCCTCGCTCCTCATCTCCAGCACCGGGACCAAACCTGTACCACTGCCTGCCTTGCCCTTTCCCGGTGCCAAAGAAAAGCAGCCTCCCGCTGGGCTGCTGACCTCACCAGACATGTCCGGTTTCACAGCCGAAGTCGCCCCAAAACTCTTACCGCTACTACAAGCTGAAACAGTGTCACATGACTTTCCCGTAGGGACCTCCATACTCTGCCCACTGCTCTTACCCTGCACAGAACCCACCGCAGGGCCCTGACTAGATGGAGCTGGGGAAAGGGGGACATAGGAAAATGATACCGACTCACCCCCCTTCTGGTCATTCCTTCTCCTCCTCCTCCTCCTCTCTCCCTCATTCGGTACAGGGTCTTCTCTGAACGTGAAACGCTCCAACCGTACCGGAGACTCCATCTCCCTGATGACCCCCATCAGTCTCCCCCCGGAGTCACTGCTCTCCTCCTCCGAGCTCCTCCGGGGTCCTGGCGCTGAGGCTGGTGGTCCTTGTCCGGGGCAAATGCCGCTTCTGTGCGCTTATTTCCGGTCGCAGTGTTTGCCCGCACTCGAGCGCATCTCAGCTCTGCACGCAACCTGCTGAGCTCTTTGCCATTAGTTTTAAATGCTTGCAGAAAATAAGCGAGGTAAAGTCAATCACAGGCTCCTGGGGTCTCCGCACCCCCCAATCCTTCACATCCATGTCTTCACAGGGAGGGGGGGCGGGTGAAACATTGCTGCTTCCCCCACCAGATCTCCTTACCCCCTCCGAACAGGCCGGTCGCTGTGCGTCCTCTGTCCCCGCCGGCCTACTCCGGGAACCATATATATATATATACACAGAATAAGAGCAGATATGATTACACCCAGTATACAGGACAGGAGAAGTGGTACTGTGCAATATATATATATATATATATATATATATATATATATATATATATATATATATGTATATATACAGAATAAGATCAGATACTGAGGATTACCACCAGTATACCGGACAGGAGAAGTGGTACTGTGCAGTGTGTATGTATATATATATATATATATATATATGTATATGTATATATATATATATATATATATATATATATATATATACACAGAATAAGAGCAGATATGATTACACCCAGTATACAGGACAGGAGAAGTGGTACTGTGCAGTGTATATATATATACAGAATAAGAGCAGATACTGAAGATTACACCCAGTATACAGGACAGAAGTGGTACTGTGCAGTGTATATATACAGAATAAGGGGGACATGTATCATTTCCAGTGTATAATAGAAGTTTTTTACCCCCTCTGCCTGTTGTCTAAATTTGGTGCAGCTGCGTTAAATTTATCATTCTTGTGCAGCTACTTTCTTGAATTGCGTTTAAATTTAGAATTCTCCTCAGAGCATAAATTTACACTGCAGCTCTATTTAGTAGGAGCTTTGTCTGCAGCGTATCTGCACCTAAACAGTAATTGTGTCCTCGTTATTAGTTTTAGAATTTTTTTTCTTCATTATGTAGAGTTTTAATCTCACAATAATACCACTTTTTGCACCCAATTATAACACATCAATTATACCAATGTCCTTATTCTTCATTTAACATCTGTGACACCCCTGTGCAAATCACCTCAAATGTACATGGTGCCCTCTACCTTCTGGGCCTTGTTGTGCGCCCGCAGAGCACTTTGCGCCCACATATGTGGTATCTCCGTACTCTGGCTAAATTGTGTCCCAAAAAATGGGGATCTTTTTTCCCATTTACCTCTTGTGAAAATGTAAAGTATGCCGCAATACCTGTATGTCAGTGTAAATAATTTTATTTTTATACACTAACATACTGGTGTAGACTTCAACTGTTCCTTTTCATAATGGGTAAAAGGAGAAAAAGTCCCCCAAAATCTGTAAGGCAATTTCTTCCGAGTACGACGATACCCCATATGTGACCCTAAAATTTTGCCTTGAAATACGACAGGGCTCCGAAGTGAGAGAGCGCCATGCGCATTTGAGGCCTAAATTAGGGTTTTGCATAGGGGTGGACATAGGGGTATTCTATGCCAGTGTTTCCCAAACAGGGTGCCTCCAGCTGTGGCAAAACTCCCAACATGCCTGGACAGTCAATGTCTGTCCGGCAATACTGGGAGTTGTTGTTTTGCAACAGCTGGAGGCTCCATTTTGGAAACAGTGCGTTACCAGACGTTGTTCATATTTATTGGGGAGGGGAGGGGGGCTGTGTAGCGGTATGTGTATATATAGTGTTTTTTACTTATTTTATTTAAGTGTAGTGTAGTGTAGTGTTTTTAGGGTACAGTCACACGGGCGGGGGTTGACAGCGAGTTTGCTGCATCTCAATCTTGCAGCACTCCCTGTAAACCTCCGCCCATGTGAGTGTACCCTGTCCATTCACATTGGGGGGGGGGGGGAACATCCAGCTGTTGCAAAACTACAACTCAGAGCATGCCCTTTTGCTGTCCGTGCATGCTGGGAGTTATAGTTTTGCAACAGCTGGAGGCACACTGGTTGCGAAACACGGAAACAGACTCAGTGTTTCGCAACCAGTGTGCCTTTAGCTGTTGCAAAAACTTCAAATCTCAGCATGCAGTGACAGCAGAAGGACATGCTGGAACATGTAGTTATGCAACAGCTGGAGGCATACTGCTACAACTCCCAGCATGCCCTTTGGCAGTCCGTGCATGCTGAGGGTTGTAGTTATGCAACAGCTGAAGGCACACTGGTTGCAAAACACTTGAAAGTTTTTTACTTAACTTAGTGTTTCCAAACCAGTGTGCCTCCAGCTGTTGCACAACTTCAATTCCCAGCATGAATGGTCTGCATGCTGGGCGTTATAGTTTGGAGGCACCGCTGGAGGCACACGGGTTGGGAAAAAGAGTTAGGAAACGAACAATGTTTCCCAACTAGTGTGCCTCCAGCTGTTGCAAAACTATAATTCCCAGCATGGCCAGGCATGCTGGAAGTTGTATTTCGGCAATATCTGAAGGGTCAGATATTGACAAACTACAAATCCCAGCATGCTTGGGCAGTCTGGGCATGCTGGGAGTTGTAGTTTTGCAACAGCTGGAGGTCCACAGTTTGTAGACCACTGTATAATGGTCTCCAATCTGTGGTCTTCCAGATGTTACAGAACTACAACTCCCAGCATGCCTCGACAGAGTGGGCATGCTGAGATTTGTAATTTTGGAACATCTGGAAGAGCACAGATTGGAGACCATTATACAGTGGTCTCCAAACTGTGGCCCTCCAGATGTTGCAAAACTACAACTCCCAGCATGCCCAGATGGTCAAATGGTAAGATGGCTGGATATCAGTGATAGCCGCCATTTTACCGGGCGCTGGGGAAAAGTATAACGGAAAGCATTAAATTTTAAAAATAAAAGGAGAATGATCTACAGTGTTAAGTGGATACAAAGCGATTATAATGTGACGGATCTTGTTCAATGATAAGTAAGATATCAAACATTTCCTATGTAAATGTATTAAATTGTTGGATCATAAAATAACAAAACCAATATACAAGTGATCTGATGAATAACTGAACTGTAAACAAATATTCTATATGCAAATTATTATAAAAGTGCTTTGGAATAACCAAGGAGTAAAAAGCAATATAAAGCAACCAAAGGAGGAATTGAGATAGGAAAGTAAAAACATTCTGGTGGTTCCTTAGTAGAACTTTCCTTCAGAAATAGAAAGGATTTCGCTACGTGCAGTTATAGATGGTTTATATTTATGGGGAAAAAGACGCACGTGCGTCAAAATTTTTGGTGCAAAGGAAAAGAACGCAGGTAATAAATCCACGTGTACTATAGATGTCTCTCCAAGGTACCCTGATTCAGCCACATCTGGAGGACACGCTCTACCAAAACGTGCGCAAAAAAATGGGAAAAAACAAGCACTTGCGCAAAATTTTGCGCAAAAAAATACACACAAAACAGGGGTAAAATCTTTGATACATGTCCCCCTAAGAGCAGATACTGAGGATTACCCCCAGTATACATGACAGGAGAAGTGGTACTGTGCAGTGTATATATATACAGAATAAGAGCAGATACCGAGGATTACCCACAGTATACAGGACAGGAGAAGTGGTACTGTGCAGTGTATATATATACAGAATAAGAGCAGATACCGAGGATTACCCACAGTATACAGGACAGGAGAAGTGGTATTGTGCAGTGTATATATATATATACAGAATAAAAGCAGATACTGAAGATTACCCCCAGTATACAGGACAGGAGAAGTGGTACTGTGCAGTGTATATATATACAGAATAAGAGCAGATACCGAGGATTACCCACAGTATACAGGACAGGAGAAGTGATACTGTGCAGTGTATATATATATATACAGAATAAAAGCAGATACTGAAGATTACCCCCAGTATAAAGGACAGGAGAAGTGGTAGAAGATGATACTGAATCAGAGATGTTTCTCTGCACAGTCACAATATGTTTGGTATCACTGCGACCACCAACAATGTTCTTTATCTAGTCAGATCACTTATCACCATCCCTAGTAGATTCTCCTGATGTAGTCGGAATGATGGGGTTACCTGTGGTGGAGCCCACATAGCAGAGGATGAGGAGGAGCAGAGAGCTGGTGACTGGAGACATGTCTTCTGGTCTTCTGGTTCTGGCGATGAGGGATCCGGCTCCTCCACTTATATATATGATCAATAGGAGGATGATGGGGAGAAGGCTATTGTGACCTATTACGTTATACACAGTATACAATGCATGTCATGCACTGCTTCACAATAACAATAATAAGGCAAGATCAGGTGTCTTTAGCTGCCAACTTTAGTGACCATGGTCAGTCTTCTTATTTTATTCCACCTTGATATATAGTGAGGAGACGTGTACAATGTTACGGTGACATGGGATACATCACTGAGGAATAAACATTTTTGTAACAAAATATACAGCTGATTTTGAAGTCACCAGCACCTGATAGCTCAGGCACTTCACGGGACATTTCTACGAGGCTGGGGACCACTGACCAGAAGCCCAGCAGGCCGTCTTCTTTGCAAGGTTCAACATCCTGTTACGTTTCCGTCTGGCAGACACACACGTGAAGGCTGATGCTCTTTCCCATTCTTGCAACCCAGCCATCAGATGGAAGAACCTCAGCACTGGTAATCCCATGTGTCTGGTCTCCATTGCACTTGTCCAGGTGAAAGACTTTGCAAGAGAAAGAAAATTCTCACATGGGGACATTGATCAGAATATGGTGGTCACCCTGGCGTACAAATAACTGTTGACTTACTGTCTTGCCATTACAGGTGGCCTGCCCTGCATAAAGACATCTAGGAATTACATAGTTACACAGTTCTTAACGGGGTACTTTGTCTCTAAGACATCTTATCCCCCCTCTATGCAAGGGGTGGGGGGGGGGGGGGGGAGAGCTTTGATGTCACAATACTCCTGCCTGGGGATTGTGAATAATCAGACCCGGAGCGATATTTGCTCCGCAGGCTGATGATAGCAGGGTGCTGCATGAAAGAATGTGGTGGTCCCCAGTGGTGGGACCCCCGCGATCAAGCATCTTATCCCCTATCCTTTGGATAGTAGATAAGATGTCTTAGGGCGGAGTACCCCTTTAAGGTACGTTCACATGAGTGGATTTGCAGCGTATTTTACCCTCCGTATTCTGCCTTTACATGTGCCTGTTCGGAGCGGCAATACGCTGCTACGAGCAGACACAGTGTGTTGTGCGAGTCGTGCGCATGCACAGTATACTTGCACATCGCAGCAGCTCTTGGCCTAGCTCATTGAGCAGGGGGAGTGGCCGCGATGTGTGCGAGTACACCGCGCCGCACATCGCTTCAGTGTGTCTGCGCGTAGCGGCGTATTGCTGCTCCGAGCAGGCACTTGTTAAGGCAGAATACTAGTGCCTGCGGTGGATCTGCAGCAAAATAAGCTGCGAAAATCCGCTCATGTGAACGTACCCTTAAGGTTGAAAAAAGACCAGAGTCCCTCAAGTTCAACCTATAACCTTATTTTGTCCCTACTGTGTTGATCCAGAAGAAGGCAAAACAAACCCTAATAAGGCTGATGCCAATTGCCCCATATTAGGGAAAAGCAATTCCTTTCCAACTCCAAATATGGCATCAGAATTAATCCCTGGATCAACATTCTGTCCCTATAAATCTATTATCTATAACCTGTAATGTTATTACTCTTCAGAAACACGTCCAGTCCCCTTTTGAACTCTTTTATTGTGTTCACCATGACCACCTCCTCCTGAAGAGAATTCCACAGTCTCACTGCTCTTACAGTAAAGAACCCGTCTGTGCTGGTGTAGAAACCTTCTTTCCTCGAGACATAGAGGATGCCCCCTTGTTATATATACAGTCCTGGGTATAAATAGGTCATGGAGAGATCTCTGTACTGCTCCTACACCATTACTCTACAAAATATGGTCCCAGACCTGTCAGTGCGCTATTTACTGATCTTGAGTATGTTTTCCGTGGTTACATTTGTCTCTTATTTTGCCCCCAATAGTAACAAACTCTGCTTTGCTATTGACATGTTGATTGCTATCCTTCCTCATGTGGAAGACTCTCTAGTGTTAGGGGGTGACAAGAACCTTGCTTTGTTTGGGGTATGCAGGGCAGAAAAGTGAGTAGCAATATTTTATGCACCTCTCGCCTCCATAGAAGCTTGGGAATGTCCAACCTTAAGAAATAGGTACATGCTTATGGGTTGTTATTAACGCCTTAGTGGTCACAGCATGCCCCATTTCTTTCCTTCAGTGGATTCCAGCTAAAATGGACTCTTAATGGGGTATTCCAGGAAAAAACTTTTTTTTATATAACAACTGGCTCCAGAAAGTTAAACAGGTTTGTAAATTATTTCTATTAAAAAATCTTAATTCTTCCAATAATTATCAGCTGCTGAAGTTGAATTGTTGTTTTCTGTCTGACAACAGTGCTCTCTGCTGACATCTCTGCTTGTCTCGGGAACTGCACAGAGTAGAAGAGGTTTGCTATGGGGATTTTCTTCTAAACTGGGCGGTTCCCAAGACAGGTGTCATCAGAGAGCACTTAGAAAACAACAACTCAGCTTCAGCAGCTCATAAGTACTGAAAGAATAAAGATTTTTTAATAGAAGTAATTTATAATCTGTTTAAATTTCTGGAGCCAGTTGATATATAAAAACAAGTTTTTTCCTGGATAACCCCTTTAAATAATGCCCATCACTGTCACAATACCTGGCACTATGGGATGGCCATCGGAGCCATTTCTCTTTGTAGTTGTCACATGCTCCGACAGCCCCGATTTTAAGAAATAAACATTTTCCTCCAGGCATGGTGCCCTTGGCATTTTGTCGGTGGTCCAACTAGGGATTGGTTCACATAGGTGATTTAATTGCTAAACTATTAAATCCCTGCAACCCAGGTGATCCAGCAGCCTTCCCAGGAGTGTGGCAGCCTCCTGGGGAGAGCCTCCCTGTATGGAGTTGGAGCCTCAGGCCTCCACTTTCCGTTCTTCCAGGCTGGCGGGGGGTGGAGAGAAAACAGCAACAGCCATTGTTCCGGCCAGAGAAAGGAGATCTATCAGAGTCTGCAGCAATGCAGGCTCTCCTCCCCAGGCGACGGTTGCCAGACAAAGATCTGGTGGAAGGAAGGCAAGGAGGAAAATCATAGAGATGTGGGCTGAGAGAGGGCCCAAGGAGTTCAGTTCAACATACTGCTCCCGCATGACTGCACGTTTTGCGGAGTATGAGCAGTGCGGGAAAGAGCTCAGGTTGGCCAGAGAGGACCTGCGTGGGGCACAGAATTTGGCGAACAAGGAGTCAAAAAAGAACAGGCCTGAGCTGAAGAGAAGAATCACGGCGCTGAAAAGTGAGATCGTGAAGCTGGAGGAGAGGAGAGCTGAGATACTGGAAGGGAGCCGTCTCTTTAAAGGGGTACTCCGCTGCCCTGTGTCGGAAGCTCCGCTCCCCAGCGTCCGGAAGTTTCTTGTTCCGGACGCTGTGTGTGGGCTTCCGTGTTCAGGGCTGCCCCTCGTGATGTCACGCCCACCCCCTCAAAGAAAGCCTATGGGAAAAGGGCGTGACAGCCATCACGAAGGGGGCGGGCGTGACGTCGCTAGGGGCAGCCCTGAACACGGAAGCCCGCACACAGCGTTCGGAACAATAAACTTCCAGAAGCTTGGGAGTGGAGCTTCCGACACAGGGCAGCGGAGTACCCCTTTAAGGAGAAACTGATGAATGAAGAAAGGTTTGCCGCCATGAAATCCCCAGGTAAGGTGGAGGTGGATGATGGGGAGAGTAGTGGCAGTGAAGAAAGTTAGGATGGTGGTGACGAGAAAAAGGAGGAGTAGAGGATGGAGGAAGATGCTGTACCTGTGGCTACTCCCTGTGACATCCAGACCACCCAGGACAGCTATATTGAACCGGTCCAGGTAGCTCTTCCTTTAAGTGAGAGCGAGGAGGATGATGTGGAGAGTGAGGCTGGGTTGATTGCTGAGAGCTATAGTCATGCAGGAGTCCCCAGCCCACCTCCAGAATTTCACCTTTGGTAATAATCTCTGTGAAGATGTGGGAGTTAAGAGGAAATCTAAAAAGCAAAAGACACAGGAATCCATACAATATGTGTTTGTTCCTTTCCAGCAGTCTTGGCCAGCTGCAAAGCTGGTTCAGGCTGCTGGGTCCCCCAGACTGGCAGTCCCCGTTTCTGTGGTGGAACAGCATGGTGTCAGGAAAGGCTGCGGACGCAATAGATGGGAAGCCCACCCATCCTGCCGGTAGGGAGGGGCAGGATGGGCTCATGGTGGGCAGCTCTGGCACTACAGGACCGCCCCAGGGTGGTGGGGGGCGTGCCCAAGTGCCAGATGCGAGCTATGCCACCGTGTGCTCGGAGGGCGGTTCCAGGGCACTCCCTTGTGAGGGGGGGGGGGGGGGGGGGGAGTGTCCGGGCGCCAGGGGCAGAGAGTGTTGCATCTGTGTGCTCGGGGGGCGGTCCTCCGAGTACAGTGTGTTCTGCGGGGCACTCCACTGTGAGGGGGGGAGTGTCCGGGCGCCTGGATCAGCTACGGTCGGGCAAATTAAGCACAGGCACTGTGGGAGGAGCTGGGGTGTGCAGGTGGGGCAGCCCCAGACTCAGGAGGAGACTTCAGCCATGGAGAAGGAGCCATCAGCGCAGACCCCAGCAGCAAGACCAGCACAGAAGACCTATCTTAGACCAGCAACACTACAAGTCCCAGCCAGCCCAGAATTTGTTAGGCAGGTTGATAAGAGTGCAAGATGTGAGAATGATGGGTGTAGTAGTGTTGTGGATGAGAGGAATGTGTGTGGGAGTGTCAGTGGAGTGAATGT
The DNA here is from genome assembly GCF_029499605.1 of Hyla sarda. NCBI lineage: Eukaryota > Metazoa > Chordata > Amphibia > Anura > Hylidae > Hyla > Hyla sarda. The sequence goes on from NC_079191.1 coordinate 4,638,849, forward strand.
TGGTGGTAGTAGTGGTATGAATGAAAATAAAGATGATGGGAGTAGTGGTGTGAATGGTGGTGTTAGTGGTTCTGGTTCTGGGCCTGGGTCTGGTCTGGCTGCCCCCTGGTAGTGACTGCTCTTAGGAACTATGCCAATGTCGCTGCCGGGGGTTCAGGGGGGTCCCCGTCTCCGTCCGGCTCCAGAGGCCACTTGCAACAGCGCCTCCTGGAGGCTCTACGCAGGGGCGACAAGTAGATTGAGATAGAGGGAAGGGGTGAGGTCGACCTGTCTTTCTGGATAGAGAGGCACGGTTTGGGAGCTTTCCAAGAGCGGAATGGGGAGGTGGTCTGGTCCCTCTGGACACCCGGGCAGGACAATAACAGTAGGAATGTGGTCCGTCTGATTTGGAGGGGCGATGATGCGTGTCCACCTCGCGCTAAAGTGGTTGAGCTCCTCCTTCAGATGGAATTCAGGGCAAGTGACATCTTTGCCCTGATTCACCCCTACGGTTCGTCTGAGTTTGACGTCAGTTTTGTTCGGCCAGAGGGTCTTGAACTCTTCTGGTCAAACTACGAAGTGGTGAAGAACGAGCCCGGCTGGCGGGATTTCGCCCTAAAGGCGATTTCCCGTCAGAACTCTGTCAAGAAAGTGACCGTTTTGACCCGTAACGAGTCGCTTTCTTGTTATGACATCATGACCTGGCAAACTCAAGCATTCAGGGAGTACGGTTGCCCACATTCCGTCAGCCACCTTCCTTGGACGTGATAGGATCCAGGTCTTCTACCAGGGGCAACCTAAGGTCTGTCACAGGTGTGGCAGCCCCACCCACTTTAGCGCAGCCTGTACTGTACAGGTCTGTGCTTTGTGTGGTGGGGTGGGTCATCTGGCCACATCCTGCAGGCAGATCCGGTGCCACCTGTGTGGTGTCCTCGGGCACCCTTTTAGCCATTGTCCCAGCGCTTGCGGCCGCTCCGGCTGAGGAGAGCTGTGAAGTTGCCTCTGCTGGGGAGGGTACGGGCAAGAATGGGGGCGCAACAGGGCTAGTGAGGAGGAAAAAGGGCCCTGCCAAACTAAGGGAAAATCGTAGGAGGAGTAGGGAGCTGGAGAGTGCCCAGGTGACGGGGGTAGCTCCAGCCCCTGCTCCTGAAGCTTACCCTGTAACCGCTGAAGCCCTGTAGGAGAATGTGTTGGATGAGGAGATCAGGAGGCTGCGCAAAGAGGAAGGCAATATGGCTGACCCTTCTGATTCCTCCCACTATGAAAGTGTGGATGAGGAGAGTAGGGAGAGGCCTAAAAAGAAAGAAAAGGGCAAAAGGAAAGGGAGAAAGAAGAGGTCAGAGCCCTCTGTTCCTTGTACTACGGGCCAGGTCCAAAGCTGAAGCCTGGCGGCCCCCCCTCTGATTGACCTGTCAAACCGGTACCTCGTCCTCGATACCATCTCCTCCCCCTCCTTGGAGGGGGAAGGTAAGGGTCAGGTGCCTAGGGAGAAAGAGCCTCTGGGGGAACTGGGCCCAGTCCTGTTGAGGCACCTTCCTCAGAGGGCAGGGCTAGACCGGGGCCGGACGGAGACAGGGACCATATGGATCAATCAGAATCCAAGAAAAGGTCCAAAAGCGGTCCTGCCTTCTCTTTTTCTTTGGGGGATGAGGGGGCTAAGAAGAAAGGGAAACAGAAGTAAAGGGTGAGGCCGTCTAATTTAATCACCCTGTATGGCGGCACTCACCCCATTGACGCTGGCATCTATTAACTGTGCCAGCATAAAGTCTGATACGGCCTGATTTGCAGCCTTTGATTTTCTCGGCCGTGTGGAAGCCGACATTTTCTTTTTACAGGAGACCAGGTTGTCAGATCTTGCCTCTCTGGTAAAAGGCAGAAGAGAGTGGAGGCGCGGTCCCTCCCACTGGTCTCTTGCGGCTGAGCCGTAAAGTGGGATGGCGGTCCTTTTTACCGCTCCTGTTGAATGCCGACAGGTTATTGAATTAGAAATGGGGAGGTGCCTGATCTTAGATGTCTTCATGAAGGGACAAGAGCTCCGGCTCATTAACATCTACGCCCCGCAAACTAAGCGGGGTCGTAAAGATCTCTTCATGAGGATTAAGCCCTTTATTTTTATGAGTCGGCAAGTGATCTTTGGAGGGGACTTCAATAATGTCACGAGGTCCCAAGATAGGAGAGGCTCCAATGGTCCGCTGACTTGTGATAGTGTGGCACTGATTAGCATAGCTAGAGAAGCTCGCCTAGAGGACGCCCACATCCGGAGACCCTCAGGCCAAGCGGGTTTCACCTATCATCAAGGTAGTCGCAGGTCTAGGATAGATAGGTTTTATTTAAAGGAGGAAGCCATCTCTTCCGCAGTGTCCGTGATTGAGGTGGAATTCTCCGATCAGTGTATGATTTTGTTTTCCCTGAATGTTTCAGAGACCCCCCGGATGGGTAAAGGTTATTGGAAGCTGAATTCGTCCCTCCTGGAGGAAGCGGAGATAAGACAGTCCTTTGAGGATTTTCTTCAGAGTGAGGTACCTTTACTGGATCTTTGTAGTAATAAGCTGGAGTGGTGGGAGATATTCAAGAAGAGGGTTGCGGGGTTCTTCCACCAGCTCTCGAGCCTCAGGTCCCTGAACAGGTATAGCCTGTATCAGGGTCTGAGGAGGAAACTTGAACTTCTCGTCTCGACTGGAGGATGCCGAGAGGATATCTCCAGAGTGAAGTCCTTGCTCATGAGGTGTCAGTATGATAGGCACGCATCTTTGGTTTTTGAGAGGAATTACGGGAAGTACTGCTCGCCCGACCCTTACAGAAACTGTAAGATGTCAGTGAGTAGTAAAGTCATTTCAGGACTGATCGATAGTGCAGGATCTCTGAATCGCTCCAGATCAGGGATCCAAGGTCGTCAGATCCTTCTACTCGCACCTCTTGGGAAGGAGGGATCTGGATCGGGATGTGATGTCGGGTTTCCTGGCTGAAACCATTCCTGAGCCAGGGATAGACCTCTCTTGGCATTTTGGCAGAAGAAATCAGGGAAGAGGAAGTGAGACTGGCGATCGAGGGGCTTGCCCCTAAGAAGTCGCCAGGTCCGGATGGCTTAACATCCGAGTGGTACAGGACCTTTAAGGAGTCTTTAGCTCCCCTCTTGACTGAGGTATTCAATGAGTGTCTCTCCTCGGGCACTCTGCCGAAGTCAATGAGGAGGTCAGCCCTGATTCTTCTGTCAAAGGGTAAAGATCCTAGCCGTATTGAGAATTGGAGGCCCATAGCTCTTCTCAATACAGACAGGAAGCTTCTGGCCAAGATACTGTTTAATCGGCTGGGGAAGTTTGCACCCCGGCTCCTTTAGGGGGCTCAGTACTGCTCTGTTCCAGGCCAAAGCACCTTGAGTGCTGTCCTTAGTGTCAGGGAGGCAGTGGAGCGGAGTTGTGCGGGTTTCTTGAAGGGGTACTTGCTGTCCCTGGATCAGGCCAAGGCATTTGATCAGGTGAACCATGAGTACCTCTGGTCCATCCTCCTGAGATATGGCTTACCAAGTATTTTGTTAATTGGCTTAAGATCTTGTATGCAGGGGCAGAGAGTTTCCCGCTGGTGAACGGTTGGTCTGGACGCTCTTTTGAGGTGGGGTCCGGAGTCCGTCATGGTTGTTCCTTAAGCACGCTTTTATACGTGTTTGCAATCGATCCCTTCGTCCGGAGGGTAGATTGTGGGTCGTTGGTGGGAGTCGGGATAAGTCTGGCGGAGCTTGATGTCACCCAGAGAGTGGTGGCGTACGCTGACAATGTCACTATTTTCGTCTCCTCGAGAGAGGAGGTCGATGTGGTGATGTCGGAGGTTGACCGCTACTCGGAGGCACCCAGGTCTAAGATGAACCGGGATAAGTGTGAGAGTCTCTGGCTGGGAGGGGGGATCCCACGTTTGATCTCCTGGACACCCTTCCAGGGCCCCAAGAATCAGCAAAAGTCTTAGGCATCACATTCGGCCAGGATGATTATCCACCAAAAACTGGGATGGTAAGCTCCAGGATGCCGCTCAGAAGGTGGACCAATGGAAGAGCTGGTCTTTGACCCTCAGGGAAAAGGTACACCTGATCAAATTGTACCTGCTCCCCTTGTTTATCTATCTGGGCAGTGTATGTATCTTGCCAGAGGCTTACTATACTAGGATCTACAGCCTGTTTTTCCAACTGTTATGGGGGAACAGGATGAACCTAGTCAAGAGGGAGGTTACGTACCGCACAAGGAGACTAGGGGGTTTATCTATGGTAAACCCTGTGGTGTTCTTAACGAACACGTTGAAAGCTAACATCGCTAACCTCTGGAAAGAGAGGGCTCCTCCGAGGGTAATCTCCTGCAGGGAATGGTTTCGGTCTTTCTTCCAGGAATGGGAGAGAGGAGGGCGAGTGAAGGACCTCCGTATGCCCAATGGATATTTTCCGGCTTACGCTACCCCGACTCTGAAGGCGATACGTCGGTGGGGTCTGGGAGTGTGGGAGATCAGGACCCAGTCATGGCAGTTCCTTGACAAACGGGTTCTGTTGACCAACTTCCAGAAGCCTCTGGCGCTCAGGGACTGCCCAGGTCGGGATCTGAGAGTGGGGTTGTATCTTTTGGACATGAAAAGGATCCCCCAGAAGTTTTGGGACTTGGCCTGGCGCTACTTTCAGCGGAAGCTATATGTAAGGGACAACCTGAAGTGCAGGAACTCTGATGACCGGGGAAGAGTGCGGGGACACGCTGGAAAGCATGGACCACTTCCTGCTTCATTGTCCCTTTAATATAGGGTTTTACAACCGGGTTGGTGCTTCCATCGGCTGGAGTCAACTTGCCGGCCTTACCTACCTGGAGTGGGCTTATGGGGCATTTAGGAACCTGGGTGGCCGAGACCGGGGCACTTTAGCTTAGTGGTTAGGTAGTACACGTGGAATGCACAGTGTTTAGTGTCAACCCAACAAAGAATCCTCTCCGAGGTGGAGGTCTGCAGGAATATCACCGGTTACCTTGGGAAGATCAGGTCTTTGGAGTATGGCAGTCTTGGTACCAGTAGGGCTTCTCTCCTGTGGAGAGGGTTTTCTTTTGATGTGCCCTAGGTACTAGACCTTTTGGGTAGAGTACCTTTATTTTGATTAGGGGAAGTGTTATAGGGATAGAGATAGGGTGAGAGTAGGGTCAGTTTTAATGGAGGGATAGAATTAGGGAGAATTGTAGGGGGAGTTAGGGAAAGAGTTTAAAATTATTTTGATGTATCAAGTCTGCCATCCTTCTTCCTCGTGGTGGGCTAATGCATGTGCACGCTAGCTTTTTGTTTTGTTTTAAGCTGATACGTTATGAAGGGCTTACAGGCGACCAAACTTGGGCCTAAAATGGGTTGTGGTTTAGTGTGTATAAGTTTGTGTATAATTTGGTTGGGAGGAGTGCTAGGTGGGGAGGTTGTATTTGTGGCTGGTGGGGTTTTTGTTTATTTGTTTGCTTTGGGGGGACTTGACATGGGTCAGTTAAAGGGGTACTCCGGTGAAAACCTTTTTTCTTTTAAATCAACTGGTGGCAGAAAGTTAAACATATTTGTAAATTACTTCTATTGAAAAAATCTTAATCCATCCAGTACTTATTAGCTGCTGAATGCTACAGAGGAAATTCCTTTCTTTTAGGAACACTGATGACATCACGAACACATTGCTCTCTGCTGACATCTCTGTCCATTTTAGCAACCATGCATAGCAGATGCATAGCAGATGCATAGCAGATGTATGCTAGGGGCAGCATGGTGGCTCAGTGGTTAGCACTGCTGCTTTGTAGTGCTGGGGACTTGGGTTCAAATCCCACTAAGGACAACAATAAATCAAGTGTTATTATTATAATAACATCAGCAGAGAGAACTGTGGTCGTGATGTCATCAGAGAGCATTCCAAAAAGAAAAGAATTTCCTCTGTAGTATTCAGCAGCTAATAAGTACAGGAAGGATTAAGATTTTTTAATAAAAGTAATTTACAAATATGAATTCGGGTAGAAAAACAGACATGGTGCACATCTACAATCTTGTATAATGATCTGATTGCTTCTCAGCATAATATCAAAAACTAACAGGTTGTTATTATACATTTTTGATCAAAAAGTACAAGCCCACTCGCCACGTCAAGGCCACCTGTTCAGAGTGGGTCCCTAACGTCCCTAGCATAAAATGGCGCAGCACCGGGCGGCGACCACCACCGCCGCGACACCAATGCCCACAGGGGGGAACGACCCACCGGCAGAGCGGCCCCAATGCCACTCAAACCAGTCTATGGGCCGCACCCCCCCCCCGCAGACACGGCGCCACGGCGCCACGGCAGCAACGGACACCGCACAGCACCACACCAGTGTGAACAAGATTGTAGATGTGCGCTATGTCTGCATTCTACTCGAATTCATATTGTGATTTCTATCTTCCCCCTTTTTTTTTTTTAACATGTGCTGCACTCTTCCCCACCCCCTCAGCCCAAACCTATATAGGTGGTAATTAGCCACACTAGGGCCATTTCACTCCTAGCTGCCTCCCAGTCTGACTGGGAGAGCAAGGTAAGTGAGCCATTACACCTTGTTCACACTGGTGTGGTGCGGGGCGGCGTCTGTTGATGCCGTGGCGCTGTGTCTGCGGGCGGGTGCGGCCTATAGACTGGTTTGAGAGGCATTGGGGCCGCTCTGCCAGTGGGTCGCTTCCCCCCCCCGTGGGCACCTGTGTCGCGGCGGTGGTGGTCGCCGCCTGGTGCTACGCCATTTTATGCTAGGGACATTAGGGACCCACTCTGAATAGGTGGCCTTGACGTGGCGAGTGGGCTTGTACTTTTTGATCAAAAATGTATAATAACAACCTGTTAGTTTTTGATATTATGCTGAGAAGCAATCAGATCATTATACAAGATTGTAGATGTGCGACCATGTCTGTTTTCTACTCGAATTCATAATTTACAAATATGTTTAACTTTCTGCCACCAGTTGATTTAAAAGAAAAAAGGTTTTCACCGGAGTACCCCTTTAACCCCTTCAGGACCAAGCCCATTTTGGCCTTAAGGACCAGAGCGTTTTTTGCACATCTGACCACTGTCACTTTAAACATTAATAACTCTGGAATGCTTTTAGTTATCATTCTGATTCCGAGATTGTTTTTTCGTGACATATTCTACTTTAACATGGTGGTACATTTTTGTGGTAACTTGCATCCTTTCCTTGTGAAAAATCCTAAAATTTGATGAAAAATTTGAAAATTTTGCATTTTTCTAACTTTGAAGCTCTCTGCTTGTAAGGAAAATGTATATTACAAATAAAAAAAATTTTTATTCACATATACAATATGTCTACTTTATGTTTGCATCATAAAAGTGACGAGTTTTTACTTTTGGAGACACCAGAGGGCTTCAAAGTTCAGCAGCAATTTTCCAATTTTTCACAAAATTTTCAAACTCACTATTTTTCAGGGACCAGTTCAGGTTTGAAGTGGATTTGAAGGGTCTTCATATTAGAAATACCCCACAAAAGACCCCATTATAAAAACTGCACCCCCCAAAGTATTCAAAATGACATACAGTCATCATTTTAACCCTTTAGGTGTTTCACAGGAATAGAAGCAAAGTGAAGGAGAAAATTTACAATCTTCATTTTTTACACTCGCATGTTCTTGTAGACCCAATTTTTGAATTTTTACAAGGGGTAAAAGGAGAAAATGTATACTTATATTTGTAGCCCAATTTCTCTCGAGTAAGCACATACCTCATATGTCTATGTAAATTGTTCGGCGGGCGCAGTAGAGGGCTCAGAAGGGAAAGAGCGACAAGGGGATTTTGGAGAGTACGTTTTTCTGAAATGGTTTTTGGGGGGCATGTTGCATTTAGGAAGCCCCTATGGTGCCAGAACAGCAAAAAACCCTCACATGACATACCATTTTGGAAACTAGACCCCTTGAGGAACATAACAAGGAATAAAGTGAGCCTTAATACCCCACAGGTGTTTCACGACTTTGGCATATGTAAAAAAAAAATTATTTTTTTTCACTAAAATGTGTGTTTCACCCCAAATTTCACATTTTTCCAAGGGTTAATAGCAGGAAATACCCCCCAATATTTGTAACCCCTTCTCTTCTGAGTATGGAGGTACCCCATAAGTTGACCTGAAGTGCACTATGGGCGAACTACAATGCTCAGAAGAGAAGGAGTCATATTTGGCTTTTTGAGAGCAAATTTTGCTCGGGGGGCATGTCGCATTTAGGAAGCCCCTATGGTGCCAGAACAGCAAAAAAAAAAACACATGGCATACCATTTTGGAAACTAGACCCCTTGAGGAATGTAACAAGGAATAAAGTGAGCCTTATTACCCCACAGGTGTTTCACGACTTTTGCATATGTAAAAAAAAAAAAAAAAAAATTCCACTAAAATGTGTGTTTCCCCCCAAATTTCACATTTTTGCAAGGGTTAATAGCAGGAAATACTCCCCAATATTTGTAACCCCTTCTCTTCTGAGTATGAAGGTACCCCATAAGTGGACCTGAAGTGCACTATGGGCGAACTACAATGCTCAGAAGAGAAGGAGTCATATTTGGCTTTTTGAGAGCAAATTTTGCTCGGGGGGCATATCGCATTTAGGAAGCCCCTATGGTGCCAGAACAGCAAAAAAAAAACACATGGCATACCATTTTGGAAACGAGACCCCTTGAGGAACGTAACAAGAGATACAGTGAGCATTTGCCCCCCACTGGTGTCTGACAGATCTTTGGAACAGTGGGCTGTACAAGTTTTCATTTTCACGGACCACTGTTCCAAAGATCCGTCAGACACCTGTGGGGGGTAAATTCTCACTGCACCCCTCATTACATTCTGTGAGGGGTGTCGTTTCCGAAATGGGGTCACATGTGTTTTTTTTTTTTTTTTTTGCGTTTGTCAAAACCGCTGTAACAATCAGCCACCCCTGTGCAAATCACCTCAAATGTACATGGCGCACTCTCCCTTCTGGGCCTTGTTGTGCGCCCCCAGAGCACTTTGCGCTCACATATGGGGTATCTCTGTAGTCGGGAGAAATTGCGTTACAAATTTTGGGGGGCTTTTTTCCCTTTTACCTCTTGTGAAAATGTAAAGTATAGGGCAACATCAGCATGTTAGTGTAAAAAATTTAATTTTTTTACACTAACATTCTGGTGTAGACCCCAACATTTCCTTTTCATGAAGGGTTAAAGAAGAAAAAGCCCCCCAAACCTTGTAACGCAATTTCTCCCGAGTACGGCGATACCCCATATGTCGCCCTAAACTGTTGCCTTGAAATACGACAGGGCTCCAAAGTGAGAGCGCCGTGCGCATTTGAGGCCTAAATTAGGGATTTGCATAGGGGTGGACATAGGGGTATTCTACGCCAGTGATTCCCAAACAGGGTGCCTCCAGCTGTTGCAAAACTCCCAGCATGCGTGGACAGTCAACGGCTGTCCGGCAATACTGGGAGTTGTTGTTTTCCAACAGCTGGAGGCTCTGCTTAGGAAACAGTGGTGTACCGGACGTTCTTATTGGGGGAAGGGGGCTGTGTAGGGGTATGTGTATATGTAGTGTTTTTAAATTTTTATTTTATTTTGTGTTAGTGTAGTGTAGTGTTTTTAGGGTACAGTCACATGGGCGGGGGATTACAGCGAGTTTCCCAGCGCAAAATTTGCTGCATCTCAAGATGCGAGAAACCCACTGTAAAAGCCTCGCCCATGTGAATGTACCCTGTACATTCACAGGGGGGGGGGGGGGGATGCACCAGCTGTTGCAAAACCACAACTCCCAGCATGCATGGTCTGTTAGTGCATGCTGGGAATTATAGTTTTGCAACAGCTGGAGGCACACAGGTTAGGAAACACTGAGTTAGAAACAATGTTTCCCAACCAGTGTGTCTCCAGTTGTTGCAAAACTACAACTCCCAGCATGCCCAGACAGCTGAAGGGCATGCTGGGAGTTGTAGTTCGGCAACATCTGAAGGGCCAGATGTTGCTGAACTAAAACTCCCAGCATGCCTGGACAGTCAGTGCATGCTGGGAGTTGTAGTTTTGCAACAGCTGGAAGAGCACAGATTGGAGACCATTATACAATGGTCTCCAAACGGGGGCCCTCCAGATGTTGCAAAACTACAACTCCCAGCATGCCCAGACAGCCAAAGTCTGTCTAGGCATGCTGGGAGTTGTAGTTTTCAGACTCCTAGAAGCAGCAGTGAAGATCTTCACTGCTGCCTCTGAGGACTACATACTTACCCGTCGCTGCTCGTCCACGTGGCCGGTCCTGCGCTGCTCCTCGGTCCCGCCGCTGGATCAGGTAAGTCCGCCGGTCCCCACGTGTTCCCCCCGAATGCCGCAGGTCCCCGCGAGCCCCCACAGCCTTCGTCCCCCGTTCTGCCCGACTTCCAGGGGCGGGCAGTGCGGGGGATCTGAACTTTCACCCCAGATCACTGTGATTGGTCCACAGGGACCAATCACAGTGATCGCTGACCAGGACCATCAATGGATGGTCCTGGGGGTGAAGCAGAAGTTGTCCCCTGCTGGAAACAGCGGGACTTCTGCCAGTTAACCCGTGCGATGCTGCGCATCGCCGGGTTAACTGAATGTCATTTATAAACGCCTGGATGCGCGAACGCACTGCACAACCCGGCGTTTATATATGACATTCTGCAGGAAGGGGTTAAGGACAGGACTTTGTGAACTGTATGAACGGTATGGACTCTGACCCATGTGCAGGAGGGGTGGTGTGGGTGAGGGCACAGTTTTAGTGTAGGGATTTTTTTTTTCTTTCCTAAGGTTTTCTGTTGATTTTGTAAAAAGGTTTTCTGTAGTGCAAATGTTTATTTATGCATATGTTTATTTATATGTTTATATATTTGTTTGTTTATTTATATTCTATATTGTTTTAGCAGTCAGACCAGTTATGTTGATATGTGGTTTATTTGGTTTATTTCAGTTGATATGTGGTTTATTAAGTTTAATCCAGCTTAATTTTTTTTTTTTTTTTTGCAGTGGTGTACTTGCTATGTTTTCTGTTTTGTTCTATTGTTTTGTTTTCTCCTTGTGTGTTTCCCGAGTATGGATGTTTTTGAGTTACAGACAGGTAGTGCTAATTTATGTATTTATTTATTTATTTTTTAAGCCAAGTTGTGCTATTTTTATGTTCATTTTCGGTATGTGTGTCAGTGTGCTGTTTAGATAGTTTGGTTAGGTAAGTGGGTTTATTTATTTAATCATTTTTCTTTTAAGCTGGGCTGGCCGGTTAGGCAGGGTTTTGTTTTTGATTTATGTTATAGCTGGTTAAGCTTGTTTTCTTTTTCTTTTTTCAGTATTGGATAAGTTTTGTATTTTTATAATAAAAAGAGTTTTACCAGAGAGCACTATGGTCAGACTGGAAAGAACTACTCAACTTCCTCTGGAGCATACAGCAGCTGATAAGTACTGGAAGGATTAAGATTTTTAAATAGAAGTAATTAACAAATCTGTAGCACTTTCTGGTACCAGTTTATTTGAACACATTTAAAAAAGTAAACAAAAAAAATTTTTTTTTTTTTTTTTAAAAAAGCTCCCCCAATAAAGACTTAAAGGGGGTATTCCAGGCCAAAACTTTTTTTTTTTATATATCAACTGGCTCCGGAAAGTTAAACAGATTTGTAAATTACTTCTATTAAAAAATCTTAATCCTTCCAATAGTTATTAGCTTCTGAAGTTGAGTTGTTGTTTTCTGTCTAACTGCTCTCTGATTACTCACGTCCCGGGAGCTGTCCAGTTCCTATGGGGATATTTTCCCATCATGCACAGCTCCCGGGACATGACATCATCATTGAGCAGTAAGACAGAAAACTTCAGAAGCTAATAACTATTGGAAGGATTAAGATTTTTTAATAGAAGTAATTTACAAATCTGTTTAACTTTCCGGAGCCAGTTGATATATATTAAAAAAGGTTTTGCCTGGAATACCCCTTTAAATCACCCTTTCCTCCATAAATAATAAACATATTTTGTATCAGTAAGTGCGTAAATGTCTGAACTATAAAAATATAATGTTAATGATCCAGTAAGGTGAACGGCGTAAACTTAAAAGAAAAAAGTCAAAAATTTCTGCTTTTTGGTCACATCACATTGCAAAAAAATTAATAAAAAGCAATCTAAAAGTCACATATACACAAAAGTGGTACTAAAAAAACTGCAAGTTACGGTGCAAAAAATGAGCCCTCAAACATCCCCGTAGAAGGAAAAATTAAAAAGTTAGAGGTGGACAAAATAGGGCAACTTTAAACGTTCTGATTTTGTAAAAAATAAGTTTGAGATTTTTTAAAAGCAGTACAATAATAGAAAAGTATGTAACCATGGTGATTATTTTAACCCCTTAAGGACTCAGGGTTTTTCCGTTTTTGCACTTTAGTTTTTTCCTCCTTACCTTTTAAAAATCATAACCCTTTCAATTTTCCACCTAAAAATCCATATTATGGCTTATTTTTTGCGTCGCCAATTCTACTTTGCAGTGACATTAGTCATTTTACCCCAAAATTCACGACGAAACGGAAAAAAAAATCATTGTGCGACAAAATCGAAGAAAAAACGCCATTTTGTAACTTTTGGGGGCTTCCGTTTATAGGCAGTGCATATTTCGGTAAAAATTACACCTTATCATTATTCTGTAGGTCCATAAGGTTAAAATGATCCCCTACTTATATAGGTTTGATTTTGTCGCACTTCTGGAAAAAATCATAACTACATGCAGGAAAATTTATACATTTAAAAATGTCATTTTCTGACCCCTATAACTTTTTTATTTCTCCACGTACAGGGCGGTATGAGGACTCATTTTTTGCGCCATGATCAGAAGTTTTTATCGGTATGATTTTTGTTTTGATCGGACTTTTTGATCACTTTTTATTCATTTTTTAATGGTATAAAAAGTGACCAAAAATGCGCTTTTTTGACTTTGGATTTTTTTTGCGCGTACGCCATTGACTGTGCGGTTTAACTAATGATATAGTTTTATAGTTCGGACATTTACGCAAGCGGCGATACCACATATGTTTATTTTTATTTATTTTTTACACTTTTATTTTTTTTATGGGAAAAAGGGGGAAGGGGTTAAATGACCTTTATTAACACTTTTTTAAAAGTTTTTTTTTGCAGTGTTATAGGTCCCATAGGGACCTATAACACTGCACACACTGATCTCTCATCCTGATCACAGGTGTGTATTAACATGCCTGTGATCAGTGTTATCGGCGCTTGACTGCTCCTGCCTGGATCTCAGGCACGGAGCAGTCATTCGCCGATCGGACACCGAGGAGGCAGGTAAGGGCCCTCCCGGTGTCCTGTAAGCTGTTCGGGACACCGCGATTTCACCGCGGCGGTCCCGAACAGCCCGACTGAGCAGCCGGGTCACTTTCACTTTAGAAGTGGCGGTCAGCTTTGACCGCCGCTTCTAAAGGGTTAATGCCGCGATCGGCGATGTGTGGTATTAGCCGCGGGTCCCGGCCGTTGATGAGTGCCGGGACCGACGCGATATGATGCGGGATCGCTGCGCGATCCCCCTTTATATCGCGGGAGCCGGCGCAGGACGTAAATATATGTCCTGCGTCGTTAAGGGGTTAATCGTTATGACCCAAAGAATAAAGACAACATGTTATTTTTACCGTAAAGTGTACAGCGCAAAAACGAAGCCCCCAAATTAGCAAAATTGTGTTTTTCATTTAAATTTCCTTACACAAAAAAATATTTTTTTTTTTTCAGTTTACCATACATTTTCTAGTAAGATGAGTGCTGTCATTACAAAGTACAGCTGTTCACGCAAAAAACAAGTAAATGGAAGTATAAAAGAGTTATGGATTTTAGAAGGCGAGGAGGAAAAAACGAAAATGCTAAAATAAAATGTGCTGTGTTCTTAAGGGGTTAATCTACTTAGTCACAGGAGTTAATCCCCCAAAACAACCGGAGCAGGTACTGTTAAATGCCCCGATACCGGAGACATCCGGAAACTTATTCATCCTATGTTCCTGGCTGCCAAGATTGCCATCCCCATGAGTTGGAAAGCTTAATTTGGCCATTTGCATCTGTTCAAATCTAAGTTAAATTGGAGACAGGCCAATGATAAATTATAATCTGAAAAAAGCAAAAGAGGGAAGACCGGCAGGAAGGCGCCTAGTGTGATACCGTTGACGACAGGTGAGGGGGGTTAGTAGGAGAGTAGGTAATGGATGCTCACCTTGAGCGAGCAAAAAACTCTCATATAGACCCACAGTGGGGTTAGTGGTATAGATGATAGTCCACCGGATGCAGCTGCTAAGCCCAGGGTACAGGACAGGACTAGCCAGTCCTGGAGAGATATGCAGTGGAGAGGAAGAAAAAACCCTTTCAAAGGGCGCTGCTGTTGTCCTGGTGAGATGAAGATAAGAAGCCCAAGGCAGAAATATTTTGCAAGGTATAGCTTCTTTATTGGTGCAGAATCATAGCAAGCAGGGATACAGACAGGATAACGCGTTTCAGGGGACAGCGCCCCCTTCTTCAGATCAGTGCTAACATCTAGTGGGGGTTACATAGTATATATACACTTAAAAATGGCGCCAAACATAAGGGGGAGGGGCTACAGTAAAAAGGGGCACATACTGTAAGAGCATAATACATAAATCAAAATAGACATCTAGAACATAAATAACTATTCTAATACATAGAATAGTCTAATGGAGTGGCGCTATTATAAAAAAATCACTAACTTTGGCATCTATAAATTGATAATGATAAATTATAAAGCGTCTGTCAGTATCCGGGCGGGTAGCTGGTAGCGGAGGCTGGTGGTGGATCCGCTGTGCCAGAGAGGTGATGACGTGGGCCGTACCAGGGGAACGGAATCTAAGGGATTACTGGTTTTCACCAGAGCGCACCACAAAGCGGGATGGACTTGCTGCGGCAGGTAACCCCCAGGTCGTTCCACCCAGTAGCGACTCAACCTCTCTGGCTGCTGAGATAACGCAAGGTACAAGAGGATCAGGCAAGGCGTAGTCAGACGGAGCAAATGGTCAGGGCAGGCAGCAACAGTTCACAAGTGGTAGTCGGTAGCAACGGGTCGGCAACAGGCAAGGAATACACAGGAACGCTTTCACAATGGCACAAAAGGCAACAAAGATCCGGCAGGAGGCTGTGGGAGGGGAAGGTGCACAGGCAGTGCACAGGTGCAGGCCTAATTAAGTCCAAACAGCACTGCCTCTCACAAACCTTAACCCTTAATACCCACTTTGGGCCAGGCACCAATCACTGGTGCACTGGCCCTTTAAATCTAAGAGTCCCCGCGCACGCACGCCCAAGAGAGCGGGGACGCACACGGCGAGACTCAGGAGCGCTGCCTGGGGACACATGCTGTGAGCGCTCTGAGGCCAGCAGGGGCCTCGGAGCGCTCAGCGTAACAGTACCCCCCCCCTTTGGTCTCCCCCTCTTTTTGGTACCCATGAACTTGAGGATGAGGCTGCGGTCCAGGATGTTTTCCTCCGGCTCCCAAGACCTCTCCTCAGGACCGCAGCCTTCCCAGTCGATCAAGAAAAGTCTTCTCCCCCAGATAAACTTAGATGCCAAGATTTCTTTCACTGTAAAGATGTCAGAAGTTCCGGCCACGGGGATAGGAGTGGTGACCTTGAGGGAGAACCTGTTAAAGACAGCAGGTTTGAGGAGGGAGACATGAAATGAGTTGGGAATTCTGAGAGTGGAGGGGAGATGGAGCTTATAAGCCACTGAGTTAATCCTCTTCTTAATCTTGTAGGGTCCCAATTAGTGAGGACCCAGCTTGTAACTTGGGACCCTAAATCGAATGTACTTGGCCGAGAGCCACACCTTGTCACCAGGAGAAAACACCGGAGGAACTCTGCGTCTTTTGTCCGCTTGGGACTTCATGCGGGCAGATGCTTTAAGTAGAGCGCTGCGAGTCTCCCGCCAAATAGAAGAGAAATCCCGGACAAGCTCATCAACTGCTGGAACAGGAGAAGTGGAAGACAACGGCAGAGGGGGAAGAGGATGACGACCGTAAACCACGAAAAATGGAGACTTGTTCGAAGCAGAAGAATTTCTGTAATTATAGGAGAACTCTGCCCAAGGAAGCAGATCAGCCCAGTCATCGTGGCGCGAGGATACAAAATGGCGAAGATAATCCCCCAGGATTTGATTCACACGTTCCACTTGGCCGTTGGATTGGGGGTGATGAGAGGATGAGAAATCCAGCTTTACCTTGAGCTGTCCACAGAGAGCTCTCCAGAATTTAGAGACAAACTGCACCCCACGGTCTGAAACAATATGCTTGGGAAGACCGTGGAGGCGAAAAATGTGTAAGAAATGTTTTTTGCCAACACTGGTACAGATGGTAGTCCAAGCAGGGGTACAAAGTGTGCCATTTTGGAGAATCGGTCTACTACGACTCAAATGACTGTCATACCATGGGAAAGAGGAAGGTCGGTCACAAAATCCATGGCTATGTGAGACCATGGAGTCTCAGGGACAGGAAGAGATAGGAGCAACCCAGCTGGCTTCTGACGAGGCCACTTGTCCCGAGCGCAGACAGTACAAGCTTGGACGTAGTCCGAGACATCCCTCTCCATCGAGGGCCACCAATATCTTTGGGAAAGAAGCTGGAGTGTCTTCTGGACCCCTGGGTAACCAGCAAACAAGGAAGCGTGACCCCACTTGAGGACTTGAAGGCGAAAGCGATTAGGCACACAAGTTTTGCCAGGAGGAAGAGAGCGAAGATCCACCGAAGCAACGGCAATTAGACGCTCAGGCGGAATGATATGCTGGAGAGTAGTCTCGTTACCCACAACATCAGAAGAGCGGGAGAGGGCATCAGCCCTGATGTTCTTGCTAGCAGGGCGGAAGTGGATCACAAAGTTAAAACGTGCAAAGAACAGGGACCAGCGGGCTTGGCGTGGATCCGTGAAGATGCACACAGGATGGATGGAGCCCTCAAGAAGATGCCTCCATTCTTCAAGTGCCAATTTTATGGCCAACAACTCTCTGTCTCCGATCGAATAGTTCCTTTCGGCTGGAGAGAAAGTCTTGGAGAAAAAGCCGCAAGTTACGGTCTTGCCTCTGGGCGACTTCTGAGTGAGCATGGCTCCAGCTCCCATAGAGGAGGCATCCACCTCCAAGGAGAATGGCTTAGAAGGGTCAGGTCTGGTGAGAATTGGGGCGGAGGCAAAGGCGGCTTTCAAGTACTGGAAGGCTTCTTCTGCCTGAGGAGGCCACGACTTGGGATTTGCCCCTTTCTTGGTCAAGGCTACAATGGGAGACACCAGTGTGGAGAAATGTGGGATGAATTGCCTATAATAATTGGCAAAACCCAAGAACCTTTGTATGGCACGCAGCCCAGAGGGGCGCGGCCAGTCCAGAACCGCGGAGAGTTTGGCCGGGTCCATTTGTAAGCCTTGGGCAGAAATGATGTACCCCAGGAAAGGCAGACTGGTCCGCTCAAATAAGCACTTCTCGATCTTAGCGTAGAGGCGGTTCCTCCTGAGGCGGGAAAGGACTTGACGAACATGTACCCGGTGTTGGTCAAGGTTGGAAGAGAAGATGAGGATGTCATCGAGGTAAACCACCACGCAGGTGTAGAGGAGGTCCCTGATGATATCATTGACAAATTCCTGGAACACGGCAGGAGCGTTACAGAGACCAAAGGGCATCACCAGGTATTCAAAATGTCCATCTCGGGTGTTGAAGGCGTCTCCCTCTCTAATATGGATCAAGTTGTAAGCACCACGAAGATCCAACTTGGTAAAAATTCTGGCCCCACGGAGACGGTCAAAGAGCTCAGAGATCAAGGGAAGAGGGTAACGGTTCTTGACCGTGATCTTGTTAAGTCCTCTGTAGTCAATACAAGGACGAAGGGAGCCGTCCTTTTTGGTGACAACGAAGAACCCGGCTCCAGCGGGAGAGGAAGACTTCCTTATGAAACCTCTTTGTAGGTTCTCACAGATGTATTCAGACATTGATCTCTCCGGAGGACCAATCCAGGACTGGACAATGGCGCTGAAGCCAAGGCAGACCCAGCAGGAGTTCAGAGGAGCAAAAAGGAAGAACATAGAACTCCAACTTCTCAGTATGCAGGATGCCAATGTCCATCTGAAGTGGTGAAGTGCGGTACTGCACTGTAGTAGTGAGTCTCTCTCCATTGACTGTGGAAATGAAGAAAGGCTTGGGTAGACAAACCACGGGAATTTGGTACTTGTCAATCAAGGAGGCATGGATGAAATTGCCAGCAGATCCAGAGTCCAAGAAGGCTGTGGCAGTGAAGGTAGACTTGGGAGGCACGGAAAGCTGCACTGATAGCGTAAGACGTGGAGAGGAAGAATCCACACCTAGCAACGCCTCTCCCACGTTTACTAGGTGCGAGCGTTTCCCGAACGCGAAGGACGGAGAGGACAGTCTCTGAGGAAGTGCTCGGTACTGGCGCAGTACAGACACAAATTCTCGTTTCTGCGACGACTCCGTGCTTGACAAAGTCAGACGAGACCGGTCCACTTGCATGGCTTCCACAGCGGGAGGCCCAGAGAAGGGTTGCGGTGGACGCTGAAGAACCGGAGCCAGACGAGGATAGCGTCTTGGACAAGCTCTCTCCTTTTCTTGCAGAAGTTCCTCTTCTCTCTGAGAAACACTTGTCAATCCTAGTGGCCAGTAATATAAGGTCACTAAGGGTAGATGGTATCTCACGTGCAGCTAGGACGTCTTTAATCTCACTGCTTAGGCCTTTCTTTAAAGTGGCTCATAGAGCATCATTATTCCAATTCAACTCTGAGGCAAGGGTACGAAATTGGACGGCGTATTCACCCACGGTAGAGCCTCCTTGGGTCAGACTCAGCAAAGCAGTCTCTGCAGAGGTAACCCGGGCAGGTTCCTCAAATACACTCCGGAACACTTGACAGAAATTCTGGACGGAGGTAGGCTGGATCAAAGCTGTCCCACAAAGGTGTAGCCCAGGCCAGGGCCATCCCAGTAAGCAGGCAGAGTATGAAGGCCACCTTGGCACGCTCGGACGGGAACTGGTCGGCCAATAACTCCAGATGAAGTGAGCACTGAGACAAGAACCCACGGCACTGCTTCGGATCACCGTCATACTTGTCCGGCAAGTGGAGACGGCTGCTGACTGTGGTGGTGAAGCAGGTGCAGGATGAGGTGACGGCTGTTGCTGGGCAGACAGGAGTTGCTGCAACATGGCAGACAACTGATTAATTTGTTGTCCCTGCTGCGCAATTTGCTGCGACTGCTGGGCCACCATAACAGAGGTCAGCGACGCTCAGCAGAGGTACCTCAGCAGGATCCATGGCCGGTTCTTACTGTCAGGATCCGGGCTGGTAGCTGGTAGCGGAGGCTGGTGGTGGATCCGCTGTACCAGAGAGGTGATGACGTGGGCCTACCAGGGGAACGGAATCTAAGGGATTACTGGTTTTCACCAGAGCCCGCCGCAAAGCGGGATGGACTTGCTGCGGCAGGTAACCCCCAGGTCGTTCCACCCAGTAGCGACTCAACCTCTCTGGCTGCTGAGATAAGGCAAGGTACAAGAGGATCAGGCAAGGTGTAGTCAGACGGAGCAAATGGTCAGGGCAGGTAGCAATGGTTCACAGGCGGTAGTCGGTAGCAACGGGTCGGCAACAGGAATGCTTTCACAATGGCACAAAAGGCAACAAAGATCCGGCAGGAGGCTGTGGGAGGTGAAGGTACTTATAGGCAGTGCACAGGTGCAGGCCTAATTAAGTCCAAACGGCACTGCCTCTCACAAACCTTAACCCTTAATACCCACTTTGGGCCAGGCACCAATCACTGGTGCACTGGCCCTTTAAATCTAAGAGTCCCGGCGCACGCACGCCCAAGAGAGCGGGGACGCACACGGCGAGGCTCACAAGCGCTGCCTGGGGACAGCGTAACAGCGTCTTCATGGATTCTCAAGAAACCTTTTACGTCACTTGGCAGCTGTGGATACCATTTATTTAAGAGACTCCCACTTAACTCGTTCCCTTCTTCCACTGTTCTTTCGTACATATGTAGGGTTCTATCCCTTTTATACCCCTCGCTCTCTCTAGTACAGTGGTCTCAAACTGTGGCCCTCTGGATGTTGCAAAACTTCAACTCCCAGCATGCCCAGACAGCCGAAAGCCTGTCTGCCGTTTCCTGAGGATACACACTGTCCCTGAAAGGTAAATCAAGGCTTCCCTCTCAACGATAGTGCTCAAGATGTTGCACAACTTCAACTCCCAGCATGCCGGGAGTTGAAGTTTTGCACAGTTTTAGACTCTAGTATGTCTATATTGTCTTCCTTTATGTCTCTCTCTTTTTGCTCCTGGAATCTTCGAAAAGTTTTTTTTTTTTCTTTCAAATTATTATTTTTTTTTTTTTTTTAGATTAAATGTGATAGCCCGGGGCAGTAGGGTATATGGCGGTGTAGCTGTGCGGTTACTAAGGGTGCTTGCTTAACCCTTTCTATTCATGACGCCAGGGTGAGGGCTCCTCTGCAATGCTTGTCCTACCACCACCCTTCCCAAGAGCGATATGGAGGTATAGAATAATTGAAAGTCCACAACCAAGAATTTGCTAAAAACAATCTGAACTTTACTGAAGATTTTTTGCAAACTTCATAACCGGAACAGTCTCTATACAGGCAAAGTTTCTTAGAGATTGACAAAGGTTGAGACCCTAAGCGATTTAGAGTCCGTAGACTGATATGCGCTGTTCCACTGGATTTAGGGGATTTAGTTTCGGTCCAGTAGTCACACTAGCTTTAGCAGGGATTTAGTTTAGGACTCACGGTTTAGTTTAGCTGAGGCCGGCAGGTTTTCTGGCCTAGTTTGTCTTTGAAAGTTGCGCAGATCCGTCCTGCTAGTCTGGCATCCACGAGAGCAGCAACCCAAGAGAGTGATAATTGGCTACAGCTCCCTTATATGGGCAGGGGCTGGACTTGTGCTATTTGGTCCAATACTTCTGTCAATCATCTTTACAAAGGGTTATGGGTAACATGTGACCCAAGGACCCCCAAAGGTCCTCCAAAATACCATAGAGGAATTAACATAGTCACATGACCGAAGGTCCTTCGACGCTAACAAGGTAAGTATACTACTATGCATTATATTAGATATACACATTATTAAATATATGCACATAAACATTATAGAGCTACAGAAGGAGGAGACTAGGGGCTGTCCCACCTGGGGGACCCTACCTGAATGTAGTAACTCTGACTTTGGGGACCACCATACAAGGTACGGTATGCAAAACGGTACCGGGACACCACATAAAGAACAATGAACAATGCACAGAGTCAATGTCAATAGAAAAAAATTAAGGAGGTATAAAGTACAGCCAAGGACACTTAAATCAAAAGAACAGATATACAATGGAGCAGGAGGGCAGGGAACAGGATGAGGAGGCCTGCGTCGCCCAAGATAAGTGATGATGGCGTACAATAAGGACACTTGCTTCGCAGAGAATAACAAAGTGTTTTTTATTCAGCAGCGCAGATCAGAGACGTGGAGCATAAGTATGTGCACATGGATAATGAAATGGACACAGTGACCAGGGAGATGAGACTTTTGTCTAAGGCACAGCAGGCATTACAAGATAAGGTGGATGACCTTGAAAATAGGTCCAGAAGGAACAATTTGAGGGTAGTGGGTCTGGCTGAATCCATACCACACAACCAGCTTGTGAACTTTTACTCCATTGAGCTACCTAAGGCACTCGGCTTGGAGGGCGGCTATATAGTGGAGAGAGCGCATAGAGTGGGTCCCCCTATGCAAGCTGATGTACATAGACCTACCCGTACCCCGAAAGCAAGTCAGGTCATCGCACGCTACCTAAACTATGCAGATAAGGAACTCATCCTGCGCACCTTTAAAAAACGCAACACTCCGCTTCTTTATCAGGGGCAGAAGGTGTTAATTTTCGCAGATTACTCGTCTGAAGTGGCGCAGAGGCGAAAAGCTTTTGCTCCGTTCTGTACCTCGTTGATTAAACAGCAAATTAGATTTACTCTACAATACCCCGCTATATTGCGAGTGTTTGGGAAGGACGGCACTTCTACTACTTATTCGTCTCCTGATGAAGCGGCTACACTGCTGGACGCTACGGAGGATATGGAAGCGTCTGCCAGAACAGCGCAAAAACGCAGACGCGATGACAAGGCCCAAACGAGCCCTACCCCCACGGGGTGAACGTTAGCATTGACTACCACAAGGGCTACTCTATTGATTGCTGGTAACTTTTCGCATATTACTATGCCGTTGCACATGTATGTGCGCACATGGTATATTTAGGGGGGGGAGCGGGTCAGGAGGACCTAATTTGATATTGCATACTTACCAAATGTTCTCTTGTTGTGTTGTACACTGACATATATGGAGGATTATTGTCTACCTAGGATTACTCGTTCTATATCATGTTTGTTCTCTGTCTTTAACCTGGGGGGGGGGGGAAAGGGGCGATAGAAAGTTATTGTACTAAGGGGTGGGGGCGGGGTGTCTGGGAATAGATAAGGGCATCATTTCTAGGTGGTTCAATGCCCCACCATCTTCCGTCAGTGAAAAAAGTGAAGCCATTAGACTCTTAGGCATTGCACAAAATGTTCTTAGGTTCCACAGAATGTGGTTTTTTAAGTTCTTTTTCTTTTTTATTGTTTTTATTCCATGTGACTCTACGCTAACTTCTGTCATCACTGTGGATGGTCTGTGGCGGGCTCTAGCAGCAAGTCGTCTTGATGGGCGGGCGCTGTTTGTCCCCAGGTATAGTCTTGTCAAAAGTCTAATTGTCTATATAGTGGAATGACCGTCACCTCCTGGAACATTAAGGGACTACGGTCCCCGGCCACACGGCGTATGGTGTTACGCCACCTAAATAAGCTTAAATCTACGATAGCCCTTTTACAGGAGACACACTTAGAGGAGGGGGATTTTTGTAGATTGGGGCAGATGTGGGTGGGAGCAGTATATGGCTCGGCGGCTGTGCATGGCAAGGCAGGTGTTGTCATCCTGGTTAGGAAGTCGTTTGAGCACACGCTGGTCTCGCAACACTCTGATACGGAGGGTAGGTTATGTCACATTGTGGTCGACTCTGCTCTGGGACGACTGAGTATCTATAACATTTATGCTCCTAATAATCAGCATACTCCCTTTTTCCGTACACTACAGGATACTGTCAGAGATGACACTGAACGGCACATATTGATGGGGGGCGATTTTAATACGGATCACTCGACTGTGGAGGACAGGAAGCGGACTACTGGGGAGGGAGGCCAACGATGTGACGGGGAGCACTGGCTGACTGACTTTTTAGACTGCACGGACATGGTTGACGTCTGGAGGTACAAACACCCGGATGAGCGGGCGTACAGTTTTTAGTCGGCGATGTGGAAGGCTTGGTCGCGAATTGACTACTTTTTAGTATCTACATCTCTACTACATAGGATAGAAAGGGTGGACATATTGGATATAGCTATTTCTGATCACGCGCCTATACAGTTGGATGTTTCCCGGGTTACACCAAAAGGCACTGATATTCTGTGGCGCTGCCCCTCGGCTATAGCCAAATCCCCTGACTTTCAGGCACACCTGACAACCCAAGGCTGTTTTGGGATACTGCAAAGGCTGTGCTGAGGGGGAGAATCATGGCATATGTAACACACAAGAAGCGCAGCGCGACTTTGGCTTTTAAAACTGCTACACGGATGCTGCGTTCCTCTTACACTTCTTTTTTAGAAGACCCAACTGATGAACACAAGGAATCCTGGGTTAAGGCGAGGGATGATTTTGTGGAACAGCAGGAGAGGGTTGACTCACTATTTTGTGACCTGCGATCTGCGACTTTCTACCGGTATGGGAATAAAGCGGGGAAGATGCTGGCGAATTTGGCAAAGGGGTGGAGACATGTGACGGATATTCGGGCCATAAGGAATGTCAAAGGGGACCTCTACACGCACCCTCGAGTAATTAACAAAATACTGGGGGATTTTTATCAGCAATTATATGCAAGAGATGGATTGGACAGAGAGAAGGGTTTAGATTATCTACGCACCCTGAAATTACCTCAGATCACTGATTCAGATCTGGCGTCCCTTAACGCCCCGGTGACCTTATCCGATGTTAGCTTGGCTATAAAGGGCCTATCAGGTGCGAAGGCACCAGGCCCTGACGGGTATGGACCTGACTTTTATAAGATGTTGGAAAAGGAGGTGGCTCCCTCGCTGGTACAGGTGTTCAACTCTATACTGACTGATGAGGTGATGTTACCCACAGGGGATGTAGCTTATATCAAGTTTCTTCCCAAGACTGGTAAACCACCTGATGCTGCCTCTTCTTATCGCCCGATATCTCTCATTAACCAAGATTGCAAACTGTTATCCAAGATTTTGGCGGACAGATTGTCCAAGTTTTTGGCGGGGTTAATAGGACAGCATCAGGTTGGGTTTGTGAAAGGCAGGTCGGCTGTCACCAATATAAGGGCGGTGTTGGCAGCGCAAGATATGGCAGGACGTCTACATCCCTCCAGGACTCCCCCGGCCCTGCTAGCAATTGACGCTGAAAAACCCTTTGACAACATTAGCTGGACGTGGCTGGGGGATGTCCTGGATAGATTTGGAATTAGGGGCTCGTTCCGGAATTACATCAACACTATTTACAGGGCTCCTATAGCAAGGGTATATACACCGGGATTTTTGTCACAGCCCATCCAGTTACAAAAGGGGACGCGTCAGGGGTGCCCACTCTCCCCCCTGCTGTTTGATATGGCGATGGAACCCCTGGCTCGCCGCCTCATAGAATCAGATAAATGGAAGGGCATCCATGTGGGGTCCCGTGAGTTGAAACTTACCTGCTTTGCGGATGTCCTGCTACTTTTTTTGTACTCTCCGGGTGAACATGTGAAGGCGGTGATGGAGGAGTTGAGCCATTTTGGTACCTTTTCGGGGTTCAGAGTTAACCCAACCAAGTGTCAATTACTTTTCTTGGGGTCGGGAGCTGGGCCGACCCTTCCTCATGTGGGGGTAACAGTTGTATCGACTAAGATGACCTATTTAGGGATAGAAATTGGACGCACAGCTGCCGACTTATATAACTTAAACTACAGACCCTTATTTGATAAGATTAAAAGAGATCTAGCAAGATGGATGTCTTTACTTCGACACTGGTTAGTAGACAGAGTTCCGGATATTTCGGAGGTGACGGTCACATTCCTGCGTTTACTGGATATGGAATCCAGGGGGACGCTTAATGACCCAGACAGGTATGCCAAATCTTTCTATAAAAAATGGAAAGTGACCATTATGAAACTGATGCCAGATGGGGACAGGCGGCGCCTAATGCTCAAATTTAGGTCAACTGAGTGGTATGCACTGGAATCGCTTAAGGGGACTCTAGGCAACTTGGCGGTGGAATGAGGGGGAGGACGGTGCCTGAGCTGACATGTGTGCCTGTCCACATGTGATCTTCTTGTTCTGCTGGAGACTATCCGGGGATTACTGTGGCCAGTTGTACTCACATGGAATATGTTTGAGGCTACTTATGGTTTGGTTATGCAGAATTACTAAGTCCGCGCAGTTGACTCTGGGAAGTTACTACATGTATACTGTTTTTCTTCTCATTTGAGTGTATGAGGTAACTTGTGCATATACTTCTGCCCATTTATAGATGTTCGATTTAGTAATACTGTAATGATGACTTGTGTATACTTCTATGCGCTATTGTAACGCACATGTACCTGTGCGATGATATGTATACATATGTTCCTACTTTTCTTTTAAGGAAATAATAAAATTGTTATTGGAAAAACATAATAATAATTTTATTTTTTATTTTTCAATTCCTGTTTGTGAAGAGGAGATAGAGTTGGGGGATCCCCTGTGTTTAGAGGATCTACCACCTCTACATCCTCTGAATTTATTTTTCTTTTTTGTGATTTTTTGTGACATGGTTTGTCCAATAGAGGTGGGAAATACTGGGTGATGAGAGCGTGTTGGGGATTTTTGTAATCTAGAGATTGGGTGGTGTTCAGACTGTGTGTTGAAGTCACGGTTTGTTGTAATAGTGAAGAGGTCATCACCCCGGGTGTTGTGTGGACAACATGGACAGGAGAAGGGCATGAGACTAAAAAAGAGGAGGACGAAGAGACAGAGGATAGTGTGGGGGCTTCAAAAAGATGTCTGCTCTCTCTACTCAAATATCCAAACAGACTTGGGTCTATCAGCCATACAAGATACATTTTCGAATGATGCAACACTCATCACTGATCAATCTGCGTTTTTGTTAGATTCTATTCGTTTTATTTTAGACCATAACATTTTTACATTTAATGAAGTTTTGTACAGGCAGACCAGGGGCTGTGCCATGGGGACTCATTTCGCCCCTAGTTATGCTAATCTATTTATGGGGCGATTCGAGTCCCTAGTTATGGCACAGTCCCCTGCATTTATTGAGTTTGTTTGTTTTTTTCGGAGATATATTGATGATTTATTCATAATTTGGAGTGGCTCTCTCTCACGGGCAGAACAATTTGTTGGTGAATTAAACCAAAATTCTTGGGGGCTCAATTTTACTATGCAATATTCGACGGACATAATCCAATTTTTGGATCTGGAAATATCCAGATCGGATCTTGGACATATAAGTACTAAAACTTTTTTTTTTTAAAGTAGATATTAATAGTTTTCTGAACTATGAAAGTGCACATTATCCCATCTGGCTCCGTGGTGTCCCTTACGGCCAGTACCTGCGCATCAGAAAGAACTGTACATCAGATGACAGTTTTGATGCGCAGGCTGCTGTCCTTAGGGGGCGATTTTGAGAAAAAGGTTACTCCAATCAATTGCTCTCTGATGCCTACAAAAAAGTTAAAAGAAAAACTCAATTGGAATTGGTCACTCCTAAATTACCGTTCACAAATAATACATCTTCTTCCAAAACATTTAATCATAAATATAATTTTATTACCAATTTTAATAATGAA
Organism: Hyla sarda; assembly: GCF_029499605.1. Lineage (NCBI taxonomy): Eukaryota > Metazoa > Chordata > Amphibia > Anura > Hylidae > Hyla > Hyla sarda. The sequence continues at coordinate 4,665,772 of NC_079191.1, forward strand.
GCCACTAACATTAGAAACATATTATCTAAAGATTGGCCCATCTTGTGTAATGACCCAATACTTAAAAATTTCCTCCCCACCACTCCTAATATCACATTTAGAAGATCCCGTAATTTACAGAATTTAATTGCCCCCGGTAAATTGAAATCTAAATTTATGGATACAGTTCAGACGGTGGCTATCAGCTCTCCATGCGGCAGATCTCGCTGCATGTGCTGCGATTTAATTAAACCTACAACTATATTCAAATCAGCGCATACACATAAAGAATATAAAGTCAAAGGTAATCTCACCTGCGACACTAATTTTGCCATATATCTACTGTCTTGTCAGTGCGGTTTACAATACGTGGGCCGCACTGTACAAACAGTTCGGGCACGTATGAATCGTCATAGATGGAATATCAGACATGGGTATATGCTGCACAGTATTTCTAAAAATTTTTTATTAAAACACAATAACTGTATAGATTCTTTCAATTTGATCATTTTGGAATCGGTTCCTAAAGGTATTTCGAAGAGGTTCCAATGCTTAATTAACCGTGAGAGTTTTTGGATTCATAAGTTAGCGACTTTATTTCCGCACGGTTTGAATGAGACAATTGAAAATACTTGTTGACTTTATTAATCATCTTCATTATATATATTTTTTGTAATATTTTTATATACATTTAATATATTACTTGTCCCTATTTCTTATCTAAACCATACAGACTATTATTATTTTTATACCCTCTGGTTAAAATTGGATATACACGTTAATGATGAATTTTGCGTTTTGAAACCTGTTCATACATTGCGTTTTTCTGGCCTGTTTATGTTTCTTTGCTGACGCCTATAAAGATGTTTTTCCCCTGTCTGATGTTCCCTGCACAAATCATGCAGCTCACTTTATAAATCATCTGGTTAAATTGGATACGCCCTGTTGGAACCTTATTCTCAGTCTAACCCACACCATGCGGTTATTGGATTTATTTTTTATTTTTTGTTTGTTTTCTGATATTTACGGTTGTAATTAATATCTTACTATGATCAGTGCTGAGTGTTATAAATGTATTTGTATGATTATTGTTATTTATACATTTTATATTGTCCATTTTGTAATATATTTTAATTATGCACTTCATGGGTTAATCCCGTGTGGGTATATAACCCTGGTACAACTGCCGTATGTTAAGCCTGATGATGCCACGCAAGCGCGGTGAAACGCGTTGCTAATAAACCTCATTCTCTTACCTGGGCTCCGATACCTTCTCTATGGTCCGCGCCGAAAATACTGGTTTCTCTCTGAAGTCCTGTTCTTATCTTATAGGAAGAATAGTGGTATGTCTATCCTTATCTTATAGGAAGAATAGTGGTATGCCTATCCTTATCTTATAGGCAGAATAGTGGTATGCCTATCCTTATCTTATAGGAAGAATAGTGGTATGCCTATCCCTATCTTATAGGAAGAATAGTGGTATGCCTATCCCTATCTTATAGGAAGAATAGTGGTATGCCTATCCCTATCTTATAGGAAGAATAGTGGTATGTCTATCCTTATCTTATAGGAAGAATAGTGGTATGCCTATCCCTATCTTATAGGAAGAATAGTGGTATGTCTATCCTTATCTTATAGGAAGAATAGTGGTATGCCTATCCTTATCTTATAGGAAGAATAGTGGTATGTCTATCCTTATCTTATAGGAAGAATAGTGGTATGTATATCCTTATCTTATAGGAAGAATAGTGGTATGCCTATCCTTATCTTATAGGAAGAATAGTTGTATGTCTATCCCTATCTTATAGGAAGAATAGTGTTATGTCTATCCTTATCTTATAGGAAGAATAGTGGTAGGCCTATCCCTATCTTATAGGAAGAATAGTGGTATGTCTATCCTTATCTTATAGGAAGAATAGTGGTATGCCTATCCTTATCTTATAGGAAGAATAGTGGTATGCCTATCCCTATCTTATAGGAAGAATAGTGGTATGTCTATCCTTATCTTATAGGAAGAATAGTGGTATGTCTATCCTTATCTTATAGGAAGAATAGTGGTATGCCTATCCTTATCTTATAGGAAGAATAGTGGTATATCTATCCCTATCTTATAGGAAGAATAGTGGTATGCCTATCTCTATCTTATAGGAAGAATAGTGGTATGTCTATCCTTATCTTATAGGAAGAATAGTGGTATGCCTATCTCTATCTTATAGGAAGAATAGTGGTATGCCTATCCTTATCTTATAGGAAGAATAGTGGTATGTCTATCCTTATCTTATAGGAAGAATAGTGGTATGCCTATCTCTATCTTATAGGAAGAATAGTGGTATGCCTATCCTTATCTTATAGGAAGAATAGTGGTATGCCTATCCTTATCTTATAGGAAGAATAGTGGTATGCCTATCTCTATCTTATAGGAAGAATAGTGGTATGCCTATCCTTATCTTATAGGAAGAATAGTGGTATGCCTATCCTTATCTTATAAGAAGAATAGTGGTATGCCTATCCTTATCTTATAAGAAGAATAGTGGTATGCCTATCCCTATCTTATAGGAAGAATAGTGGTATGCCTATCCTTATCTTATAGGAAGAATAGTGGTATGCCTATCCCTATCTTATAGGAAGAATAGTGGTATGCCTATCCTTATCTTATAGGAAGAATAGTGGTATGCCTATCCCTATCTTATAGGAAGAATAGTGGTATGCCTATCCTTATCTTATAGGAAGAATAGTGGTATGCCTATCCCTATCTTATAGGAAGAATAGTGGTATGCCTATCCTTATCTTATAGGAAGAATAGTGGTATGCCTATCCCTATCTTATAGGAAGAATAGTGGTATGTCTATCTTTATCTTATAGGCAGAATAGTGGTATGCCTATCCTTATCTTATAGGAAGAATAGTGGTATGCCTATCCCTATCTTATAAGAAGAATAGTGGTATGCCTATCCCTATCTTATAGGAAGAATAGTGGTATGTCTATCCTTATCTTATAGGCAGAATAGTGGTATGTCTATCCTTATCTTATAGGAAGAATAGTGGTATGCCTATCCCTATCTTATAGGAAGAATAGTGGTATATCTATCCCTATCTTATAGGAAGAATAGTGGTATGCCTATCCCTATCTTATAGGAAGAATAGTGGTATGTCTATCCTTATCTTATAGGCAGAATAGTGGTATGTCTATCCTTATCTTATAGGCAGAATAGTGGTATGCCTATCCTTATCTTATAGGAAGAATAGTGGTATGTCTATCCTTATCTTATAGGAAGAATAGTGGTATGTCTATCCTTATCTTATAGGAAGAATAGTGGTATGCCTATCCTTATCTTATAGGAAGAATAGTTGTATGCCTATCCTTATCTTATAGGAAGAATAGTGGTATGCCTATCCTTATCTTATAGGAAGAATAGTTGTATGCCTATCCTTATCTTATAGGAAGAATAGTGGTATGCCTATCCTTATCTTATAGGAAGAATAGTGGTATGCCTATCCTTATCTTATAGGAAGAATAGTGGTATGTCTATCCCTATCTTATAGGAAGAATAGTGGTATGCCTATCTCTATCTTATAGGAAGAATAGTGGTATGCCTATCCCTATCTTATAGGAAGAACAGTGGTATGCCTATCCTTATCTTATAGGAATAATAGTGGTATGTCTATCCTTATCTTATAGGAAGAATAGTGTTATGTCTATCCTTATCTTATAGGAAGAATAGTGGTATGTCTATCTCTATCTTATAGGAAGAATAGTGGTATGTCTATCCCTATCTTATAGGAAGAATAGTGGTATGTCTATCCTTATTTTATAGGAAGAATAGTGGTATGTCTATCCTTATCTTATAGGAAGAATAGTGGTATGCCTATCCTTATCTTATAGGAAGAATAGTGGTATGCCTATCCCTATCTTATAGGAAGAATAGTGGTATGTCTATCTCTATCTTATAGGAAGAATAGTGGTATGCCTATCTCTATCTTATAGGAAGAATAGTGGTATGCCTATCGCTATCTTATAGGAAGAATAGTGGTATGTCTATCCTTATCTTATAGGAAGAATAGTGGTATGCCTATCCTTATCTTATAGGAAGAATAGTGGTATGTCTATCCTTATCTTATAGGAAGAATAGTGGTATGCCTATCCTTATCTTATAGGAAGAATAGTTGTATGTCTATCCTTATCTTATAGGAAGAATAGTGATATGCCTATCCCTATCTTATAGGAAGAATAGTTGTATGCCTTTCCTTATCTTATAGGAAGAATAGTGGTATGCCTATCCTTATCTTATAGGAAGAATAGTGGTATGCCTATCCCTATCTTATAGGAAGAATAGTGGTATGTCTATCCTTATCTTATAGGCAGAATAGTGGTATGCCTATCCCTATCTTATAGGAAGAATAGTGGTATGCCTATCCCTATCTTATAGGAAGAATAGTGGTATGCCTACCCCTATCTTATAGGAAGAATAGTGGTATGCCTATCCTTATCTTATAGGAAGAATAGTGGTATGCCTATCCTTATCTTATAGGAAGAATAGTGGTATGCCTATCCTTATCTTATAGGAAGAATAGTGGTATGCCTATCCCTATCTTATAGGAAGAATAGTGGTATGTCTATCCCTATCTTATAGGAAGTATAGAGGTATGCCTATCCCTATCTTATAGAAAGAATAGTGGTATGCCTATCCCTATCTTATAGGAAGAATAGTGGTATGTCTATCTCTATCTTATAGGAAGAATAGTTGTATGTCTATCCTTATCTTATAGGAAGAATAGTGGTATGTCTATCCTTATCTTATAGGAAGAATAGTGGTATGTCTATCCTTATCTTATAGGAAGAATAGTGGTATGCCTATCCCTATCTTATAGGAAGAATCGTGGTATGCCTATCCTTATCTTATAGGAAGAATAGTGGTATGTCTATCCTTATCTTATAGGAAGAATAGTGGTATGCCTATTCCTATCTTATAGGAAGAATAGTTGTATGTCTATCCTTATCTTATAAGAAGAATAGTGGTATGCCTATCCCTATCTTATAGGAAGAATAGTGTTATGTCTATCCTTATCTTATAGGAAGAATAGTGGTATGCCTATCCTTATCTTATAGGAAGAATAGTTGTATGTCTATCCCTATCTTATAGGAAGAATAGTGTTATGTCTATCCTTATCTTATAGGAAGAATAGTGGTATGCCTATCCCTATCTTATAGGAAGAATAGTTGTATGTCTATCCTTATCTTATAGGAAGAATAGTGGTATGCCTATCCTTATCTTATAGGAAGAATAGTGGTATGCCTATCCCTATCTTATAGGAAGAATAGTGGTATGCCTATCCTTATCTTATAGGAAGAATAGTTGTATGCCTATCCCTATCTTATAGGAAGAATAGTGGTATGCCTATCCTTATCTTATAGGAAGAATAGTGGTATGCCTATCCCTATCTTATAGGAAGAATAGTTGTATGTCTATCCTTATCTTATAGGAAGAATAGTGGTATGCCTATCCCTATCTTATAGGAAGAATAGTGGTATGCCTATCCTTATCTTATAGGAAGAATAGTGGTATGTCTATCCTTATCTTATAGGAAGAATAGTGGTATGTCTATCCTTATCTTATAGGAAGAATAGTGGTATGCCTATCCCTATCTTATAGGAAGAATAGTGGTATGTCTATCCTTATCTTATAGGAAGAATAGTGGTATGTCTATCCTTATCTTATAGGAAGAATAGTGGTATGTCTATCCTTATCTTATAGGAAGAATAGTGGTATGCCTATCCTTATCTTATAGGAAGAATAGTGGTATGCCTTTCCCTATCTTATAGGAAGAATAGTGGTATGTCTATCTCTATCTTATAGGAAGAATAGTGGTATGCCTATCCTTACCTTATAAGAAGAATAGTGGTATGCCTATCCCTATCTTATAGGAAGAATAGTGGTATGTCTATCTCTATCTTATAGGAAGAATAGTGGTATGTCTATCTCTATCTTATAGGAAGAATAGTGGTATGCCTATCCTTATCTTATAAGAAGAATAGTGGTATGCCTATCCCTATCTTATAGGAAGAATAGTGGTATGCCTATCCCTATCTTATAGGAAGAATAGTGGTATGCCTATCCTTATCTTATAGGAAGAATAGTGGTATGTCTATCTCTATCTTATAGGAAGAATAGTGGTATGTCTATCCCTATCTTATAGGAAGAATAGTGGTATGCCTATCTCTATCTTATAGGAAGAATAGTGGTATGCCTATCCTTATCTTATAGGAAGAATAGTGGTATGCCTATCCTTATCTTATAGGAAGAATAGTGGTATGCCTATCCTTATCTTATAGGAAGAATAGTGGTATGCCTATTCCTATCTTATAGGAAGAATAGTTGTATGTCTATCCCTATCTTATAGGAAGAATAGTGTTATGTCTATCCTTATCTTATAGGAAGAATAGTGGTATGCCTATCCCTATCTTATAGGAAGAATAGTGGTATGTCTATCCTTATCTTATAGGAAGAATAGTGGTATGCCTATCCCTATCTTATAGGAAGAATAGTGGTATGTCTATCCTTATCTTATAGGAAGAATAGTGGTATGCCTATCCTTATCTTATAGGAAGAATAGTGTTATGTCTATCCTTATCTTATAGGAAGAATAGTGGTATGCCTATCCCTATCTTATAGGAAGAATAGTGGTATGCCTATCCCTATCTTATAGGAAGAATAGTGGTAGGCCTATCCTTATCTTATAGGAAGAATAGTGGTATGCCTATCCTTATCTTATAGGAAGAATAGTGGTATGCCTATCCCTATCTTATAGGAAGAATAGTGGTATGCCTATCCTTATCTTATAGGAAGAATAGTGGTATGCCTATCCCTATCTTATAGGAAGAATAGTGGTATGCCTATCCCTATCTTATAGGAAGAATAGTGGTATGCCTATCCTTATCTTATAGGAAGAATAGTGGTATGCCTATCCTTATCTTATAGGAAGAATAGTGGTATGTCTATCCTTATCTTATAGGAAGAATAGTGGTATGCCTATCCTTATCTTATAGGAAGAATAGTGGTATGCCTATCCTTATCTTATAGGAAGAATAGTGGTAGGCCTATCCCTATCTTATAGGAAGAATAGTGGTATGCCTATCCTTATCTTATAGGAAGAATAGTGGTATGCCTATCCTTATCTTATAGGAAGAATAGTGGTATGTCTATCCTTATCTTATAGGAAGAATAGTGGTATGCCTATCCCTATCTTATAGGAAGAATAGTGATATGCCTATCCCTATCTTATAAGAAGAATAGTGGTATGCCTATCCTTATCTTATAGGAAGAATAGTGGTATGCCTATCCCTATCTTATAGGAAGAATAGTGATATGCCTATCAATATCTTATAAGAAGAATAGTGATATGCCTATCCCTATCTTATAAGAAGAATAGTGGTATGCCTATCCCTATCTTATAGGAAGAATAGTGGTATGCCTATCCCTATCTTATAGGAAGAATAGTTGTATGTCTATCCTTATCTTATAGGAAGAATAGTGGTATGCCTATCCTTATCTTATAGGAAGAATAGTGGTATGCCTATCCTTATCTTATAGGAAGAATAGTGGTATGTCTATCCTTATCTTATAGGAAGAATAGTGGTATGCCTATCCTTATCTTATAGGAAGAATAGTGGTATGCCTATCCCTATCTTATAGGAAGAATAGTGGTATGTCTATCCTTATCTTATAGGAAGAATAGTGGTAGGCCTATCCTTATCTTATAGGAAGAATAGTGGTATGCCTATCCCTATCTTATAGGAAGAATAGTGGTATGCCTATCCCTATCTTATAGGAAGAATAGTGGTATGCCTATCCTTATCTTATAGGAAGAATAGTGGTTTGCCTATCCCTATCTTATAGGAAGAATAGTGGTATGTCTATCCTTATCTTATAGGAAGAATAGTGGTATGCCTATCCTTATCTTATAGGAAGAATAGTGGTATGCCTATCTCTATCTTATAGGAAGAATAGTGGTATGCCTATCCTTATCTTATAGGAAGAATAGTGGTATGCCTATCCCTATCTTATAGGAAGAATAGTGGTATGCCTATCCTTATCTTATAGGAAGAATAGTGGTATGCCTATCCTTATCTTATAGGAAGAATAGTGGTATGCCTATCCTTATCTTACAGGAAGAATAGTGGTATGCCTATCCCTATCTTATAGGAAGAATAGTTGTATGTCTATCCCTATCTTATAGGAAGAATAGTGTTATGTCTATCCTTATCTTATAGGAAGAATAGTGGTATGCCTATCCCTATCTTATAGGAAGAATAGTTGTATGTCTATCCTTATCTTATAGGAAGAATAGTGGTATGTCTATCCTTATCTTATAGGAAGAATAGTGGTAGGCCTATCCTTATCTTATAGGAAGAATAGTGGTATGCCTATCCCTATCTTATAGGAAGAATAGTGGTATGCCTATCCCTATCTTATAGGAAGAATAGTGGTATGCCTATCCTTATCTTATAGGAAGAATAGTGGTTTGCCTATCCCTATCTTATAGGAAGAATAGTGGTATGTCTATCCTTATCTTATAGGAAGAATAGTGGTATGCCTATCCTTATCTTATAGGAAGAATAGTGGTATGCCTATCTCTATCTTATAGGAAGAATAGTGGTATGCCTATCCTTATCTTATAGGAAGAATAGTGGTATGCCTATCCCTATCTTATAGGAAGAATAGTGGTATGCCTATCCTTATCTTATAGGAAGAATAGTGGTATGCCTATCCTTATCTTATAGGAAGAATAGTGGTATGCCTATCCTTATCTTACAGGAAGAATAGTGGTATGCCTATCCCTATCTTATAGGAAGAATAGTTGTATGTCTATCCCTATCTTATAGGAAGAATAGTGTTATGTCTATCCTTATCTTATAGGAAGAATAGTGGTATGCCTATCCCTATCTTATAGGAAGAATAGTTGTATGTCTATCCTTATCTTATAGGAAGAATAGTGGTATGTCTATCCTTATCTTATAGGAAGAATAGTGGTATGCCTATCCCTATCTTATAGGAAGAATAGTTGTATGTCTATCCTTATCTTATAGGAAGAATAGTGGTATGCCTATCCTTATCTTATAGGAAGAATAGTGATATGCCTATCCCTATCTTATAAGAAGAATAGTGGTATGCCTATCCTTATCTTATAGGAAGAATAGTGGTATGCCTATCCCTATCTTATAGGAAGAATAGTTGTATGTCTATCCTTATCTTATAGGAAGAATAGTGGTATGCCTATCCTTATCTTATAGGAAGAATAGTGGTATGCCTATCCTTATCTTATAGGAAGAATAGTGGTATGTTTATCCTTATCTTATAGGAAGAATAGTGGTATGCCTATCCTTATCTTATAGGAAGAATAGTGGTATGCCTATCCTTATCTTATAGGAAGAATAGTGGTATGCCTATCTCTATCTTATAGGAAGAATAGTGGTATGCCTATCTCTATCTTATAGGAAGAATAGTGGTATGCCTATCCCTATCTTATATGAAGAATAATGGTATGTCTATCCTTAACTTATAGGAAGAATAGTGGTATGCCTATCCCTATCTTATAGGAAGAATAGTGGTATGCCTATCCCTATCTTATAGGAAGAATAGTGGTATGCCTATCCTTATCTCATAGGAAGAATAGTGGTATGCCTATCCTTATCTTATAGGAAGAATAGTGGCATGTCTATCCTTATCTTATAGGAAGAATAGTGGTATGCCTATCCCTATCTTATAGGAAGAATAGTGGTATGCCTATCCTTATCTTATAGGAAGAATAGTGGTATGCCTATCCTTATCTTATAGGAAGAATAGTGGTATGCCTATCCTTATCTTATAGGAAGAATAGTGGTATGTCTATCCTTATCTTATAGGAAGAATAGTGGTATGCCTATCCTTATCTTATAAGAAGAATAGTGGTATGCCTATCCCTATCTTATAGGAAGAATAGTGGTATGCCTATCCTTATCTTATAGGAAGAATAGTGGTATGCCTATCCCTATCTTATAGGAAGAATAGTGGTATGTCTATCCTTATCTTATAGGAAGAATAGTGGTATGTCTATCCTTATCTTATAGGAAGAATAGTGGTATGCCTATCCCTATCTTATAGGAAGAATAGTGGTAGGCCTATCTCTATCTTATAGGAAGAATAGTGGTATGTCTATCCTTATCTTATAAGAAGAATAGTGGTATGCCTATCCCTATCTTATAGGAAGAATAGTGGTATGCCTATCCTTATCTTATAGGAAGAATAGTGGTATGCCTATCCTTATCTTATAGGAAGAATAGTGGTATGCCTATCCTTATCTTATAGGAAGAATAGTGGTATGTCTATCCTTATCTTATAGGAAGAATAGTGGTATGCCTATCCCTATCTTATAGGAAGAATAGTGGTATGCCTATCCCTATCTTATAGGAAGAATAGTGGTATGTCTATCCTTATCTTATAGGAAGAATAGTGGTATGCCTATCCTTATCTTATAGGAAGAATAGTGGTATGCCTATCCTTACCTTATAAGAAGAATAGTGGTATGTCTATCCCTATCTTATAGGAAGAATAGTGGTATGTCTATCTCTATCTTATAGGAAGAATAGTGGTATGCCTATCCCTATCTTATAGGAAGAATAGTGGTATGCCTATCCTTATCTTATAGGAAGAATAGTGGTATGCCTATCCTTATCTTATAGGAAGAATAGTGGTATGCCTATCCTTATCTTATAGGAAGAATAGTGGTATGTCTATTCCTATCTTATAGGAAGAATAGTGGTATGCCTATCCTTATCTTATAGGAAGAATAGTGGTATGCCTATCCTTATCTTATAAGAATAGTGGTATGCCTATCCTTATCTTATAGGAAGAATAGTGGTATGCCTATCCTCATTTTATAGGAAGAATATTGGTATGTCTATCCTTATCTTATAGGAAGAATAGTGGTACAGTGGGGATTAATAGTTTGGGCACCCCAGGTAAAAAAAATATATTAATGTGCATGAAGGAGCCAAGGAAAGATGGAAAAATCTCCAAAAGGCATCAAATTACAGATTAGACATTCTTATAATATGTCAACAAAAGTTAGATTTTATTTCCATCATTTACACTTTCAAAATAACAGAAAACAAAAAAATGGTGTCTGCAAAAGTTTGGGCACCCTGCAGAGTTAATATATTGTACTGCCCCCTTTGGCAAGTATCACAGCTTGTAAACGCTTTTTGTAGCCAGCCAAGAGTCTTTCAATTCTTGTTTGAGGCATCTTTGCCCTTTCTTCCTTAGAAAAGTCTTCCAGTTCTTTGAGATTTCTGGGCTGTCTCTCACGCACTGCTCTTTTAAGGTCTATCCATAAATTTTCAATTATGTTGAGGTCAGGAGATTGTGAAGGCCATGGCAAAACCTTCAGTTTACGCCTCTTGATGTAATCCCCTGTGGATTTCGAGGTGTGTTTAGGATCATTATCCATTTGTAGAAGCCATCCTCTCTTTAACTTCAGCTTTTTCACAGATGGCATCAAGTTAGCATCCAAAATTTGCTGAAATTTTATTGAATCAATTTTTCCTTCTACTTGTGAGATGTTCCATCTGCCACTGGCTGCAATACAACCCCAAAGCATGATTGATCCACCCCCATGCTTAACAGTTGGACAGAGGTTCTTTTCATTAAATTCTGTTCCCCTTCTTCTCCAAACGTACCTTTGCTCATTCCGGCCAAAAACTTCAATTTTAACCTCATCGGTCCACAGAACTTGTTTTCAAAATGCATCAGGCGTGTCTATATGTTCATTTGCAAAGTTCAAACGCTGATTTTTGTGGTGAGGACGTAGAAGAGGTTTTCTTCTGATGACTCTTCCATGAAGACCATATTTGTACAAGTATCTCTTTATAGTGGAATAGTGTACCACAACTCCAGTGTCTGACAGATCTTTCTGAAGAGATTGTGCAGTCAAATGTGGCTTTTGAATTGTTTTTCTCACAATCTTGCGAGCTGTTCTGTCTGATATTTTTCTTGGTCTTCCAGATCTTGCTTTAACTTCCACTGTTCATGATGACTGTTATTTCTTTATTTTTTTCCAAAGTAAGTTTTTATTGATTTTATGTCAAGAAAAAGCAATAACAACTTTAACAATATCATGCGAGGCCGTTAGGCGATGACAATCAATGAGTCAAATATAACAGTGCCAATGTCAAAAAACAGAACATTGAGAACGTGAGATAAATGTTTCCATGGACACGATGTTCCTCAGGGGAGTCACTACTATTCCCAGGGGTTCTATGGTGTCTTGACTAGTGGGCCCCAGGGGTCGTACTAAGTCTATCCAGTTGGAGGAAATTTGTAAGTATGTGAGCAACCTAGTCTATTGCATGGACCTGTATGGACTGGGTAAGGTCCAGCGGGAGACCGCACGGGTCCACGAGTGGTCTGTATACCCCAGGGAGCATACTCAGGTAGATCATGGGGGAGCGTGTCTAAGAAAATATTCACCTTGGGCCTCGGTAAGGTGGGCCTCGATACCTAACCACAATAGGGTGATGATAAAGACATGTGGGAAGGGTTAAGGCAGGAAATGAGAAAGAAATAAGAAAAAGAACAAAGCCAGGGAGGAAGAGAAAAAGAGCAAGATAGAGGGAGAGAAGGGACAAGGAGGGTGGGAGGAAAGAGAGAGGTCCGGTGAGAGCAACATATACATTCAACAATCCGAAGTAAAAGTCAATTCGGGCACGAACTCCGGCGTCACCCGGGCACCTGGTGGGGAGGATCGGTGTAGACACCGAGGTTCAGTAAGCATTGGCAGCAGTCGGTGTATCACGAGGCCACGTGCAGGGCTTCAAAACTGTGTGAGTACATAAACTCTGACCAGGGTCCCCAGATAGAGTAGAAACGGTCGATTTGTTTACGGGAGTCAGCAATCAGTTCCTCCATTCTATGTAGGTGGGATACTTCTTTAAGACAGTCTGAGACTGAAGGAGGCACATGTGAACGCCACAGGCGGGGGATTACAGTCCTGGCAGCCAGGAGGAGGAAATGGAGTAATCTGGAGGTGGGTTTGTGCAATTGTTTCGGCAAAATGGACAGTAAGATCATCTTGGGTTCCCTAGGCACCCGAGCCCCAGTCAATCTGGATATAATGTCCAATGTCTGTTCCCAAAAGGATGTCAGGGCTGGACATGTAAGCCAGATATGGGTCATGGTGCCACCTGGTTCTCCACAACGCCAGCAGGTATCGGGGACATTCTGATACATGCGAGCAAGCAATGAGGGTACGCGATACCATCTTGCAAGTATCTTATAATTGAGTTCCTGTGTTTTGCAGGAGATGGAGGATCGGTGGCACCATGAGAAGGCTTGTCTCCACTCCGAGCTCGTGATCTGACAATCCAATTCCCTTTCCCATGCATTGCAAAAGGACGGGGGTGATGTGGAGGTTGCGTCAAGGAGGTGCGTGTATAAGGTGCTGACAGATTTACGTATTGGAGTAGCAGAGGTACAAAGTTGTTCGAATGGTGTGAGGGGTCTATACAGGGCCATTCTGTCTCTTTGCGAATTATGAAAATGCGTGAGTTGGGCATATTGGAAGGTCTGCGTGAAGGTAGGGGGGGTGGGGATATGCAAGAGATCCGATAGGGGTCGGAATTCATTGTGGGATATTAAGTCTCGAAGCATTGGGGCTTCGTTTCTACAGAAGGAGAGGAAGGAGTGAGAGTGTTGACCCGGTGGAAAGGCCGGGTTGCTAAAGAGGGGTGATAATGGGCCAGGAGAAGGGATGAAATGCATATGGGACAGGTAAGTTTTATATGTCCTAAGTACCGATCCTGCGATTGGAGGTATATTCGGGGGTGTGGTTTTAATAGTCAAAAGGCCAGGTGTCCACAACAGTGTTTTGACATCTGTTCCCATGGCCCCACTTTCAAAAATCACCCATTGTTTTTTTGATCTGTGGTGGAAGCCATCTAAGACCCTATTGAGGACCGTGGCTAGATAGTATAGAGTCAGATCTGGTAACGCTAGACCCCCATCTCTTTTCCTACGTATTAACCCCTTAAATACTCAGCCCATTTTGGCCTTAAGGACTCAGACAATTTAATTTTTACGTTTTAATTTTTTCCTCCTCGCCTTCTAAAAATCATAACTCTTTTATATTTTCATCCACAGACTAGTATGAGGGCTTGTTTTTTGCGCGACCAGTTGTCCTTTGTAATGACATCACTCATTATATCATTAAATGTATGGCGCAACCAAAAAACACTATTTTTGTGGGGAAATGAAAACGAAAAACGCAATTTTGCTAATTTTGGAAGGTTTTGTTTTCACGCCGTACAATTTACGGTAAAAATGACATGTGTTCTTTATTCTGAGGGTCAATACGATTAAAATAATACCCATTATTATATACTTTTATATTATTGTTGCGCTTAAAAAAAATCACAAACTTTTTAACCAAATTAGTACGTTTATAATCCCTTTATTTTGATGACCTCTAACTTTTTTATTTTTCCGTATAAGTGGCGGTATGGGGGCTCATTTTTTGCGCCATGATCTGTACTTTTTTTTGATACCACATTTGCATATAAAAAACTTTTAATACATTTTTTATAATTTTTTTAAATAAAATGTATTAAAAAAGTAGGAATTTTGGACTTTTTAAATTTTTTTTCGTTCACGCCGTTCACCGTACGGGATCATTAACATTTTATTTTAATAGTTCGGACATTTACGCACGCGGCGATACCAAATATGTCTATAAAAAATGTTTTTTACGCTTTTTGGGGGTAAAATAGGAAAAAACGGACGTTTTACTTTTTTATTGGGGGAGGGGATTTTTCACTTTTTTTTTACTTTTACTTTTACATTTTTTTACATTTTTTTTTACACTTGAATAGTCCCCATAGGGGACTATTCATAGCAATACCATGATTGCTAATACTGATCTGTTCTATGTATAGGACATAGAACAGATCAGTATTATCGGTCATCTCCTGCTCTGGTCTGCTCGATCACAGACCAGAGCAGGAGATGCCGGGAGCCGCTGCGGGCGATCCGATCGTTCATTTAAATCGCGAACCGCCGCAGATGCCGGGATCTGTATTGATCCCGGCACCTGAGGGGTTAATGGTGGACGCCCGCGAGATCGCGGGCGTCGGCCATTGCCGGCGGGTCCCTGGCTGCGATCAGCAGCCGGGATCAGCCGCGCATGACATGGGCATCGCTCCGATGCCCGCGGTTATGCTTAGGACGTAAATGTACGTCCTGGTGCGTTAAGTACCACCTCACCAGGACGTACATTTACGTCCTGCGTCCTTAAGGGGTTAAGGTCTGTCGCGCGTGTCGGGGGTTCCGCCGTGCCCAGACAAAGCCAGATTGGATCGCAGTCACCTCTCTGAAAAAGGAGCGGGGTAGATATAGTGGTATGCAAGAGAATAAATAAAGCAGACATGGGAGGAGATTCATTTTCAGTATGTTGACCCTACCCAGCCACGAAAAGTCTCTGCGCTCCCATCTGGCCAGGTCTGCGCGTAACGTTTGTAAAAGTGGGGCGTAGTTCAGTCGGTATGTATCGATGTGGTTCCTGGGTACCTGAATGCCCAGATACTTAAGTGAGTGCGTTTGCCATTTAAACGGGTACGAAGCCATCAGGGACTTCACAATCGTGGGGGGGAGCGTAATATTCATGGCCTCACATTTGGATGGGTTAATCTTATAATTGCTATAACTAGAGTACCTGCGTATGGTGGTCAATAGTGAGGGTAGGGAGAGCAATGGGGAGGACAGGAACAGGAGGAGGTCATCTGCATATGCAGAGCATTTATACTGGCATTGAGAGAGTGCTATCCCCTGGATGTCCGGGTTCCGTCTGATGTCCACGAGGAGATGCTTCATACATAGAACATACAAGAGCGGGGAGAGGGGACAGCCCTGCCTCGTACCATTCCTAATTCTGAAGGGGGCAGAGAGTTGGCCATTAATTCGTATCTGTGCCATAGGATCAGTATAGAGTGCTTTAATACGCCCCAGCATAAGGGGACCTAGGCCTACCTGTAATAAAGCAGCTTCCATGAATTCCCAGTCCACCCGATCAAAAGACTTTCTCTGCATCCAACGAGAGCAAAATCAGGGGGAGGTGTTGGCTCTGAGCATAATGTATAGTCGAGAACGCTCGCATGGTGTTATCACGCGCCTCTCGACCCCTTACAAAGCCCACTTGATCAGGGTGGACCAGAGAATCCATGTGGTCCGCCAGTCTGTTTGCCGGACTGTTATTTCTTATACATTTCCCTATATACCTATTAGCACTTCCCTCTACTGCTAATACCTCTCTCTATACATCCGTGAGCATTTCCCTCTACTGCTAATACCTCTTCCTATACACTCATGAGCACTTCCCTCTACTGCTAATACCTCTTCCTATACACCCATGAGCACTTCCCTCCACTTCTAATACATTTCCCTATATACCTATTAGCACTTCCCTCTACTGCTAATACTTCTTCCTATACACCCATAAGCACTTCCCTCTACTGCTAATACCTCATCTTATACACCCATGAGCACTTTCCTATACTGCTAATACCTCTCCTTATACTCCCATAAGCACTTCCCTCTACTGCTAATACCTCTCCCTATACTCCCATGAACACTTTCCTCTACTGCTAATACCTCTCTCTGTACATCCGTGAGCACTTCCCTTTACTGCTAGTACCTCTTTCTATACACTTATGAGAATTTCCATCTACTGCTAATACCTCTTCCTATACACCCATGAGCACTTTCCTCTACTGCTAATACCTCTTCCTTTACACCCATGAGCACCTCCCTCTACTGTTAATACCTCTCCCTATACTCCCATGAACACTTTCCTCTACTGCTAATACTGCTATACACCCGTGAGAATTTCACTATACTGCTAATACCTCTTTCTTTACACCTGTGAGCATTTCCCTCTACTACTAATACCTCTTCTTATACACCCATTAGCACTTTATCTCTACTGCTAATACCTTCTTCTATACACCCTTGAGAATTTCCCTCTACTGCTAATACCTCTCTCTATACACCCATGAGCACTTCCCTCTACTGCTAATACCTCTTCATATACACCTGTGAGCATTTCCTCCTACTGCTAATACCTCTCCTGATACACCAGTGAGCATTTCCCTCTGATAGTAATACCTCTCCCTATACACCCATGAACACCTCCCCCTACTACTAATAGCACTCATTAAACACCCAATTATTCTGCTAACATTTCCTGCTGTTTTATTACATTGTCTGTCTACCTAAATCCCTTTCCTCGGATACTGAGATAACGAACATTAACCTTGTTACAAATCTTTGTGTCATCAGCAAAAAGACCATCAAGACCTTCTGCAATATCACTGATAAAGATATTCAAGGGTGCCTTTCATTAAAAAAACTTTTGATATATTATAGATTAATGTATGCAGAATAACTTTCCAATTGCATGTTATTAAAAAATATACTTTTTTCTATTTAATTTTCCACTAGGGGTCTCCTTACCAGTCCTGTCCGCAAGCCTTTTTTTTTATTTTATTTTTTATAGATTTCAGACTCATGCTGAAGTCCAAAATCTCAGACTGCAGCCGGGACACAGACAAGCTCAGCACTGCTTCCTGCCTGTCAATCAGACAGCTCATAGCACAGCAGGACATACTCCTGACTCTGCCTTATTGCATGCCCTCATTCATTTTACTGTCTGAGCTCCGATCTTTCTTCTCTCTGCATGTGCAGTTGTAAACAGAGAGGAGAAGACTCAGAGCTGCCAGCCGTGCTGTGATCATGGCCACGCCCCCCTTCCTCCATCACACTAGGACTTCTGAATGAGCAGCCAAGAAGACAATAAATCAGGTAGAAAGAGGGGGTTTTGAATGAAAAGAAACACAAGGATAGTGTCAGTGAGAGTCAGGGGCAGATGGGGAGGGGGATTAGGGAAAGTTTAGATCATGATAGATACTCTTTAAACAAAATGGATCCAAGTCCAGATCCCTGAGCTACCCCTCTGATAACAAGACCTCGCTCTGAATATTCTCCATTGACTACAACCCTCTGTTGTCTGTCCCTCAGCCTCTGCCTAATCCACTCAACAATATGGAGTCCAAGCTCAAAGACTGCAGTTTATTGATAAGTCTTTTATGTGGAGTGTCAGTTACTAACATCGAGATAAGTGATGTCTACTGCACCTCCGCTATCTTATTATTTTAGTCACCCAATCAAAACTTTTCTAAGATTAGTTTGACATGATCTCCCTGAAGTAAACACACGTTGTTTTTCATCTTGCAATCCCATGGGATTTTAGATGTACCATAATCATATAATTTAGTATTGTTTCCATTAATTTCCCCACTATTGATGTCAGGCTTACTGGCTTATAGTTGCCTGATTCCTCCCTACTACCTTTCTTATGATTGGACACAACATTTGCTAATTTCCAATCTTCTGAGACAACTCCTGTTACCAGTAATTGGTTAACTAAAACTTAAAGGTTTTGCTAGTACACTGCTAAGTTTTTCTAATAGTTCACCAGATCATCACAGGTTGCCACTGGAGTCCTCCTTCACTCCACCATGAGGACATCACGGAGCTGGTGAATGTTAGAGACTTTGTGCACCCCCACTTTCTGTTTGAGGGTGCCCCACAGATGCTCAGTAGGATTTATGTTTGAAGAGATGCTTGGCCAGTCCATCACCTTTGCCCTTAGCTTCTTTAGCATTGCAGTTGCCGTCTTGGAGGTGTTTGGGATGGTTATCATATTAGAATACTGCCCTGCGGCTCAGTCTCCGAAGGGAGGGGATCATGCTCTGCTTCAGTATGTCACAGTACATGTTGGCATTCATGGTTCCCTCAATGAACTGACGCTCCCTGTGCCGCTCTGGACACATTTGTCTTTGTCCTCCTCAACAGGTTGTCACCACAAACACTTGACACCATCTGAACCAAATAATTTTATCTTGGTCTCATTGGACCAGAGGACATGGCTCCAGCAATCCATGTCCTAAGTCATGGGCTTTCTTGTGATTCATCTTTAGAAGAGGCTTTTTTCTTGGATGACCAATTTGATGCAGTGTGCAGCGTATATGGTCTGAGCACTGACAGGCTGAACCCCCCCCCCCCCCCCCTCTTCCCACAACCTATCAACTTTTGCTGAAATGGTGGCAGTCCTAATTTCCTAAAGACAACCTCTGGATATGACGCTGGGCACGTGCACTCAACATGGCGAGGCCTGTTCTAACCTAAATCTTGAGTTGTGTATGATTTGACAGCTAACATAGAGACTCCATAATATACTAGATGTACACATAATGTTATTTTATTTTTATTTTTTAAATCATCCACAAGACCAAAATGAGAGTCACAATACAATGATGGGGATAATGATTATTTTATTAGACTTAGAACAAACACAGCTGTGCATACAGAATTACATGAGATATTGGAGCTGGTAGTGGACTCTCCTCTGTGCTCATGGCTGATGTTCAGGGATTTGTTTAGAGTTCCTAGAAGACAGTGGGATTTATTTTATTTTATTTTTCCCCTCCCCAATATTACAATACAACAAATGTACATAGGATATGTAAAGTCTTAGGCCAAAAAAGAGCATAACAGATATAATAGACCATTGTCTTACCGCTCATTATGCCAACAGTACCATCCATTTCTAATTTGTATGAGTCAGCAAGGATAAAACGAAATAATTAGGGAATAAAGATCCCCCAAGTAATTTCACAAATTTCTTTGGGATTTTTATAGAACATATACAAGGTACAGATTACCATATTAATAGCATTCTTAAGAAGCTTCTCAATTTGGGTTTTGCTTTATGTAGCCATATATGTATAAGGTTACTTAGAAGCAGCGGATTGGTTGGATGTGGAGAATAGAATCATCGGATTGGTTGGATGTGGGGAAGAGAAGCATCGGATTGGTTGGTTGTGGAGAATAAAGGGATTGGTTGGATGTGGGAAATAGAAGCATCGGATTGGTTGGATGTGTAGAATAGAAGCATTGGATTGGTTGGATGTGGAGAATAGAAGTATCAGATTGGTTGAATGTGGGGAATAGAAGCATCGGATTGGTTGGATGTGGGGAATAGAAGCATCGGATTGATTGGATGCGGAGAATAGAAGCATCGGATTGGTTGGATGCGGAGAATAGAAGCATCGGATTGGTTGGATGCGGAGAATAGAAGCATCGGATTGGTTGGATGCGGATAATAGAAGCATCGGATTGGTTGGATGTGGAGAATAGAAGCATCGGATTGGTTGGATCTGGAGAATAGAAGTATCAGATTGGATGGATGTGGGGAATAGAAGCATCGGATTGGCTGGATGTGGGTAATAGAAGCATTGGATTGGTTGGATGTGGAGAATAGAAGCATCACATTGGTTGGATGCGGAGAATAGAAGCATCGGATTGGTTGGATGCGGAGAATAGAAGCATAGGATTGGTTGGATCTGGATAATAGAAGCATCACATTGGTTGGATGTGGAGAATAGAAGCATCGGATTGGTTGGATGTGGGGAATAGAAGTATCAGATTGGCACATTTTTGTGGAAGTCAGTGATTTACACAAAAAAATAGCAACTTTTTGCACTCCCTTCATCACTTTTATGAAAAGGAAGGGTGTGTGGCCTCCCATGGTCTAGCAGCTGGTGTAGTTATCTAAGTCTGACTTGTGCCTCTCAATAAATTGGGAACATCTTACACCAGAGGACATTTTAACTTAGAGGGGAACCCCGGTACATGAGTACTTATCCCCTATCCACAGGATCCTGTAGAGAGGGGATAAGTTCCTGATCGCAGGGGATCCGACCACTGAAACCCCTCGCGATCTTCTGCCCTGTGACCTCCGCTCTGTGCATGGATTACTTTTGACCATAGCACAAAGTGGTGGCTTGTATTTCTACAGAAGAGCCATGATGTAGTAAATTTGAGTAGCCGTATTAGTCCAGTGATGCAGATGCAAATCAAAAGATGTTGCAGTATCTTGTAATACACTCGATAAAGGGAGGAATCCCGAAAGCTTGTCTCTACAAAATTCTGTTAGTTCAATCAAAAAGGTTATTACAAGATATTGCAACATTTTTTGATTTGCATCTACAGAAGAGCCAGAGATACAGAACGTTTCCCTAAGACCTGTATATGAGGTGTCCCTAAGACCAATGTATGAGACGCCCCCCCCAAGACCAATGTATGAGACGCCCCCCCCAAGACCAATGTATGAGATGCACCCACTAACACCTGTGTATAAGATGCTCCCCTCAACCAGTGTATTAGATGCCCTCAAAGACTTTTGTATGAGACTCCTCCCCTAAGATCTGTGTACACTCCCCCTCAGACCAGTGTATAAGACTCCTCCCCTAAGATCTGTGTATGAAACACACACCCTCAGACCAGTGTATGAGATGCCCCCCCTAACACTTGTCTATGGGAAGATCCCCCCCCCCCCCCCAAGACAAGTGAATAAGAAGCTCTCCTAAGACCCGTGTATGAGAGGCTCCCCTTAGACCTGTGTGTAAGACACCTCCCTAAGACTTGTGTATAAGACAACTCCCTAAGATCTGTGAGATATAGGATGAAATCTGTTTTAAACACCTCCTCAAAACAACAATATAATCCTGGTTATTTTACAAAGAACTGACTGGAATGCACAAACCATTTCATTTGCAAAGGTATTAAAGGAGCATTTTTGGGTATCCTGCAGTTGAAGGGGTCGTATAATGATGAGTCTCCTCACTTAAATGGGGCTGAGCTGCCATTCTCCCAATGACTTGAATGTGGTCCATCGGATGTCCAGTATTTTAGGGGAATTGTGTGGAGAAAAATAAATCGAAAATGCAGGATTTTTTTTCTCCACTCAACTCCCGTCCTTACAACAGACTGAGCGACAGAACAACACAGCAGTGTGATTGAGCCTAATATTATAAAGACTGACAGAAAGAGAGGTTTAGTTTTATAAGTGATTTGTTACTTAAGACTCAGCAATCTCCAATGTGATAGGTCGCGGTACTTACAGGATCGGTGCACATGATCTGACAGCCATAGTTGCAGCACTTCTTCTTCCCAGAACAGTTCTGATCAGAGCGGCACAGCGGCTTAGGAGCAGGAGTAGAACAGGGTACAAATGTATTTACTACAGGACACTTCCCAGGTTTACCTTTATCTAGAGGAGAAAACACATGATAATTACTTTATAGAACTACTTTACAATGATCAGCGAGGAGCATAGAAGATATGTCCAACCAGGGCTTCAGGAAAGATCTAGAGGCTTGTGGATCCTAAATGGAAAAATCTGGAGTCAAATAAATAGTTTGGTCTCTCCTTCAAACTCCTAAACCCACGGCAGGGGAATTCCCTCTCTAACCCAGGTAAAATAAAGGGATAGTGGACAAAAGTATCATTACTAAGTTACCATAAAAGAAATGAGCCCTACATGTTAGGTCTCTTACCGCCACCACTCAATGGTGTTTACTAATGGATGGCTCCCATTGGGTTGCTGCTTCCTCTGAAGGCCTGTGCTCTGTGCCCAGCTCTCTTGGCCACTGCCATGCTACTTTGGACTATAGGAGCCAGCACACACACTTAACGCTATCACCACACACCCCCTCTTCCCACCCAGCAGTAACTAAGAGTTGTCTGTCTAGTCGCCTCTGCCTGAACTTTGTCGGTTCCTTGTGTTCCTAGCAAAGGTATACTATACTGTCTCATCCTTGCTGACACAGATTGCTGAACTAAACCTGTGCCTCTTTTTCAACCATCTGTCTCTGTCTGACTACTTCTCTGTCTCATACCTGGGTACCATTCATATTCTTTGTACCTGACCTATTGGTGCCACACATTGGTACCTTCTGCTCTGTGGCCAGCGTCTACCCAAACAGGTACCCTCTTGCAGTAGAAATCCAACTTCTGCATCCTGTAGTGGGTAGACCTAGAGGGTACTTAGACTCTGCTCCCAGACACGGTTCAAAGCCAAACTGGTTCACAAATTATACTCTAAATTAGTCATGTCTGGGTAGGGAGCAGTGCAACCTGGATCTAGCCCCTACCTACTTCGTCAATTTTCCGTAAACGGTGGCTCTCAACTGGGCGACAGTCTCTATGCTGGTCTAAGTGCTACATCGCTGAGAGACGTCAGATAGTCCAGGTCAATAACACAGACAAATATGCTACAAAATCAGCTGACAAAGAGTGTCAGAACCAAGAGGACAGCAAAGTACAAAATCAGAGACAAAACACGTTAGGACAGTGAATGGGTCAAGACAAATGTACAAATTCAGCAGATAGGAGAATTGTCAGGACACAGGCAAAAGGTCAGGTCACAGGAGAGCAGATAAGGAACGCAGGGAAGTCACAGGGATAAACTACGTCCCTGCAACATGAAGGACCTTTGTCCTGTGAGCAAGTAACATCATGGCCGGGCCGAGGAAGGACTGGAGCCAATGCTACAACACAATATAAGCAATATATATATATATATATATATATATATATATATATATATATATATATGGATATAGCAGAAATAAAAATATCGCAAATCCTGGTGCAAATATAATAAACCAGCAGGTGCCAAACCCCACACGTATGGCCTTAACCACCTGAAGGTATACCGCTGGTCCTGGGCTAGGCACGGGGGCAATGAAGACACCAACGCCAAGTTACGGACAACGGTAGCTTTACTGAGGTTAGACAGATGACACAGTCTATACAGTGCAGCCAGAATCCCAAGGAGGTGACCAGTGACACAGGGACCTCGCAGGCTTTGATGGGACTTGCAGTAGGTAGAGACACTTTAGTGCAGGCCATGGTGACAATTCAATTGACTTGACTGATGACTGACAAGACGATGACTTTATCTTACTTGTACTGTCTTGTGGTGCAGACTTTAGGCTTGAGGCCTCCAATGCTCCGGACACTGAGACGACTGCACTGGACCTCAGCATACAGCAGAATGCTGGAAGAGAAAGATTGTAGCTCCACCCTGGCTTTTATAGGGGAGCTTAGCAAGGAGCCCATAGGTCACTTGGGCTGTCACCTGGTCACTAGTGCCTCCTGGGTAACAATCACATGTAACAGCTATTAAAGAAATAGTACATTTTTAATGAGGAAAGAGAGGAGTTCAGCGTGGTATATTCAAGCAGATTGTGCGGTTTTATTATAACTTGCAAGCAGTACACAAGAGAGGCATGGTGGTGACACCATGTCGGCCGGCTTGCAAGTTATAATAAAACCGCACAATCTGCTTGAATATACCGCACTGGACTACTCTCTTTCCTCATTACTGTGGTGAGGTCCGCACCTGCCCGTGCCGCGGTTTGTCTACGTCAGGTGAGCTGACCTACTCTCTTCCTAGTACATTTTTAATATCACAACTTATACACACAGGGGATAACACATAAAGGGGGCACTGGGGACATGGAGGGACTCTGCCTGACAGGACAGAAGAAGTACAGCGTAACACCATCCCGTACTGGGCCACCTGAGGACCGTAAGGTACAAACAGTCCTTAATCTTCATTTCACTCCCTGTCTAATTCATCAGTCACAGTCAGTAAGCAGGCACCATGAGAACCTTAAACGGGTACTCCGGAGCTTAGACATATTATCCCCTATCCAAAGGATAGGGGATAAGATGCCTGATCGCAGGGGTCCTGCCGCTGAGGACCCCCGTGATCTTGCACGCCGCACCACGTTAAAATCAGTCCCTGGAGCATGTTCGCTCCGGGTCTGAATACTGACGATCACGCTCCGGGGACTGATTTTAACAGGGTGCGGCATGCAAGAACACGCTCCGGGGACTGATTTTAACAGGGTGTGGCGTGCAAGACCACGGGGGTCCCCAGCGGCGGGACCCCTGCGATCAGGCATCTTATCCCCTATCCTTTGGATAGGGGATAAGATGTCTAAGTGCCGGAGTACCCCTTTAAAGGGAGGGCTCATGCATAAAATCGTACAAGTGATCCCACAGTTCCCGAATAAAACCTTATACCACTGATATTGCACAGTGGCCCCGTCTACAAGCGTCTCATCAGGGGCCACCTGTCTCATGTAGAGCTCTATATATCCAGTTCGGTTGTCTCTGGGCTCACCTTTAACAGGCTTTGTGCAGGTCCAGCTACAAATCGGCTTGCAGCACTTCTGATCCCCAGGACAATTCTCATCAATAAAGCACCCTGGCTTAGGACCAGGAATAGAACAGCCTATTAAGGCATTCACTACAGGACAATTTCCAGGTTTAATTTTTTCTGGAGGAGAAAAAACACAGAAGAGAGAATTACTTTACAGCAATCAATGAGGAGAAGGACAAGAGTTTTGTCCAGACAGGGCTTCAGGCAAGGCCCAGAGCCCATGGATCCTAAACTTAAAACGGTACTCAGGTGGAAAACCTTTTTTTTTTTTTTTTTAATGAACTGGTGCCAGAAAGTTAAACAGATTTGTAAATTACTTCTATTAAAAAATCTTTACCCTTCCTGTACTTTTTAGCAGCTGTATGCTACAGAGGAAATTCTGTTCTTTTTTGAATTTCTTTTTAGTCTTGTCCACAGTGCTCTCTGCTGACACCTGATATCCGTATCAGGGACTGTCCAGAGCATCATAGGTTTGCAATTGGGATTTTCCCCTGCTCTGGACAGTTCCTGATACGGGCATCAGGTGTCAGCAGAGAGCACTGTGGACAAGACAAAAAAGAAATTAAAAAAGAACAGAATTTTTCTCTGTAGCATACAGCTGCTAGAAAGTACTGGAAGGGTAAAGATTTTTTAATAGAAGTAGTTTACAAATCTGTTTAACGTTCTGGTACCAGTTGACTTATAAAGACCTTAAAAAATGTTTTCTACCGGAGTACCCCTTTAAAGGGTCCAATGCTGCTCTTCCTCTTGATTTAAACAGATTGGTGCAGAGAGGCATAACTGATGCTGGAGGGAGGGTTACAGCTGACGAGTTCTGTGCACAAGCCCCTTTCTGATGAAAAGACATGCGCACGTCACCTGCTGGGCATGGAATGGTTGCCTTGGGCAACTGTACTGCCCAATGGCCAATGCGTCTCTCATCACCGATCTGTGCAGAATGGTCGGGAGAGCAGCTCTGGACCTACACCTAACAGCTCTGGACCTACACCTAAGAGCTCTGGACCGACACCTAACAGCACTGGACCTACACCCAACAGTTCTGGACCTACACCTAACAGCGCTGGACCTACATCTAACAGCACTGGACCTACACCTAACAGCTCTGGACCTACACCTAACATCTCTGGACCTACACCTAACAGCGCTGGACCTACACCTAACAGCACTAGACCTACACCTAACAGCTCTGGACTTACACCTAACAGCTCTGGACCTACACCTTACAGCTCTGGACCTACACCTAACAGCTCTGGACCTACACCTAACAGCTCTGGACCTACACCTAAGAGCTCTGGACCGACACCTAACAGCACTGGACCTACACCCAACAGTTCTGGACCTACACCTAACAGCGCTGGACCTACATCTAACAGCACTGGACCTACACCTAACAGCTCTGGACCTACACCTAACAGCTCTGGACCTACACCTAACAGCGCTGGACCTACACCTTACAGCTCTGGACCTACACCTAACAGTTCTGGACCTACACCTAACAGCTCTGGACTTACACCTAACAGCTCTCGACCTACACCTAACAGCTCTGGACCTACACCTAACAGCTCTGGACCTACACCTAACAGCACTGGACCTACACCTAACAGCTCTGGACCTACACCTAACAGCTCTGGACCTACACCTTACAGCGCTGGACCTACACCTAACAACACTGGACCTACACCTTACAGCTCTGGACCTACACATAACAGTTCTGGACCTACACCTTACAGCTCTGGACCTACACCTAACAGCTCTGGACCTACACCTTACAGCTCTGGACCTACACCTAACAGCTCTTGACCTACACCTTACAGTTCTGGACCTACACCTAACAGCTCTGGACCTACACCTAAGAGCTCTAGACCTACACCTAACATCTCTGGACCTACACCTAACAGCTCTGGACCTACACCTAACAGTTCTGGACCTACACCTAACAGTTCTGGACCTACACCTAACAGCTCTGGACCTACACCTAACAGCACTGGACCTACACATAACAGCACTGGACCTACACCTAACAGCACTGGACCTACACCTAACAGCTCTGGACCTACACATAACAGCACTGGACCTACACCTAACAGCTCTGGACCTACACCTAACAGCTCTGGACCTACACCTTACAGCTCTGGACCTACACATAACAGTTCTGGACCTACACCTTACAGCTCTGGACCTACACCTAACAGCTCTGGACCTACACCTAACAGCACTGGACCTACACCTAACAGCTCTGGACCTACACCTAACAGCGCTGGACCTACACCTAACAGCTCTGGACCTACACCTAACAGTTCTGGACCTACACCTTACAGCGCTGGACCTACACCTAACAACACTGGACCTACACCTTACAGCTCTGGACCTACACATAACAGTTCTGGACCTACACCTTACAGCTCTGGACCTACACCTAACAGCTCTGGACCTACACCTTACAGCTCTGGACCTACACCTAACAGCACTGGACCTACACCTAACAGCACTGGACCTACACCTAACAACACTGGACCTACACCTAACAGCTCTGGACCTACACCTAACAGCTCTTGACCTACACCTTACAGTTCTGGACCTACACCTAACAGCTCTGGACCTACACCTAACAGCACTGGACCTACACATAACAGCACTGGACCTACCCCTAACAGCTCTGGACCTACACCTAACAGCTCTGGACCTACACCTAACAGCACTGGACCTACACCTAACAGCACTGGACCTACACCTAACAGCTCTGGACCTACACCTAACATCTCTGGACCTACACCTAACAGCGCTGGACCTACACCTTACAGCTCTGGACCTACACCTAACAGTTCTGGACCTACACCTAACAGCTCTGGACTTACACCTAACAGCTCTCGACCTACACCTAACAGCACTGGACCTACACCTAACAGCACTGGACCTACACCTAACAGCTCTGGACCTACACCTAACAGCTCTGGACTTACACCTAACAGCTCTGGACCCTTTTTACCCCCACAAACCCCTAGGAAGATTCTCTTCCTATCATTTTAATGGCCTAAATGCAGTCAGCTGGTTTCCACAGATATTCCAGCAGACAAGTCCAAATCGATACTTGATAGGTTAGAGAAAGGGTTGGGCCTGAGGCTTCTTGCTTGGCGACAGGGGATCCCTAAGTATCTTTCTGTCTCTGCTCAGCAACAGAAGAGGGGTTAATGGTACTTACAGACCCAAAGTTAGTCTTTTTTCCAGGTTGCACACTGATCCATATGTTACTTGTAGTTCTACAGATTCTCTGCTATTTTCAATGGCCGACCATTGTAACCAATTTAGCCTTTCAGATGACAAGGCCTGGCCTGAAGCTCTTTACAGGTCCTGCAAAGCAGTGAGGCACTTGTGCAGACTTATTCTTGCTGATTTACTGAAGCAGTCCTCCCACCCACTAGACCTGAAGACTAAATGTAGGGGGCCCCCCTTGGAACACCTTGGACCGGACTGGTAGCTTCTGGGTATTTGCTGTCTTCTCTGAGGTGTAAGCCCATGTGGCCCCTGAGTTGTTTTTTTACCTTTTTACACCCAGCACTTTATCTACAACTATATTAAAGGGGTACTCCGGCCCCAAGACATCTTATCCCCTATCCAAAGGATAGGGGATAAGATGTCTGATCGGGGGGTCCCGCCGCTGGGGACCCCCGCAATCTAGCATGCAAACTCATCTGTGAGCACTGCAGGAAGTTCTGGAGGCTCCAAGTCATATGCCTCCCGACCACGGGGACGGAGTATCGGGATGTCACGACTCCGCCCCATGTGACATCACACCCCACCGCCTCAATGCAAGTCTATGGAAGGGGGCATGATGGCATTGATGGGGCGGGCCGTGACATCACACGGGGGCGGAGTCGGGACGTCACGATTTTCCGTCGCCGTGGTCGGGAGGCATAAGACTGAGAGCCTCCAGCGCTTCTGGCATTACTTACAGGTGGGTGCTGCATGCTAGATTGCGGGGGTCCCAGCGGCGAAAGGACCCCCCTTTAAGTCTTATTGTTTGTGGGACAAGTTGTACTTTTTTACCAGCATCCTTTTTTTTTAAACAGATAATGTAATGTGATTCTTCCACACATTACATGTGTGAGGGTCCTTTTTGTGCAGTGAGCTGTTTTTAACCGGTACCACTTTTGCATATTTTTTTCATTTTATTCATTATTTTCTGGAATGGGATGTAATAAAAAATCAGCAATTTTGCTGTTTGAA
The DNA here is from genome assembly GCF_029499605.1 of Hyla sarda. Lineage (NCBI taxonomy): Eukaryota > Metazoa > Chordata > Amphibia > Anura > Hylidae > Hyla > Hyla sarda. Next base: position 4,695,132 of record NC_079191.1, read on the forward strand.
AATATATGGGGTTTGCACTGTTCACCGCTCTGCGTTCAGTGATAAAAATATGTTTTTTTTTTGTTTTTTTTACAGTTGTAAAAAGGGGATTTTTTTGGGGAGGGGTTATATTTTTTAATTCCACTTGAAGAAAAAGGAGGCACTGGAATTGCAGTTACTTGAATTTTATTCCTCAGGTCATGGATACAACTTTGGCCGACGGGCCGTTTCTCGCTCACATGTGCTTAATCATGGCCAATCAATGATTGTGAGCGAGAAACGGCCTGTCGGCCAAAGTTGTATCCATGACCTGAGGAATAAAATTCAAGTAACTGCAATTCCAGTGCCTCCTCTACTTTTTCTTCAAGTGGAATTTTTGTTTCTTCTGATTCCGAGGATAGAGCCCGGTAAACGTTACCTTTCAGTGCCCAGGTGTTAACCCGTCCTACATCACAGCAGCCAGCTCGAGTTTAAGTTACGCGGCAGTGCCGTACTTTCTATTTTCTCCTGTATAGTTATATTTTGAATTATTTTTTTTTTTAATGGCCGCGCCATACTTCCTCACTTGACTCATGATGTAAATGTATGTTATGGGTCGGGAAGAGGTGAATGTATCGCCTAGATTTTATTTTATTAAATAGAGACAGATACTGAAATGTGTTATTTTCATCTAATCTGTATTGATTTTCTAACTGTCATTTATTTTCAATAAAAAATGTTTTGTACTTTATTATGGGTGTTGCTCTGTTTCCTGATCTGCTTTACAGCAAACCCCATGAAAGGGAAAGATGTCTTGTGTGCTCGGTGACCTTCCAATACCGGCCCCGTCTACGAGCATCTCATACACCAGGTGCCATCTCCTGTCCCATACACAGCCCCATCTATGACTTGTTGGGTTTGGTTGATATTGAGCTCACCTGGGAGAGGCCTTGTACAGGTCGGTGTACACACTGGGGTGCAGCACTTCAGGTTTCCAGAACAATCTGAGTCAGTTGTACAGTTTCCTTTTAAAGTAGCGGCACATCTTGTAATTGGAAGTGGACAGGTTCCAGGTTTTACTACAATTCAAATGGTGGACATGTTATACATGAATAGTTATAATACAATTATAGTAAATGATGCCGACCTAAGCCCTAACTCACCCACAGCCACGGTTCCTACCTATTGCCTATCCAACCACAATGACAAACCCTCCCTGCTAAGTGCTGGGACAGCAATGTCAAAATAATAAAATATAAAAACAACAGGAGCCTGGGAACAGCTGGAGGCACACAAACTAACAGAGATAAAGAGTCATTTATCTCTTTATGTACGGCCAGAGCCAGACGTTACAATCTCTGAGCAAGAACCCGGCTAGGCAGCCCTAGCAAGAAGCCACTTTAAGATGGAATGGGATACCTATGGGCAGGTTGGACAAGGTGGTACCCCAGCCTTGTCATAGATCACAGGCACGTGAGGTCCCCACAGATAATCCCTGTCCAAAAAAAGCTGGTGGAGTGGTGCAAATGTAGAAGTAGTCAGACAACATAGGGCATAGAACCCCTTGGACAGGACTGGTAACTTCTGGGTATCTTTGCTGGGGTGTAAGCCCATGTGGCCTGGTACTCTGCAGACTACACACTTTACACTATGTCTCTAATTCTACACTGAACTCCTCTAGACTGAACTGGCCTCTCTTATCTAGGCAGAATATCCTAGCCCCAGCTAGAGAGGGGATTGGACCTTCTAATCATCTATGAACGTATTGTTCTCTTGCCATATTATAAAACAACCATAGGTGTCAGTAGAACACATAAATAAGGCAACAATCTATAAGGTATCACTGACTGGACTTACCGGTCAGAAACACACAATGTTAACATCTTTATGTATACTACACCTTAAATGGGTTTTCCAGTGAACAGAAGTCTGACTACTGGGAACCTCCTCTGAGCATGGAGCCAGCAGTCGACGATCTTCGGCAGCTTTCATAAAAAATAATATCAGAAACCTACGTGCCAGTCTTTTCCAAAGGGGGTTGCTTCATCTTAATTTTCTATCTATATTCTAGACATCAAGTATAAGAAAGACTACAAGAGCCTTGTTTCATCTAGGACCTGAAAAGCTTCCAGGAAGGTCTGATGAAGTAAATGGAGTTCATCAGGCTACAAGAGTCCGCACCCTACAGCTGGAAACTGTAGAAGCTTATAGGAACTACAAGTGACGTGAGTATCCCCTCAGGAGCCAATCAGTGATGGGGTCTGTGGCCCTTTTATGGTTATATATTTTGAGTAACTTTAATCATGTGGCTAAACAAAGCAACAAGGTAGTGGAGAGAACCCCATATTTTTAACAAGTTCACATGTAGGTCTACTCATGCTCTATCTAAAATAAGTTGTGTTCTGTGTATTTCATGATTGAAACGGTGAATTGCTGTTCCAATACCTGTGTTGTTGTGTTACGAACGTTGAGAGAAAGTAAAGGAGGAAATGTTATCTTTACCATTTCCTGCCCAGACTTGATACAACCCCTTGTGGGGTCAGAGATCACCTATGGGGACCCCTCCTGCCTGTACACCTATGACAAAACCATGACAAAGCTGTGGAGTTACAAAGCCCGGCATGCCCACAGGTACCTCATTCTATCATATCCTCCACTAGAAGAGTCAAACCTGGCTGTCAGCCGGACCCTGTCATGGGAAATGTTGTGCAATGTCAACATATCCTATAAAAACTATAACAAGCTGTATCCTAGTGTTTTCTAAAAAAATAATATGCTACTTGGGGGGGGGGGGGGGGTCAGACTTACATAGCCCCAGTCCTCTGCTGGTATCCCTCTGCTCCTCCCGTTTGCCTCAGTCCAGTCCCCCAATCTTCTCTCTTCTTCCTGCCTCCATCATGAACACTTGGAACAGGACCTGCTGGCTCAGCCAATCACTGGCCACAGTGGTGTCTCACCTCAGTCAATGAATGATTGGCTGAGCCAGCAGGTCCTGCTCCAAGTGTTCATGATGGAGGCAGGAAGAAGAGAGAAGATTGGGAGACTGGACTGAGGCAAACGGGAGCGGCGGGATACCAGCAGAGGACTGGGGCTATGTAAATGCTTGTCTCAGAATCCGGAAGAAGACAGAAGTTCAGGGGATTGGACAGAGGTGAACAGAAGCTGCAGAGGATTAATGGGGGCCCCTTCAAACATATGGTAAGTTTCAGGAGGGGGAACACATTGACACATGTGCACCTTAAATATTGTCCCACAGATCAGCACCTAGCAAAAGCAATTGTGGGGAAAAACTGCCAGGTCCCCCAGCTACAGAATCCCTAGACAACATCAAAAGGTCGGTCATGAGAGGAATTCAACTGTCCCATCTGTGTCCCATAATGCACCAGTATCAGTCTGCATACAAGAATAGCAGTAAAATTACATCTCACACATTTAGATTTACAGCCCGGCTTCTTTTTACACCCTAAAAATAAAGGTGCACAATATGTGACAACAAAACACAACAATAATTCACTTATTAAAAGATGCAGCATCATCCACACAGTCTAAGGATGAACAGTAGGTGTCCTCACTACCCACCACCCAGACGGTTCTCCATCCATCCCTGAGACTCACCAGTTGGCGCTGCTGGTTTGCTGTAGGTTCCGGCACAAAACAGAACGAGCAAAATGAGAGAGACGGTCATTGGTGCCATGTCTGGTGAGGACTGGAGATATGAGCTGTCCAGGTGAAGGACTATTTATAGAGATGGAGAAGGAAGGAAAGAGATGGGACAGGACGTTCCAACAATTTCATCATATAAAGACTTCATTATAATAGAGACCGACAGGAACTTCTACATTCCTTGGTGAAGAGATAATTCTCAGCGGATTGAGCAACTATAAAGAGGGATTTCTTGGGGCTATGGGCCAACTATGGGTCCAAGATGGAGGCAGCTGCATGAGCCAGAGTTCTGGGATGTCTACGTTGGTATCTGAAGGAAGCTGAGGAGCATTGCTCAACAGTGGTTAGAGGTAAGAAACAAAGACTGAGGAGATTGAGTAAGAGGATGAAGGTACCGATTAGTGATGAGCGCAAATTATTCGAAATTTTTACCGCAAATATCGGCACTTCGCGATTTTAGAATATAGTATAAATATTTAGAATATAGTGATATATTTTCATAATGACGAATATTCGTTGTTTTTATATTTTTAGGACACTGATCCCTCCCTTCTTTTAGGTGAAAGATATAATTGCGCATGCACATTATGCAAATTTCATTACAAATTTTCGCATGGAAAAAAAAGAGAACGAATATAGCGAATTTCACGAATATAGGAGGAATGTTCGTCCATATATTTGCGAAATATCGCAAATTCGAATATGGCCTATGCCGAAGACATTGAAGCCCCCCAGGCAAGCCATACCTTAGATAAGGTCCCTCAACATACGATGGTAATCCGTTCCAAATGGACCATCGTTTGTTGAAACCATCGTATGTTGAGGGATCTGTGCAATGTAAAGTATAGGACAGTGGTCTACAAGCTGTGGACCTCCAGATGTTGCAAAACTACAACACCCAGCATGCCCGGACAGCCAATGGCTGTCCGAGCATGCTGGGAGTTGTAGTTTTGCAACATCTGGAGGTCCGCAGGTTGAAGACCACTGGTATAGGAGGATATACTCGCGTGTCCCCGCTGCTCCGGACTATCAACGCTCGTCACCGCTGCCCTGGATGTCACCTTCCATCGCTGTCGCCGTGTCCCCGTGGTGTCCCCGATCCTCTGGCAAGGCCTCTGCTTCCCCGGCATCATCGCTCTCAGTCGCCGCCATCACGTCGTTACACACGCCGCTCCTATTGGATGACGGGACAGCGTGCACAGCGACGTGATGACGACAATGGAGAGCGCCGACGATGCAGGGGATCCCGAAGAGGACGCGCCGGAGCCCTGAGGACAGGTAAGTGATCGTCAGCGGACAACACGGGGCACCGTGATGATCGTATATCGGGGCCATCGTAGGTCGGGGGGTCACTGTATTTATTATCTGTCTGTTACGTTTTGTGAGACTCCAGTTTGTGGTGCAGCATGGACATAGTGTGTGTCCAAAAAGTTCCACAGCAGTGGACCTCGCTCATGGTGCAGAGGACCTCCCTCATGGTGCAGAGGACCTCCCTCATGGTGCTGAGGACCTCGCTCATGGTGCAGAGGACCTCCCTCATGGTGCAGAGGACCTCGCTCATGGTGCAGAGGACCTCGCTCATGGTGCAGAGGACCTCGCTCATGGTGCAGAGGACCTCGCTCATGGTGCAGAGGACCTCCCTCATGGAGCAGAGGACCTCCCTCATGGAGCAGAGGACCTCGCTCATGGTGCGGAGGACCTCGTTCATGGTGCAGAGGACCTCCCTCATGGTGCAGAGGACCTCCCTCATGGTGCAGAGGACCTCCCTCATGGTGCAGAGGACCTCGTTCATGGTGCAGAGGACCTCGTTCATGGTGGAGAGGACCTCGCTCATGGTGCAGCGGACCTCGCTCATGGTGCAGAGGATCTCGTTCATGGTGGAGAGGACCTCGCTCATGGTGCAGCGGACCTCGCTCATGGTGCAGAGGACCTCGCTCATGGTGCAGAGGACCTCGCTCATGGTGCAGAGGACCTCGTTCATGGTGGAGAGGACCTCGTTCATGGTGCAGCGGACCTCGCTCATGGTGCAGAGGATCTCGTTCATGGTGGAGAGGACCTCGCTCATGGTGCAGAGGACCTCGCTCATGGTGCAGAGGACCTCCCTCATGGTGCAGCGGACCTCGCTCATGGTGCAGAGGACCTCGCTCATGGTGCAGAGGATCTCGCTCATGGTGCAGAGGACCTCGCTCATGGTGCAGAGGATCTCGCTCATGGTGCAGAGGACCTCGCTCATGGTGCTGAGGACCTTGCTCATGGTGCTGAGGACCTCGCTCATGGTGCTGATGACCTCGCTCATGGTGTAGAGGACCTCGTTCATGGTGCAGAGGACCTCGCTCATGGTGCAGAGGACCTCGCTCATGGTGCAGAGGATCTCGCTCATGGTGCAGAGGACCTCGCTCATGGTGCAGAGGACCTCGCTCATGGTGCTGAGGACCTCGCTCATGGTGCAGAGGACCTCGCTCATGATGCAGAGGACCTCCCTCATGGTGCAGAGGATCTAGCTCATGGTTCAGAGGACCTCGTTCATGGTGCAGAGGACCTCCCTCATGGTGCAGAGGACCTCGCTCATGGTGAAGAGGACCTCGCTCATGGTGCAGAGGACCTCCCTCATAGTGCAGAGGACCTCGCTCATGGTGCAGAGGACCTCCCTCATGGTGTTGAGGACCTCATTCATGGTGCTGAGGACCCCGCTCATGGTGCAGAGGACCTCGCTCATGGTGCAGAGGACCTCCCTCATGGTGCAGAGGACCCCGCTCATGGTGCAGAGGACCTCCCTCATAGTGCAGAGGATCTCGCTCATGGTGCTGAGGACTTCCCTCATGGTGCAGAGGACCTCCCTCATGGTGCTGAGGACCTCATTCATGGTGCTGAGGACCCCGCTCATGGTGCAGAGGATGTCGCTCATGGTGCAGAGGACCTCGCTCATGGTGCAGAGGACCTCCCTCATAGTGCAGAGGATCTCGCTCATGGTGCAGAGGACCTCCCTCATGGTGCTGAGGACCTCATTCATGGTGATGAGGACCCCGCTCATGGTGCAGAGGACCTCGCTCATGGTGCAGAGGACCTCCCTCATAGTGCAGAGGATCTCGCTCATGGTGCAGAGGACCTCCCTCATGGTGCTGAGGACCTCATTCATGGTGCTGAGGACCCCGCTCATGGTGCAGAGGACCTCGCTCATGGTGCAGAGGACCTCGCTCATGGTGCAGAGGACCTCGCTCATGGTGGAGAGGACCTCGCTCATGGTGCTGAGGACCTCGCTCATGGTGCAGAGGACCTCGCTCATGATGCAGAGGACCTCCCTCATGGTGCAGAGGATCTAGCTCATGGTTCAGAGGACCTCGTTCATGGTGCAGAGGACCTCCCTCATGGTGCAGAGGACCTCGCTCATGGTGAAGAGGACCTCGCTCATGGTGCAGAGGACCTCCCTCATAGTGCAGAGGACCTCGCTCATGGTGCAGAGGACCTCCCTCATGGTGTTGAGGACCTCATTCATGGTGCTGAGGACCCCGCTCATGGTGCAGAGGACCTCGCTCATGGTGCAGAGGACCTCCCTCATGGTGCAGAGGACCCCGCTCATGGTGCAGAGGACCTCCCTCATAGTGCAGAGGATCTCGCTCATGGTGCTGAGGACTTCCCTCATGGTGCAGAGGACCTCCCTCATGGTGCTGAGGACCTCATTCATGGTGCTGAGGACCCCGCTCATGGTGCAGAGGATGTCGCTCATGGTGCAGAGGACCTCGCTCATGGTGCAGAGGACCTCCCTCATAGTGCAGAGGATCTCGCTCATGGTGCAGAGGACCTCCCTCATGGTGCTGAGGACCTCATTCATGGTGATGAGGACCCCGCTCATGGTGCAGAGGACCTCGCTCATGGTGCAGAGGACCTCCCTCATAGTGCAGAGGATCTCGCTCATGGTGCAGAGGACCTCCCTCATGGTGCTGAGGACCTCATTCATGGTGCTGAGGACCCCGCTCATGGTGCAGAGGACCTCGCTCATGGTGCAGAGGACCTCGCTCATGGTGCAGAGGACCTCGCTCATGGTGGAGAGGACCTCGCTCATGGTGCTGAGGACCTCGCTCATGGTGCAGAGGTCTCGTTCATGGTGCGGAGGACCTCGCTCATGGTGCAGAGGACCTCGCTCATGGTGGAGAGGACCTCGCTCATGGTGCAGAGGACCTCGCTCATGGTGGAGAGGACCTCGCTCATGGTGCTGAGGACCTCGCTCATGGTGCAGAGGATCTCGTTCATGGTGTGGCGGACCTCGCTCATGGTGCAGAGGATCTCGTTCATGGTGCGGAGGACCTCGCTCATGGTGGAGAGGACCTCGCTCATGGTGCAGCGGACCTCGCTCATGGTGGAGAGGACCTCGCTAATGGTGCAGCGGACCTCCCTCATGGTGCTGAGGACCTCGCTCATGGTGCAGAGGATCTCGTTCATGGTGCGGAGGACCTCGCTCATGGTGGAGAGGACCTCGCTCATGGTGCAGCGGACCTCGCTCATGGTGGAGAGGACCTCGCTAATGGTGCAGCGGACCTCGCTCATGGTGCAGAGGACCTCGCTCATGGTGCAGAGGATCTCGTTCATGGTGCAGAGGATCTCGTTCATGGTGCAGAGGACCTCGCTCATGGTGCAGAGGACCTCGCTCATGGTGGGGTTACCAGCCATGTGTAGTTTGGCCAGACCAATCAATAGATGGTCCAGTGGCTGCGTGGGATGGACGGTTATGGAGGGCCGGTGGGCTTGGGGATCAGGATAAAGCTGGGGACTGGAGCAGGTAGCCTGAGCTTAGGGTGAAGCAATGTTATGGGGTTGGGCTCCTTTTTGCTGTATGATAAGAATTCCTGGTAATAAAGCATCTGATGCCTCATTTTGTTCCAATTGTAGGTTACATGTGAGCGGACATCCCCAGGGCTTGGCCTGTGCTCTACTTTTATATAGTAAATTACATAATGTGTCTATATATAGCGACATTTCAGGAAGCTGCTCACATTTCACCACATTTTGACAGCTGGAAAACTTGTTCCCATTAACTCGTGCAGAGAGGCTTCACATAGACATGACTGAGCCTCAAACACCACACCCTGCCGCCAAGCCTGGATTGCATCAATATGGTCACACCCAGCTCGGTGACGGAGCCTCATCCTCCTCACACATCAGAGCAGCTTAGTGTCACCATACTCTTCCTTCTTGTGTACACGCACTATAGGGGTGTGGATGGAGTATACAGAACTTTAAATAAAGGCCTATCTGCACCCAAATCGAAAAGAAGTGTCCTCCATAATCCCCACTGATGTGTCCATCTGCGCTATGAGCAAAAGTGCTGGGACACCTCCAGGAGCTTTAGGACATCCCAATATAAATCAATAAAAAATAATATGGAGTTGTTACCCTCTTTTAACCCCTTAAGGACCAAGCCCATTTTCACCTTAAGGACCAGGCCAATTCTATGTTTGCGTTTTTGTTTTTTCCTCCTCGCCTTTTAAAATCCATAACTCCTTTACATTTCCATCTACAGACCCATATAAGGGCTTGTTTTTTGCAAAACCAATTTTATTTGTAATGAAACCTCTCATTTTACCATAAAATGTACAGCGAACCCCCCCAAAAATTTTTTTAGGAAGGAAATTTAAATGAAAACCACAATTTTGCAAATTTTGGAGGGTTTCGTTTTCACACTGTACACTTTTCGGTAAAAATGACGCGTTCTTTATTCTGTGGGTCAATACGATTAAAATGATACCCATGGCTAGATACTTTTGTATTTTCGTACCGCTTAAAAAAAATCTAAAACTTTTTGTACAAAATCAGTAATCTAAAATCGCCCTATTTTTGACCACCTATAACGTTTTCATTTTTCCGTATATAGGGCGGTATGAGGGCTCATTTTTTGCACCGTCATCTGTACTTTTTATCGAAACCACATAACCACATTTGCATATCTAAAACTTTTAGATCATTTTTTATAAAAAAAATTTTTTATTAAATACGACAAAAAAGCTGAATTTTTGGACTTTTTTTTATTTTTTACGTTTATGCCATTCACCGTACTAGATAATTAACATGATATTTTGATAGTACGCACATTTACGCACGCGGCGATACCAAATATGTTTATTAAAAAAATAACGCTTTTTGGACAATTTTCATTTTTATTGGGGGAGGGGATTTTTCAATTTTTTTTTACTTTTTATTTTTAAAATTTTCTACTTTAATTTTACACTTTTTATCCTTAATCGTTTGATTGCTAATACTGTTCAGTGCTATGCATAGGACACAGCACTGATCAGTATTATCGGTGATCTTCTGCTCGATCTCAGACCAGAGCAAAAGACCCCGGAAGATGGCCGGAGGCAGGTGAGGGGACCTCCGGCCGCCATGCTGTATGATCAGATCGCCGCGGCAGCGCTGCGGGCGATCCGATCATCCATTCAAAGTACCACACCGTATTGATCACAGCATCTGAGGGGTTAATGGCGGACATCCGCACGATCGCGGATGTTGGCCATTACTGGCGGGTCCCCGGCTGCTAGTAGCAGCCGAAGACCCGCCAGTAATGGCCGACATCCCAAGTATGACGCGAGCACCGTTCCAATGCTCGCGGTCATACACAGGACGTAAATGTACGTCCTGGTGCGGGAAGTCCCGCCAAACCAGGACGTACATTTACGTCCGTGGTTGTTAGGGGGTTAAACTTTTACTTTTTAAAATAATTTGGAGTTATCCGTGGGAACTATTTCCCATGTATCCAGAAGTGTATTTGTGAGATCAGACACTGATGTTAGAGGAGAGGACTGGGCTATATCTCCATTTTAGTCCATCCCAAAGGAGTTTTTGATAGGATTGAGGTCTGAGCTCTGCGCGGCCAATTATGCCAATTTTTAACATGATGTCAGGAGGGATTTAGGAAAAAGCTAATCCCCAGGACAGGGTTCATTGCAGGAGTGAGGAAAGGCCCAAAGGGGTCCTGGTTTCAAAGGGGTACTCCAGTGGAAAACATTTTTTTTAAATCAACTGATGCCAGAAAGTTATATAGATTTGTAAATTACTTCTATTTAAAAATCATAATCCTTCCAGTACTTATCAGCTGCTGTATACTTCAAAGGAAATTCTTTTCTTTTTCATTTTTCTTTTCAGTCTGACGACAGTGCTCTTTGCTGACACCTCTGTCCATGTGAGGAATTGTCCAGAGCAGGAGCTAATCCCCATAGAAAACCTCTCCTGCTCTGGACAGTATCTGAGACAGACAACTACACAACTTCCTCTAGTGCATACAGCAGCTGATAAGTACTGGAAGGATTAAGATTTTTACTTTCAATGGATTTTTATTGAGAAGTTTTCAGAAAAATGAACAAAAAAAAATAGACAGACGCAGATGTGGCAAAGGAAACATAAGAGCATGCGCCAAAAACTCTAAGAATAAGAACATAGGCGAAAAAAATATGAAATCAGTTAAGAACTTTCGATTTAACATCAAAGAAACCAATAAGGAAATGAGTAATATACCGTATATTCTCGAGTATAAGCCCCTAATTTCACCCCAAAAACCCAGGAAAAGTTATTGACTCAACTATAATACATCATCCCCCCCTGTCATTAACACCCCCATCATCATCATCACCCTGTCATCATCACCCTCGTCATCACCACCTGTCAATCGTCCGATGCCTGTCTGGGCATGCTGGGAGTTGTAGTTTTGCAACATCTGCAGGTCCGCAGACCACTGCGGCCTTCATCATCATCCAGACGCCCCTTTAGTTTTCTACTCACCTCCCCTTGGTGGGAAGGAAGAGTGAGCTGGTCCCTACCATCTATGCTGCAGGGACCGTCCGGTGGGGAGGGTTAGTTGTTCCGGGCTGTCCATTTTCCCCGGGAGGCCCTCTTCTCCGCTCCCGGCCGGCCCCGGCATAGTGACGTTGCCTTGACGATGACGCACAGGGATGTTCGTTCGCAGGGACGTCTGCTGCTCACGGATGTCCCTGTGCGTCGTCGTCAATGCAACGTCACTATGCCGGGGCCGACTCGGAGCGGAGAAGAGGGCCTCCCGGTGAAAATGGACAGCCCGGAACGATTAACCCTCCCCACCGGACGGTCCCTGCAGCATAGATGGTCCGGACCAGCTCACCCTTCCTTCCCACTGAGGGGAGGTGAGTAGAAAACTAAAGGGGGGTCTGGATGATGACGAAGGCCGCAGTGGTCTTCAACCTGCGGACCTCCAGATGTTTCAAAACTACAACTCCCAGCATGCCCGGACAGCCGATGGCTGTCCGGGCATGCTGGGAGTTGTAGTTTTGCAACATCTGGAGGTCCGCAGGTTGAAGACCACTGATGAAGGGTTTGACAGACGGAGAGTTCACTCGAGTATAAGCCGAGGGGGGGCGTTTTCAGCATAAAAAATCGTTCGGAAAAACTCGGCTTATACTCGAGTATATACGGTAGGTATTTTTTTCCCCAGAAAGTGTGTATCACCTGAGCTTGCTTAAAAGGTAGGTAGATGTCTATGCAGGTTATATTGGATAAACAGTCTTGTGCCCGGAATCTGTAATTAATTTAGATTCTTAATCTAGTCTTGGAAAAAGTGACAACACTACAGTACATTATATATCTTTACAAAACTACATAAAATATGTTTACAATGTGGGGAGGATATCCATGGTGCCCATCTATGAGAGAAGGATTTCATTCTACCGGATCCCATAGCCAGAACTTTCTCATAGGAGTAGGTAGTATTGAATTTACCAATTCATGTATCTATAGAGGGTATTGTAGTGGATTTCCAAACGCTGGTGAGAAAGGTTTTGGCAATTATGCAAAAAATACAGAACAAGTCACGATAAGGTACAGGTACAGTATCAATGTTAAAGGGTTTATCCAGGAAAAAAAAAAAATTTTTATATAGATCAACTGTCTCCAGAGAGTTAAACAAATTTGTAAATTACTTCTATTAAAAAAAATATTAATCCGTCCAGTACTTATGAGCTGCTGAAGTTGAGTTGCTCTTTTCTGTCTAAGTGCTCTCCGATGACACCTGTCTCGGGAACTGTCCAGAGTAGAAGCAAATCCCCATAGCAAACCTCTTCTACTCTGTGCAGTTCCCGAGACAAGCAGAGATGTCAGCAGAGAGCACTGTTGTCAGACAGAAAAGAACAACTCAACTTTAGCAGCTGATAATTATTGGAAGGAGTAAGATTGTTTAATAGAAGTAATTTACAAATCTGTTTAACTTTCTGGAGCCAGTTGATATATATTTCCTGGAATACCCCTTTAATGAACAGCAAGACCAAACTTGGCGTCCAATGAATCCGGAAATTGAAAATGCTGAGCAATAAGCATTTAAAGGCATCCCAAAAAGGATGATATGAAGGGACATGACCATAAAATATGATATAGTGTACCCTTATGGCCACAGCCTCGCCAACATTGTGAGCAGGAACCTGGATATGCTGGGGATATCCTATCAGGAGTGAAATACCAGCGTAGAGCTGTTTTATAGAAGGATCATTGGAATGCTTTGTTAGCACATTTGATAGCTTCTCGCCAATCCTCTATAGAAATAGATTTAGCAAGATCCCTTTCCCGTAAACGTAGGGGGTAACTTTTAATAAATTTATCGGATTGTAGGAATAAGGTGTATAATGGTTTAAGGCCTTTCACTGTGGAGTTCAGAAATTGCAAGGTCAGGGCATTTATACTAACAGTGGGTGGCTTTAGAGCGGATAGAAAGTGACGAATCCGCAAATATTTATAAAAATCTGATTTACGCACCTCATATTTGTTCTGAATATGCTGAGTGTAGAATCCTGATACAGGAGGCCTGTATGTGTAATCCCTTTACCTATCCATTCTTGAGGGGTAGATGACACTCAGTGGTACTGTCACGATTCCGGCTGGCAGGTAGTGGATCCTCTGTGTCAGCGAGGGATTGGCGTGGACCGTGCTAGTGGACCGGTTCTAAGAGGCTACTGGTTTTCACCAGAGCCCGCCGCAAAGCGGGATGGTCTTGCTGCGGCAGTAGCAACCAGGTCGTATCCACTAGCAACGGCTCTACCTCGCTGACTGCTGAGAAGGCGTGGGACAGAAGGACTAGGCAGAGGCAAGGTCAGACGTAGCAGAAGGTCGGGGGCAGGCGGCAAGGTTCGTAGTCAGGAAGGGTAGCAGAAGATCAGGTACACAGGCTTTGGACAACACTAAACGCTTTCACTGGCACGATGGCAACAAGATCCGGCAAGGGAGTGCAGGGGAAGAGACTAGATATATACAGGGAACAGGTGGGAACCAATTAAGCTAATTGGGCCAGGCACCAATCATTGGTGCACTGGCCCTTTAAGTCTCAGAGAGCTGGCGCGCGCGCGCCCTAGAGAGCGGAGCCGCGCGCGCCAGCACATGACAGCAGGGGACCGGGACGGGTAAGTGACCTGGGATGCGATTCGCGAGCGGGCGCGTCCCGCTGTGCGAATCGCATCCCCAACGGCCATGACAGTGCGGCGCTCCCGGTCAGCGGGACCGACCGGAGCGCTGCAGGGAGAAAGACGCCGTGAGCGCTCCGGGGAGGAGCGGGGACCCGGAGCGCTAGGCGTAACAGTACCCCCCCCCTTAGGTCTCCCCTTCTCTTTGTCCAGTAACTGCCTCCCCTGGGATGAGGACACCGGGAAAGAATGGAGGGTTTCCTCAACGGCAGGCAGTACAACAGGAGTGGGAATGGGGAGGGAGGGCAGAGGGCGAGACCTGGCACGGGGCAGTGTGACACCAGGACGGGGGCCATGGGGTGGCACAGAGGCTTGCCTGACGGGACTGGGAGGGGGGGAGAGGCACTTCCTGTGGCAGGCAGAGTCCCAGTTCCTGATCTCCCCGGTGGTCCAATCAATGGTGGGGGAATGAAGCCGGAGCCAAGGCAGACCGAGGAGAACCTCAGAGGTACAGTTGGGGAGAATGAAAAATTCAATCCTCTCAAGGTGGGGTCCAATAGACATGAGGAGGGGCTCAGTGCGGTAACGCACGGTGCAGTCCAATCTGGCTCCGTTGACCGCGGAAATGTAGAGCGGCTTGACGAGACGGGTCACCGGGATGCTGAATTTATTAACAAATGACTCCAAAATAAAATTTCCTGAGGCACCGGAGTCCAAGCAGGCCACGGCTGAGAGGGAGGAGCTGGCTGAAGAAGAAATCCGCACGGGTACCGTGAGACGTGGAGGAGCAGACTTGGAACCAAGAGACGCCACACCCACGTGAGCTGGGTGCGTGCGTGCGTTTCCCAGGCGTGGAGGGCGGATAGGGCAATCCACCAAGAAATGCTCGGTACTGGCACAGTAAAGACAGAGATTTTCTTCCCTGCGGCGATTCCTCTCTTCCTGGGTCAGGCGAGACTTATCCACTTGCATGGCCTCCTCGGCGGGAGGCCCAGGCGTAGATTGCAACGGATACTGTGGGAGAGGTGCCCAGAGATCTAAGTCTTTTTCCTGGCGGAGCTCTTGGTGTCGCTCAGAAAAACGCATGTTAATGCGGGTAGCTAGATGGATGAGTTCTTGCAGATTGGCAGGAATCTCTCGTGCGGCCAGCACATCCTTGATGCGACTGGATAGGCCTTTTTTAAAGGTCGCGCAGAGAGCCTCGTTATTCCAGGATAGTTCTGAAGCAAGAGTACGGAATTGTACGGCATACTCGCCAACGGAAGAATTACCCTGGACCAGGTTCAACAGGGCAGTCTCGGCAGAAGAAGCTCGGGCTGGTTCCTCGAAGACACTCCGGAGTTCAGTGAAGAAGGCCTGGACTGTGGCTGTGGCAGGATCATTGCGGTCCCAGAGCGGTGTGGCCCAAGACAAGGCCTTTCCTGAGAGAAGGCTTACTACGAACGCCACCTTAGACCGTTCTGAAGGAAACAAGTCCGACATCATCTCCATATGCAGGGAACACTGAGACAAAAATCCACGGCAGAGTCTGGAGTCCCCATCAAATTTGTCCGGCAGGGACAAGCGGAGGCTAGGAGCGGCCACTCGCTGCGGAGGAGGTGCAGGAGCTGGCGGAGGAGATGGTTGCTGCTGTAGCAGAGGCAGAAGTTGCTGTAACGTGGCGGTCAACTGCGACAGCTGCTGTCCTTGTTGGGCAATCTGCTGCGATTGCTGAGCGACCACCGTGGTTAGGTCAGCGAGACTTGGCAGCGGCACCTCAGCGGGATCCATGGCCGGATCTACTGTCACGATTCCGGCTGGCAGGTAGTGGATCCTCTGTGTCAGCGAGGGATTGGCGTGGACCGTGCTAGTGGACCGGTTCTAAGAGGCTACTGGTTTTCACCAGAGCCCGCCGCAAAGCGGGATGGTCTTGCTGCGGCAGTAGCAACCAGGTCGTATCCACTAGCAACGGCTCTACCTCGCTGACTGCTGAGAAGGCGTGGGACAGAAGGACTAGGCAGAGGCAAGGTCAGACGTAGCAGAAGGTCGGGGGCAGGCGGCAAGGTTCGTAGTCAGGAAGGGTAGCAGAAGATCAGGTACACAGGCTTTGGACAACACTAAACGCTTTCACTGGCACGATGGCAACAAGATCCGGCAAGGGAGTGCAGGGGAAGAGACTAGATATATCCAGGGAACAGGTGGGAACCAATTAAGCTAATTGGGCCAGGCACCAATCATTGGTGCACTGGCCCTTTAAGTCTCAGAGAGCTGGCGCGCGCGCGCCCTAGAGAGCGGAGCCGCGCGCGCCAGCACATGACAGCAGGGGACCGGGACGGGTAAGTGACCTGGGATGCGATTCGCGAGCGGGCGCGTCCCGCTGTGCGAATCGCATCCCCAACGGCCATGACAGTGCGGCGCTCCCGGTCAGCGGGACCGACCGGAGCGCTGCAGGGAGAAAGACGCCGTGAGCGCTCCGGGGAGGAGCGGGGACCCGGAGCGCTAGGCGTAACAGGTACGTTGCGGGGGTCCTGAATACATGGGCTATCTAGTTTGGCAAGAAAGGTTTTCCAGGCATAAAAGAAAGCTGTAATTACTGGGTTTGAAAGGTTAGGGGGGGAGATTCCAAATGGGATATAGTAGTAAATCGGAGAAACAATTGTTTAATCAATAAGTGACCAGGGGGAAGGGGATTTCAATGTCCACCAGCTCCGTGATTGAGATACTAGCGTAACAATGTACTATCCCTTCATGTCTGGGGTGCCTAAGCCTCCCGCTAATTTAGATCGTAATAGGCTTGATGCGGCCAATCTCGGCTTTTTGCCCTCCCAGATAAAATTGGACATTAAACGTTCTGCTTTAGTAAAAACGGAGGCGGGGAGCGGAATTGGGAGAGTACGGAAAACATACAGTAGTTTTGGCAAGAGGAACATTTTAAATGTTGTAACTCTGCCAGTCCATGAGATTTAAAACTGGGATAGTCTATTATCTTCTATGGTAATGTCTGTGAGAAGAGAATCATAGTTGGATTGATAAAGTATGTCGGGGGGGCATGAGAGATGAATATCTAAGTCGTCTATACTGGAGGAACGCCAAGCAAATGGGAATCTACATCTCAAGGAGGCAGTAACTTCCAGACAAAGAGTTAGGGGCAAAGCTTGGGTTTTTGTTTTATTGAGAAGATAATAAAAAAGAGGCCCAAATCCTAAAAAAATAGTCCATGACTGCTCGGAGGTATGTTGATGGTTTCCCTAATGAGAGGATTACATCATCTGCATAAAGTGAGATAACGTGAGAGGCGGTTCCTAAAGGTATGCCGGAAATTCTTTTGTCTAAGCAGATAGCCTGGGCCAGTGGTTCAATAGATGGGATATAAATCAGGGGAGATAGGGGACATCCCTGAAGGGAACCATTTGTGGTGTCCCGGTACCGTATTACATACCGTACCTAGTGATGTCGTGAACATAACATTTTCGGTTCGCGAACCGTGAACTTCCGCAAAAGTTCGCGAACCGGGTGAACCGCCATTGACTTCAGTGGGCAGGTGAATTTTAAAACCCACAGGGACTCTTTCTGGCCACAATAGTGATTTAAAAGTTGTTTCAAGGGGACTAATACCTGGACTGTGGCGTGCCGGAGCGGGATCCAGGGCAAAACTCCCATGGAAAATGACATAGTTGATGCAGAGTCTGGTTATAATCCATAAAGGGCATAAATCACCTATTATTCCTAAAGGGTTCGGAATAACATGCTTTAGCCCCCTTTAGACAGCACATAGATTCCCCCATATTAGGCAGCACATAGTTAGATCCCCCCTTTAGACAGCACATAGATTCCCCCATATTAGGCAGCACATAGTTAGAGCCCCCCTTTAGGCAGCACATAGATTCCCCCATATTAGGCAGCACATAATTAGATCCCCCCTTTAGACAGCACATAGATTCCCCCATATGAGGCAGCACATAGTTAGATCTCCCCTTTAGGCATCAAATAGATTCCCCCATGTTAGGCAGCACATAGTTAGATCCCCCTTTAGGCAGCACATAGATTCCCCCATATTAGGCAGCACATAGTTAGAGCCCCCCTTTAGGCAGCACATAGATTCCCCTATATTAGGCAGCACATAGTTAGATCCCCCCCTTTAGACAGCACATAGATTCCCCCATATGAGGCAGCACATAGTTAGATCTCCCCTTTAGGCATCAAATAGATTCCCCCATGTTAGGCAGCACATAGTTAGATCCCCCCTTTAGGCAGCACATAGATTCCCCCATATTAGGCAGCACATAGTTAGAGACCCCCTTTAGGCAGCACATAAGATTCCCCCATATTAGGCAGCACATAGTTAGAGCCCCCCTTGAGTAGGCACATAGAGCCCCCTTTAGGCAGCACATAGTTAGATCACCCCTTTAGGCAGCACATAGTTAGAGCCCCCCTTGAGTAGGCACATAGAGCCCCCTTTAGGCAGCACATAGTTAGATCACCCCTTTAGGCAGCACATAGTTAGAGCCCCCCTTGAGTAGGCACATAGAGCCCCCTTTAGGCAGCACATAGTTAGATCACCCCTTTAGGCAGCACATAGTTAGATCCCCCCTATAGGCAGTACATAGATACCCCCATGTTAGGCAGCACATAGTTAGATCCCCCCCTTTAGGCAGCACATAGTTAGATCCCCCCTTAAGGCAGCACATAGTGTGATTTGAACCCAAGGCCCCAGCGCTACAAGGCAGCAGTGCTAACCTCTGAGGCACCATGCTGCCCTTACCATACATCTAATATCTACGGTTGCTAAAATGGACAGAGATGTCAGCAGAGAGTACCAGAAAAATTCGGCATGTACACCTGACTGGAAAATTTGGTATTGTCGCAGCCGCTGCTGTAGCAGACGCCAGAAACATTTCTGTTTGTTTCCCAGGCAGAAAGTGCCCTAAAACATTGCGGCTTGAACCCTACTTGGTGGCGGATAAGTCACGCAAGTCATCCGGCATTCAGAGGTAAAATACAGCAGCGTGTGGAGCATTTTTAGGCCAAGGCAGCTCATCTGATCAGGCCTAATGTATGGCCCAGTGTCAGTCCCTTCGGGATCCATCCCTCATTCATCTTAAGGTGAGGTAATCCAGACTTTTTTGACCAAGACGACTCCTCTTCTCAGGGACAATACCTCCTGCTGCACTGAAGGTCCTTTCTGACAGGACACTTGAAGCGGGACAGGCCAGAAGTTCGAGCGTAAATTGGGATAGCTCAGGCCACAGGTCAAGCCGGCACACCCAGTAGTCAAGGGGATCATCGCTCCTTAGAGTGTCGATATCTGCGGTTAAGGCCAGGTAGTCTGCTACCTGTCGGTCAAGTCGTTCTCTGATGTGGACCCCGAAGGGCTGTGGCGAAAGCTCCGCATGTTCTCCATCAACAGCTTGTCTGTACAGCTTCCTGTCCTTACCGGCGTGTTCGTGGGAGAAGGAGGATATACACCGCAGGAGAAATGCTAGCACAGGCTTCCAGTATCTGTATACACTGCTATATACTACTATATACACCGCAGGAGAAATGCTAGCACAGGCTTCCAGTATCCGTATACACTGCTATATACTACTATATACACGGCAGTAGAAATGCTAGCACAGGCTTCCAGTATCCGTATACACTGCTATATACTACTATATACACCGCAGGAGAAATGCCAGCACAGGCTTCCAGTATCTGTATACACTGCTATAGACTACTATATACGCCGCAGGAGAAATGCTAGCACCGGCTTCCAGTATCCGTATACACTACTATATATTACTATATACACCGCAGGAGAAATGCTATCACAGGCTTCCAGTATCTGTATACACTGCTATATACTACTATATACACCGCAGGAGAAATGCCAGCACAGGCTTCCAGTATCTGTATACACTGCTATATACTACTATATACACCGCAGGAGAAATGCTAGCACAGGCTTCCAGTATCCGTATACACTGCTATATACACCGCAGGAGAAATGCTAGCACAGGCTTCCAGTATCTGTATAAACTGCTATATACTACTATATACACCGCAGGAGAAATGCTAGCATAGGCTTCCAGTATCCGTATACACTGCTATATACTACTATATACACCGCAGGAGAAAGGCTAGCACAGGCTTTCAGTATCTGTATACACTGCTATATACTACTATATACACCGCAGGAGAAATGCTACCACAGGCTTCCAGTTTCCGTATACACTGCTATATACTACTATCCTGTACGTCCATAAGGCGGCACGAATGGGTTAAGTTTAATTGCTAACCCGGAAGAAGAGCTTACAACTAGCAATAGAATTAGAGACAAGTTAATTAAATTCAAGACACCTGTATAGCATGCATAAAGGTACCAAGGAAACACCAAACACATGTATTCTTTTTTCTCTCACGGAGGAAGACATGAAGAGACAAGTGAGTCTCATACCTAGGGCTTCTGGGTCCCTGAGATCTCTGTTAGGTCGGCCGTATACTGGGTGCTATTCCGGTCCCTCAGCTGTTCCTTCCGCCACACGGACCGAAGATGCGGTGGTAAAATCGTGCTGTGATGGCGGTGGCATCCCCATTCAAGATTGCCGGGTCCTGTTCCAGCCTGACACCTGTTCTTGCCCCACTTCCGGCCTGCGCCCCTGTGTCCGCAATAGAGCGAGGGACTCCAAGATGGCGCCGGCTTCGGACGCTGGAGTGAGTGCGCCGGACCTCATTTCCGGTACGGACCGGAAGTTCGGCAGTCTGCTGTTATTTAAACGCTGGCCGGGTGTGCTTGGGCTGCGCTCAGCCTAGGCAACTGATCCCGGTCGGTGTTAAGGTAGTTTATGTCCTGGGGCATATCCTCTACTGTCAAGGCGGTTTGCTGGTCTTACACTGCTGCTTCTTTATTTTGCAGATGCCTAAAGCCAGATGAAAGTCTCACCACAATATCTGTGTGCAGTGTCAGCAGCCACTCCTGGAAGTCTGGGAATATGATACTTGTAATGCCTGTCAAGTCCCTTCTAATCTGCAACCCAGTGAATTCCTAGAATGGTTTAAAGGGGAAATGTCCAGCACATTTAAAGAGTTAAAAGAGTCTCTTGTTCCTAAAAAGAAAAAACGTGAAAAAAACCGCACCTCTCCAGTTTCTTCAGATACTTCTTCTATATCTGGCTCTGATTCCTCTGATTCGGAGGTTATAATTGAGGATATGGATAATGACCTTTATCTCCTGCCTAAAGAGAAATATCCTAAACTCTTAGTAGCAGTTAAAGACACGGTTGAGTCCGAAAAAGATGTGGGGCATAAACCTAAAAAAGATCAACTTTATTATTTTCCTCAAGTATCTGGGAAAGTGATTCCTTCTCACCCAATACTGTCCGATTGGTTCAAAAAGGATTGGTCTAAGCCTGAACAAAAGACTGACACAGGAGCAAGATTTAAAACCACATACAGATTGGATCCTAAAGCGTCCGCCGAGTGGGAGGAGCCACTGCTGCTAGAATGGAAAAGAAATCTCTATTTCCTTCTGAAGAGTCTACTAAGCTTTCTGATCCACTTGATCGAAAAGCAGACAGCTTAGCTAAGAAGAATTACTTAGCGGCAGCCTCCACTTCTAAAATTGCAGCCTCTTCCGTTCCAGTAGCCAGAGCGCTTAGAATTTGGCTCAGTCAGCTATCCCAAGATATTGATGATGGCGTCCCTAGAGACTATCTTCTCAAGGGTGTAGAAATGATGAAGCTGGCGGCAGAGTTTTTATGTGATGCTCCGATTGATGTTATGACATTTTCCTCTAGATCCTTGGCTCTCTCTAACGCCACCAGAAGGGCTTTATGGATAAAGCAGTGGAAGGGAGATATAGCCTTAAAATTCAGCTTTGTAAGCCTTCCCTTCCAACCCGCTTTTCTTTTTGGGCCTAATCTTAAGGAAATTCTAAAATCCTATAATGAGGAGAAAGATATTGCCTTTCAAGTTGAGAAGAAGAAATCTTCCAGAGCATTTTATGGCAGATCCGGAGGATCATCTAGAGGAAATTATTCCTTTCGTCAAGGCCGGAGATTTGATTCCAAGAAAAAGTCAGAATCAGCCACCGCTAGTAAAAAAAAACCTTTGCCAAGAATAAAGATTCCAGACGCCAGCAGTCTCATTCCAGTAGGGGGCAGGTTAAGGTTTTTTTCACACATATGGCAAAAGACCTCATCAGATCTGTGGGTCTCAGATATCATCAAAAGAGGTTACTCTCTGGAGTTAAAATCCTTCCCGCCAGAAAGATTTATTCTCAACAAATCCACACCTGTGGTAAAAGACCTAGTGGAGCAGTTCATCCAGAAACATGCACTAGAAGAAGTTCCACATCAAGAGAAATTCAAAGGGCTGTACTCTCCGATTTTCGCAGTTCCCAAGTCCTCGGGGGACTGGAGACTGGTGGTGGACTTATCCTTTCTGAACTAGTTTTTTCCTCAAACGCAAATTCAGGATGGAATCTATTCGCTCAGCAGTGATGAATCTAGAAGTAGGAGACTACTTAGCTACCATAGACCTTCAAGATGCCCGATCCTTCAGTCTCACAGAAAATATCTACGAGTGGCCATTCTAGTTCATCACAAGATTCTGCATTACCAATTCACATGTCTACCTTTCGGCATCACATCGGCTCCCCGAGTATTTACCAAGATTGTAGTAGTTCTCACTGCAGCCCTTAGCCTCCAAGGAATCTCAGTCACACCAAACTTGGACGATTGGCTAATAAGGGCCCCAAGTCAAGGCTTGTTGTTTCTTCATTTGAACCCTACTCTTCAGTTTCTCAAAACCCACAGGTTTTTAGTAAACATCAAGAAATCCTGCCTAACCCCCTCCACTGTAATATCTTACCTAGGGTTCTCCATAGACACACTCCAGATGAAGCTCTTCCTATCTCACCAGAGAGCGGTCAATCTCCAGTTGGGGGTCAGAAATCTTCTTGCATCAGACTCATGTTCAGTGAGGGAAGCAATGAAGATATTAGGGATGCTAACCTCCTCCCTAGAAGCTGTGCCTTGGGCTCGAGCCCATTTCAGAATGCTACAAGATCACATTCTCAGCAGGTGGAACCGGTCCTTACATTCTCTGGATCACCTCATCAAAATTCCCGTTTCCTTGAAGAAGGATCTGAGGTGGTGGCTGCATCCAAATCGATTCTCTCAGGGCAGATCTCTTCGGAATCAGATTCCGGTGATCCTCACGACGGATGCCTCAAGTTTAGCTTGGGGTGCCCATGTCGGGGACCGGTGGGTCCAGAAGCCTTGGTCCCAAATGGAACTGAAGATGTCGTCCAACCTGAAGAAATTGACTGCTGTCCGGAAAGCCCTCTTCCACTTCAAACCCTGGATTTTTCAGAAAGCTGTCCAGATTCAATCAGACAACCTCCCCTCTGTGTTCTATCTGAACAAGCAGGGGGGGGACAAGATGTCATTCTATGCAAAAAGAATGTGCTCGGATAATGGCCTGGGCAGAATCAAACCTTCTTTCAATCTCAGCAGTCCACATCAGAGGTTCAGAGAATACCAGGGCAGATTGGTTGAGTCGGAACCATGTGATTCCAGGCGAGTGGGAACTGAATCCAACTATCTTCAAAATGTTGACCTTGAAGTGGGGCCTTCCAACGTTGGATGCGATGGCCAATCATCTGAACAAGAAGCTCCTGAAATTTTGCTCTCTCTCGAGAATAGGAGGTCCAGTAGCAGTGGATGGTCTAACGATCAGGTGGACAGGGATTTTTGTTTACATCTTTCCCCCGATTCCGCTAATTCCTCGAGTCTTGCAGAAAATCCGCGACGAGAGAGTGAAGGCAGTTGTGATCCTGCCCTTTTGGCCCAGAAGGGCTTGGTTTCCACTCGCATTATCTCTTTCGAAGGAAATGTTTTGGAGGCTACCAATTCAAAAAGATCTACTCCTTCAGTCGGGAATGTATCACCCAGATCTTCAGAGGCTTCAACTTACGGCTTGGTTCATGAACGCCGACGTATGACGGATCAAGGGTTCTCTCAGAGGGTAATCTCTACTCTGATGGCATCTAGAAAACCAGCTACTTTGAAAATATACAACAGAGTTTGGTCATTATATAATGCCTGGTGCCTCAAGAACAACTGTGTTCCGGATGTTATTACATCTATTCTTCAGTTTCTACAGGATGGCTTTGAAAAAGGCCTCAAGCCTAACACCTTGAAGGTCCAGTTTACAGCTATTAACTCCAACTTGAATGGTTTGTTCTCCAGAAATACTCTAATTTCAAGATTCCTCAAGGCTGTTAACAAGCTCCGCTCATCTTTTCATAACCCTATTCCCGCATGGGATTTGCCTTTGGTTCTCAGAAAATTATGTGAACACCCATTTGAGCCACTGGAAGATTCTTCTTGGAAGTGGCTTTCTTTCAAATGCCTTTTCTTAGTTGCTATCACATCAGCCAGAAGGTATCTGAGCTTCAAGCCTTATCGTCTAGGGAACCCTATCTCAGAATACTGCCTGATTCAGTTGTCCTCAGACCCATGCCAGGGTTCCTTCCCAAAGTGCCTTCTACATCTAATATCAACCAGGAAATTATCTTACCTGTCTTCAAGGATGAGTCCAATAACAATCTTCATCTTCTGGATGTTAAAAGAGCTATTGTCACTTACCTGAATAGAACAGCATCCTTCAGGCAGTCTGAGGCTTTGTTCCTGCAGTTGCAAGGCCCAAACAGAGGGAAAAAGGCAAGTAAATATTCTTTGGCCAGATGGATTCGTGATACTATCAAACACTGTTACGTGTTGGATGGAAAAGAGTCTCCGCTTCTCCTGAGGGCACACTCAACCAGATCCACAGCAACTTCCTGGACAGAGAAATACCATGTGCCATTGGATCAAATCTGCAAAGCAGCAACATGGAAGTCTCCTAACACCTTTGTGAAGCACTATAGGCTTAATGTTGCATCGGCCGTTGGATCAGCCTTTGGCTCTAGCGTGATTCAAGGGGCTTTAAACCAAGAGTAACCCCTCCCTTTTCAAATTACTTTTTGCACTGCTTGCATGTCCCATTCGTGCCGCCTTAAGGACGTACAGGAAGCAGAAAATGTATTTCCTACCTGAAATTTTCTTTTCCTGAAGTCCGTAGGCGGCACAATTATACCCCCCCCCCCCCATTAAAATATATTGCTGCATACGATACATGTGTTTGGTGTTTCCTTGGTACCTTTATGCATGCTAAACAGGTGTCTTGAATTTGATTAACTTGTCTCTAATTCTATTGCTAGTTGTAAGCTATTCTTCCGGGTTAGCAATTAAACTTAACCCATTCGTGCCGCCTACGGACTTCAGGAAAAGAAAATTTCAGATAGGAAATTTTTTTTTGCATATACACAGCAGGAGAAATGCTAGCACAGGCTTCCAGTATCCGTATACACTGCTATATACTACTATATACACCACAGGAGAAATGCTAGCACAGGATTCCAGTATCCGTATACACTGCTATATACTACTATATACACCGCAGGAGAAATGCCAGCACAGGCTTCCAGTATCTGTATACACTGCTATATACTACTATATACACCGCAGGAGAAATGCCAGCACAGGCTTCCAGTATCTGTATACACTGCTAGATACTACTATATACATCGCAGGAGAAATGCTAGCACAGTCTTCCAGTATCCGTATACACTGCTATATACGCAGGAGAAATGCTAGCACAGGCTTCCAGTATCCGTATACACTGCTATATACTACTATATACACCGCAGGAGAAATGTTAGCACAGGCTTCCAGTATCTGTATACACTGCTATATACTACTATATACACCGCAGGAGAAATGCTAGCACAGGCTTCCAGTATCCGTATACACTGCTATATACTACTATATACACCGCAGGAGAAATGCTAGCACAGGCTTCCAGTATCTGTATACACTGCTATATACTACTATATACACCGCAGGAGAAATGCTAGCACAGGCTTTCAGTATCTGTATACACTGCTAGATACTACTATATACACCGCAGGAGAAATGCTAGCGCAGGCTTCCAGTATCCGTATACACTGCTATATGCTACT
The DNA here is from genome assembly GCF_029499605.1 of Hyla sarda. NCBI lineage: Eukaryota > Metazoa > Chordata > Amphibia > Anura > Hylidae > Hyla > Hyla sarda. The sequence goes on from NC_079191.1 coordinate 4,721,181, forward strand.
ATATACACCGCAGGAGAAATGCTAGCACAGGCTTCCAGTATCCATATACACTGCTATATACTACTATATACACCGCAGGAGAAATGCTAGCACAGGCTTCCAGTATCCGTAGTTTCAGGTGCTGCACATCTCGTATCTTCACAGCATAGACAATTGCCTTCAGATGATTGCCTTAGATTGCCTTCAGTCTAAGGGTGTCAGATCGGGAGACATTGGGGGCCAATTTGTCATCAGTAGTTGAGTAGTGGTCTCCGCATGTTCAGTGTCCACCCTCTGTAGCTCCAACTCATCCACTCTAGTAATGGTGTTAGAGAGATCTGTTTGGAGTTTGGAAAGCGCTGCACTGGAGGCATTAGCCATTGGATGACTTTGGGCACCGAGTCCCTCCTCTTCAGACAATAGTAAGTATTGCTCCATAAGAAACAAGGAGTGGAAGGGGCCAATGAGTGTGAGAGCAGTTCTTTAACCCCTTAAGGACCAGGCCAATTTTCACTGTAGGACCAGAGTGTTTTTTGAACATCTGACAACTGTCACTTTAAATCTTAAAATCTCTGATGCTTTTACCTATCATTCTGATTCCGAGATTGTTTTTTCGTGACATATTCTACTTTATGTTCTTGGTAAAATTTTGTTGATACTTGCATCGTTTCTTAGTGAAAAATTCCAAAATTCAATGAAAAAATTAAAAATTTGGCATTTTTCTAACTTTGAAGCTCTCTGCTTGTAAGGAAAATGGATATTCCAAATAAATATGGGAGATACAGACAGGGGAGTGTGACTTAGAGACGTGGGGGGATCCTCTCGCTGACGGGACGTTGTGCGCCGAAGCGCTTCTCCAGACCGGGATTGATGAGATCACAGGAAAAGGTGTGCTTTATGGGATCAAGGTAGCCATGACGTTACAGGTAAGTATCACGCTATTGACTAGACTTCCTTGATTGTGCTAAAACTTATACAAACATATAAAAGGGCAAGTTAAAAGCAGCAACTTATCACATGAGACGCATAGGTGCATGTATTGCCGTCAGATCAAGGCACTGTATTCCTGCTTTTCATTTAATCCAAGTGGGTCAGTGGCCTCCGTCCGGATGATCCACTTGGCCTCACATTTTAGCAGTTGCTGGTGCTTGTTTAACCCTCTAGCTGCGGTTGTGACATGCTCAATACCTGCGAAGCGTAATGCTTCCGAATCATTATTATGGTGTCCTGCATGTGGGAAATCAATCTCGGAGCCCCTGTACCAGTAGCCAGGGATCTAAAATGCTTCCTGACCCTATGGTACAGGGGACGGATTGTGTTTCCACATAAAAGTGCCCACAAGTGCAGATCACACAGTAAACCACACTTGTTGTCTTGAATGCGGCAGCCACCTAACTGTAAACTACTGTATTTTCCGATAAACTTGCATTGTTTACACATCCCACACGGAAAATGACCTGCTGGGCGGCTATCAGTTAGCCAATTAGTTTCTCGTTTCTTTTGTTTTTTAATTTTATTGTAGTAGTCTTGTGTTGTATTGTTCCCACGACATGTTATTATAGGGGGCTGTTCCGTCAAACCAACATCCAAAAACTCTATCCTGCATTATGCGTCTTCCCATCCCACCCGCACAAATAATGGAATACCAACCAGTCAATACATCAGACTTAAAAGAATTAATAATAACCCACAAAGATATGAGGAACAGGCCAATGCACTTGAAAAAAGGTTATTAACCCCTTAAGGACAATGGACGTACTCCTACGCCCCCGTTTCTGAGTCCTTAAGGACCGAGGACATAGGAGTACGTCCTGTCCATTCCCGGCCCCCCGCAGTCATCTGTAGCGGAGCCGGTGCCCGATACCTGCTGATATTGATCAGCAGGCATCGCGGCATATCGCCCAAGGGGGTCATGATGGACAATTCAGCACAGCGATCTGCGGCGGAATCCGGGTCAATCGGGTCTCCACTGGTGCCACCTCACGATCGCCCCGATTCATCGGCCGGTTTACCGGACGACCAATCAGGGCACCTGCTGCGGGTGTCACTCCCGCAACCCGCTCCGCCCCTCTTCCGGAGGATGTGATCGGGTGCGGGAAGAGGACCCCGGCAGCTGGGGACCCCGATCCCCGGTGTCCCTGTTGGGATCGGGGCCCCAGAAGCGGCGGCGAGGGCTGACCTGCAGCCTGGATCAGCAGTTGGACGTGAGTGACAGCCTCCTGCTGTTGCTTAGCAACAGCTCCCAGCATGCAAAAAGGGCATCCTGGGAGTTGCAGTTATGCAACAGCAGGAGGCAGACCACCACAACCTCCAGCATTCCCTTATGGGCATGCTGGGACTTATAGTTTTGCAACAGCTGGAGGCACATTTTTTCTATGGAAAAGTGTACCTTCAGCTGTTGTATAACTACAACTCCCAGCTTGCACAATCAGCTAAAGTGCATGCTGGGAGTTGTAGTGGTGCATCTGCTGGTTGCATAACTACAACTCCCAGCATGCCCGTTGGCTGTCGGTGACTGCTGAGAGTTGTAGTTTTGCAACAGCTGAAGGCACACTGGTTGTGCAACACTGAGTTCAGTAGCAAACCAGTGTGTCTCCAGCTGCTGCATAACTACAATCCCCAGCATCCCCAGCCAAAGTAGTATGCCTCCAACTGTTGCATAACTACAAGTCCCAGCATGCCCTTCCACTGTCCGTACATGCTGGGGGTTGTAGCTTTTGCAACAGCTGAAGGCACACTGGTTGCAAAACACTGAGTTAGTTACCGAACTCGGTGTTTCACAACCAGTGTGCCTCCAGCTGTTGCAAAACTACAACTCCCAGCATGCACTGATAGACCGTACATGTTGGGAGTTTCAAAAAGCCAAATGTGACTCCATCCCTTCTGAGACCTGTAGTGCACCAGCAGAGCACTTTTCACCCCCATATGGGGTGTTTTCTGAATCGGGAGAAATTGGGCTTCAAATTTTGGGGGGTATTTTCTGATATTACCCTTTTTAAAATGTAAAATTTTGGGGAAACCAAGCATTTTAGGTAATTTTTTTTTAACTTTTTTTACATATGCAAAAGTCATGAATCACCTGTAGGGTATTAAGGTTCACTTTACCCCTTGTTATGTTCCCCGAGGGGGTCTAGTTTCCAAAATGGTATGCCATGTGTTTTTTTTTTTTGCTCTTCTGGCACCATAGGGGCTTCCTAAAGGTAACATGCCCCCCAAAACCATTTGTCGCTCCTTCCCTTCTGAGCCCTCCACTGCACCCACTGAACAATTAACATAGACATATGAGGTATGTGCTTACTCGACAGAAATTGGGCTACAAATACAAGTAAACATTTTCTCCTGTTACCCCTTATAAAAATTCAAAAACTGGGTCTTCAAGAACATGCGAGTGTAAAAAATGAAGATTGTGAATTTTCTCCTTCACTTTGCTGTTATTCTTGTGAAACACCTAAAGGGTTAATACACTTACTGAATGTCATTTTGAATACTTTGGGGGGTGCAGTTTTTATAATGGGGTCATTTTTGGGGTATTTCTAATATGAAGACCCTTCAAATCCACTTCAAACCTGAACTGGTCCCTGAAAAATAGTGAGTTTGAAAATTTTGTGACAAATTGGAAAATTGCTGCTGAACTTTGAAGCCCTCTGATGTCTCCAAAAGTAAAAACTCATAAATGTTATGATGCAAACATAAAGTAGACATATTGTATATGTGAATTATTTTGAATATCCATTTTCCTTACAAGCAGAGAGCATCAAAGTTAGAAAAATGCAAAATTTTCATTTTTTTCATCAAATTTGGGGATTTTTCACCAAGAAAAATGTACCACTAAGTTAAAGTAGAATATGTCACGAAAAAACAATCTCGGAATCAGAATGATAACTAAAAGCATCAGAGTTATTAATGTGGTCAGATTTGCAAAAAATGCTCTGGTCCTTAAGGTGTAAAATGGCCTGGTCCTTAAGGGGTTAAAAAGAGGTTACCCCCTCTGAGGTATTACAAGCAGCAAGGAACAAAGTAGATACGATCCCTAGAACTGCCCTCCTTTCAACACATAGGAAATCACAAAGAGAAAATGGGAGATTTACTTTTACATTCAGAAATACATCAGTGAATGAGACAATAAAAAAATCCACCTCTAAAAACTGGTAAATGTTACAACAAGACAGCGACTTGTCACAAATAACGGAACATCCCCCTATAATAACATGTCGTGGGAACACTACAACACAAGACTACTACAATAAAAAAAAATAAAAACAAAAGAAACGAGAAACTAATTGGCTAACTGATAGCCGCCCAGCAGGTCATTTTCCGTGTGGGATGTGTAAACAATGCAAGTTTATCAGAAAATACAGTAGTTTACAGTTAGGTGGCTGCCGCATTCAAGACAACAAGTGTGGTTTACTGTGTGATCTGCACTTGTGGGCACTTTTATGTGGAAACACAATCCATCCCCTGTACCATAGGGTCAGGGAGCATTTTAGATCCCTGGTTACTGGTACAGGGGCTCCGAGATTGATTTCCCACATGCAGGACACCATAATAATGATTCGGAAGCATTACGCTTCGCAGGTATTGAGCATGTCACAACCGCAGCTAGAGGGTTAAACAAGCACCAGCAACTGCTAAAACGTGAGGCCAAGTGGATCATCCGGACGGAGACCACTGACCCACTTGGATTAAATGAAAAGCAGGAATACAGTGCCTTGATCTGACGGCAATACATGCACCTATGCGTCTCATGTGATAAGTTGTTGCTTTTAACTTGCCCTTTTATATGTTTGTATAAGTTTTAGCACAATCAAGGAAGTCTAGTCAATAGTGTGATACTTACCTGTAACGTCATGGCTACCTTGATCCCATAAAGCACATCTTTTCCTGTGACCTCATCAGTCCCGGTCTGGAGAAGCGCTTCGGCGCACAACGTCCCGTCAGCGAGAGGATCCCCCCACGTCTCTAAGTCACACTCCCCTGTCTGTATCTCCCCGATGTGCACCTGAACATCACGTTCAATAAAGACAACTTACATAAGAAGGTTTGGTGAGTGCTCCGCTTTCTATTCCTTTGGATGTTTGCATGGACTATCTTGGTAGCGTGGTAGCACCATATGTACCTCCAGCAGTTGCAAGGGGATAAGTTAAGGGTCCAATATTTTCCTGTCCTAAGAATACAGAGAGTGGTGCCGAGCTATCCTGTTATAGTTATACTAAATTATATATTGATTCACAAATACAATATGTCTTCTTTATGTTTCCATCATAAAGTTGAGATGTTTTTACTTTTGGAGACATCAGAGACTTCAAAGTTCAGCAGCAATTTTCCAATTTTTCAAAAAATTTTCATGGACCAGTTCAGGTTTGAAGTGGATTTGAAGGGCTTTCTTATAAGAAATACCCCACAAATGACCCCATTATAAAAACTGCACCCCTAAAAGTATTCAAAATGACATTCAGTAAGTGTGTTAACCCTTTAGGTGTTTCACAGGAATAGCAGCAAAGTGAAGGAGAAAATTCAAAATCTTCATTTTTTACACTCGCATGTTCTTGTAGACCCAGTTTTTGAATTTTTACAAGGGGTAAAAGGAGAAAAATCCTCTCAAAATGTGTAACCCAATTTCTCTCGAGTAAGGAAAAACCTCATATGTGGATGTCAAGTGTTCGGCGGGCGCAGTAGAGGGCTCAGAAAGGAAGGAGTGACAAGGGGATTTTGGAAAGTGAATTTTGCTGAAATGGTTTTTGGAGGGCATGTCACATTTAGGAAGCCCCTATGGCACCAGAACAGCAGAAAACCCCCCACACGGCATACCATTTTGGAAACTAAACCCCTAAAGGCACGTAACAAGGGGTCCAGTGAGCCTTAACACCCCACAGGTGTTTAACGACTTTTCGTTAAATTTGGATGTGCAAATGAAAAAAAAAAATTTTCACTAAAGTGCAGTTTTTTCCCCAAATTTACCATTTTTTATAAAGGGTAATGGGAGAAAATGCCCCCCCAAAATTTGTAACTCCATCTCTTCTGAGTATGGAAATACCCATTGTTAGGACGTAAAATGCTCAGAAGAGAAGGAGTCACATTTGGCTTTTGGAAAGAAAATGTTGGTGAAATGGTTTTGGGGGGGCATGTCCCATTTAGGAAGCCACTATGGTGCCAGAACAGCAAAAATACCCACATGGCATACTATTTTGGAAACTACACCCCTCAAGGAATGTAACAAGGGGTACAGTGAGCCTTAACACCTCACAGGTATTTCACGACTTTTTGTTAAAGTTGGATGTGTAAATGAAAAAAAACATTTTTTCACAAAAATGCTGTTTTTTCCCCAAATGTTACATTTTTACAAGGGGTAATAGGAGAAAATTACCCCCAAAATTTGTAACCCCATTTCTTCTGAGTATGGACATACCCCATGTGTGGACGTCAAGTGCTCTGCGGTCGAACTACAATGCTCAGAAGAGGAGGAGCGCCATTGAGCTTTTGAAGAGTGAATTTGTTTGGAATGGTAGTCAGGGGCCATGTGCGTTTACAAAGCCCCCTGTGGTGCTAGAACAGTGGACCCCCCCACATGTGACCCCATTTTGGAAACTACACCCCTCACAGAATTTGATAAGGGTTGCAGTGAGCATTTACACCCCACTGGCGTTTGACAGATCTTTGGAACAGTGGGCTGAGCAAATGAAAAATAATTTTTTTAATTTTCACTGACCACTGTTCCAAAAATCTGTCAGACACCTGTGGGGCGTAAATGCTCACTGTACCCCTTATTACATTACGTGAGGGGTGTAGTTTCCAAAATGGGGTCACATGTTGGGGGGTCCATTGTTCTGACACTACGGGTGCTTTTAACCCCTTAAGGACCGGAGGTTTTTCCGTTTTTGCATTTTCGTTTTTTGCTCCTTGCCTTTAAAAAATCATAACTCTTTCAAATTTACACCTAAAAATCCATATGATGGCTTATTTTTTGCGCCACCAATTCTACTTTGTAATGACGTCAGTCATTTTGCCCAAAAATCTATGGTGAAGCGGGAAAAAAAATCATTGTGCGACAAAATTGAAAAAAAAAACGCTGTTTTGTAACTTTTGGGGGCTTCCGTTTCTACGTAGTACATTTTTCGGTAAAAATGACACCTTATCTTTATTCTGTAGGTCCATACGATTAAAATGATACCCTACTTATATAGGTTTGATTTTGTCGGACTTCTGGAAAAAATCATAACTACATGCAGGAAAATTAATACGTTTAAAATTGTCATCTTCTGACCCCTATAACTTTTTTATTTTTCCGTGTATGGGGCGGTATGAGGGCTCATTTTTTGCGCCGTGATCTGAAGTTTTTAACGGTACCATTTTTGCATTGATAGGACTTATTGATCACTTTTTATTCATTTTTAAATGATATAAAAAGTGACCAAAAATGCACTATTTTGGACTTTGGAATTTTTTTGCGCGCACGCCATTGACCGAGCGGTTTAATTAATTATATATTTTTATAATTCGGACATTTCCGCACGCGGTGATACCACATATGTTTATTTTTATTTTTATTTACACTGTGTTTTTTTTTTTATTGGAAAAGGGGGGTGATTCAAACTTTTAATAGGGGAGGAGTTAAATGATCTTTATTCACTTTTTTTTTTCACTTTTTTTTTGCAGTGTTATAGGTCCCATAGGGACCTATAACACTGCACACACTGATCTTCTATGTTGATCACTGGTTTCTCATAAGAAACCAGTGATCAACGATTCTGCCGGATGACTGCTCATGCCTGGATCTCAGGCACTGAGCAGTCATTCGGCGATCGGACAGCGAGGAGGCAGGTAGGGGCCCTCCCGCTGTCCTGTCAGCTGTTCGGGATGCCGCGATTAGCCGCGGCTATCCCGAACAGCCCGACTGAGCTAGCCGGGATGCTTTCGGTTTCACTTTAGACGCGGCGTTCAACTTTGAACGCCGCGTCTAAAGGGTTAATAGCGCGCGGCACAGCGATCAATGCCGCGCGCTATTAGCCACGGGTCCCGGCCGTTGTTAGAGGCCGGGCCCGACCCGCTATGACGCGGGGCCACGCCGTGGCCCCGCGTTATAGATCGGGAGTGGACACATGACGTTCCAGTACGTCATGTGTCCTTAAGGGGTTAAACACATGTGGCCTTCAATTCCGGACAAATTTTCTCTTCAAAATCCCAATGGCGCTCCTTCTATTCTGAGCATTGTAGTGCGCCCGCAGAGCACTTTACATCCACATATGGGGTATGTTCTTACTCAGAAGAAATGGGGCTACAAATTTTGGGGGGCTTTTATCCTATTTTCCCTTGTGAAAATGAAAAATTTAGGGTGACACCAGCATTTTAGTGAAAAAAATTTTTTTTTTTCATTTTCCCATCCAACTTTAATGAAAATTCGTCAAACATCTGTGGGGTGTTAAGGCTCCCTATACCCCTTGTCACATTCCGTGAGGGGTGTAGTTTCCAAAATGGGGTCACATGTCGGTATAATTTTTTTTGCGTTTATGTCAGAACCGCTGTAAAATCAGCCACCCCTGTGCAAATCACCAATTTAGGCCTCAAATGTACATGGTGCGCTCTCACTCCTGAGCCTTGTTGTGGGCCCCCCGAGCATTTTACGCCCACATATGGGGTATTTCCATACTCGGGAGAAATTGCGTAACAAATTTTGGGAGTCTTTATTTCCTTTTACCTCTTGTGAAAATAAAAATTAAAGGACAACACCAGCATGTCAGTGTAAAATGTTTTTTTTTTTTTTACACTAACAGGCTGGTGTAGCCCCCAACTTTTCCTTTTCATAAGGGGTAAAAGGAGAAAAAGCCCCCAAAATTTGTAACTCAATTGCTCCCGAGTACGGAGATACCCCATATGTGGCCCTTAACTGTTTCCTTGAAATACGACAGGGCTCCGAAGTGAGAGAGCGCCATGCGCATTTGAGGACTAAATTAGGAATTGCATAGGGGTGGACATAGCGGTATTCTACGCCAGTGATTCCCAAACAGGGTGCCTCCAGCTGTTGCTAAACTCCCAGCATGCCTGGATAGTCAGTGGCTGTCCGGAAATGCTGGGAGTTGTTGTTTTGCAACAGCTGGAGGCTCTGTTTTGGAAACACTGCTGTACAATATGTTTTTCATTTTTATTGGGGGGGGGGGGCAGTGTAAAAGGGTGTATATGTAGTGTTTTACCCTTTATTATGTGTTAGTGTAGTGTAGTGTTTTTAGGGTACATTCACACTGGCGACGGTTTACAGTGAGCTTACCGCTAGGAGTATGTGCTGCAGTGAAAAACTTGCCGCAGCTCATACTTGAAGCAGGAAACTTACTGTAAACCTTCCTGTGTGAATGTATCCTGTACCCTGTACATTCACATGGGGGGGGGGGGGTGCAAACCTTCAAACCTTCAGCTGTTTCAAAACTGCAACTCCCAGCATGCACTGACAGAGTGCATGCTGGGAGTTGTACTTTTGCAACAGCAGGAGGCACACTGGTTGGAAAACCTTCAGTAAGGTTCTGTTACCTAACTCAGTATTTAATAGCCAGTGTGCATCCAGCTGTTGCAAAACTATAACTCCCAGCATGTACTGATCGTCGAAGGGCATGCTGGGAGATGTAGTTATGCAACAGCTGGAGGTACGCAACTACAACTCCCAGCATGCCGAGACATCTGTTTGGGCATGCTGAGATTTGCAGTTTTGCAACATCTGTAGGGCTACAATTTAGAGATTTCCAAACTGGGGCCCTCCAGCTGTTGCAAAACTATAAAATCCCTGCATGCCCAAACAGCTGTCTGGGCATGCTGGGAGTTGTAGTTTTGCAACATCTGAATTGTTACAGTTTAGAGACGTCGGCGCTGGTCCTCTGTCGGTTCCCCATTCTGCCCCGCCTATTGTGGGTGGGCAGAACAGGGAAACCGAAAGTAAAGCCCCCGATCTGCTATTGGTGGTCGCGTCTAGACCACCAATAGCAGGGATAGGAGGGGTGGCACCTCTGCCACCTCACTCCTATCCCTTCAGGGGGATCGTGGGTGTCTTGGACACCTGCGATCCCCATTATATTCCGGGTCACCGGGTCACCATAGACCCGTAATGACCCGGAATAGCTGCAAATCGAAAGTGTGAATTCACTTGCGATTTGCGGCGATCGCCGACATGGGGGGGTCTGATGACCCCCCTGGGCATTTGCGCGGGGTGCCTGCTGATCGATATCAACAGTCACCCCCATTCGGCCTGCGCCCGGCGCGCGGCAGGGACCGAAATTCCCACGGAAGTATGAGTACGTCCCTGGTCTTTAAGGGGTTAATGACAGCGTTGAAACCAGAAGTAAAATGGGATAATTTTTTGACTCATCGTGCACTTTGTGACTTTGTGAAGTATTTCTATGTTTTACTGCGTTCACTTCTTAAGGACATGGGGAGCACATACACGTCTTAGTCCCTCTCCTGTTATGTGAAGTGTGTTCAGGAGCTGAGTTTGCTTCATACCCTACAGTTAATGCTGGACATCACTGATTGAGCTGTTGTCATGCATTAAAGGGGTACTCCGGTGGAAAAAAAAAATTCCAAATCAACTGGTGCTAGAAATGTATACAGATTTGTATATTATTGCAGAAAATAGGAATTGTCCAGCACTGAGCTTGCGGTTAAAAGCTTGTTCTTTATTTAGAAAAATTCACAGAAAACACTTGACAGGGGACAACGTCTGACGCGTTTCACACAAAAGTGCTTAATCGTAGACTAGCAAGTTATACGAATCACACAAGTTAAAATACAAGGACGCCAGGTCACATGACCTGATACGTCACCTTATGTTAAAATACAAGAAAAAACATGAAAAACCCAGAAAAACTAGAAAACATGTGAAATACAATAAAAGTATCAGAAGACGTGTCATCGCACACAGGTGGGTGGTTTAAATACACTGGTTGTGAAATGTAAGTTACTGGGAATATTGGGAGCAGGTTTCTCCATGTTTTTCATCTCCGGTATCGCCAATCTCCTGGATGTGATTCGTACTTTGCTTCTTTTGGCCATACGACTGTTGCCAGTGGTTACCACCCATCCGGTGCGATGTTCACATCTTATTCTGTTCTTGAATATTCTCAAAGGAGACGATGGACAATGATACTTGATGTTCAAGAAGAGATGTGGACACCAGAAAACAATGGTACATAAATGAGTCTCATGTAAGGGTTAATGTACATTTATCATACAGGTTCGATTCTGGATATATTGCATGAAGCTTGATTTGGTTTTATTTTACTTTATTTTAATTATTTTATTTTAATTGAATGTTTTAATATTTTGTTTTATAAACTTCAATCCGTGTATTCCAAAATCCAAGCATAGTCCTGAACTCATTATGTCTCCCTGCCGATTCTTCTATTATTATGTACTATGAATATGTTATCTAGTATATTTGTTTAGGAGATTGTTACATACATGTTATGATCATGTCTAATCTTTTATTCACTCCCCTCGGATATCTAGTGTCCAAAACAAACATCCAATATGTTTCACGATTGTAAACCTTCCTTTTCAAGTCTCCCCCTCTGGGACCCAAATTAACCCTCTCTAGACCTGTTAGTTTCAGTGTGCTTGTGTTGCCTGCATGTGCCTCCCGAAAATGTCTGGATAACATAGATCTATTAATACCAATGTTACTAGTATCCGATACGTGTTTCCTAAATCTTGTTTTAATGTATTGCCCGTGCAGCCCACGTATTGTAGGTTGCATTGAGTGCAAGAAGCTACATAAACCCCATTTTTCGTGTTGCAGTTAATGTAGCGCTGGATAGTATGGGGGGGGGGGGGGGGGGTTCTGTGTAGGATGATATGACCTGATTAGTGATGTCCATGTAATTACGTTAGACATTTACTGTGTCCGCCTTTGTAGTTACCTATAGATTTAAGCCATGTTTTCTGATGTTGATTCTCTGTGTTTCTGTTATCATTGGAGAATGGGCTGGGTGATCAGGTGACTCCAAGTGAGGGACCTTTGATACCACAACTATCCCATCTGATATGATTTCTTTCAGAATGGGATCTGTTTCAAGCACTGGAATATATTTCTCAATAATATGTTTAATTTTACCGAACTGCATACTGTACGGTGTGACAAAGAAAGGTTTATGTTTATTTTTGTTGTTATTTTTGCTCTTATTCCTAGTGCCTGTATTCCCTGCATTTGTGAGGGGGTTAAATTCTTCCTTAGTGGTTTCGTTTCTCCTGGAAAATGTCCCCAATTCCGTCCTGCTGATGCCCACCACTCTGTTACAAGCCCTTTCAAGTACTGGGGTGGAATATCCCCGGTCCTTAAACCTGTCCATTAACTCTTTGTTGGCCGTTTTCAGGAAACTGTCATTAGAACAGTTTCTTTTTAACTACAAAGGCGGACACAGTAAATGTCTAACGTAATTACATGGACATCACTAAACAGGTCATATCATCCTACACAGGAAACCCCCCCATACTATCCAGAGCTACATTAAAGGGGACCTCTCAGCAAATAAACGTTTTGATATATTTTAGATTAATGAATGCTGAATAACTTTCCAATAGGATGTTAATGACAAATATGCTTCTTTCTATTGTATTTTTCCTGATCAGTCCGGTCAGCAAACATTTCTGCCTCATGCTGGAGTCCTAAACACTCAGAGCTGCCAGCCTGCTTTGTTCACAGCCAAATAGGCTGTGAACAAAGCAGGCTGGCAGCTCTGAGTGTTCTCCTTTGTGAACAAAGCAGACTGGCAGCTCGTAGTGTTTAGGACTCCAGCATGAGTCTGAAATGCTTGCTGCCAGGACTGGTAGGGAGACCCCTAGTGGTCATTTCTTCAAAGTGGAAAATTAAATAGAAAGAAGCAGATTTTTTAATAACATGCAATTGTAAAGTTATTCTGCATACATTAATCTATTATATATCAAAAGTTTTTTTGATGAGAGGTACCCTTTAACCCCTTCCCGACCTATGACATACCTGTACGTCATGGGTGGCAAGGTGTTCCCGACCCATGACATACAGGTACGTCATGGACATTACTGCCGCTACTCGCGGCATCCCGCAGCGCCCGGAAAGATGGTGGCTATCACTGATATCCAGCCATCTTACCGTGCGACCACGGGGGGTTTCGTCCCCCACCCCCACCCCCCAGCGATCGCTGCTATCAGCTGGTCAAATCTGACTAGCTGATAGCAGCGTTTCGCTATCAGAATACTTAGCAGCGCGGTGTGTGAGTTCCGATCACGGGGATCAGGACACACACCGCTCTGCTAAGTGTCCCTGACCCGTCCCCCGGCGTCACTTACCCGTCCGAGCGGTCCCGGCGTCCTCCATGCGGTCCCGGCTGCGCTGCGTCCCGGAGGTGAGTTTCCGGCAGCAGTGCGGCATCTTCATTGGCAGCAGTGAGATCGCCGTAAAGCGATCTCACTGCTGCCTCTGAGAGTTTCAAAACTGCAACTCCCAGCATGCCCAGACAGCCTTTGGCTTTCTGGGCATGCTGGGAGTTGTAGTTTTGCAACATCTGGAGGTCCACAGTTTGGAGACCACTGTATAATGGTCTCCAATCTGTGCTCTTCCAGGTGTTGCAAAACTACAAATCTCAGCATGCTCAGTCTGTCCAGGCATGCTGGGAGTTGTAGTTCTCTAACATCTGGAAGAGCACAGATTGGAGACCATTATACAGTGGTCTCCAAACTGTGGACCTCCAGATGTTGCAAAACTACAACTCCCAGCATGCCCAGACTGCCCAAGCATGCTGGAAGTTGTAGTTCGGCAACATCTGATCCTTCAGATATTGCCGAACTACAACTTCCAGCATGCCTTGGCAGTCTGGGCATGCTGGGAGTTGTAGTTTTGCAACAACTGGAGGCACACTAGTTGGGAAACATTGTCCGTTTCCTACCTCAGTGCCTCCAGCTGTTGCAATTGTTGCAAAACTATAACTCCCAGCATGCACTGACAGACCATGCATGCTGGGAGTTGTAGTTTTGCAACAGCTGGAGGCACACTGGTTTGGAAACACTAAGTTTGGTTGCAAAACACTTGAAAGTTTATTACTTAACTTAGTGTTTCCAAACCAGTGTCCCTCCAGCTGTTGCAAAACTACAACTCCCAGCATGCACGGACAGCCAAAGGGCATGCTCGGAGTTTGCAACAGCTGGAGGTTTGCCCCCTCCCCCCAATGTGAATGTACAGGGTACACTCACATGGGCGGAGGTTTACAGTGAGTGCTGCAAGTTTGAGATGGCGCAAATAGCTCAAACTTACAGCGGCAAACTTGCTGTGAACCTCTGCCCATGTGACTGTACCCTAAAAACACTACACTACACTAACCTAAAATAAAAAGTAAAAAACACTACATATGCACATACCCCTACACAGCCCCCCTCCCCCCAAAAAATGAAAAACGTCTGGTACGCTACTGTTTCCAAAACGGAGCCTCCAGCTGTTGCAAAATAATAACTCCCAGTATTGCCGGACAGCCATTGACTGTCCAGGCATGCTGGGAGTTTTGCAACAGCTGGAGGCACCCTGTTTGGGAATCACTGGCGTAGAATACCCCTATGTCCACCCCTATGCAAATCCCTAATTCAGGCCTCAAATGCGCATGGCGCTCTCTCACTTTGGAGCCCTGTCGTATTTCAGGGCAACAGTTTTGGGACACATATGGGGTATCGCTGTACTCGGGAGAAATTGCCTTACAAATTTTGGGGGGCTTTTTCTTCTTTAACCCCTTATGAAAAGGTGAAGTTGGGGTCTACACCAGCATGTTAGTGTAAAAAAATTAATTTTTTACACTGACATGCTGGTCTTGCCCTATACTTTTCATTTTCACAAGAGGTAAAAGGGAAAAAAGACCCTCTAAATTTGTAACGCAATTTCTCCCGACTACGGAGATACCCCATATGTGGGCGCAAAGTGCTCTGGGGGCGCACAACAAGGCCCAGAAGGGAGAGTGCGCCATGTACATTTGAGGTGATTTGCACAGGGGTGGCTGATTGTTACAGCAGTTCTGACAAACGCAAAACAATAAATATCCACATGTGACCCCATTTTGGAAACTACACCCCTCACGGAATTTAATAAGGGGTGCAGTGAGCATTTATACCCCACTGGTGTATGACAGATTTTTGGAAGAGTGGTCTGTGAAAATGAAAAATACAATTTTTGATTTGCACAGTCCACTGTTTCAAATATCTGTCAAACGCCAGTGGGGTGTAAATGCTCACTGCACCCCTTATTAAATTCCATGAGGGGTATAGTTTCCAAAATGGGGTCACATGTGGGGGGTCCACTGTTCTGGCACCATAGGGGCTTCCTAAATGGGACATGCCCCCCAAAAACCCTTTCAGAAAAACTCACTCTCCAAAATCCCATTGTTGCTCCTTCCCTTCTGAGCCCTCTACTGCGCCCGCCGAACACTTGACATACGCATATGAGGTATTTCCTTACTCGAGAGA
This sequence comes from Hyla sarda, assembly GCF_029499605.1. Lineage (NCBI taxonomy): Eukaryota > Metazoa > Chordata > Amphibia > Anura > Hylidae > Hyla > Hyla sarda. The sequence continues at coordinate 4,736,613 of NC_079191.1, forward strand.
AATTGGGTTACAAATTTTAGGGTGATTTCTCTCCTTTTACCCCTTGTAAAAATTCAAAAATTGGGTCTACAAGAAAATGCGAGTGTAAAAAATGAAGATTTAGAATTTTCTCCTTCACTTTGCTGCTATTCCTGTGAAACACCTAAAGGGTTAAAACACTTACTGAATGTCATTTTGAATACTTTGGGGGGTGCAGTTTTTATAATGGGGTCATTTATGGGGTATTTTTAATATGAAGATCCTTAAAATCCACTTCCAACCTGAACTGGGCCCTGAAAAATTACGATTTTGAAAATCTTGAGAAAAATTGGAAAATTGCTGCGGAATTTTGAAGCCCTCTGGTTTCTTCCAAAAGTAAAAACTTGTCAATTTTTTAATGCAAACACAAAGTAGACATATTGTATATGTGAATCAATATGTAATTTATTTGGAATATCCATTTTCCTTTCAAGCAGAGACTTTCAAAGTTAGAAAAATGCAAAATTTTCACAATTTTCATGAAATTTTTACCAAGATTTTTTACCAAGAAAGGATACAAATATCAGTGAAATTTTACCGATAACATAAAGTAGAATATGTCACGAAAAAACTATCTCGGAATCAGAATGATAAGTAAAAGCATTCCAAAGTTATTAATGTTTAAAGTGACAGTGGTCAGATTTTCAAAAAATGCCCAGGTCATGAAGGTGAAAATGGGCTGGGTCATGAAGGGGTTAACTGCAACACGAAAAATGGGGTTTATGTAGCTACTTGCACTCAATGCAACCTACAATACGTGGGCTGCACGGGCAATACATTAAAACAAGATTTAGGAAACACGTATCGGATACTAGTAACATTGGTATTAATAGATCTATGTTATCCAGACATTTTCGGGAGGCACATGCAGGCAACACAAGCACACTGAAACTAACAGGTCTAGAGAGGGTTAATTTGGGTCCCAGAGGGGGAGACTTGAAAAGGAAGCTTTACAATCGTGAAACATATTGGATCTTTGTTTTGGACACTAGATATCCGAGGGGAGTGAATAAAAGATTAGACATGATCATAACATGTATGTAACAATCTCCTAAACAAATATACTAGATAACATATTCATAGTACATAATAATAGAAGAATCGGCAGGGAGACATAATGAGTTCAGGACTATGCTTGGATTTTGGAATACACGGATTGAAGTTTATAAAACAAAATATTAAAACAAAATAATTAAAATAAAGTAAAATAAAACCAAATCAAGCTTCATGCAATATATCCAGAATCGAACCTGTATGATAAATGTACATTAACCCTTACATGAGACTCATTTATGTACCATTGTTTTCTAGTGTCCACATCTCTTCTTGAACATCAAGTATCATTGTCCATCGTCTCCTTTGAGAATATTCAAGAACAGAATAAGATGTGAACATCGCACCGGATGGGTGGTAACCACTGGCAACAGTCGTATGGCCAAAAGAAGCAAAGTGCGAATCACATCCAGGAGATTGGCGATACCGGAGATGAAAAACATGGAGAAACCTGCTCCCAATATTCCCAGTAACTTACATTTCACAACCAGTGTATTTAAACCACCCAACTGTGTGCGATGACACGTCTTCTGATACTTTTATTGTATTTCCCATGTTTTCTAGTTTTTCTGGGTTTTCCATGTTTTTTCTTGTTTTTTGACATAAGGTGACGTATCAGGTCATGTGACCTGGCGTCCTTGTATTTTAACTTGTGTGATTCGTATAACTTGCTAGTCTACGATTAAGCACTTTTGTGTGAAACGCGTCAGCCGTTGTCCCCTGTCAAGTGTTTTCTGTGAATTTTCTAAATAAAGAACAAGCTTTTAACCGCAAGCTCAGTGCTGGACAATCCCTATTTTCTGCATTAATACTAAGCCGAGGGCGGGACCGGCGTGTCCGTGCGCAGGTGTAACGGAATTGGATGGTGTAGAGAGCGACACAGGATCTTGCTACTACAAGATTTGTATATTACTTCTATTTAAAAATCTTAATCCTTCCAGTACTTATTGGCTGCTGTATGCTCCAGAGGAAGTTGTGTCGTTCTTTCCAGTCTGACCACAGTGCTCTCTGCTGACACCTCTGTCCATGTCAGGAACTGTTCAGAGCAGTGCAGAGCAAACCTTTCCTGCTCTGGACAGTTTCTGACACAGACAGAGGTGTCAGCAGAGAGCACTGTGGTCAGACTGGAAAGAACTACACAACTTCCTCTGTAGCATACAGCAGCTGAGAACCCCTTTTACCTTTTTGATACCACAATCAAAGTTGATCACAACATCTAAAATGAAAAAAATGTCATTTTTCCATAACATATGTTCCGAAACTTTGGTGAAATTGAAATAAAAAAATTATAATTTTACAAATTTGATAGTTTTCTTTTTTACGCCATTTACCTCATGGTCAAACTGACCTGTTATTTTGATACTTTAGGTCGACCTGAAACTTAAAAAAATAATTTTTTAATTGCCATTGTATGACCCCTGTAACTTATTCATTTTTTTGTATAACAGGCTGCATGAGGGCTAATTTTTTGCGTCGTAATCCGTTGTTTGTATCGGTACAATTTTGGTAATGATCTAACTTTTTAATGTTTTTTTTTTTACTTTTTTTTTCTGAGATATGATGTTAGAAAAAAATGCAATTTTGGCATATGGTATATTTTTGACATTTCTGTTATTTACCATACAGGATATATAATGTTATATTTTAATAGTTCAGACAATACCAAATATATTTTTATTATGTTCTTTTTATACGAAAATGGGTGATTTTAAATTTTAGTTTGGAAGGGGTTAATATGTCTCTTTTAAACTATTAAACTTTTTTTTTTAACACTATTAGTCCCCTCCTCATACAAATCAGTGCAGTTCTATTGAACTCAATTGATCTGTGTGCTCTGCGCTCCATTGATATTCTGGTCCAGCCAGGCTCTATCAATGACAGAGCCATGGTTCCTAGGTAAGCCCTCCAGCTACCTCTTCAGTGGATCGACCCCTACCCCCCCCATGATCCAGCTGTGGGGGAGTGATCCGCGATCCACCCTACTAGTCCAGCAGGGAGCATTTACATGGCCCTTTAGATGCCACTGTCAGCATTGACAGCGGCAATCTAAAGGGTTTAGTCGGTTGCTGTGATCGCCACATGTCAGCTGATAGCAGCGGCCCCAGCTACTGAAATCAGCTGGGGGCCGCCAGGCATGGCGTGGGCTTGAGTTAGGAGCCTTCTCCTTACAACGTGAGCCCCGCTGGGTTTTCTGTCGGGCCTGCTTTCTTGAAGCAAGGCTAAATGTCATTCCTGGGCATCCACATCCCTGGATAACACTGATCAATGCTGTGATATGGCAGGCTGTAGTAATGGAGTGCTGATAACACTGATCAATGCTGTGCAATGACAGGCTGTAGTAATGGAGCACCAATAACACTGATCAATGCTGTGCTATGGCAGGCTGTAGTAATGGAGTACCGGTAACACTGATCAATGCTGTACTATGGCAGGCTGTAGTAATGGAGTGCCAATAACACTGATCAATGCTGTGCTATGACAGGCTGTAGTAATGGAGCACCAATAACACTGATCAATGCTGTGCTATGACAGGTTGTAGTAATGGAGTACCGATAACACTGATCAATGCTGTTCTATGGCAGCCTATAGTAATGGAACACCAGTTATACTGATTAATGCTGTGCTATGGCTATCGGTAATGGAGCACCGATAACACTGAACAATTATGTTCTATGGCAGGCTGTAGTAATGTAGCATTGGTTACAATGATCAATGCTGTGCTATGGCAGCCTGTGGTAATGGAGTGCCGATAACACTGAACAATAAAGTTTTTTGGTAGGCTGTAGTAATGGAGCATCGATAACACTGAACAGTGATGTTCTATGGCAGCCTGTAGTAATGAAGTGCCAATAACACTGATCAATGCTGTGCTTTGGCAGGCTGTAGTAATGGAGCGCTGAAAACACTGATCCATGCTGTGATATGTCAGGCTGTAGTGATGGAGCACTGATAACACTGATCAATGCTGTGCAATGACAGGCTGTAGTAATGGAGCACTGATAACACTGATCAATGCCGTGCAATGACAGGCTGTAGTAATGGAACACCAATAACACTGATCAATACTGTGCTATGGCAGGCTGTAGTAATGGAATGCGGATAACACTGATCAATGCTGTACTATAGCAGGCTGTAGTAATGGAGTGCCAATAACATTGATCAATGCTGTGCTATGACAGGCTGTAGTAATGGAGTACCGATAACACTGATCAATGCTGTTCTATGGCAGCCTATAGTAATGGAACACCAGTTATACTGATTAATGCTGTGCTATGGCTATCGGTAATGGAGCACCGATAACACTGAACAATTATGTTCTATGGCAGGCTGTAGTAATGTAGCACTGGTTACAATGATCAATGCTGTTCTATGACAGCCTGTGGTAATGGAGTGCTGATAACACTGAACAATAAAGTTTTTTGGTAGGCTGTAGTAATGGAGCATCGATAACACTGAACAGTGATGTTCTATGGCAGCCTGTAGTAATGAAGTACCAATAACACTGATCAATGCTGTGCTTTGGCAGGCTGTAGTAATGGAGCGCTAAAAACACTGATCCATGCTGTGATATGTCAGGCTGTAGTAATGGAGCACTGATAACACTGATCAATGCTGTGCAATGACAGGCTGTAGTAATGGAGCACCAATAATACTGATCAATGCTGTGCTATGGCAGGCTGTAGTAATGGAGCGCTGATAACACTGATCAATACTGTGCACTGACAGGCTGTAGTAATGGAGCACTGATAACACTGATCAATGCTGTGCTATGTCAGGTTGTAGTAATGGAGCGCTGATAACACTGATCAATGCTGTGTTTTTTCAGGCTGTAGTAATGGAGCACTGATAACACTGATCAATGCTGTGCTTTGGCAGGCTGTAGTAATGGAGCGTTGATAAAACGGATCAGTGCTGTGTTATGGCAGGCTGTAGTAATGGAGCGCCGATAACACTGATCAATGCTGTTCTATGGCAGGCTGTAGTAATAGAGTGCTGATAACACTGATCACTGCTGTGCTATGGCAGGCTGTAGTAATGGAGCACCGATAACACTGATCAATGATGTGCTATGGCAGGCTGTATTAACCCCTTAAGGACTCAGCATTTTTCCGTTTTTGTATTTTCATTTTTTCCTCATCACCTTCAAAAAATTGTAACCCTTTCAATTTTGCACATAAAATTCCATATGATGCTTATTTTTTGCACCACCAATTTTACTTTGCAGGGACATCAGTCATTTTACCAAAAAATCCACGGGAAACAGAAAAAAAATTAATTGTGCGACAATATTGAAGAAAAAATGTCACTTTGTAACTTTTGTGGCTTCCGTTTCTACAAAGTACATTTTTCAGTAAAAATGACACATTATCTTTATTCTGTAGGTCCATACGATTATAATGATCCCCTACTTATATAGGGGGTTGATTGCTCAAGCCTGTAGCTCAGGCTTGGAGTAATCAATCGCCGATCGTACGTGACGGAGCAAGGCAAGGGGACCTACGCTCGCATCCTAGCTGATTGGGACATCGCGATTTTATCGCGATGTCCCGATCAGCCCCGACTGAGCTGCCGGGAAGCTTTTACTTTCCTTTTTGATGCGGCGATCAACTTTGATCGCCGTGTCTGAAGGGTTAATAGCGCACGGCACAACGATCTGTGCCGCGTGCTATTAGCCCAGGGTCCTGGCTATAAAAAGCAGCCAGGACCGACCCGGTTGACCCCATTTTAAACATCGGGACCGGGCTCAGGGCATACAGGTACACCCTGCATCCTTAAGAGGTTATTGGAGCGCTGATAACACTGATCAATGCTGTGCTTTGGCAGGCTGTAGTAATGGAGCGCTGATAAAACGGATCAGTGCTGTGTTATGGCAGGCTGTAGTAATGGAGCGCCGATAACACTGATCAATGCTGTTCTATGGCAGGCTGTAGTAATAGAGTGCTGATAACACTGATCACTGCTGTGCTATGGCAGGCTGTAGTAATGGAGCACCGATAACACTGATCAATGATGTGCTATGGCAGGCTGTATTAACCCCTTAAGGACTCAGCATTTTTCCATTTTTGTATTTTCATTTTTTCCTCATCACCTTCAAAAAATTGTAACCCTTTCAATTTTGCACATAAAATTCCATATGATGCTTATTTTTTGCACCACCAATTCTACTTTGCAGGGACATCAGTCATTTTACCAAAAAATCCACGGGAAACAGAAAAAAATTAATTGTGCGACAATATTGAAGAAAAAATGTCACTTTGTAACTTTTGTGGCTTCCGTTTCTACAAAGTACATTTTTCAGTAAAAATGACATATTATCTTTATTCTGTAGGTCCATACGATTATAATGATCCCCTACTTATATAGGGGGTTGATTGCTCAAGCCTGTAGCTCAGGCTTGGAGTAATCAATCGCCGATCGTACGTGACGGAGCAAGGCAAGGGGACCTACGCTCGCATCCTAGCTGATTGGGACATCGCGATTTTATCGCGATGTCCCGATCAGCCCCGACTGAGCTGCCGGGAAGCTTTTACTTTCCTTTTTGATGCGGCGATCAACTTTGATCGCCGTGTCTGAAGGGTTAATAGCGCACGGCACAACGATCTGTGCCGCGTGCTATTAGCCCAGGGTCCTGGCTATAAAAAGCAGCCAGGACCGACCCGGTTGACCCTGTTTTAAACATCGGGACCGGGCTCAGGGCGTACAGGTACACCCTGCATCCTTAAGAGGTTATTGGAGCGCTGATAACACTGATCAATGCTGCTCTAGTAGCATTACTACTAATAGCAGGCTGTAGTAATGGAGTGCCGATAGCACGGATCAATAATGTTCTATTGCAGGCTGTAGTAATGGAGTGCTGATAATACTGATCAATAATGTTCTATGGCAGGCTGTAGTAATGGAGTGCTGATAACACTGATCAATCATGTTCTATTGCAGGCTGTAGTAATGGAGCACTGATAACACTGATCAATCATGTTCTATTGCAGGCTGTAGTAATGGAGCACTGATAACACTGATCAATAATGTTCTATTGCAGGCTGTAGTAATTGAGCACTGATAACACTGATCAATCATGTTCTATTGCAGGCTGTAGTAATGGAGCACTGATAACACTGATCAATAATGTTCTATTGCAGGCTGTAGTAATGGAGCACTGATAACACTGATCAATAATGTTCTATTGCAGGCCGTAGTAATGGAGCACTGATAACACTGATCAATAATGTTCTATTGCAGGCTGTAGTAATGGAGCACTGATAACACTGATCAATCATGTTCTATTGCAGGCTGTAGTAATGGAGCACTGATAACACTGATCAATCATGTTCTATTGCAGGCTGTAGTAATTGAGCACTGATAACACTGATCAATCATGTTCTATTGCAGGCTGTAGTAATGGAGCACTGATAACACTGATCAATAATGTTCTATTGCAGGCTGTAGTAATGGAGCACTGATAACACTGATCAATCATGTTCTATTGCAGGCTGTAGTAATGGAGCACTGATAACACTGATCAATAATGTTCTATTGCAGGCTGTAGTAATGGAGCACTGATAACACTGATCAATAATGTTCTATTGCAGGCTGTAGTAATGGAGCACTGATAACACTGATCAATCATATTCTATTGCAGGCTGTAGTAATGGAGCACTGATAACACTGATCAATCATGTTCTATTGCAGGCTGTAGTAATGGAGCACTGATAACACTGATCAATAATGTTCTATTGCAGGCTGTAGTAATTGAGCACTGATAACACTGATCAATCATGTTCTATTGCAGGCTGTAGTAATGGAGCACTGATAACACTGATCAATAATGTTCTATTGCAGGCTGTAGTAATGGAGCACTGATAACACTGATCAATCATGTTCTATTGCAGGCTGTAGTAATGGAGCACTGATAACACTGATCAATCATGTTCTATTGCAGGCTGTAGTAATGGAGCACTGATAACACTGATCAATAATGTTCTATTGCAGGCTGTAGTAATTGAGCACTGATAACACTGATCAATCATGTTCTATTGCAGGCTGTAGTAATGGAGCACTGATAACACTGATCAATAATGTTCTATTGCAGGCTGTAGTAATTGAGCACTGATAACACTGATCAATCATGTTCTATTGCAGGCTGTAGTAATGGAGCACTGATAACACTGATCAATCATGTTCTATTGCAGGCTCCTATGTAAAACCATTGTTCAGTTTTTTGAAATTTAAAGATTCTATTTAATAGTCTCCTAAGGGGACTATAAATAGTGAATAAAATGTCATAAAGAGTTAACAAATGTGAATTAACTCCTTCCCTAGTAAAAGTGTGAAAGGGATATGTATTCAAAAGATGGAATACCCCTTTAAGGTATGTTCACACGTACGCAGATTTATTGCGCAGGATTTTCTGCTGCAGATTTCAATGTAATTGAATGGCTGAGCACCGCGTCTAACCTGCAGTTACAAATCCTGTGCATCCAATCCTACGTGTGAACGTTCCCAGGGCCGGATTAACGTAGGGGCGGATGGAGCTGCAGCTCCAGGCCCCTACGTGAAAATAGGCCCAGTGCCAGCCCTGCATAGGCCGCTCCCAGTGCCCTTCCCGCACCCCTAAACAGAGATCCTATCATGAAAGGGCCGCCGCCACAAGAAGAGATCTTGCAGGCCGGCCCTTTACAGAATTTACAGGCCAGGTGAGAGGTCATGTGACACGCGGCGGTGCGCAGAGACGCCACACATTGGTATATTTATTGCACCATTAACTTTAGTTTTTAATGGTGCCACATTTGTGCATATATGTGACTATTTCTTCAGTTTTTAGTCGTTTTTTTTTTAGACATGGTGTGACCAAAAATCAGCAATTTTGGCGTTTGGAATTTTTTCGTTTACTTATCCATTGGAAGGATCAGAAACATCATAATTTAATAGTTTGGACAATTACGCATGAGTCGATACCAAATATGTTTATTCATTTTTATACAGTGTTTTACAGTGACAGCGCCCCCCCCCCCCCCAAAGGGCTATCATAAGCCATTACCACCAGCTGATAGCAGCGAGAATCTGCAGATGAGGGGGCACTATTAAGGTGGAGGAAGGGCCTACTTAATGGCGGAATTATTGGCGCAGTGGGATCAATAATCCAGGCTTTTCATACCTGCCTACCCAATGGGGGGGTCTATTTACTAAGTGGTGGTCTGCCTTCTAATGTATGGGGGTACAAAAGGGGCATTATTACTTTTCTGGGCACTATAGATGGAGTTTTTCTATGGAGGTGCCAAGGTTGCCCGACTGCTCCTAAAATGTTTGCCTGACAATTCTGCAGAAACAAGTCATTGCTTGAAGATATTGCCATAATGGTTTGAGCCGGATGGAAAAGAACAGAGGATGACTCTGACCAGAGAAGACGTCTCCTGTGAGTCAAAACCTTTTTACCAATGTAGGAGCTTTTACATGTAGCATCTTTGCAGCGTGTACAAATGTGTTGTTGTTTTTTGTGTGATCAAGATGCACACATTTTTACATGCATCTTGAATGGGTTTAAAACCCATTGATCAACAATCTGGGGAAGATTTGTCAAAACCTGTGTAGAGGAAGATTGGTTCAGTTGCCCATAGCAACCAATCAGATCACTTCTTTCATTTCTCAAAAGGCAAGAAGCAATCTGATTGGTTGTTACGGGCAACTGCACCACTATTCCTCTACAGTTTTGCACTGGGTCCACCAATGTGTAAAAACGGCCCTGATAGGGATTATAGCTAGCAACCTACCTACCTATCTACCTACCTACGTACCTGGATAGCTGCCTACATGGCTACTTAGCTACCTACTTACCTAACTATTTACCCAGCAAGCTTACAACCTACCCAGCTACCTACCTAGCTAGTCAAAAACTTAATTAAATACATACCTACGTCACACTCTGTGTATCATGCTGTTTGCACATAGTGTAAGTAAATGGCATCGCACTACCACCAACAAATAGCCGCAACCCAGCTGTTGTGTCGTGTCAACTTTAGGCCCACCAAAATCTTCAGCACCAGGCCCATGATGCTCTTAATCCGGCCCTGGATACAATGCTATACTGATCCCTCAACTTACAATGGCCTCAACATACAATAGTTATAACATACAATGGTCTTTTCTGGCCCATTGTAACTTGAAACCAGGCTCAGCAACAATGTACGGACAGTCCAGATCTGTGCAACGTGTCAATGGCTGGAAGAACCGACCAATCAGAATGTGCATTCACTGGTAACACCCTTGTATTACTGAAGTGTATACACTGACTGGTGTCTGGTAGCGCCCCCTACAGTAGAGGGAGGTATTACATGTTCTGTACTCTTTACCTGTATTACTGAAGTGTATGCACTGACTGGTGTCTGGTAGCACCCCCTACAGTACAGGGAGGTATTACATGTTCTGTACTCTTTACCTGTATTACTGAAGTGTATACACTAACTGGTGTCTGGTAGCGCCACCTACAGTACAGGGAGGTATTACATGTTCTGTACTCTTTACCTGTATTACAGAAGTGTATGCACTGACTGGTGTCTGGTAGCGCCCCCTACAGTACAGGGGGGTATTACATGTTCTGTAATCTTTACCTGTATTACTGAAGTGTATGCACTGACTGGTATCTGGTAGCGCCCCCTACAGTACAGGGAGGTATTACATGTTCTGTATTCTTTACTTGTATTACTGAAGTGTATGCACTGACTGGTGTCTGGTAGCGCCCCCTACAGTACAGGGAGGTATTACATGTTCTGTACTCTTTACCTGTATTACAGAAGTTTATGCACTGACTGGTGTCTGGTAGCACCCCCTACAGTACAGGGAGGTATTACATGTTCTGTACTCTTTACCTGTATTACAGAAGTGTATGCACTGACTGGTGTCTGGTAGCGCCCCCTACAGTACAGGGAGGTATTACATGTTCTGTACTCTTTACCTGTATTACTGGTGTATCTACCAGACACCAGTCAGTGCATACACTTCAGTAATACAGGTAAAGAGTACAGAACATGTAATACCTCCCTGTACTGTAGGGGGCGCTACCAGACACCAGTCAGTGCATACACTTCAGTAATACAGGTAAAGAGTACAGAACATGTAATACCTCCCTGTACTGTACTCTTTACCTGTATTACTGAAGTGTATGCACTGACTGATGTTTGGTAGCGCCCTCTACAGTACAGGGAGGTATTACATGTTCTGTACTCTTTACCTGTACCAGAGTTAGCTGCTCCTTTGGACACCAGGTGAGGGCGGCTCCATGTTACTTTTTTAGTTACATTGCGTGTACTGTATAGGACCCTGAAGAAGCTCCTGTCCTCTACATAGACAGTGATTACAGCTCCCAGCAGATCTTTATTACTTTTATATATAAGGATTTGCTTTATCTATATTAGTTATCTACTTATTTTTCTTTAATCCTCACTTTTTCCTATTATGGATGACATTTTGGTGGCTTCAGAACCAATTACCAGGTTTCCATAGAGTTATGGACTCAACATACAATGGTTTAAACATACAATGGTCGTCCTGGAACCAATTAATATTGTAACTTGAGGGACCACTGTATTACGTAGTCACTGTTTGTTGATAATGGTGGTGTTACTAGAGTATAGCAGTATAATTTTGGCCATATATAGTGGTATTTTTGGGAATGCTCATCCTTGTATAGGGACTGTCCATACTATATAGTAGGTGACTCTGTTGTTGGTATGATATTTTAGCATATGGAACCCCACTTTTAATTTTCCCCAGGGCCATCCTCATGGGACCCAAACTTTTCTGATAGTTCCACTCCTCAGACTCCTGATATACATGGAATGCATTGTTGATCTGCCATCAATGTCTAATACATGACAGAACATCCTCAAATGACTTAGTTGCCCTTGGGGGTGATGTAATCTGATAATGTCGTCCTCAGACCAATGGTGTGCGTACCTTAGTGGAGCCCTTGGAGAGAAGGGGACCCATCCTGGTTGGTCTCATTCCTTTTTCTATTGATAAGAAACTGCAGAACAGCATTGCTAGCAATTAATGGAGGGGGGTAATGACCAGTGGGCCATGGAGAGCAAGGGGGAAAATAATCTCCAGACCTTTCTGTTGTCACGATGCCGGCTGGCAGGAGGTGGATCCTCTGTGCCAGAGAGGGATTGGCGTGGACCGTGCTAGTGGACCGGTTCTAAGTCACTACTGGTGTTCACCAGAGCCCGCCGCAAAGCGGGATGGTCTTGCTGCGGCGGTAGTGACCAGGTCGTATCCACTAGCAACGGCTCAACCTCTCTGACTGCTGAAGATAGGCGCGGTACAAGGGAGTAGACAGAAGCAAGGTCGGACGTAGCAGAAGGTCGGGGCAGGCAGCAAGGATCGTAGTCAGGGGCAACGGCAGGAGGTCTGGAACACAGGCTAGGAACACACAAGGAAACGCTTTCACTGGCACAATGGCAACAAGATCCGGCGAGGGAGTGCAGGGGAAGTGAGGTATACATAGGGAGTGCACAGGTGAACACACTAATTAGAACCACTTGCGCCAATCAGCGGCGCAGTGGCCCTTTAAATCGCAGAGACCCGGCGCGCGCGCGCCCTAGGGAGCGGGGCCGCGCGCGCCGGGACAGGACCGACGGAGAGCGAGTCAGGTACGGGAGCCGGGGTGCGCATCGCCAGCGGGCGCCACCCGCATCGCGAATCGCATCCCGGCTGGAGGCGGTATCGCAGCGCACCGGGTCAGTGGATCTGACCGGAGCGCTGCAGTAGCGAGAGTGTAGCGAGCGCTCCGGGGAGGAGCGGGGACCCGGAGCGCTCGGCGTAACAGTACCCCCCCCCCCTTGGGTCTCCCCCTCTTCTTAGAGCCTGAGAACCTGAGGAGCAGACTTTTGTCCAGGATATTGTCCTCAGGTTCCCAGGATCTCTCTTCAGGACCACAACCCTCCCAATCGACCAAAAAAAAGGTTTTCCCTCTGACCTTCTTGGAGGCCAGTATCTCCTTTACTGAGAAGATGTCCGAGGAGCCGGAAACAGGAGTGGGAGAAACAAGTTTGGGAGAGAAACGGTTGATGATGAGTGGTTTAAGAAGAGAAACGTGAAAGGCATTAGGAATACGAAGAGAAGGAGGAAGAAGAAGTTTGTAAGAGACAGGATTAATCTGGCACAAAATTTTGAAAGGACCAAGATAGCGTGGTCCCAATTTGTAGCTAGGAACACGGAAGCGGACATATTTAGCGGAGAGCCATACCTTGTCTCCTGGAGAAAAAATGGGGGGAGCTCTTCTTTTCTTATCAGCAAACTTCTTCATGCGTGATGAAGCCTGTAAGAGAGAATTTTGGGTCTCTTTCCATATGGTGGAAAGATCACGAGTTATTTCATCCACAGCGGGAAAACCAGAGGGCAAGGGAGTAGGGAGGGGGGGAAGAGGGTGACGGCCGTACACCACGAAAAATGGGGATTTGGAAGAAGATTCAGAGACTCTGAAGTTATACGAGAATTCGGCCCAAGGTAGAAGATCTGCCCAGTCATCCTGGCGGGAGGAAACAAAATGCCGTAAATAATCACCCAGGACCTGGTTAATTCTTTCTACTTGCCCATTGGATTGGGGATGATAAGCAGAAGAAAAGTTTAATTTAATCTTGAGTTGTTTACAGCGAGCCCTCCAGAATTTTGACACGAATTGGACGCCTCTATCCGAGACGATCTGCGTGGGCAACCCGTGAAGACGAAAAATGTGTACAAAAAATTGTTTTGCCAACTGAGGCGCTGAAGGAAGACCAGGAAGAGGGATGAAATGTGCCATCTTGGAGAATCGATCAACGACCACCCAAACAACAGTGTTGCTACGGGATGGGGGTAAGTCTGTAATAAATTCCATACCAATCAGAGACCAAGGCTGTTCGGGGACAGGCAGAGGATGAAGAAGACCAGCGGGCTTCTGGCGAGGAGTCTTATCCCGGGCACAGACAGTGCAGGCCCGCACAAAATCAACAACATCCGTCTCCAGAGTCGGCCACCAATAGAAACGAGAGATGAGTTGCACGGATTTCTTGATGCCCGCATGACCTGCGAGATGGGAGGAGTGACCCCATTTGAGGATTCCGAGGCGTTGGCGTGGAGTGACGAAGGTCTTCCCTGGAGGAGTTTGCCTGATGGAGGCTGGAGAAGTGGAGATCAGGCAGTCAGGAGGAATGATGTGTTGCGGAGAGAGCTCTACTTCCGAGGCATCCGAGGAACGAGAGAGAGCATCGGCCCTAATGTTCTTATCGGCAGGCCGAAAGTGGATTTCAAAATTAAATCGGGCAAAGAACAGAGACCACCTGGCCTGGCGAGGATTCAGCCGTTGGGCAGACTGGAGATAGGAGAGATTCTTGTGATCGGTGTAAATAATAACTGGAAATCTTGATCCCTCCAGCAGATGCCTCCATTCCTCAAGTGCTAATTTAATGGCTAGTAGCTCTCGATCCCCGATGGAGTAGTTCCTCTCCGCCGGAGAGAAGGTCCTAGAAAAAAAACCACAAGTAACAGCATGCCCGGAAGAATTTTTTTGTAGAAGGACCGCTCCCGCTCCTACTGAGGAGGCATCTACCTCCAATAGGAAGGGTTTAGATGGGTCAGGTCTGGAGAGCACGGGAGCAGAAGAAAAGGCAGACTTGAGCTGTTTAAAGGCGTCTTCCGCTTGAGGAGGCCATGACTTAGGATTGGCATTCTTTTTGGTTAAAGCCACTATAGGAGCCACAATGGTGGAAAAATGTGGAATAAATTGTCTGTAATAATTGGCGAACCCCAAAAAACGTTGGATAGCACGGAGTCCGGAGGGGCGTGGCCAATCTAAGACGGCAGAGAGTTTGTCTGGATCCATTTGTAGTCCCTGGCCAGAGACCAAGTATCCTAGGAAAGGAAGAGATTGACATTCAAACAGACATTTCTCCATCTTGGCATAAAGTTGATTGTCACGAAGTCTCTGAAGAACCATGCGGACATGCTGGCGGTGTTCTTCTAGGTTGGCAGAAAAAATCAGGATATCGTCCAGATACACAACAACACAAGAATATAAGAGATCACGAAAAATTTCATTAACAAAGTCTTGGAAGACGGCAGGGGCGTTGCACAGGCCAAAGGGCATGACCAGATACTCAAAGTGTCCATCTCTAGTGTTAAATGCCGTTTTCCATTCATCCCCCTCTCTGATGCGGATGAGATTATAAGCACCTCTTAAGTCCAGTTTGGTAAAGATGTGGGCACCTTGGAGGCGATCAAAGAGTTCAGAGATAAGAGGTAGAGGGTAGCGGTTCTTTACCGTGATTTTATTAAGACCGCGGTAGTCAATGCAAGGACGTAGGGAGCCATCTTTTTTGGACACAAAGAAAAATCCGGCTCCGGCAGGAGAGGAGGATTTGCGGATAAAGCCCTTTTTTAAATTTTCCTGGATGTACTCAGACATAGCAAGAGTCTCTGGGGCGGAGAGAGGATAAATTCTGCCCCGGGGTGGAGTAGTGCCCGGGAGGAGGTCAATAGGACAGTCATAAGGCATGTGAGGAGGTAGAGTCTCAGCTTGTTTTTTGCAAAATACATCCGCAAAGTCCATATAGGCCTTAGGGAGACCGGTTACAGGGGAAACCACAGGGTCACGGCAAGGAGTACTGGGAACCGGTTTAAGGCAGTCCTTGAAACAAGAGGTACCCCAACTCTTGATCTCCCCACTGGACCAATCCAGGGTTGGGGAATGGTGTTGAAGCCAGGGTAGTCCAAGGAGAATTTCGGAAGTACAATTGGGGAGGACCAAAAACTCAATTTTTTCGTGATGAGGTCCGATGCACATAAGGAGGGGCTCCGTTCGGAAACGTATGGTACAGTCCAATCTTTCATTGTTAACACAATTGATGTAGAGGGGTCTGGCGAGACTGGTCACCGGGATGTTGAACCTGTTGATGAGAGAGGCCAAAATAAAATTTCCTGCAGATCCGGAATTCAAGAAGGCCATAGTAGAGAAGGAGAAGGTAGAGGCCGATATCCGCACAGGCACAGTAAGACGTGGAGAAGCAGAGTTGACATCAAGGACTGTCTCACCTTTGTGCGGAGTCAGCGTACGTCTTTCCAGGCGGGGAGGACGGATAGGACAATCCTTCAGGAAGTGTTCGGTACCGGCACAGTACAGGCAGAGATTCTCCATGCGGCGTCGTGTCCTCTCTTGAGGTGTCAGGCGAGACCGGTCGACCTGCATAGCCTCCACGGCGGGAGGCACAGGAACGGATTGCAGGGGACCAGAGGAGAGAGGAGCCGGGGAGAAAAAACGCCTCGTGCGAACAAAGTCCATATCCTGGCGGAGCTCCTGACGCCTTTCGGAAAAACGCATGTCAATGCGAGTGGCTAGGTGAATAAGTTCATGTAGGTTAGCAGGGATTTCTCGTGCGGCCAGAACATCTTTAATGTTGCTGGATAGGCCTTTTTTAAAGGTCGCGCAGAGGGCCTCATTATTCCAGGATAGTTCTGAAGCAAGAGTACGGAATTGTACGGCGTACTCGCCAACGGAAGAATTACCCTGGACCAGGTTCAACAGGGCAGTCTCAGCAGAAGAGGCTCGGGCAGGTTCCTCAAAGACACTTCGAATTTCCGAGAAGAAGGAGTGTACAGAGGCAGTGACGGGGTCATTGCGGTCCCAGAGCGGTGTGGCCCATGACAGAGCTTTTCCAGACAGAAGGCTGACTACGAAAGCCACCTTAGACCTTTCAGTAGGAAACTGGTCCGACATCATCTCCAAGTGCAGGGAACATTGAGAAAGAAAGCCACGGCAAAATTTAGAGTCCCCATCAAATTTATCCGGCAAGGATAGTCGTAGGCCTGAAGCGGCCACTCGCTGCGGAGGAGGTGCAGGAGCTGGCGGAGGAGATGATTGCTGAAGCTGTGGTAGTAGCTGTTGTAGCATCACGGTCAGTTGAGACAGCTGGTGGCCTTGTTGCGCTATCTGTTGTGACTGCTGGGCGACCACCGTGGTGAGGTCGGCGACAACTGGCAGAGGAACTTCAGCGGGATCCATGGCCGGATCTACTGTCACGATGCCGGCTGGCAGGAGGTGGATCCTCTGTGCCAGAGAGGGATTGGCGTGGACCGTGCTAGTGGACCGGTTCTAAGTCACTACTGGTGTTCACCAGAGCCCGCCGCAAAGCGGGATGGTCTTGCTGCGGCGGTAGTGACCAGGTCGTATCCACTAGCAACGGCTCAACCTCTCTGACTGCTGAAGATAGGCGCGGTACAAGGGAGTAGACAGAAGCAAGGTCGGACGTAGCAGAAGGTCGGGGCAGGCAGCAGGGATCGTAGTCAGGGGCAACGGCAGGAGGTCTGGAACACAGGCTAGGAACACACAAGGAAACGCTTTCACTGGCACAATGGCAACAAGATCCGGCGAGGGAGTGCAGGGGAAGTGAGGTATACATAGGGAGTGCACAGGTGAACACACTAATTAGAACCACTTGCGCCAATCAGCGGCGCAGTGGCCCTTTAAATCGCAGAGACCCGGCGCGCGCGCGCCCTAGGGAGCGGGGCCGCGCGCGCCGGGACAGGACCGACGGAGAGCGAGTCAGGTACGGGAGCCGGGGTGCGCATCGCGAGCGGGCGCCACCCGCATCGCGAATCGCATCCCGGCTGGAGGCGGTATCGCAGCGCACCGGGTCAGTGGATCTGACCGGAGCGCTGCAGTAGCGAGAGTGTAGCGAGCGCTCCGGGGAGGAGCGGGGACCCGGAGCGCTCGGCGTAACATCTGTCCTGCGGGACAAGATCAGATGCCATAATATGAGGCCCACTAGGATATTTATTATGGGGCCTCCTTTCTTCTACATATGCCACTGCCTGAGACCAAAGAAGTTTGTGCCCCTCCCCCCCGCTATATTATAATCAAAGTCAAGTTATTAATGAGCTTTTCAGCTACTTACTTCTGATGTTGGGTCCTTTAGTCAGTTTTGATGAGATTTTGGAATCAACAAAATAATCACATTGGCCCTGATTCATCAAAATGTTTGAGAGAAAAACCGGAGCGAACACCCAATCGCACCTCATCTTTCTTATCTTAGCAAAGCTTTGGTAAAGTAAAATCTGTGCTATGATTGGTCGCTGTGAACAAAATCTCTCCAGTTTTGCTCTCACACATTTTGATAAATCAGGATCATTGAGTCATTGAATAATGCTCTGACCTTACAGAGGGGGAGTCATCAGTGTCCCATCATTGTATGAGAACCAACTACTATGAAACAATGCTACCTGAAAGACTCATTAACATAGTGTGTATATATATATATATATATATATGTATATATATATATATATATATATATATATATATATATATATATTAGTGTAAGAGAACCAGATAGGAGTCACAAGACAATGATGGGGATGGTGATACTTTTATTAGATGAAGAATTATTACAGTTGCAAATTCCTAATTATAGGGGACGGTGTACATGATGAGCCATCTGCAGATCCTCCTTGGTGCCCATGTCCGTTGTTCAGGATTTTTTGTATACCTAGAAGAAAGGACAATGAGATATATATATAGAGAATACAGTATATACACTGGACAGGTGGGTATGAGTAGCTTATTGGCTGGATTGGTAGATACCAGCAGCTCATTGTTCGGACAGGGGGAATATGAGCAGATGATTAGTTGGAATTCAATAAACACCAATTATAATTCACCTATAATTAACTCTCTGTTGTGTCCTCTTCCAAACATCTTTAAACTTATAAATAAAATACATAAACCTGATAATTTTACATGACAATGACCAAAATACATATAGTGAGATTTATCAATTTGCGATAGAGAAAAAATAGAGGGATTTTCCGCCAGCAACCAATCGCAGATCAGCTAACGAGCTGTGATAAAGTGAAAGCTCAGCTGTGATTGGTTGCTGAGGGAAAGTCCCTCTATTTGTTCTTGGCCTTAAACTTTATCACTTGCATGAAGACTTTTGTGTCTACTGCAGTAAATTTGTATAAGAGTCAAAAAGATTAATCTGTTTCACTTGAAAGGGTGCAGAGACGCGCGACTAAACTAATATTGGGGCCTGGAACATCTTATCTATGAGGAGCGATTAAAGGAGTTACAATTGTTTAGTCTTGAGAAGAGACGTTTAAGGGGGGATATGATAAACGTATATAAGTATATAAATGGCCCATACAAAAAATATGGAGAAAAACTGTTCCAGGTTAAACCCCCCCAAAGGACGAGGGGGCACTCCCTCCGTCTGGAGAAGAAAAGGTTTAGTCTAAAGGGGCGACACGCCTTCTTTACCGTGAGGACTGTGAATTTATGGAACGGTCTACCTCAGGAACTGGTCACAGCAGGAACAATTATCAGCTTTAAAACAGGATTAGATACATTCATGGAACAAAATAACATTAATGCTTATGAAGAAATATAAAATCCCATCCCTTCCCCAATATCGCGCCGCACCCCTACCCCTTAATTCCCTGGTTGAACTTGATGGACATATGTAATTTTTCGACCGTACTAACTATGTAACTATGTAACTATGAGGCTGAGCTGCAGTACCAACCACAACCACAGGTGGCAGTGTATCGAGTATATATAGCAGAACCTTCACCTGCCATCTTTTTATATACAGATTCACAGAGAGAGAAAGGGATTTAGTTCTGTGATTCATTAGAATAGACTCAGCTATTGGGTGATGGGATGAGATGGTGCTGAGACTCCCTGCTGGGAGAGAGGGAGGGAGAGCTGCTCTATATAGATTTTTTCACATAATGGATAATACTGTTCATAGAACAAGAAAACCTGACAATTATTTATCCCTCCAATGTGGTAGGTCACGGTACTTACAGGAATGGTGCACTTGATCTGACAGCCATATTTGCAGCACTTCTGATCCTCGGGACATTCCTGGTCACAACTGCACAGCGCTTAGGAGCAGGAGTAGTACAGGGTGCAAATGTATACACTACGGGACACTTCCCAGGTTTAACTTTATCTAGAGAAAACACGAGAAGAGAGAATTACAATCCAGCAATCAGTGAGGGGTAAGATAGAAGGATTGACACACACTCCTCTATACTGGTGATCACACCGTCCTCTATACTGCTGATCACACCCTCCTCTCTACTGCTGATCACACCCTCCTCTATACTGCTGAT